>NC_133504.1:50627500-51234230 GCF_049354715.1 Callithrix jacchus | reverse complement strand
TGGACACTAAGCCCCGACTCCATTAAAATCAAGTCTGAACAAACCTCAAGCAGTGTAGGAGGAGTCTATTCTTGCATGCTGGGCTGTTGCAATGTGTCATTTTTCTTGCCCTGAATCCCAGGATATTTGCAAAATGGATTCTCCTGCTGAGGTCTATTGACACCTTAGGGGGACAGGTCTAATTCAATCCAGCTAAAAGGCAGCAGAGGTTCCTGACTAACTCCCCTCATACCAAGCTCCCCTTCTCCATGACTCCCAAAACCTTCACGGGAAGGGACAGGGTAGGGAAGGGGAAAGGGTGTTTAATAACAACGCAGTAAAAGGTTCTGTACTTGCTTTCCTTACTTGAGCCCACCGGTGGGGACAGTGTGGCATTTCTTATGCTCCAGCAGCTGTTCAGGGGTCTTCATAAACTTGTGGCACACATCACACTCAAACATCCGGGTGATGAGGTGTATCTGCAGATGACGCTCAAACATGTTCTTCGTCTTGCAGACAAAGTTGCAAAAAACGCATTCGAACCCTGCAAGGACCGAAGCTGGGTATAGAGGTGCATGGGGCAGAGGGGAGAGGAGGGCAGGAGTGGAGCCGAGTTCCTCCTTCCTCCTGCCTCCTCTGCCTGACAGCTATACCTTGCCAGGCACTGTTTCCCACATCTCCGTGCTAAAAGGAGTCAAACATACAAACATCGGGAGCAGAGTCATCCTCCCCATTCTTCCACCCCATAGTCAGATGCAAATTAAGCCAAAGGAAATGCAAGTTTTAGGTGATACCCAGCATACTACATTCTGGGCCTATTATCAGTTTCAGACATCGCTCCTGTCCAGGGCTTATTCTCAAGAATGGGTCATCCTGGGGTGCGGAGGGTTGAGCAGGCTCACACCCACCTCCTCCTTACCTTTCTCTGGCTTTTCCTCACTGTTCAGTGAGGGCTGGCTCCCAGGCATGACAGAGATGACCAGCAGGTTGTTCCCACCCTTGTTTTTCTGGGAGCCATCTGAATCATCTTTGCTGTTGGCCGAATCACTCAGAGCTGAGAGGGAGGATGAAGAGGGGCTATTTGACTCACTGGGTGTCTTCCTGTCTTCCCCTGAAAAATAGGCAAATAACCCAGTCTTGTTACTGAGATGAAAAGAATGATAGCAACTGACGGTGATGAGTTGAGTCTCATGGATGCATCATCATTCCAGGAGCAAAGGCTCATGTCCCCAGCAACCTCAGCGCTGGGGGATCCCAGGTCCTAAGGCACCTACCTCCTTTGTGGTACTGGGGGCCAAGAGCAGGCATTCATTCATTTGAAAAGTGTCTATTAGCTAAGATGTACTGAACATGTTACTACATTCCAGGAAGTGTGTTTAAATTATCTCATTTTGTTTTTTTCAAAAATCCTATGTGACACAACTGTTATCGGCCCCATTTTACAATGAAGTAATGAAGTCACAGAAAGGTTAATGTGGCCTAGATCATCTGACTGGGAAGTGGTGGAGAAGAGGTTTGAGCTGGTCTGACTCCAGAAGAGGTTTGATGCTGTTCAGTACACTAGTCCCTCTCCCTCAAAGCCAGATACAAACAAATTAGCAGGCCATTAAAATCTAGTGTCAAAAGACTTCTGCTTCTACTCAAGAGGTAGTGTCAGGGACTGGGTTTACCATTACTACTGAAACAACTGAAAAAATCAGGCAAATATATCACATGCTAGTTTTCACATCACTGGATGTTAGGCAATGAAGAAAAGTGGTCCCTGAGAGACAGGAAACAAAAGAGGCGAGCCCTGTGACTGATCAGCTTTTTGCCTTGAGACTTTCTGGGCTCCAGTGCACAGAGGAGGAATCAGGTGGAAACTGACAGACTCCCTGAGTGGAGGAGACGGAGCTGAGGGCCTGACCAGACTTTGCAGAACAGAGTATCAGAGAGGAAGGGTGAAGAACTACCTATAGTTGGAGGGGGAAAAGCCACCTGAAAGGCTTAGAGAACACTGCCCGACAGAGAGGGCTAGAAATAATGCTTGTTTCCACCAGTCAGATTGGAAAAACACTTAATCTACAGGGCATTAGATAGAAAACTGAGAAAGCTCTCTAAGTAGTGGGTTAAACCTAGATAAATCACCACCTAGTGATCTAGACCCGCTTAAGAATCATGAAAGCAAGACCCCAAAGGAACGAGGTTTCCAGGTAACTAGTTGCATCATAAAACAAAGGTCAAGAATATGTATAGGGTTATAAAATATTAAGCATCCAACATGGTAAAAATCACAGTGTTTGCATCCAAGGATGATCAGATGTGCAAAACAATAAACAAAATTCAAATTGAGAATAATCACCCAGTCAAAGCTGACCCAGAACAGACACAGTTGTTAGACTTTGCAGACAAGGACATTAAAACAGTTGTAACTGTATTTCAGATGTTCAAGAAATTAAGTAGAGACATGGATAATATTAAAAAGATCCAAATAAAATTTCTATGGATGAAAACTGCAGTCTGTTAGCAGCAGTAATCCCATTAGATGTGGCATAGGAAAAGATGAGCAAACCTGGAGATAATAGCTGTAGAAACGATCTGAAATGAAACAGAGAAAGGAAATCCCCCAAATGAAAAGAGCATCAGTGAACTGCGGGGTGCCTTTGGGAAGTGTAAACTAAGTTTAATTGGAATCCCTGGTGGGGTGGGGAGGATGGAAATTTGAAACGGCCAAACATTTTCCAAATTTGAGGAAAACTATAAACCCATAGATCCAAGAAGCTCAATGAACTTCAAGCATAAGAAACATGAAGAAACCTGTACAAAGGAACATCAAAAATTGCTTAAAACCAGTGCTAAAGAACAAAATCCTAAAAGTAGCCAGAGGAAGACAGATATGTTACATGCACAGGAACAAAAATAAGGATGACGGTGGATTTCTCACTGGAAACTATGCAAGTAAGAAGACTGTGAAGCAACATCTTTAAAGTACTGAAAGATATACTGTCAACCTAAAATCTTATACCCAGTAAAAACATATTTAAAAAATGAAGGCAACAAACAAAAGCTCACATTAAAAAAGAAGGAATTCATTACCAGCAGAATTACAAGAAATGTTCGAAGTCCACGCAGAAGAAAAATGATCAGATGTAAAACTGATCTACACAAAAGAATGAAGAGGCTGGAAATGATAAGTACATGGATAAATTTGTACTTTTAAAATTATTGAAATATCTTTAAAAGTAGCATTGTTTAAATAAAAATCACAGTGTTTTGTAGGGTCTGTAAAACATATGTAAATAAATATATGACATAGCATAAAGGTTAGGAAGAGAGAAATGGAAGTCCACTATTGTGAGGTTCTTATACAACATATGAAGTGGTTTAATAATCACTTGAAGTTCTACTGTGACAAATTAAAAATGTACTTTTTTTTTTTTTTGGAGAGAGGGTCTACTTTATCACCTAGGCTGGAATGCAGTGGCATGATCTTGGCTCACTGCAACCTCCACCTCCTGGGTTCAAGAAATTCTCCCGCCTCAGCCTCCCAAGTAGCTGGGATTACAGGTGTGTGCCATCATACCTGACTAATTTTTGTATTTTCAGAAGAGACAGAGTTTCACCATGTTGGCCAGGCTGGTCTTGAACTCCTGATCTCAAGTGATCTACTCACCTTGGCCTCCCAAAGTGCTGGGATTACAAGCATGAGCTAGTGCACCCAGCCTAAATATGTACATTATAAACCCCAAGTAACTGGAGAGCTAAACTTTGTTCCTGGTTCAAGAAACTTGAGAATGTTAAGATGTCAGTTATCCACAAAATGATTTATAGATTCAATGTGAGCCCGTAGTTTTAGGGTAGGGGAGAAAATATAGGGAGACTGTTCTTCAGTTCCCTTCACATCAATTAATTAAGCAACCTAGTGACTGTAAATGTGCTCCTAATAACTTCCTTTATTAGGAGATTAAAAAATAAGTCATATATAGGTATACAAAGTTAGGAAATAAACAGCACTATAATGGTGGGTTACGTCTAGAGTATAAAATTATTGGTGTCATGTTTGTTTACTTTTATTTCATTTTCAAAATTTTCTAGAGTGACCATATTTTTGGCTGGGTGTTGTGGCTCACATCTGTAATCCCAGCAACTTTGGAAGGCTGAGGTGGGCGGATCACCTGAGGTTAGGAGTTCGAGACCAGCCTGCCCAACGTGGAGAAACACCCTTCTCTACTAACAATACAAAATTAGCTGGGCATGGTGGTGCATGTCTGTAATCCCAGCTACTTAGGAGGCTGAGGCAAGAGAATCACTTGAACCCGGGAGGCAAAGGCTGCAGTGAGCCAAGATCATGCATGCCACTGTATTCCAGCCTGGGCAACAAAAGCGAAACCCTTGTATCAAAAAAAAAAGTTTTTAAAAAGGGAAAGGAAGAAATATTTACCCACTTACAATGTTTTCAAATGATGTTCCTGTCAGAACTGCACTTAGAGTCCGGGGCAGACAACTCTTACTTCAGTTCACAATTTTAAAAACTTTGCTCCTATTAGAACTGCAAGTATGCGACCTCAGTCACTGACCATGAGGAGCAATGGCATATGCCTTTAGAATTCAGACTCCTTCTTGGTACAAGGAAGCTATGTGAAAGCTAGTACCTGTGCACAGGTGTCCTTCACCAAGATCTTTGTGATGCTGAAGAAGGTAAATGACCACTTGGGTCACAGCCTTGAACTTGAATGGCAAGGGCATCCTGGCTCTCTCCACAAACATAGCCAGTCACTTATCTGTATATATTATTGCCAGTCACTTATCTGTATATATTTAACCAGCTTAGTTACATTTTCTAAATCGAACATTTTCAGCAGGGACCCTGAATCCCTAATATTGCAACTCCATCTTCTAATAATGGCCTGTTGCAAGTGATTCTTTTAAATTCATTTTTAGAATTAAAACATATTAATTTCAACTACCATCTCTAAACATAGATTCAAGTACCCTCAGGCTTATGGCACCAGGCAGAAATACCTAAATTAATAAATTTATAAAGATATAATGTGCTGTGCCAGCCACTCTGTGGTGCAAATCCCTAGTCCAAACAGCCTCCTCCGTTTCTGACATCATCTTGCTTTGCTATGTCTGTGGAGAGAGCCAGGATGCCCTTGCCAGTCAAGTCCAAGGCTGTGACCCAAGTGGTCATTTACCTTCTTCAGCATCACAGAGATCTTGGTGAAGGACACCTGTGCACAGGTGATGCAACCTCACACATTAGGACAACCAGCTGAAGAGACCTTAAAAAACAAAACAAAACAAAACCCCTAAGTATTGCACAATTTAAAACAGCACAAATTAGGAAATCGAAACCATAAAAAATTACCAATCATCTTGCTGCCTCAATACAGACACTGTTAGATTTTAGTGCACTTCTTTTCATTCTTAAAAAAGTAAGCACTTCTATTTTTAAATTGTTGCCATTAAGGTTAAGAATAAGGACTCTAGGCTGGGCTAGGTGGCTCACGCCTGTAATCCCAGCACTTTGGGAGGCCGAGGCGGGTGAATCACGAGGTCAAGAGATTGAGACCATCCTGGTTAACATGGTGAAACCCCATCCCTACTAAAAATACAAAAAATTAGCTGGTCATGGTGGCACATGCCTGTAATCCTAGCTACTCAGGAGGCTGAGGCAGGAGAATTGCCTGAACCCAGGAGGCGGAGGTTGCGGTGAGCCGAGATCGCGCCATTGCACTCCAGCCTGGGTAACAAGAGCGAAATTCCGTCTCAAAAAAAGAAAAAAAAAAAAAAAGAATAAGGAGTCTAGATATCCAGGCTGGGCGCAGTGGCTCACGCCTGTAATCCCAGCACTTTGGGAGTCTGAGGTGGGTGAATTGCTTGAGGCCAGGAGTTTGGAACCCCGTCTCTACTAAAAATGCCAAAAAAAAAAAAAAAAAAAAAAAGAAAAAAAGCCAGGAGTGGTGGCCCACGCCTGCGATCAGAGCTATTCAGGAAGCTGAGACATGAGAATTGCTTGAACCTGCGAGGTGGAGGTTGTAGTGAGCCAAGATCGTGCCACTTCACTCCAGCCTTGGCAACAGAGTGAGACCCTGTCTCAAAACAAATAAATAAATAATAAAAATAAAAAACAGATCAGAATATCTGAGTTTGAATCCCACCTCCACCACTTAGTAGCTGTATGACTTTGGACAAGATATTTAACTTTGTGCCTCAATTATCTCATCTATAAAATGGGGTAATATCAGCACTTACCTCATATGGTTATCATGAGAATTAAATAGGTTTTTATACGTAAATCACTAAGAACAATGTCTGGATCATGGTAAGCTTTATAGAAAATATTATTATTCGATTATAAACATACATAATATTACAAAATATAATAATGATAACTAATGCTTTGTATTTTCCCATGTGATTTTAGATATCTGTACATAGTTGGCTCTCAAAAAAATTCATGAAAATATTTGTGTTGTTTTAAATGATAGTATTATATACATAGAGGGGACTTACTCTACTTAAATAGTTCCTTAAAATTAAAGTTAAAATTAATACTTCACTGACTGAATATTTTTCCATGAATAAATTCCTGGAGATGGTATTACTGGGTCACAGGGCATTACATTTTAAGCCTCTTGGTATATACAGCTTAATTAGTTTCCAGTTTTACCACTCTGCAGGGCGACAGCAATGTGAGTGCCAGCGTCATCCCAGCAACAGTGAGTATTAACATCAAATGCTCTCCTGACTTAACAGGGGGAATATAAGCCTTGAGTTTCAGCTGGACTGCCAGTGAGGCTGTATGTGTTTCCTTACGGTAAGTGGTTAGCTTTTATTTCCTTCACTGTGAATCGAGGCTCACGTCCTCATATCCTTTGCTAATTCTTCACTTGGAGGCCTAAAGATTTTCTTAACAGTTTATAAGAATATTTTATGTAGTAAATAGATTAACCTTTTGTCATTTTTGCAAACACATTTCTTTTAGACTGAGGTTTTGGTTTTGCTTCTCTTTTTCCATTATTTTGCAAACTGAAGAAATTTTTACGTGTCAAACCTGTCAACTGTTTTCATTTGCGCTTTATTTTATCAAGTAAGCTTTGACAAATCCTTCTTGCTCTGTGAGTTTGATAAACATTCTATTTTCTTCAGGTTTTTCTAGGGCTGATTTGTTAACAAGGATTCTGTAAGTTATCTGGAACTTATTTTGGTGTCAGTGTGAGGTGAGGTATTGGTAATTGTATTTTTCCAAACAACCATTCAGATTCCTCAATGCCATTTATTGCAACATTTAGAAATGGCAGCAAAATTTGCACTGAAGAAGTCACAAGCACCAGAGGGGATATTTCCCACTTGTTAATACTCTCTTCAGGGACAAGATGCCAGACGGTGGGAGAAAGAAGCTGAGGAGGGGTCACTATGGGGAAACAGCTGATGAGAGGACAGTTCTTCAGGTACTCCCTTAACATCCCACTCACAGGCATGCCTGGTGTCACAGCAAGCCATAAGAAGATGTGAGAAAGCACGGGTTCTGTAGGAGGCTACACAAAATGCATGCTGTTGGTTAGAGCTCATCCTGTAGATCACAACTTCACTTAGGTAACAAGACAGTGTGGCAGTTTTCCTAAGGTACTGAAATAATAGGTGTCTTTTCCTAAGATAGGAAAATCAAATTAGAGAACAAGGCTCATAGAATTAGAGAATCTTAGGCCCAAGGGCATCTCCTGCACATCTGAAAATACAGGGAACAGGTGGAGGCTCAGAGAAGTAAACTGAGGTCCTACATTCACAATACTACTTATGGTGCCACAGGGTCTAGAACCTGGATTCAGTGTGTGCTTTCCTCCATGTCAAGTAACTTCCACAGAGATTACAGAAATAAGTCACTAGGATTCTAAGGTTCAAGCAAGGGCCACGTCTAAGTAATTTTCTTACTTAACATGCACAAATGTGGGTAGATGAGCTTGTACACAAATATATTCATTCACTGAAGGAACACTGAGTCGCCACTTATACTATGTAGGGTGTGTTCCAGGTGCTGATATACAGCAGTGACTTAGATAAGCTCTCTGTTATTGGGAATACATATTGCTACATATGTCATGTGACATATATATTGCTTTATATCATAACTTTGCAACAATCTAACTTACTAATATCCAAATTTAGATTGATCTATTTTGGGTCAAACTCAAACACATCAAAACTACACTAAATATAGGAAATCTTTGCTGTGAGACCTTTAGCTTATTTTTATTTTTATTTTTTTTGACCTTTAGCTTATAACAGGGGTCAGTAAACTGTAGTCCTTGGGCTCAAATGAGCCTCCTGTTTTTGTAAATAAAGTTTTATTGGAACATGGCCATGCCCACGCATTTGCATATTGTCTACAATACTTTCAAGTTTCAATAGCCAAGTTGAGTAGTAGTGACAGAAACTGTATGACCTGAAAGCCTAAAATATTTACTGTTTGCCCCTTTTGAAAAAAGCTTACAGGGCCTTGGCTTATAAAATAGATTTTAACCTTATTCATAGAGCAGCAGCATTAAAGGCTTCTACTGAATTAAAAAAGAAAATTCTTTAATGCATTTCACTCTTGGGTGACTGTGCTAATGAACAAGAGTATTCTTTCCTGCTAAACAATGAGCCCTGAGTCCTGCTACATCAGAGAGAACAAGAGCTGTGCTTCATTCCCTGTGGTAATTACCAGGTATGTGTTTGCGCTGGTTAGCTGTGAAGTTTCCACTCACGGCAATTAAGTGATGACAAGTCCAGCTTCTTTCCAGCCATATGGTTTCTATGGTTTCCTTATGGTGGGATGGGCGAGGAGGGAGATTTGGAGCAGGATGGGAGGGAGGAAGTTTGTCAGCTGGGTTCAGGTATTCTTTGGGTTAAAGAGGGTTAGAATGAAGGTTAACAGAAAGGAGAAAAAAAAGACTATCTGAAAAGCCAGTGGTAATGGAAAAGAGGTTAGCCTTTTCCTCCATTAGCCACTCCAGAAATGCTGAATTTAATTTGTCTTCAACATGGGTTTCCCAGCTCACCTGCTGCCCACAGGCTAATGTGGTTACAGTCAGACAACTGACTATAAAAATGGCACCTTCTCACTCAGCATAATGGCTCTCTGCAGACCTCCAAGTCATAGCTGCTCAATTTACTGACAAAAACAAGCTTTTATTGCTGTTGGCATCACTGAGCCAAAGTGGCCGGAGAAGCACAGAGAGATCCTTCTATGCCGGGCACATCGTCAGCATAACTGTCAGGGAAACTCCCCTTCCCAAATCCTTCAAGTGCTGATGATGTGAGGGGCTAACCCAACACCCAGGCTGGCAGTCAGCAACATCAGCTCTTAATTTGTAATCCCTGCAAATGCAGTGGGGAGCTCCTCCTCATTCTCACTTAATGACTCCTTGCTGGTATCATCTGTAACCACCACTTGTGAGAGTATAATTGCACGGTGAAGTCAGAATGTTAACATCAATAAACGGAAGAAGTTAACCAGAATGGCAACAGGCTTAAACAACAGGTGAGCACTGGTGGAGGCTTGGCCGTGGCCTAGACAGCGATGGGTTTGTTTCAGGAGAATCTGGTTTTCTTTGGCCCTGAACACACACGCCATGCATCATTAAGGAGAGCATCAGGGCTGCAGTTTCACTGGAGAGGAGCAGAGCCTACAGAAGTAGGTGTGCAGTGCCTGGCAAGAAAACAGACAGGTTCAAAGCTCTGCCAAGTGTTTCTTGGGGTTGTCAGAACAGCAATGATACAGAGAGCAAGCCCTGGAATGAAAATTGTTCTGGGCTGAGTTTCACTAGTGACTGAAACTAGTGACTATAGTCTCCTAATTGCTGACCTTGGATGGAATACCCCACCTCTCTTAAGCCTGTTTTTTCACCTGTACTATACAGTTTGATAACAATAGTATTCACCTTAGAGTGTTGCTATGGGGCTTAAATGAGATCCAGGGTGCAAAGATGTAAGGCTGAGGCATTGAAAGATTGTCACATATGGTGATGAGGAAGAGGACCAGGGTGAGCAACAAGCAAAGAGCTCAGCCCCTCTCTACTGCATCTGAACTTGGGAGTCTTTCAGAGCAGTGAGGCACAGGCCTTGCCAGGAAACAGTATGATGACTACAGGGAAACGTGGCTCTCATGCCTTGGGAAAGTCCTTCCTTCCATGGAAGGAAAAGGCAATGTCTCAGAGCAGTGGCGATGCTTCAGCCAGGTGGCAAGTGCTCTGGGGTGCAGGGGATGGAGGAGGAGCTTGAGAAAGACAGACAGGAATGGTCACCTGTGTGCTTGGTGCCAATGTGGGTCTTTATCTCTGCTTCCTCCATGGTGACGAAGTCGCAGGCAGTGCAGCAGATCGAAAACATCCACTGCTCCTTGTCCACGTGGAGTGACATGTGGCTGACAAACTGGACATTGAGTTCGGTCTCAAATCCACACACGTGACAACTACATGAAAGGGTAAGAGAGGGGGAGAGAAAAGGGTGACACATACTTCTAAATGTGGGCTGCCCATTTATACACAGTACACTCAAGAAAACTGGAATTTTAAAAACATTTGTCTCTTCATCAAAAGGTTTTGCATTAGAAAAGCCTTCTGCTTTCTGGGTTGTCTCTAAAGTAGTCAGTGTGCCAAGCAGACTAAGGGCCAGCACCATGTAACAATCACATATGTCTTATAATGATGCTAAATAATCATAAAGTTAATGAAAAACTATTCCAGATGCCGCACGTCACCTAAGTGATTTCCTTTGGGCGAAGAGACACAGGGTAGCGTTGCCAAGGTATTTAGTGGTGCTGGTCCACTGATAGACTTGGAGAGCACCTCATAGCCCAGGAGCCGCTCTCTGGCTCCGGAAACCTTCCCTAGTTGCAGTGAAAGCACATAGAGTTTGTTGTATGGCAATCCAAGCAAGAGGCTACTTTATCTGGGACTTCTGATAGAAGCCACCCATCACTAGAGACATTTCCTGCAAAAGCAAGTTCCCACCAATCAGTATGGCATATCATAGGGCAAGATTTGACAGACAGCCTGAAATTGGGGGTTTTATGGCAATCAAACCAATATTCATTCATGATTGAATACAGAAACAAAACGTAAAATCCAGGTACTAAAGGATGATACAATGGAGGGAAAATATGTAACGCCTTCTGGGCTATTTCTTTGGGGTTCTCAGATTTACATTTCCTCAGCTTTTTTTTTTAAAACAATTCTTAGGGAGCAGCAACACATTCAGTTACAAAGGTTGGAGATTCTCAGCTGAACAGACCTAAAAATTCATCATCACCACAGCCCAGTCACTGTCTGGAGCTCCACCCCAGAGAGCCACCTCTAAAACCATTTCTCTTTCAATTAAAACTACCAGGGACACCCAAGTCAAGAGAGGAGTCTGTGCAACTGCAGGGCTCAATCTAAGCAAAGAAATTACTAAAATGAAGGCCAGGCTATGATTGAGAAAAACGGCTTGGTGATGTATGCCCACAGCAGACAGTAGAAAGTGTTGAAGCCAAACAAGAGTCTGAGAAAGGCAGACTAGCATGCTCCATCTGCAACTCACCTGTAGTAATAAGGATGCTTCTTCCCGTCACTGCCTTCAGAGGTGACAGCGCTGACAATGTCCTCGGTGTCTGTACTCACCAGCTTCACGGAATGGACAGTCAAGTGCTGGTTCAAATTTGCACGGCACTTAGCAGCATAGGGGCACAAGTGGCATTTGTATTTTCTTTCCTCTGTGGGTGAAGGAACAGGAAAAAGCCCAAATTACTTTCAAAAAAGGAAGTCCCAACACCATGCAAGAATCAGTTGAAGGTATCAAGGAAAGAATGGTTCAAGTCATATTTCAAATGGAGACCATGATAATGCCTTGGAATTCTAAGTATCTAAAAGTCTTTACCCAGCGGGTCACGCCTGTATTAGCACATCTAAATATAAAAGAAAATCTCCAACTGGGCACGGTGGCTCATGCCTGTAATCCTAGCACTCTGGGAGGCCGAGGTGAGAAGATTATTTAAGGACAGGAGCTCGAGACCAGCCTGGGCATCACAGCAAGACTCCATCTCTACAAAATTTTTTTAAAAAATTAGCCAGGTGTGGTGGCATGCTCCTGGAGTCCCGACTACTTGGGAGGAGGAGGTGGGAGGATTGCTTGAGCCCAGGAGGTCAAGGTTACAGTGAGTCATAATCACACCACTGCACTCCAGCCTGGGTGAAAGAGGTAGACCTTGCCTCTAAAAAAAAAAAAAAAAAAAAGTCCCAGGGCAACTAGAATAGATAATTTGCTTTTTTTTTTTTTTCCTGGACACCCACAGCCCCTTTTTCTGATAAGATAAGCTCCATATTTATCTTATTGTGTGTGAGTGAGCAAGTGTGTGTGTGTATGCACCCATGTGTCGGTCGTGGGTGGGTGTGTGCTGAGCAGTGTGAGGGAAAAAAACACAGCATTTGCAGGACTGCAGCGTAAGAGAGGCCCTATCATTCTCCCTAAGCTCCTGGCCTGGGTCGCCCAGGAAATAAAAAAACTAATGAAATTAAGAGGGAAAAATGCTGTGTGAAATAATTTAATTGGAAATTTCATTTTACATAAATAAAATAAAGAATTTCAATTAATTTCTTAATGGGAACTCTCTAATAGAACTGACAAATGTTTTAGGATCATTTTCAGAGTGGCATTCTGAATTCATTTGATTAATCAAGCAAATTAAGCTAAGAGAAGCAGGCTTTGCTTTCATCATACAGATAAAGGTAATAGCAGAAGATGAAGGAAAGAACAACAACTCCAGTGTTCTGTCCTTAATGCTTACTTGGTATTACTGAGCCTGGCTTAAAGAAAATACCTGTCTTCCTTAGTTCACAGAGAAGAACATGGAAAAAACTTCTTCTCTACAAAATATAAGACCATTATTATTATAGGTGGTCCCCAACATCTTGAAGGGCGGGAATCTGGGCTCAGCAGGGTCAGGGGAGGAGCCCTACCATGCAGATAAAATGTGTCCTTTCTTTAGACATTTTGCTTTTGTATGAATAAGTGAGTTGTTAAGTTTTGTTATTAAGGTTATGCATCCTCCATAAAGTGAAACTGTGGAGCTTTTTAAATCTTCCTCTTCATTTGGAAAGGTTTAATAACATTCGAATTTCCTTTTCTCAAAAGGTTAGAAAGAACCCACCAGGGAAAATTTCTGGACCTAATGCCTTTATTAACGTTACGTCCTTCATAATTTTTCCAAATTTCCCTTTGGGAACTGATTGATTCAAGTTCCCTCCCCATTTTGGGTCAATTTTAGTCATTCTGTTTAAATGAGCTATGTCATCTAAGTGTTCAGCATTTTTTTCCTAGAGCTTCATTATTCTCCAATAATCCTTTAACATCTTCCGAATTGAAGATTAGGCTTCCTTTTTCATTCTTAACTTTGAGTATTTTTGCTTCATTTTCTTAATCAGCCTTAAACGGATTTATCTATTTTACGGCCATCTTTTTTCAAGACTTTGTTGTTTTACCAGTTCCTTAAGGTGACTGTTAAATTCCTTTATTTTGGTCTTTCTCTCTGATAAAAACGTTTAAGTCTATAAATTTTCCTCTGACTAGAGCTCTTGCTCCAGGTTTACCTATGAAGTGTTTTCTGTTTCATTCCTTCTAGATATCTGTTATTTAAATTTTTATATTCTCCCCTTTTCTTTGGTCCAATTAGGCAGGACATTTTATTTATCCTTACTTATTTAAAATTTCATTTACGTATGCTCAGAGAATGTGACCTTATGAAACTCCACTTTCTGGAACATGTTCAAGTTTTCTTTGTGGCTAAGTATGTAACTAAATTTTACCTTTAGTGGAATTTAAGATTAAAAATATAAAAAGAAAAAAAGACACCAGCCTGGGCAACATGGCAAAACCTCGTTTCCACAAAAAATTTTTTTTTGTTTTTTTTTTTTTTGAGACTGAGTTTTGCTCTTGTCACCAAGGCTGGAGGGCAGTGGCACGATCACAGTTCACTGTAACCTCCTCCTCCCGGGTTCAAGTGATTCTCCTGCCTCAACCTACCAAGTAGCTGGGATTAAAAGCCTGCGCCATCATGTCCAGCTAATTTTTGTATTTTTAGTAGAGATAGGGTTTCACCATGTTGGCCAGGCTGGTCTCGAACTGCTGACCTCAGGTCTTGGCCTTCCAAAGTGCTGGGATTACAGGTGTGAGCCACCACGCCCGGCCACAAAAAACTTCTTTAAAAAATTAGCCAGGCATGGTAGTTGCATGCACCTGTAGTCCCAGCAACTCAGAAAGCTAAAATGGAAGGATTGCTTGAATCAAGGAGGCGGAGGTTGCAGTCAGCCAGGATCATGCCACTGCACTCCAGCCTTGAGAAGAAAAAAAAAAAGACAACTCCAGAACACTGGAGTTGTTGTTCTTTCCTTCATCTTCTGCTATTACCTTTATCTGTATGATGAAAGCAAAGCCTGCTTCTCTTAGCTTAATTTGCTTGATTAATCAAATGAATTCAGAATGCCACTCTGAAAATAATCCTAAAACATTTGTCAGTTCTATGAAAGAGTTCCCATTAAGAAATTAATTGAAATTCTTTATTTTATTTATGTAAAATGAAATTTCCAATTAAATTATTTCACACAGCATTTTTCCCTCTTAATTTCATTAGTTTTTTTATTTGTCATATTAATACTTCCTGCCTTGCTTTTTAAGTTTTGTGTGATGTATGAAATCTTTATTTTGAACTTTTCTTTATCATTTGGTTGTTGTGTCCCGTGTATATAAGATATATCTGGATTATTTAAAAACCTGATTTCAATGTAAAAAATGGAAATGTTTGATTTTATTATTTCCATCTTGCTTTATGTTTACTATTGATTTTACCTTATGTCTTTTTGTCTTCACTTATTTTTGCTGTGTGGATTAAGTTACTATTTATTTCTCCTCCTTAACTTGGTTGCCTTCCCTTTCCCAACTTTCAGAACCAACTGTATTTTTCCACGATTATATGTAAATAATGGCAGAACTGTTTTTCTACCAACGTGCCTTTTCCCCCCGCTGCTCCCACCCACCATAATAAGATGAAACCAGTAAGATGGAAAGTGTCCCTGTCCTGCACTCTCAAGATGAGATCAATACATTCTTTACAGAGTTTAGGAATTTTACCTGAATAAACCTAAATCGCGTATATTTTCTCATCAGAACTCAATGAGCCCTTTCAATCCAAATAAAAAAGCCTTTCCAAGGTCTTCCTTAAACATGCCAGGCAAAATGGCTTGAAAAGGTCCGGATAAACACATTCCCAGCACTTCCTGGAACGCCTCTCTTAGAGAAACTCAGATTCTGGGGAGTAGAGAAGTTGATGATGGAGTACAGAGGGCTGACAGCCCAGGACCCACTCACTCACCTGTGTGCAGCGAGAGGTGTCGGGACAGTGTCTGCTGTCGGCCAAACACTTTCCCACACACGTCACAGGGAAAAAGCTGGTCATTGAATTTCCAGGATGGCAATCCATTTCCTGCCTCTAGGACTATCTTTTCTGTTTCTGGGTCAAAAGAACAAAGCATCATGAGAAATAAGGCAACAAGAATACATTTTATGTTGGTCGACATTCAGGATTTCAGCCAAGACATCTCTCTGAAGATTGTGGCTATTAACTACAAATTAGTCTCTGCATCTGGTTTTTTTGCTCACTTCCGGTCTCTAAGAAGGCCATTCTTGAAAGCCACAGTGGCAAGTGATTCCGACTCCAGTCAAATCTTCAGTATTTTTTCCCTTTCATCACTAAAGACCAGCCAACTAACCCTCTAGTAGGTTGACAGCACTGTGCCCAGTGTACAGCAGATACTCAAATAAATATTTGTTAAATGAGTTGCCTGAGTTGCCTGTTAAAATTCCAGAAATGTAGGCTCTTGCCACAAGACAGTAAATAAACAATTGTAGGCCAGGCGCGGTTGCTCACACGTGTAATCCCAGCACTTTGGGAGGCCAAGGCGGGAAGATCGCTTGAGCTCAGAAGTTCAAGATCAGCCTGGCCGACATGTTGAAATTCCATCTCTACTAAAAATACAAAGATTAGCTGAGCATGGAGGTGGGTGCCTGTAATCGCAGCTACTTCAGAGGCTGAGGCTTGAGAACTGCTTGAACCTGGGAAGTGGAGGCTGCAGTGAGCTGAGATGGTGCCACTGCACTCCAGCCTGGGTGACACAGTGAGATGCTGTCTCAAAAAAAAAAAAAAAAAAATTAAATAAATAAAAAGAATTGCAACTCTCAGATTCTGAGGTAAAAAGAAATGGTTCAGTCCCTTGAAAGGAAACATGCTTTCATTCTCTTTAAGAAGAAAGCTTTGCTCTTCATTCCAGTTTGTGCAAAATCCTTAATGAGGAACTTCTGTTAAGTAGATTCAGTGATGACTACCACACACTGTGCCACAGAAAATTCCCCAGTGCAAGAATGAGCCAGAATTTCCCCAAAGGTCTCAAATTAGGGAAAACAGTGAGTGTCACAAATTATCTACCCATAGTTCACAGTTGTGAACGAAATAAATGGTCTTTAATATATTCTCTAACCATCTTAAAGAGCTTTTATTTTCTCATTCTCATCCCTAGGATTACCTTTAATTTTCCGATCCATGTTTCTTCTTGTGGAACTGTACCAGATTACACAAACATTCCTTCTATGGTAATGTCGTAAAACAGGTGACAGAGAACACCAGAAAGAGGGAAGAAGACACTTCCAAAAGGACACTTGAATGGGCCACTGATAGACCTTTCCCCTCACTTTGAAGACCAAGACAATGGATCCACTAAGTTAATATCTTGTCTATCACCTCAGTGAATCATTGCAAGTCTCCTTCAAGCACACTACTGCATTATAGCAGTGGACACCATGTGGTGATAATTAAATGGTGGTAAGAACTTCTCATAATCCAAGCAGATGAAAATGCTCACAACACGGGTCAGAGATAACATCAGAAGAAAGAACTTTATTTCACACAGTTTTGTTGAAACTGCTTCCCAAATACAAGTTTCTACTTCTCTGTGGATAAATCAACGGCAGCATTTTTCATTTGAATGATTTGTCAGATAGGATAATCTAAGAGAAGAAGAAACAAGTATGAATGTATGTCTGGAAAGGGGAGGAGAGGAGATGATGGTGAAATTGCCACACTGTTCACTGTGAGGCACCTGCCAGCAATCCCAACACTGATAAAGCACATAAATTGATTTATCTCTGTTTGTTAAAACATAAAGCTTGAGGCCTCAGGGAGAAGAGCTGCTCTAATGAAAGTAGGAACGTAGAAACCTTTAAAGGGGAAGAGGGCAGAAATGTGGGAGAAAAGGAAGTGGAAAAAAAAGGCAGTTGAACTTAGGAGGACGAGAACCACTCTTAGTCAGCCGTCCTTGAGTTCAAGCAGTGGGCATTTCGGCTGTGCAGTGAATTTCAGCATATCAGTAGCCCCTTTAAAGTGTATACTCAAAACAGTGCTTCAAAGAACGGTAACAGTAATAATTACAAGGAGAAGTTAAGAGGGTACAGGGTCTCCTAATACATTCACAACAAGAATGAATAAATGGGGTCAAATGCCAAACAAGCAGATGCAATTATAAATAAATAAGCATCTTAATAATTTCTTCAAGTATCAGTAATGTACTGGAGAAGTTGAAGCATCGTGAACTGTCTGATTGCCTTCACTGGCTTGGAAAATGGTGACAGCTACCGAGGTTGTGCTGCAGCTGAGTGGGATGAACACCTAGAGCCGAAGTGAGGCAAGCAGTTGCCACAGGGCACCCATGACCGCTCAGCCACTGCCCCGCACCCAACTCCAAGCCTCATCTAGGGATCGCTGCCCTCCCCACCCCATCTTTGCATTTGCTACAGCCATCCATTTTCATTTTGCACACAGGAATGAGGCAACCACAGGCCATTTGGAGCCTTATCCCAGAACAAGACCTGGAAATCACAGCTGGGTGGGGCCCGGTGGGAGAGGCAGTGCGGGGAGGAGTATCACTGTGGCAACGCAAGACCTGAAGCAAAGGCCTGCTCCTTGTTCTAGGAGCTGAGATGAAGCTGAAATGGGGCTCTGCAGATGCCACATTCTCCCTCATCTCCTGTGAATGATGCCACCCAAGTGCCCTGTGAGAAACTTTAGAAACTTTTTTCGACTCCTCCCCTGACTCCCTTTCAACACATCCAATCAGTCATCAGAAGCTGTTGCACTTACACAGATAGATCTTTCTGGACCTTGCTGCCTTAACTGTGTCACCATCTTTCACCAACACTGTGGCTAAAGCCTTCAAAACAGCTTCTCTGCTCCCAGACTCTCTCCCTTCCAACAGCCCCTCCTCATCTCACAGATTCCAGAATGATCTTTCCGAGGCACAAATCTCATCACGTCTTGTCCTGTATGCCAACAGCCCCCCAAGGCCAAACTTCCGGCTTCAGGGTCCTTCATGGTCTGGCTCTGGCCACCTCCCACCACCCGAATGCTTGGCAGAGTATACTCTTTGACTTTTCAGGACCGAACAATTCCCTTTTAAGTGTCATTGCTTTTGAATCAACTGTTTCTCCACCAAAAGCTACTCTCCCCAACCACTTCTGTACAACAAACTCAGACTCAATTTCAAGCCCTATCTCAGATTTCATCTTCTCAGGGGAGCCCTGCCCAATTCTCAAGGTACAGTTACACATTTTCCTTCTCTGTCCCAGGGCACTTTCATGAATATTTCTGTTGTACTACTTTACCTATTATATTACTTGCTTATATAGCTTCTATAAGCCATACACACACACACACACACACACACACACACACACACACGCATCTTCCGCATGTAAGGCACCCTACACAATCCAGCATGAAGCAGTGCTCAGTCAACACGTTCCCTGGCCTCCCTCCCCTGGGGAAAGGGTTCTGTATTATTTATTTGTGTATCCTCAGCATTCACACAATCTCTGCTACATAAGAGGTGCTTAGTATATATTTGTTGAATAAGTGAATGACGGAATAAAAGGGTTCAAGTGAGGCAGAGAATAGACATTATCCTTATTTTATAGTGGGAAAGACTAATAATTTATTAACATTCATTAAGGCCTATGGGCAATTCAGAATGAAAAATCAGGCTACCTGCCTTTCGAATTGCTGTTTTAACTAAATTCATTAACTGCTTTTATGGTTCTATTTGTAGAAATGTTTTCAGTCCTGAGCTATACTCCCAAAGGCTCTAAATTCTTACCTCTTCCCAACAGCATCAAGCTACAAGATGATTTTCTTTATGACAAACTCTGGCAGTTGCCATTTGTCAGTTAACCCAACAGTCATTCTCCACTTCCCTTATCCCCGGCTTTCTCCAGCCATGGAAGCAGCTGGGGCAGCCATGTGCCAAAGTCCTGAGACGGCTTCTGCTTTTCTGATAAAATGAAAGATATGACTGGTATTGGCCCTCTTCTCTTTTCCAGCCTTGATCACAGAGGAAATGGCCATGACTCTGAATATGAGGCATGTGGACAAAAGCCAACTGCCAAGGATGGAGAAAGAGAAAGATGAGAAAAGTATAGGTCCTTGATAGGGTTTGGATCTGTGTCTCTGCCCAAATCTCATGTCAAATTGTAATCCCCAGTGTTGGAGGTGGGGCCTGGTGGGAGGTGATGGGATCATGGGAGTGGAGTTCTTATGAGATCTGAGTTTTTAAAAGTGTGCAGCAGCTTCCCCTTCTCTCTTCCTACCGCTCTGGCCATGTAACATGTTACTGCTTCTCCTTCACCTTCCACCATAACCAAAAGTTTCCTGAGGCTTCCCCAGAAGCCGAGCAGATGCCAGCATCATGCTTCCTATAGAGCCTATGGAAGTGTGAGCCAATTAAACCCCTTTTCTTTATAAATTACCTAGTCTCAGGTATTTATAGCAGTGTAAGAACTGACTAATCCAGTCCTCCATGGCATTTCTCAGTAGCTGAGTGAATGCCAGAAACCACCCACTTCTGGATTCTTGTTTGGTGAGGAAAATAAGCCCCTGTTTGTTTCAGCCACTGCTAGTTAGAGTTTCTATTACTTATAACATTCTTAACTGAAAGCCCCTCCTATGGTTCTTCTTGGTTTTAGAACTTTGAACATTAGGTTCCACCTTTTGACAGGCCTTAATTCCCAAACCGCCCCCATCCTGTGAAGAATTCTACACATTTATTATCAACAGCAACAAGTGTACAGCCATCTGAACACATTATCTGAATTATCTTCTTCTGCTGGGGAAGAAAAACTTTAAAAGCTTCTTTTAGATTATTCAGAAATTTTCTTTTAAAAAACTTTTTATGAAGCATAATACATGTAGCAGAAAAGTGCACCTATCTATGACTGCTGTTAAGTTAGTTCCAAAGTCACAAAACAGCTTGGAGTATGGGTACTATTTTTAAATTTTTGCTCTTCTTCATCTTGATTCCCATATCCCTTAACATTTGTTTCATTATTTTAAGTGGCTTGAATGTATACTTAAGATTTTCTTCATTTCTTTTAGAAATACTTGTCTAATGATAACCTCCTTTTTTTGTACAGTCTCATAGGATTTTGTCTCTTATAAAGCATTTTATTTCTTTTCACATTCTTATATTCTGATCTGTGGGATAACCATAAATTGCTTCTGTAAATTCCTGGCTACTTGGTATTATGTGATCAGATGGTTTTCTCTCTACTTTCCACCTATGATGTTTGCCTTGAATGTCATTTGAGCTTTTCCTCTTCTTTATATAGGTTTTTGCTTTTGTTTTAAATGAAGCAAATAGGTGTACAGTATTAAGCACTTTTGTCCTTAGAGTACAGCTAGAAATATAGGAACACAGTGGAAGGAGAACGATCCCATCCTAGCAATCCCAAAACAAGGCTTTCAGCTCTTCCTGTTAATGTTGAACTGAGGTCTGTTATCCATAATGATGAGGACTAGTTGGCCAAAATACAACATGGCAAACTATGCTTCTTATAACCTAGTGATCCAAGGGGACATGTCTTATTTCATGCATAGGTCCTGGCATGATGAAACCCATCCAGGATGTTTCCAAAAACTTTCCTTAATTATACCCATTTGGTAAAATTCAGGAGGGAGTTCTATCAAAATATGCTTGATAAAACATTATATGAAGTAGAGGACTCAGTTATCTTCAGATCCAATTTGTTCATTTTCAGGAGGATAAAAATGACACATTATATTCCAGGACCTCTCCTACCCCAGAGGACCCCACAACTCGCACAGGTTGGGCAATGGTTTCCATAGTAACTAAGTTTCTATCCTGCCCCAAATCTTAGCTCAAGGAGAAACCTTAACGATCATCTTGTTCAATGTCTTCTGTTTTTTATATGAGGAAACTGAGACCAAAAGAACCTAAGTAATTACCCCTGGCTAGTGACTCTGGGAGAGCAGAGACAGACTCACAATGTCATTCAAGCTCCTCCAAGCCATACGAAATCAATGCCAAAGTCTACAAACAAAGGAGGGATTTTTCTTTTCTTCCTGTTCTTTGGCTCCGAGTTGAATACTCTTGGTTACAAATGGACATGTGCGGATTTAGCAACAATCCGCAGACACTAGCATTTTTCTCCATTTCTCTTCTTAAAAGTGTAAGCCTAGACTATTTCCAGGCACAGAGATGTTAGAAACTGTCACATGTCAAAACTTAGAATAAAGAAGGAACAAGAGGAAGATCAAATAGGGAAGTCCTAAAAGCTAATCCTCTCTGACTTAAACATGGTATTACTGAAGAATAACATGGGCTTTTCATTGCCATTTGGGGAGCATTTTTGGTAAAACTAAACAAACAAATAAGCAAAACCTCAAAAACTGAGAGGGACAAAGGAAAGGACTTTAGTTTGCTTCCTTTCAATTTTAACATCATTTGATCCTATTGTTTGGCTTTGTTGGCATGTTTTACTGTGTGAAGAGATCCCTGTATTCCCTGACAAAACAGTCCTCTTGAAGAACCATCTCTCAACCTGATTTTGGTAAAAGAAATACTAAGACAGAAGGCTTTATTTGGCTACAGCCATAAGCAAAAGATTGGCCAAAACATGACCTCAATGCATAAATAACTGTTCAGATCAACTAAATCTCGTTACTGAAGAAGAGGCTCTGGGGCCGCTTGGGTTTTCCATTGTGACATATGGTATTTTGATCACTTCTTTCTTTCATCATCAAGGCCTGAATGTTTTGAGGCATACCTCAAACTGAAATTCTGAAATCCTCTGTACTCCTGGATAGGTTAAAACCTACCAGGTCATTTTCGAGGCAGAAAGCAGAGGGCATGGAACTTTCTGGTCAGACTCTATCCCTACCGGCTCTGTCCTTTGGTTTCATGGGCTCTGCATGGCCTCTGCTTAAAACAAGCTACCACCTTCTGAGGGTTGCTTGTGAAGCTAAGAGCCAGCTGTGGTTTATGACTCTTTGGGGGTTAGTACCTTTGTTCCAGTGCTTGTAGCTCTTCTATATCCCTTTTTAATTTTTCAGAGTCATTTCAATTTAGGATAACATCTACCGTTTTAGAATTTCCAGCTCAGAGGATCTATCTTGCAGTGTCACAGCTGTACTGGAACAGCAGCCACAATGCAGATGGCTGGCACTGTGACCTGTCCCACCATTTCATTTACTACTAGTGACCCTGCACAAGATGCCAGTCCTAACAGACTTACTAGGCTCCCTATGACCACCTCTGCAGGTCTTGATGTAACCAACTTCTCCTTTAAGGACCAATACACTCTCCCAAAAGACAAGATTTTCTCCTGACCAAGGTGTTACCTCAATGAAGTGCTAAGACAGAAGAATTTAGAAATAGTTTTTGTTGGCCAGGCGCAGTGGCTCATGCCTGTAATCCCAGCACTTTGGGAAGCCGAGGCATGTGGATCATGAGGTCAGGAGTTTGATACCAGCCTGGCAAATATAGTGAAACCCTGTCTCTACAAAAAATACAAAAATTAGCTGGGAATAGTGGCACACACCCTGTACTCCCATCTACTTGGGAGGCTGAAGTGGGAGAATCTCTTGAACTTGGGAGGCGAAGATTGTAGTGAGCCAAGACCATGCCATTGCACTCCAGCCTAGCAACACAGTAAGACTCTGTCTCAAAAAAAAAAAAAAAAAAAAGAAAAAGAAATAGTTTTTTTCAATCTGTGCTCAGAAACACTGGGTGGAGATTCTAGATGTAAAACAGTTAACACCCTTGATCTTCTCTGGGCTCGTTTCAAACTTAAATGCTTAACAAACTTAGCGAAGTAGAGTTTTGCATTACTACTTTGAGAGGGTCCGTGCACAGGTCCTGGGAAGATGAAACCCATCAAGCATATCTCCAAAAATTTTTATTAATTCAATCCATCTGGTAGACTTCAGGTGGCAGTTTTCTCAAACTCTGTTTGACAGAACATTAGATCAAGTAGAGGACTCTGCCACTTCCAATCCAACTCCTTCATTTTCAGGAGGATGAAAATGAAGCCTGACATTCCAGGGCTTCTCTGATCCCAGGGCACCCCACAACTTGCAAGTAATCACTTCCACAGTAATTAAATCTCTATCCTGCCCCAAACCCAAGATCAAGGAGGAATCCTAACAATCATTTTTTTTAAAGTTTCTGTTTTACATATAAGGAAACTGAGGCCTACAGAACCTCACTAATTACCCCAGGTAACCTGCCTAGTGACTCTGGGAGAGCAGAGACAGACCCACAGTCTGCCTGCTCCTCTAAGTCATATGAAATCAATGCCAACTGCTTAGTAAACAGGTGCTTCTGAAAAATCATCCCAGGAAAACTGGGTGACTTTTTTTTGTTTTTTTTTTGCTTACTGCTGGATAACAGTTAGCTTAAAAAATACTTACTGATTGACTTATCCTCTCATAAAAACTGTTTTCTATATCTGGTCTTTAGGCAGGTCATTTTAATTCAATAGTAGAAAACTGGACCTCAATCCCTCGGGTAACAGAAATGGCTAGAACTAGGTACCCCTAATTCCAGTGAGGCTGATCACATAGAACTTGAGTACCACAGGGACCTTCTCTAAGCCTCCAAATGTAGACACTCACTGACAAAATCTAGGCCAATTGATGCCTGCCATTATAACAATATTTATTAAAAAAGAAAACTATATAATTTAACCTTTTACAAGATCCGTGTATGAAAATTTGGAATGTTGCTTCTATGCTTTCCCTACACTTATATTTCCAAGATTAGTGGGATCCTCCATAAAACCTTGTTGAATAAAGGATATAATCACATCACCAAGATCAGGACTGTTGTACTGAATGGCAACCTAATTTGATATTACAACATGGAAGCAAACTGACAATATTGATTCAAGAATCATGTCTAAAGGATCTGGTTATTATTTTCCCCATTACACAGACCAGTGACCCCTTCTCTTCTTAATGATGATGGTAGAATTTAAGGTCTTAGCAAAAGCCCTCAGAATGTCCCAATATTGAGGATATTTATAAATCTCTGTTAGAAAAATAATCAGGCCTGAAAATTGTGTCTTTTTTGTTAGTTTGCTTGGCTTTGTGGTAGAAACTGATGTTTATTTACTTAATGTCCAACAGAACTATATGGCTTTTTGTTTGTTTCAAGGTGACAATGTGCCCAGTTAAAAACATACCTTCCTTACCAGTTTCCACTGCTATTAGAGGCTGTTCATGAAACATAGCTCTGACAATGATATAGGTGGAAGTTCCTGCAAAGAGATTCTCTGACATCCCTCTACTCTCCAGAAAAGACAGTCTTAGAAAAAGACTTTTGCCCTTCACTCTGGGCTCTTGCTTCTTGGCTGTCTAGAGGTACCACAGCTCTCTTTCAATTACGAAGATGAAAGCCATCGATGAGGGTGGGGGAGTAGAAAATTAAATGGTGGGTCCTCGCTGTCTCCTTCAAACAGCTATACCAGCCTTATATTGCTTATTTTTGAATTCTTTATTATGAGAGAAAAACAGATCCATAATTGGTTAAGTCTCTGTGGTTAAGCTGAACATGATTCCAGCAGATAAAGACTTAAAGTGTATAAATAGTTTCATCCAATTTTGGCAGTTTATCTCCATTATGCAAAATCAGAATTTGTTAAAAATACATTAAGGAGACAGTACAAAGTTAAAGCAATAGCTTATATTTATGGAGGACTGACCATTGCATTAGTCACTATATGATACATTTTACACATATATTAATATTTAACCTTATAGCAGCACTATGCATTAGACACTATTATTACCATTCCTATTTTACAAAACAAAACAAAACAAAACAAAACAAAACACAACACAACACAACACAACACAACACAACACAAAAACAGTATCAGGCTCAGGGTGCATGAAGTCAAGGTCACCTAGCAGGAAAGTGATAGCCTTTCCCAAACCTAAAGCTGTCTGACTACAAAGCCCATACTCTCAACCATTTATTACATTATACTACAAGACCATAGAGGAAAATCTAATGGTTCTAATTTATTTCATCAGAGACAGATCTTCTGTCTGTTACAATCTCTATTTGTTCCGCTGTAAATTCACCAACCATAAAGAAGAAGCATCCACTATCACATAAATCTAAAGAGAGCTTTATTGAGGCAACCCAAATGCTTCCCCCAGGGCCTGCCTGGAGACAGAATGGTGGAATTTGGAGGCTCCGCCTCACTTCTATTACCCAACTCCTCTTTGGCCTCTTCCTATGTCTTTACATCTGGTGAGCTGCTGGGTCTGAAAAATCTGAGCAACAATTATGTAAATTTTAATTATAAAACTTATTTCAGGTCGGCTTTCACTTGCTCCAGAATAAGACCCTTATAGTCTTTTCTTTCAACTTTTCCCAGAGAAGAAAAATAATAGGCATTCAAGTGCAGAGCTACCTAAAGACTGTATTAGGTGATAGTAAATCTTTAAATCCCAAAGTTATCTTCTATAATTTACTATAAAGTATGGGTACATATGAGAACACTTTGAGGAAAAACATTATTATTATTTGGGCAAATAAAATAATTTCCTCTTTTCCCTTGTTTGTTGTTGAACTAGGTTCTCAATATATATTAATATTTACTTACTAAGTGAGGAGAAGGGATAAACTAAATGAAAAGAGCAGACCACTATAATTAAAAATTTAATCATCCTAAAATACTCTAATATTCTAGAAATACTCTGAATTTAGAAAGTAAATCCAGACTTTCTAAAATACTAAAATATTAATGTTAATTTACTCCTGAAATTATGCAATGTGCTAACAGAGTCATACCTATAGAGTCTTTAAAATATTGAATATATTTCTTCTTAAAATTCAAGTCACAGTCATTTCCAAATATTATTCAAGTAAGCCTCTAGGGATTCTACAGTTCTCTTCACTGAGATTGGAATCCACTGGTATTCTCAATTATTCTAGTCTTCTTTTCTTATGGACAAGCCTTGATCATATCAACCATTCCTTTAAAGATTTCTAAATTTCCTTAAAGCCCTTATCAGCTCCCAGACACTGCAATATTCTTGTGTGACTACATCCAGTTTCAAATTTTCAGTCTTCCTCTTTCTCTTCTCCTAACCTATTGAATTCTGTATTAACAGAAAATATAACTATTCTGCTTTGCCTTTCTCCTGACCTTGGGTTTTAGCATATTATAACATTTTTGTTAGTTAATGGCAGATTTAAAGTTTTAAGGCAGCAATGGTCACACATAATTTTTCTCCTTGATCCAGAAATTCTACCTATTTGACTAGGCAGGGTTACATGTTTTTATATGGTGAGGGTTTCTGTTTGTTGGTTTACGTAATCATTTTTCCTCCGGTGGGGAATCACAGACATAGGATGGGGAAATGCTTTGTGTCTTAGTTCAGCCTGCTATATAATAAAACACTGGGTGACTTATAAACCACAGAAATGTTTTTCTCACAGTTTCTCACAGTTCTGGAGGCTGAGAAGTCCAAGATCAAGGCACTGGCAGATTCAGCATCTGGGGAGGCCCTGCTTTCTCATAGACAGCTGTCTTCCCACTCTACCCTCAGATGGCAGAAGAGGCAAGGGGTCTTCTAAATAGCATCACTTTAGGGGTGAGGATTTTAATGTGTAAATTGAAATGGTTGGACATAAACATTTAGACCATATTACTTTGTTAGGAGGGGAGGAAAAAGATTATTAGTATTTTCCTATGAAGGTATGCCATAATGATTGGCAGCTCTGAAAATCAGTTACCAGTAATAATAAATAGCACAGTTGGCAAATATTTTATTTTTTAGATAAGTGAAATAGGCCATCTCTATTGTATCATTCTCAATACTTTGAATAGATGCATACTTTAATAATTGAGAAAACTTTGTATTTAGGTGTAGCTGAAAGAGGAATTATACATATGAATAGCTAAAATTTATTTAGCACTTATTTTACTCTGGGCACTGTGCTAAGGCTACAGGTTTTACTTACATAATTTCATTTAATCCTCTTAACAAAAGATTAAGGTTGGTTTCATTATTACCCTCATTTTATAGATGAGACAAATCAGGGCTCAGAATTTATTAAGAAATCAGCTTTTTCTTACCTAGCTGGTAAGAGGGAGAGCCAGGATTAAACCTGGAATGCCCAACCAGGAAGCATATGTACTTTACAGCTTTCCTTATACTCACAAAACTCTAGCTGTGTCCACGGCGTGTGTCATTCCTCTTGGCAAAAACCTCTACTTTCTGTGACAAAGTTGAAAAAGACTGAGAGTCTTGAGGCTGAGCTTCTGGCCTCAAGATTTCTATGACATGGTGACCTCATTTTGGACCTGGTGCTAAGAAGGCCAATACCATGTGTAAAATGTTTCTCTCTCCTAGGTGGCAAGTGCCATTGCATTTCATGGTCTCAGATCAAAATACAACATGAACAAAATGTTCCTGTTGAAGAATGGAATGGAGTTAACAGTGTGAAGGGTCTAATGCAAATTTATTCCTACTCCAAATGCATATCCTATTGACAAAGAGTTTGAACTACTGAATTTGTATATGAAAGTTAGGGCATCCTTCTGCTTTCAGTTGTCATAAGAAAAAAAACGAAAAGGCATTACTACTGTCAATATAAATAAAGGAAAAATCTAAACCACTTCTATTTATCATTTCAGAATTGAGAAAGAGTAAGAAATGGGCTTTTGGCCCACAAACCAGAAATATATATATTCAACAGCCTAGGAATATATATACACACACACACACACACACACACACACACACACACACACACATATATATGCATAGTTTTTTTATTTTTTACTTTTTAAGACAGAGTCTCACTTTGTCACCCAGGCTGGAGTGCAGTGGCATGGTCATAACTCACTGCCGTCTTGAACTCCTGGGTTCAGGCAATCTGTCTTGTCTGTCTTGGCCTCCCCAAAGTGCTGGGATTACAGGCCTAAGCCACTGTGCCTGGCTTGGGATATTTTTAAGTAACGGATAATATTCAATGATTCAACTCTAAAGTAGTTGAGCAAAAGAAGTACATATATTTAAAAAGATGTCTTCCTTCCATTTCAGTGTTCAAACTGAAAAGGAATTCAAATAAATTAAATAAAAAATTCAATGTAAAATTTCAACTACAAATAAAACTAAAGAAAGATCAAATAATAAACTGGAAAATATGGCAGGACTACCTTACTCCTGCGTGGAAATGCAATACATTCTAGTTATGTGCCCCGTATTACTCTAGGTTGTTTGTGTGTTGATTTTTCTCATGGATTATGACTCAACCATCTTTGAAAGCATCTCTTCCTACCCTCTCTCTTTACATAGATCTTAAATATAGTAGCCAATAAATATTTGTGGATTTGACTAAAATTTCACTAGCTATAGGCAAGAGAAAACATGCATGGACATATAACATATGCAATTTAATATCAGTAATGTCCACAGACAAGACTGAGAAGCCCCTGCCTGTGCACGCTGTATCCTTACCATATTAGTCAGTGTTCCCTAGAGGGAAAGAATTAAAGGGAGTTTATTAAGTATTAACTTACATTATCACAAGGTCCCAAAATAGGCTGTCTGCAAGCCTGAGGAGCAGAGAGCCAGTCCGAGTCTCAAAACTGAAGAACTTGGAGTGTGATGTTCAAAGGCAGGAAGCATCCAGCATGGGAGAAAGATGTAGGTTGGGAGGCTAGGCAAGTCTCCCCTTTTCACGTTTTTTTTGCCTGCTTTATATTTACTGACAGCTGATTAGATGGTCCCCACCAGCTTAAGGATGAGCCTGCCTTCCCCAGCCCACTGACTCAAATGCTAATTTCCTTTGGCAACACCCTCACAGACATACCCAGGATCAATACTTTGCATCTTTCAATCCAATCAGGTTGACAGGATTAGCCATCACACTTTCTTCCTCCTGACCGAAAGCCGCTACCTCTAACTTTGATGGTAAAAGATCAACCTCAAAAGGTCTTTGGAGACCTTCCCTCAGCAGAATCTTTGCCTCATCTTTGGTGAATCAGGGAGAACTGCAAGAAGACATAGTATTGCTTCTAGTTCATAGAGAACTTGAGATGTGGATAAGCTAATTGCTTGCCTAAGGTCTTCCAGTGAAATTCTAACTGGGAGGAAATCAGTCTCAGCTCAGCTCCCTCTTCACCTCACCCCACTGCCTCCCCACATGCTGAGGTTCAGGTTCTTAATCACACTACATACCAAAGGCTTTGCAGAACTAATCGGTCTTCAACCATACACTATATTACCGAATATGTCCTAGAGTGGAGAACAGATGTCACCATGAGAATCTTATTTTCTGCTATTTCCCAATTTTGGCATGTGAATATTTGTAACCTTAATGTTGCATGAATGAAGATTTTTGTATGTAATATTAATAATGGGAACTCACAAATGCTCCTTCTCCAGTTGGAATGCTGCCACATTCTGATTTCAACAGTGTACCGCTGCTTTTTCAATTGTGAATTTGCCTAAAGGTCCTTCTGAGCTGAAAATGTGGTCACTTCTAGTCTTACAGATAATGTCAGGTAAACTTTTAGAGACATTTACATTTCTCACTTTCAGAGCACACATAGCCTGTAATCCCAGCACTCTGGGAGGCCAAGGCGGGAGGATTGCTTGAGCCTAGGGGTTGGAGACCAGCCTGGGCAACATGGTAAAACACTGTCTCTATAAAAAGTACAAAAATTAGACAGCTGTGGTGGTGTGTGCCGGTAGTCCCAACTACTCAGAGGGCTGAGCCAGGGCAGGGTGGGGATGGGATGGGAACTGCTTGAGCCCAGGAGGTTGAGGCTACCGCATTCCAGCCTGGGCAATGGGGCGAGACACTCTCTGTAAAAAAAAAAAAGAAAAAAAGAAAAAAAAAAAGCATATACATACCCAACACCAGTAAAGGCCAATGGAAAAGCCTTTTACTTGTCAAGACCCAATTCACAGAGTTATTTCTACTCTTAAGGAAACCAGTAGCATCCATAGCAGAACAAACCACCGCATAACACCATATCCAAAATATTGGTTTGCCAAGTAACCATGGGTTAAAAAGTAAGTTTTCAAAGAGAGGGCTTTCAAGTGGACTGGCACCTTTATTTCCTCTTCCAAAGTGAAGGTTTTAAAAAAATGGCAAACTCTGTTGTCTAGCCAAGGCTGCTGAACCACGTATACCTGCCAAACCACCCAGGAATTAGTCAGCAGCTGGTATATAGTGGCTGAATCTGCTTCTTCCCTCAAGATGCATGTACTGGGGGTGTCCTCACAGGGTCACGCCAAGTAAGAGGCAGGATGTTATGTTTTGTTTTGGTTTTCTTTTGTTGCTTTTGTTTGTTTGTTTATTTTCAAGACTAGTCTTGCTCTTTGCCCAAGCTGGAGTGCAGTGGTGTGATCTTGGTTCACTGCAATCTCTGCCTCCTGGGTTCAAGCAATTTTCATGCCTCAGCCTTCTGAGCAGCTGGGATTACAAAGCACCCACTACCTTGCCTGGCTAATTTTTGTATTTTTAGTAGAGACGGGGTTTCACCATGTTGACTAGGCTGGTCTTGAACTCCTGATCTCAAGTGATCTACCCGCCTTGGCCTCCCAAAGTGCTGGTATTACAGGTGTGAGCCACTGTGTCTGGCTAGCATTATGTATTATAAAGAATTCTGGTCTCTTAGAGCCAATGGCTCTGAGTTACACAATTCTGGGACTATATGTGCAATAATTATGAAGCAGTGGCATTCTAACATAATCTAATATCCCCAAACAAAAATCAGAGGTCATATCCCATCAGGTTCAAATCGGAACCTGAGTTCCTCCGTGTTGGATCACACAGCATGAATTAGGCAACATGATAATGAGAAGTATTTCCTTTTGAGACAATCATTTTGCCCTAAACAACAGAACGTGGAAGAGCTAAATCCCTACATTAGATTCACACGTGTGAGGTAACGTTTAAAAGGAAAGTGGAAGCAGCTGTACTATCTCTGAAAATTTTTGCTGCATCTGCCCACCCAGAGTAGGGTACCTCATCAGTGGCTCCTCAGCTAAGGCTTCTAATTGCTTTTGAATTTAATTTGGAGCCAGTCATTTGATAAATCATATAAAATATGGAAAAGAGAAATAGCTGTTGATTCTGGGCACACATATATTTGGCCCATATAGTTAAACGACAGTTTCTCGACAGTGAAATAAAATGGCCTATAAGAAGCAGTAATAAACCCCAGGTGATTCCACGGAACCATTCTTTCAGGCTTCAGTGTCTACCCTACTGAAAGGGTGCTAGTGTCCTTCATGTTCTGTTAACTTGGGAAAGATGTAACCACTTGATTCTACAGGGTGAAAAACTTGCCATTTGGAACCATGGAGGGAAGAAACTTTTACCTTATTTCCCCATTTCAATTATCAGCTTGAAAGGAGGTTCTTTATTCTTGCAGGTAGAGAACTGCTTAAGAATAATTGTTCCTAAAACAAATACATATAGACAAGTTTCCACTTGTTTGTGCATAAAATATCTCTGGAAAAAGGTACACGAAACTGGGAACACTGGGAAGGGTGAGGGTTCGCGGGTGGAGAGGACTGAGGTTAGTGGAGCAAGGAGCAGTGAACTGTTGATGGGGAAGGAGGGTGGAAGGGAGACCTTTGGTTACTTGCAAATCAAATTTCTAACGAATTTTGAAAATTTGGTGTCACCCCTCTTTTATCTACCTTCTTAACACCTATGCAGGAAACATGGCGACAACAATGATGATACAATTTACTGAGGGCTTATGATGAGTCAAGCACTCTGCTAAGAACTTGACATAAATTATATCATTTGTTCCTCTTTTTGCTTTTTTTTTTTTGAGATGGAGTTTCGCTCTTTGCTGCCCCGGCTGGCGTGCAGTGGCGCAATCTCGGCTCACTGCAACCTCTGCCTCCCAGGTTCAAGAGATTCTCCTGCCTCAACCTCCCTAGTAGGTGGGATTACAGTTACCCACCACCATGCCCAGCTAATTTTTTGTATTTTTAGTAGAGCACCAGGCTGGTCTTGAACTCCTGACCTCAGGTGATCCACCTGCCTTGGCCTCCCAAAGTGCTGGGATTATAGGTGTGAGCCACCATGCTCAGCCTCATTTGTTCCTCCTAACAACCCATGTGGTAGGTACTATCTTCATTTCACAGATACCGAAGTGAACCACATACACTGACTGACCAGAGATGCATGTACTAGGTGTCCTCCTGGGGTCACACCAAGCCAGACACAAAGTGTTATGTTTTATAAATAATTTTAGTGTCTTAGAGCCAGTGGCTCTGAGTTACACAGTTCTGGGACTACATCTTCTGTTAATTATGAATCAATAGTGTTCTAGCATAATCTAATATCCCAAAACAAAAATTAGAGGTCAGATCCCATCAGACTCGAATCCAAACCTGAGTTCCTCTGTGTAGGATAGAAGAGACTACAGAGCAAAGTAAGTTCAGATCATGCTGTTCAAGGTAAATTCTTTGCCTTTAGGAAAAATTATTTTAGGAAGCTTCACATTGACCTTTACAGACACTCCCTCTACTGCTCTTATATAACAACAGCTAGAGAGGATTATCTTCCTATCAAGTTACAACTGTTCACCTGGTCACTCACATGAGTCTTATGCCAAGGACAGGTTTGTGAAATCTCCCCTACTCACAAAGGCTGCCTGACAGGAAAAGGACTCGACCTTCTTCTCGGGAGCTTGCTCACCAGCGTAAGGTGATCAGTCCTCATTCCCATCTGCTCCTTCTCTGCCTTTCTAGTTCCCGAATTCGCTTATTTTAAAATGAAAGACGATATGAGTAGAATCCTTGTTTTTCTCGTTGGAGGAACCAACACTCTACGGCTTGTTTCGTCAAGTCCTGGAATAGTTTTTAAGCATTATACTACAATATGTTGAGTTTTAAAAGATGAAAGCTTCTGTAGTATAAATGGAAACAATTTATTCTAGAAATTCTCATTGTATTGTTGCTAAACCCTCACTCCCTCTGATTACTTACATTTTTAGCCAGCCTAGAAAATATTTTGACCCAAGCCAGTCTAAATAACGTTCATTTCCATATGACTATATGCAATTGTTTTATCATTTTCTGTGATAAAAATAGTATAAATTGCCAAATGAGTCACCATCATTCTCCCTCACCGAATTTAAGATTAAATGTATATAGAACCATCCTATTAAATTTCATGTTGTGAGAACCAAAGGTTCTTTGAGAAACTTTTTGAGAAGAAAAGGAAGACAGAGGTTTGTATACTGGAGTGTGGTTTTCTCCGTGGACTTCACATTCACATGAGGGTAGGTTATAACCTATAGAAGAGACAGCCTGCTCCTTTCAAGCAATATATATGGTTTTATTTTCTGTCACTTCACATGTAAGTAAAATATTGCCCTGCTTTGAAAATTTATGCTGGTAAAATAAGTATGAAATGACCTAACAGTGAACATGTGTGCTTTAGGGGCCAAGCTATCCTAATATCAATACAGGATTTTCTCTACATATATATATATGCTTGCAAATTTAAAGATGTTCTGGTTGGACACCGTGGATCACACCTATAATCCCAGCACTTTGGGAAGCCGAGGCAGGCAGATCACCTGAGGTCAGGAGTTCGAGACCAGCCTGGCCAATGTTGTAAAACCTCTTCGCTACTAAAAACACAAACGTTAGCTAGGTGTGGTGGCATGCACCTGCAGTCCCGGTGACTCAGGAGGCTGAGGCAGGAGAATCGCTTGAATACAGGAGGCAGAGGTGGCAGTGAGCTGAGATTGCGCCACTGCACTCCAGCCTGGGGGACAAGAACAAGACTTGTCTTAAAAATAACAATAATTTTAAAAAAGATGTTCTAACCTTATTTTAGCCATGTTACCTATTAGAACTGATGAGGCAGAATTTCAGGGAAGGTTATCTGCTACATGATGTTGAAATCTAAAATAATGTAAAAGGTAAGACAGCCACTGCCATTTGTAAATCTGAGTTGTGCCTCTTCGACTGTGAGTTTCCAAATGTCTTTACTGAGGATAAAGAAAGAATTTTCACAAATTTAATGATCCTTGTGGGATCAAACCAGAATTCTCTGGCATCGTTGAGAAACATGAATGCAAGGCAATGCTATCTAAAGTTGACAAAACAGCTGGAGCATCAGTTGCCCACACTGAATTTCTAGCTTGGCCATCAATGTTCTGACATAAGGAGCTGGCAGTCTACTGATTCGTGATCGGCTCCGGTCCACATCAATTCCAATTTAGCATTATCTTCATATTCAAAGCAGATCTACCATTATGATACTTTACTGGGGTTGGGAGGTTTTGGCTACAACTCCAAATTAGATTAAAGCAACAAATACTAGGATTTACAAACCAAATGAAATTAACAGACATTTATGTGCTTAATAATTTAAGGCTTAAATCAGCTAGTCGGGCACAGCAATCACCCTTAACAATAACATTTACAGCTCTTAGTGGAGCTCACTATGTGTTAGGGACTGTTCTGAGTGTTTTACATATATGACATCATTAATCCTCACCATAAGCCTATGAGTTAGGTATTATTGGCAATTTACAAATGGGGAAGTCTGGCATAGAAGGTTGACTGTTCAGAATTAATGTAATAGAGTGAAATAACAGGCCATTGCAGACACTGTCACAGTGTGTGAACTCTATCCTGACCAAAGGCCATTTGGAATTATTAACCAGTATTTGGGTTAACCTAAAAGAATTAACCTAAAACCAGACATCTGAGCAGAGACTGCTAGCTGTCCTCCAACATCCATACTTTTCTCCTTCCTTTAATAAAGGAACCCCTGAGTTTTAACTGGGCACATGGCTGCCCAACAAAACACCGTCAATCTCCTTACCAGCTAGGGATGGTCATGTAACCAATTTCCAGACAACAGGGTGACCAGAAGTGATGTGTTACATGGCCTTAAAAGGAGGGCCATGCCCTCAACTTCCTTCCTGCTGTTTAGAATGTGGATGGGATGGTGGGAGCAGGGGCAGCCATAGTAGGCCATAAGATGGAAGACAGATGCCAAGAATGGCAGGATAACAAGAGAGAAGGAGCCTGAGTGCCTGGAGCTGCCACATTAGCTCTGGACTGCTTATACTCTGGCTGTTACATAAAAAGAGAAATCAGCTTCTACCTTACTTAAGCCACTGCTATTTTGGCCTTTGTTTTATAGCCATCAAAATTTTATCATAACTAATGTATACAAGAGTTTTTTCATTTAAAGTTTGCTTAGTTTATAGAGAGTAGGACCCTGCTCTATAATGCATATGTTCTGTTTCTTGAGATTTTAATAATTCACGAGCAAGATTCCATCGTATTTAATGCTTATTTTCCAGGCCACTGTTACAATGAAATTGCATGTCACAATTGTCCAGTTGTCTTTTATAAAACAAGCACCAGTATTAATAGAGCTATTAAATAACCAAACTGTAAGTTAGAAACTTGAAGAGTTTCCAGAAATACACGTATAAACAGTGAAGGAATATCATTTCATCTATTTCATCTGGATAGACAGTCTTTTTTTTTTTTTTGAGACAGAATCTTGCTCTGTCGTCAAGGCTGGAGTGCAGTGGCATGATCTCAGCTCACTGCAACCTCTACCTCCTGGGCTCAAGCAAGCCTCCCACCTTAGCCTCCCGAGTAGCAGAGACTATAGACTCCTGAGCTGAAGCAATCCACCTGCCTCAGTCTCCCAAGGTGTTGGGATTATAGGTGTGACTCACTGCATCCAGCCTGTACAGCTGGTCACTGAGTCTTAGTTTTAACATGCCCTTTGTGTACACATCTGCCAACACGATTTGATGTTTCTCAACCTCAGCACTACTGACAGTTTTGACTGATAATTCCCTGCTGTAGGGCCTGTGCTGTGCAGTGTAGGATGTTTAATAGCATCGTCAGCTTCTACCTACAAGATGCCAGCCGTACTTCCCCCAGTCAAGACAATGAAAAATATCACCAGACACTGCCAAATGTCCCCTTGGGGGCAAAATACCTCCCAGTTCAGAATCATACATCTAATGTATCCTGGGTTACAGATTTTGAGAAAGCAGAGATTGAGTATTTAAATTCTAGTAGGGATACAGACAGGTAGGCCCTTAATGTACTTTGAATGATAGTGGTGCCCTGGTGATTAACAAGGGTAAGGAGCATGAGCTAATTCTTATTTTTTAAATTAAAAAGTTCACTGAGCTTTCAATAAGAAAATTCACAGGGTAGTAAAAAAGTCATAGGCATAATTCCAAGTACATTTAACTATTAGTCCAACTTCCTCTATCCAAGGTTAAGATGGAAATAATTGCCTATGTGAAGTTAAAAAAAAAAAAAAACCTCTATGTATGAACAGGATTCTTTTAGAGAATCTCTAATGGTAGAAGAGAATTTGACCCTTTCAGGATTGAGACCATTGCCCTATTAAATTTCCAGTTCCTTTAGCAATTGTATGTTGCTAGAAGTGTACTTGAAGATGTTCAGATATTATATATGTATTATAAGAGAAAAGCATTTGCAGACATTTTCAAATATGTAATCTTTAAAAGCCCCATTACCAAGTTCTTCTACCTTGATACCCCCATCAGACAGCACTGAATCTGTTTTGATGGAAACCTTTCCACATTCCATGGGATCAGCTAATTCAAAGCAAATAAATTCTTCAAAATCTCTTTCCTGTTAGAGAGAGTGGGGAAGAAGTGTACTCTAAAAAAGATACATCAGGCCCATCACCTGTCCTGAGATGGGACTCCAGAGTCAGGAAGAAGCTGTCAACTTGTGTTTCTTTCAAATCACTACACTCATCCCTAGCACCTTTGGCATAATTAATGATTGTCAGGGCGTGGGAAGCCAATCAATTTGATGTTCATTTTCATCAACATTAGCAGAAGTAATGCCCCAAGGGTGGGATGGAAATTACATTGTTTTAATTGAGAGAATTTTCTCTCTGCTGTTTCTAGAGTGGGTGGAATCGAAGACATAGCTTCTTTTCCCTTTCAATACATATGCTTTTAAAAGCTTAGCTGATTGCTGCCAGCAACCAAAAGCTCTATTATTTCAATGTGAGCATTCTATCACTCATGGCAGGGAGGGTAGGGAGGGCAGGAAGGTGGGTCTGCTATTCATAGGAAAAGATCATTTTAGAAAATGGAAATCAAAGGCAACATACTGGAGAGAGAGGGTCATTTGTCCGTTATCTAATACACCAAATAAGAATGAAGGCTGGCATTGTCATAGTTACCTATATCCATGAAAGTGCATAACCAAAGACTTGTTTCAGATACTAAGAACTCTAAGAGTTCAATTAAATGGCTAAACGCTGAATTAAAAAAATTTCTTCTCTTTCCTCCCACTTAAATTTACTTTATCATGACTTTAAGATTCTGAAAAGCATTTCCGAGACACTGTTCTTGAATGAGATTCACTCAAATGTAAAACACCACTCCTTCTCTTTCCACTCAGATACAAAGCAGAGTATCACCAGACTACACTGGGAAAGGCTTGGTTCCTTTTGTTTTGTTTGTTTTCACTCCTGTTGGGCACAGCTTCAAAGGTCTGGTTCGAGAATAATCCAATCAACTCAATAAGGATGGAAGTTTGGATCTACAAGGTGTTTGGCACAAACCAGCCTGTTCAGTCAAAACCAAAGCAGCTGGCACAAAGGTGGGAGAATGAGGGAGCGCTCAGGTCTTCCTGAGGGAACTCAGAGGTGGGGACTCCAGGCTTTCTTACTGGTTAGCCCAGTGATGTTCAAATTTCTGGTTGTGACCCACAAGCAGATCATGAAATTAATTCAGTGGATCTCAACCAACATTTTTTTAAAAGGGTGAAATAGGTTGGCCACAGTGGCTCGTGCCTGTAATACCAGCACCCTGGGAGGCCGAGGTGGGAAAATAGCTTGAGCCCAAGAGTTAATGGCGAAACCTTGTCTCTAACAAAAAAAAAAAATTAAAAAGTTAACCAGACAAGGTGGTACGCCCCAGCTACTCAGAAGGCTGAGGCAGGAGGATCACTTGAGCCTTGGAGATGGAGGTTGCGGTGAGTTGAGATTACGCCACTGTCCTCCAGCCTGGGTGACACAGTGAGACCCTGTCTCATAAAATAAATAAAAAATAAAAGAGTGAAATAAAATCGGATAGATTTTTAAAACTGCAGACATGGTACATGTGTGAGGATTGTTTCAGTTACCTGTAACTATCAATCCTCCCTTTTTCCTTCCTTCCTCTTTTCCTCCATCCTTCCTATCTATAATCACTATCTGCTTTATGAACCAATATATCTCTTTATTTTACATTGTCATTTAACACAAACATACGCATAGGCACATACAAACAGGTAAAACTGTATCTGAGTTTTTTCAAAAAAGTTTGAAAGCCACCAATTCAATACATCATTTCATCTACTTTGTTATGACAAAGGATCCTAAGAGTTGAAGTCTATTAAAACCAAACCAAAACAATGACAAATATCCTTTTCCTAGTGCAGATTTAAAATTCCTTCTTTAGAAACCTCTGTAATCCCATTAAACTCAGCCATTAGAAAAAAAAATGAGCTCAAGCTGGTTACCACCATCAAGAGGGTAAGAAAATCACTTCTTTGCTAGCAAACAGTGTATCAGGATCGCTCTTAGTTAGTTCTTCAATTGCACAAATAAAAGCAGTCATGTTGGAATCTAGCTGTTTGCAAAAGGATTTAGAAACTGTCATGGATATAATCTGAGAGGCACAGAGCTAATATCATCATCTTGAGAACATCAATCACACCATCTGACCAGGGAGACATCTTTTCTCCCTCCATCATAAGCAGAGAGGAGTTTTTCCAATTGATCAAAGGATTCCTTATAAATCGGTGTATATGACTCTCCAACGCTCTAGAATTTAATAGAGCCGGCAATATTCCTTAGCTTGAGCCAGTAATGATTTCCCAAAGGCCAAACTCCAACTTTATCCCAGTTTTCCAATCAAATGAAAATGGACTTAAATGCATTCAGAGTGTGTGCTAAGCACACAAGATCCTCCTGGTTGGGTTATTTATGCATATGAAAAGAACTCAGTTTCTCAAAACGGATGCAGTTTACCCTAACTTCATTTCCTTTTTGTTATAACTTGTTCTGCTACATGCTTCTGCAATCCAGAAGAGGGGCCACCATTGCCGGATAGCAATGTGTTCATTTCAGTAAACCAATAATTATTTTTTAACTCTAACATCTCTTCAGTGGAAATTTCTATTAAAAACAGCCAAACCCTTTAATAATCTTGACCAGTTTACTCCTACATGCCAAAAGGAAGTGAACGCATACACATACGCGTGTGTACACACATAAGTGAAAATCAGTGTAATCCAGTCAGTTGTAAAGGGTTCTCCTCTCTCCACCCTCTACTCCTCACTCCAGTGAATTGTGAAGCTTGCATCATTGCAGAGGAGATTGTAGTTTGGATTCTCTGGCTCAGGCATTAAGTAATCAACCTCACAGCTTGCCAGTAAGGAGTGGACTGCCTATGTTATCAGTGAAATATATTATCTCACTCCCTATCTCAGCAAACTGCCTCTGAACAGCTTGGCTGAAGAATGGTACAAGAACAGGTCTAGACTAGATAATCACCTACTCTGTTCTAGTGGCTAAAAAACACTTAAACATCTAGCTGAACAATGGGTTTATTATGTAATCCAAGTCTTGAAAAGTCCATGGAGAATCTACATTTCCTCAGATATTATGAGTAACAAAGGAAAATGTTTTAAAAAAGTGATTTTGACATCTGAAGATTACTGAAGGTGGTGGAAAGTGGTATATTTAGCTGAAAACTCGTCTTGAACCTGAACGCTTCAGTGGCTGTGGTCATTTTACTTAGTAACTAGGTTTTTGATGGCATAATATTTAGTAGTGTTTCTAAGTATGGGAGGCAAATAAATTTCTTATTAGGGACTATTGCCATGAGAGACAAGGCAAATCCCTCCCTCCAAAAGATGCCTAGGACGGACTAGCAAACATGAGCTTCTTTGACTGTCAGTATTACATTCACAAAGCAAATATTTAAGAATTCCATTCTAAGTAATGGATGTTACTGTCTTACACAATATAATTTGGTATAACATTTAGAAAATGCCATCATTGGTGGTTTTAGGACTGTAAATCACCTTTTCAATGGCAGTCCTGGCAAAATACAAATATACAACAGCCTCTAGGCATGTTTTGTTCCCATCTGTTAGAGTAATTTGCAGTTTTATTGGAGAATGCATAGTTCCCTGACACCGGCTCTTTATAAATAATACTGGAGCAATTCTTGTGTGAAGTGAAATTCACCTTTCCAATGAAGGCATTCTCTCTTCTAGTAGAAATTCTAAATAATGGATTCGTCTCCTTTAAAAATTTTCCTGGTTTCAAGTCATTTAACTTTCTGAGCCTTTCTTTTTGCTATTAGAACAAATTTTGTAGACTTTTTCCCATAAGTGTTCAGTTAGATATCTAGATAGTCGTTTTTAACTGATTAGAAAAAAAAAAATCCCCAAATTTCAACCAAACATAACAAAATATAATCCCTCATTGGTAGCTTAATAAGGAAAATTCAATGGAATAAATAACTGGGCAACACTCACCATCAATAATTAAATAATTGTTAAAGGGACATGCACAGATTCCATCCACTATAAAAATTCTGCTCAGCAAATTACTTTTCTTTGTCTCTTTTATCTCTACACAGGGTCTCTCTGCTCCCATTCGGCCTTTCAGGGGACATTATTTGGGCTTTAAAGATTAAACAGGAAAGAGTTAAACGGAAGTAAGATCACGTCACTTTTCTGCTCAAAGCATTCCAATGGTTCCTGGCATACTTGCAATAGAGCCCAAGTCCATGCTATTTCAGATAACCTAGGAGCAGGCTCCCTCCCTCCCCTCCAGCCTGACCTCCCTTCCGGCTGTCACTTGCCCAACCAAGCTCACCCTCCTGTCAGGGCCTTGTTGCCCCATTTACATGAACTCTTTTCCCCACAAGGGAATACAGGACTTGCTCCCACCCTTGCTTCAGATAGCTGCTTGAATTTCACCTTCTGGGGAGTCTTTTCCTGACCATCCTACCTTATGTGACCCTTTCCCAAACCCCCTCTTTCCCTTGCTTATTTTTTTTCACGATGTTGTATATAATTATACTTATTATCTGCCTCCGCCTCTAGGGTATACACCTCATGAGGACAGGGGCTTTGTTTTATTCACTGCTATTCCCCAGGACGTAAGAAGTCACTGGCATATGAAACTGCTCAATAAGTATGTTGAATGAATGAACTTTTTTTTTTTTTAATAGGGTCTGGCTCTGTTGCACTGGCTGGAGTGCAATGATGCTATCTGGACTCACTACAATCTCTGCCTCCTGGGCTCAAACCATCCTCTCACCTCAGCCACCCAAGTAACTGGGACCATAGGTACATGCCACCAGGCCTAGCTAATCTTTTTTGTATTTTTGGTAGAGATGGGGTTTTGCCATGTTGCCCAGGCTGGTCTTGAACTCCTGAGCTCCAGCAATCCTCCTTCCTTGTCTCCCAAAGTGCTGGGATCATAGGTGTGAGCCAGTGTGTTGGGCCATGAATGAATGAACTTCCTTTTCACCCCAGTGATACGAAAACCTCACAATCTTCTCATACTGCTCATCAAATGTTTAATGATTCTCAGGTCCTTTTTAAATTTAATCCTCATTTTGCACCATCTCAGTATTCTTTGACACTCGCAGAAAAGAATGAAAATAACCTAAGGGGAAAGTCAATGATAGGTTTGTCAGGAGCCACTGATATCCTTTTTCTAACTGACCTTCTTTGTTAGGAAATTAAACAGATGTAAGAGAAATCAGAGTGCTTATTATACGTTTTGATATAACTACTGAAAATACCCTCCCACAGCAGCTATTATTTTATTAATTATACCTAAGTCACTAATACTTATGAGACCAATGATGCAATGAGACAGTACAACAGACTTTCCCATTGAACACTATTTTCAACAACCAAGAGAGAGAAAATGGCGTGCGGTTCTTCTATCACACGTGGTGCCCTAAGATTAATTTAATTCATGAATTTCCCTTGCAAGGTTAAAATAAGTAACCACCCTCAAACTTAAGTCATTTCTTGAGTAAGCTTCGTGAACCTCCAAATGGAAATGACTGTGATCATAGTCGTATTTCATACAAGGATTTCACAGCTCTTTATTAATAACTTACAGGATGTGTAACTTTAAAGTTGCGGAAATGACTCTGCCAAAATTTGTTCATTGTTACACAAGATGTTTAGCAGCCTCTGACAAAGACCTATCCTGTGTACAATCATGATAATCATTAAGCTTATGGCCTATTAACTCAAAGCACCATGAATCTTATCTTTGTTATTTAACATCTTACTCCCTCTAATCATTAAATTTTTCTTTATAGAAGTGTTTTGTGCTCATTATGGGAAACTAGAAGAATAGAGACAAGGTAGGGGGAAAAGAAACCCCAAAACCAAAACCCACAGTCAGAGTTTCTATCATCACTCAAATATAACTTCCATGAACATTTTGGTGAACTTTCATTTTTCTTTTTCATGTCCCAATGCTTTTTTTGAGACAGAGTCTTGCTCTGTCGCCCAGGCTGGAGTGCAGTGGTGTGATCTCGTCTCACTGCAACCTCCACCTCCCTGGTTCAAGCAATTCTTTGCCTCAGCCTACTGAGTAGCTGGAATTATAGATGCCTGCTACTATGCCTGGTTAATTTTTATATTTTTAGTAGAGATGGGGTTTCACCATCTTGGCCGGGCTGATCTTGAACTCCTGACCTCCTGATCCACCCACCTCAGCCTCCAAAATTGCTGGGATTACAGGCGTGAGCCACCGTGCCTGGCCGCTTTTTAAAAATTTTTTAAACCACGTTAATTACTATGAAAGGCATGGCAAGTCTTAGTATGACACCAGTGATGTTATTTTTAAAATACCACATTTTCGAGTGATAAAAGTAACAGTTGGGAGATAGACCAGAGTGCTTTAAAAATTAACATTTTCATAAAAATGAAAAACAATTTGACCAAAAATAGTGTCAGAAATAACTTTCACATACCGAAAGCATGCCTACATGTTAAAAGCACTTGCAAGAGTACACATTTTTTTCCTGAGTAAACTTTCCCCTGTTTTTCTGTGGGTGCAAGTGCCTATACAGTACATAGAAAATTAGTGAGCAAAAAAATAATTGGGATGAGTCATCTTACCTTTTAAATCATCTTGTCACAAAACGGTTACCTAAAATCCACCTAACCAATTAATTCCTGCCTTGTACCCTAACAAAGACAGCCAGAATTTGGATTTAATCTTTTTTGTAAATCATTCTACCTCCAGGCTATCCCACTCCCTCATTATCCTGTTTCCTGGCCTCTTTCCCATTCCTACAATACAGCTGATTTCCCTGATAACCTCTGCAGAGGCCCCTTTCCCAGGACCCTCCCCCATCATGAATCTTTCAAACCTAATTCCACTGAAGTTAGAAAAGAAGCAACTCATTTGAGTGACTCATTCCTAGATACATAGGGCGGAGAAACTAGATTCTGCAGCTGGATGAGTCATTTTGACTGGAAAGCCCCATGCGAAAGAGGTTCTGTAGGGTGCAGAGGATGAGGAAATCATAAAGACAGTAGGTACCGATGAACTCAGAACCTTCGAACAGTGTTCCTGAAGCACGTCGATGCCTTAAAGAGGAGTTCTACTTTGCAAACATCCCTTTACGAGATTTTTTTCCCCAACATTTTCATCTCTTGCAGCTGAAAATATCTTTATTCACTTTTGTTACTTTTAGGTCTACCGTTTTTCTGGAGGTATATTTATTTGTTTGTTTTATAATTTTATTTTTTTAAAGGCAGTGTTTCTCTGTCACCCAGGCTGGAGTGCAGTGGCTCGATCTTATTAATAGCTCACTGCAGCCTTGAACTCCTGGACTCAAGTGATCCTCCTGCCTCAGTCTCCCAAATAGCTGGGACTACAGGTGTATACAACCACACTTAGCCAACTTAATTTTTTGTAGAAACAAGGTCTTGCTATGCTGCCTAGGCTGGTCTTGAACTCCTGGCCTCAAAAGATCCTCCTGCCTTCGCTCCCCAAAGCATTGGGATTATAGGTGTGAGCCACTGTGCCCATCCTGGAGTCATATTTAAATGTGGTTCTGCCAAAGTGGATTTTATCCAAAATTCCAGGAATATCCTCATGATAGAAACTTCCAGAAAGAGCTGGTGTCAAGCATTCAGTATGAAAATGTACAATATAGTTTTTCCTTTGTTCAAAATGAAAATAACTTAATTGATGTTTTTTGATTGAAACCACCTTTGCAAAGATCATGATAGAGAGAGAAGTCTAGCATGGCTGACTCCATCTTGCTTCTAGCCTCACAGACTGGCTACCTTTGCTTATTCCTGGGCATAGGCCAGGTTAATCATGGGGAGAATTTAGTTTATAGTTTAACATTGAAGCAAGGATGATAAGATGATAATAGTCCCTCCCTAAAACTAATGCCCTCTTGGCTCAGGGACTGAAAACTAATAAAAGGCCACAAGACTAGGATTATGAGAGGAGTCTGAATTCTAAAATGTAGGTGTAGTTTCTATAATCCTGTACTGTTCAGGAGTCATGTGGCCAGAGGTCACAAGATTTGTGACTTCCCCAATTGCTTCTATAGATAACGTCACTATTAGAACCTAAGATTGGTCTTTTGAGATGTTTTTCAGACAGCATTCTGGCAACTGACAGACTCCATCCAGACCCAGGACTCAACTCAACCAGTCCTGTGGCCCCCATCCAGAGGTGGACTCAGCTCATGAGGACCATCTTCTTTACCCCTATGATTTTCTCTCCAACCAATCAGCAGCACCCATTCCCTAAACCCCTGCCTACCAAATCATCCATAAAAACCCTGGGCTCTGAGTTCCTGGGGAGACTGATCTGAGTGATAACTCCAGTCCTCCTGCTAGGCTGCCCTGCATTAATTGAACTCTTTCTTTATGCAATAACAAGTTCTCAGTGAATTGGTTTGTCTGTGCAGCAGGCAGCAAAGACCCATCAGGCAATTACATGATTATGAAAATAACATATACTTATTATAAAAATGGAAGTTCATAAAATATAAGCATAAATACTTCATATGCCAACTAAACTGAGGCAAGCTAACATTTCTAGATTTATTCTTTCTGATCTTTTTATCCTATATGCCAATAGTTTTATAAATTGTGGTTAGCATACCATTCATGTGGATTTGTAACCCGCTCTGTAGTCTCACAAACTGTATGAAAAACTCATTTAACTCTAGTTTCTGGTTGGGGGAGCTCACTGAAGGAAGATGGCTAGGAATTACTGCTTTATATTTTTAGCAGTTTACTTGATCTAGAGATTATTCACTATGGCTCCAAGTTATTATATGAGTAAAGGCCAATTCTAAAAAAAAAAAAAGTAACTGAACTTCACTTTTTTAACTTTTAGAAATTATAAAAGTAATGTAAATTGATGAAAAAATAGAACAAAGGATATAAACTCAAAAATAAAAGAATACCTCTCACTACTTCCCCTCCTCCCAATCCCTGTCAGTCGTAATCACTATTCACAGTTTAAGAAATCATCCACGCATATACAACCTATTGTGTACACATAAATGTACTGCCTCTGTTTTAAAACATAAATGGGATCATGTTGCACATATTGTCAGTAGCCAGTTTCCTTTTTTTTCAATCAAACAATATGTCTTAAGTATTTTTTCAAAGAGATTCCTACAGATCTCCTTCATTCTTTTTGTATGGCTATGGAGTTTCCCACTGAATATTCATGGTTTATTCAAACAGTTTCCTACCTATGTGCATTTAGTTTGTTTTCTGGTCTTTATGCTGCAAAGTGGCATTTTTGTCCATATCCCTTAAAGTGACGTGCTCAAGTCTATTTGTAGATTAAATTCCTAGAACGAGACATTGATGTCTAGCTCTGTTATTTTGTTCTCTGTAACTAAGAGAACTCATTTCTTTTCTTTTCTTTTTTTTTTTTTTTTGAGTCAGGGTATCATGCTATTGCCCAGCCTGGAATGCAGTGGTGTAATCCTGGCTCACTGCAACCTCTGCCTCCTGGGTTCAAGTGATTCTCTTACTTCAGCCTCCTGAGTAGCTGGGATTACAGATGTTGTGCACTACCATGCCTGGATAATTTTTGTTTGTTTTGTAGTGACAGGGTTTCGCCATGTTGGCCAAACTAGTCTCAAACTCCTGGCCTCAAATGACAGGCTCGCCTGAGCCTCCCAAAGTGCTAGGATCATTGGCGAGCCACTGCACCTGGCCTCCCTCTCACTTCTTGTTTATATTTTTAATAGAGTATTTCATGTAAGTATTGCATTATGTAAGCCTCACCATGGCTCACAGTAGACACAGAGAAGGAAAAGACTGGGAGGAGATGGAACGCAAAAGCACCTGAGCGTATAGGAAGCTAAGGACAGAAATGGCTGTGTACATATGGCAATTTCCAAATCTAGTAGGATCGGTCTCTGCTGTTTCTTGTAGAAGTGAGGAGGTCTAAGACTAGGGAGGTGTGCAGCTTGAGAGTTGTAGAAAGTTCTTTCTCTCTTCATGTGCAAGAAACATCCTTGGAAGTATTGGAAGATTTGTGGGACATGTTTCCCAAGCAAGAGGGAAAAACCATGCACAATTTTTTAATAACTTAAAAGAAATACAGATTTATCATTTTTCATGGGAGGCCCAGATTCTGTAGTGATTTAGGCCTGAATTTAAATTTGTCTCACACAAAATTTACCATAAGTATTGATGAGAGACTCCAATGTGAACTTTTGCCTTATGGGGATCAAAATATAAAACTGTCCATCATTAAAATAATTTATATTAAAAAAGAAGCAATTTGATAAAAAAGATTCTATAAAACATCTGTTAGCCCAGAGATGGAAAAAAAATTCTACTTGAAGTAACTCCAACCATTTTTTTTGTTTGAGATGGATGCTTGTTCCGTCACCCACGCTGGAGTGTAGTGGCATGATCTCAGCTCACTGCAACCTCCACCTTCAGGGTTCAAGCGATTCTCCTGCCTCAGCCTCCCAGGTAGCTGGGACTACAGGCGTGCACCAATGCACCCGGCTAATTTTTGCATTTAAGACAGGGTCTTACCATGTTGGTTAGGCTGGTCTTGAACTCCTGACCTCAGGTGATCCACCTGCCTTGGCCTCCCAAAGTGCTGAGATTACAGGTGGGAGCCACTGCACCCAGCCAACTCCAAGCTTTTTAATGTGAGGCTAAGGACAGAGGGAATTTTTATGACTGGGAGACTTATTATTACATGTGAAAATCAGTATTCAATTTTCATATTAAGTATTGGACTCTCACATCAAACCATCTAAAGTCTTCTTGTGCCTCCACTCTCTGCTGCCAGAAATGCCCCAGAGCTTCTTTAGTGGTTGGCAATCAGCTCTGCGTCTAAGGTAAAAAAACAAATATAGTTCTGCAATCTTTCTCCCATCAAGGTAAGCCATTTTATTTATTTATTTATTTGTTTGTTTGTTTATTTTTGAGATAGTGTCTCTCTGTCACCCAGGCTGGAGTGCAGTGGTGCAATCTAGGCTCACTACATCCTCTGCCTCCTGGGTTCAAGCAATTTTTCTGTCTCAGCCTCCAGGTAGCTGGGACTACAGGTGCAAGCCACCACACCTGGCTAATTTTTGTATTTTTAGTAGAGATGGGGTTTCACCATATTGGCTAGGCTAGTCACAAACTCCTGATGTCAGGTGATCCACTCCCCTCAGCCTCCCAAAGTGCTGGGATTACAGGCGTGAGCCACCACACCCAGCCTAAACCATTTCATTCTAAAAGGAGAGTTACTTCATGGGACAGTCATCTCTTCCTCTGGGGGTTTGCTTTCTAAGATTTCAGTTATCCACGGTCAACAGTGGTCTGAAAATATTAAATGGAAAATTCCACAAATAAACATTTCATAAGTTAAGAAAAATTGCATGTTGTTCTGAGTTAATGAAATCCCTTGCCATCCACTCTGTCCTACCTGGGACATGAGTCACCCCTTTTTCTGGCATTCCATGCTGTATACACTAAACACCCATTAGTCATTGAAATCCTCTTCTCCTGACATCTAACCATCAACATCATCATGGCTCCAGGATCCAGGATCACCAAAAGCAGATGATCCTCCTTCTGACGTAGTGTCAGAAGGTCAGCAGCGGCCTCACACTATGTCACTGTGGCTGTCATTCACCTCACTTCATCACATCATGTAGACGTTTCATCATCTCACATTAGCACAGGAAGCGTGCATATAGTGCAAGAAGATCTTTTGAGAGAAGGACCACATTCACATAACTTTTGTTATAGTATGTTGTTATTAAATTGTTCTATTTCATTATTATTGTTGATCTCTTGCCATGCCTAATTTATGAATTAAACTTCATCACAGGTATGTGTGTATAGGAAAAAAACATAGTATTTATAGGGTTTGGTACTATCTGAGTTTTCAGGCTTCCACTAGGGGTCTGGGAATGTATCCCCTGAGGATGAGTGGGGACTAATGCAGTGTGAGCACCCGCATTACATAGAAACCAATTATATTTCTAAGAGGCTTTATGGTACGTTTTATTTTCGTAAATGGATCCATTCCAACCCGTGGCAAAACCAAACCAGTATCATCATCAGTCTTATGAGTACATGTGCATCAGTCAAAGTTTAGATTTTATCCTGATGACAATGGGAAGCCCCCCTGGCTGGCAGCGGCCTGATGAGATCTGCAGTCTAGAAAGATAGTTGGACTACAGGAAGAGAGCAGGGATTGGAGGGGGTGACACTGGAGACAGGGAGACGAACCAGAGGCCACTGTAATCCAGAGAACTAGTAATGAAGACTTGAAAAAGTTATTGCAGTTAGGATGAGGAGAGATCTAGGAGGAGGGATCAATTTAGGACATGGTAACTGAATGGAAGTGGAGGGTGAGTAAGAGGCAATAATGAAAGATGGTGCAGCAGACAGTGTTGTTCCTCGTGTCCCTCCCCAATTACAGGTTAAGCTTCCCACATCCCAAAACCCCAAATCTGAAATGCTCAGAATACGAAGTTTTCGAGCACCAGCATGACTCTCAAAGGAAATGCTCCTCAGATTTTTGAATTTGAGATGCTCATCCAGTATCATCAAAATAAAAAAATCTCAAATCTGAAATACTTTTCTGGTCCCACACATTTTGGATAAGTGATACGCAACCTGTATCACCTCTCCTTCATGGCTTCAGTGCCTTACTTCCCACCGCTAGTGCTGCATATATTTCCTATGTGCTTTCTGTGGCCACTGAAACCTGGTTGGCCCACCAGATTGGGGGAACTAACTCTCCTGGGTGCAGCTTTAACTGATGACTGCTTGCATAAATATCCCAGCTGTCTCACCCTTCAGGCAGGAAACTCTGAAGTGTGTATCCTACATTGTGTCCCAGAGGTCCCCAGGGAAATTAATCTCCAGTTGGCCACATTGGTAACCTGTTTGGCTGCTTTCCTTTGCTTGGCTCACTTTTCCATCCTGCTACCAGTGCCCTTCCTGGTCTCACCTCCAAAAAAACCCAAAAAACCAAAAAAACAAAAAACTAGGCCGGGTGTGGTAGCTCATGCCTGTAATTCCAGCACTTTGGGAGGCAGAGGTAGGTAGATTACCTAAAGTCAGGAGTTTGAGACCAGCCTGGCCAACATGGTGAAACCTTGTCTCTACTAAAAATACAAAAAAAAAAAAAAAAAAAAAAAATTAGCCAGACGTGGTGGCATGTGCCTGTAATCCCAACTACTCAGGAGGCTGACGCAGGAGAATTGCTCGAACCTGGGAGGCAGAGGTTACAGTAAGCCAAGATGGCACCACTGCACTCCAGCCTGAGTGACAGAGCGAGACTCTGTCTCAAACACAAAACAAAACAAAACAAAAACTGCACCCAAATTTGTCTCACAATCTCCCTCTGGGGGAATACAAACAAATAGTGTCCAAACTTATGGTGTGTGCCATGGCGGGTGGTGATTATGATGCTATCTATTAAGACAGAAAAACAGGAGAGGAGGGTTTTAATTCATTGATTGATGTTTTTGGAGGAGTGGTATGAAGAAAGTGGGAGGTGGGGAAAATGCCACCTTCAGTTTGAAGACCTTTGAATTTAAAGAGCTCCGGGGACTTTGACGTGAATGTCTGAATGGAACATCTGGGATGGCGTGGTGAACCTTACATTGTGAGAATGCAAAGACCCTTCTGCACTTCTAGTGAACATCTTTTGTTTCTGAATGATAAAATGAGAACAGAAAAGCTAAGTAACTTGCTAAAAGAGACACTGAATGAGGGAGAATAGCAGAAAATAAAAAATGAATTATTGGACCATCATTCCTATCACTACATCAGGAGACAGCGATGGTGTGATGTAGGAGTGTCTTTCTTACCACAGAGAGGCACTCATCTGGCCTATGTAAGAGAATACAGAATGGATTTGTTTGAATGAAAATAGATGGTCTAGTTTATGAGCAGAATTACTTTTCTTCTTTTTTTTTCTATCCTGGTTACCAGAGGGCAGTTGCTGCCCTGAAAAGGAATAAACACAAAGAAGAAATTGCATGAAATGAGAATATGTATTTTTGATAGCAAAGGAATGGAATAACATATTGTATATAGAGAAAAGGCCTTGTAGATTGAATTAGCCAGCCCCAACTGAAGCCACGGTCACTGCATTGCAATTTTCAAACAAATACTCTCCATCATCCATTACACATACTCAAGATTTTGGCCTTTTATAGCACTATTCATTCTCGAGGCATCTAAATAGTCTTTGCAAAAGTAAAAATGCAACCACAGGCACTGCTGAGGCCTTATAAAGGGTGTTTGGAATATTTTATGTGAGCACATAGAAATTTGCTCTGCTCAGGGGAAGAAACCTGGCCAAGGCCAAAGTGGCCACAGCCCTGGGGGTAACCTATGCTTGAGAAACAAAGTTCTCAAATGGGATTTGGGTTTTTCTGAGATGGGGTCTTGCTATATTGCCCAGACTGGTCTCAAACTCCTGGGCTCAACTTATCCTTCCACTCCAGCCTCCTGAATAGCTGGTTGTCATAGATGCATGCCACCACAAACCTGACTTGAATCTGGGTTTTAGGGGGGCTTCCAAATGTTAGCATTTCCCACCAAGTACAGATATGAAAGTGTTGATAATTATGTTTAATACCAAGTGACTCAACCCATCTGGGGAGATTCAAACCATACAGGCAGAGATAAAGGGGTTTGGCCACACAATCACTTTTTTTTTTTCTTAACCTTTGTGCCTTTCTATAGATTCTTCAGGTGAGGCATCTAAACCGGATACACATTTCTCCTTTGGAAAGATTGTCACCCTTTAAAAAAGTGTATCAGTACTTTAGTGTGTGAACCTATAAATGCTGGTCTGTAGGGGCTGACAACTTAATGTAATTAGTTAATTACTAAGAAGGGCTAGCTCAGACAGTGCCTAATGAAATATCTTTCTCTACAACTAGTTTCTAATGGAGTCAACAGCTCCCCTTTGGTATACACCTATACTCTAAGACTAAATGAGGCTGATGGGGGACAGATGGGACTAGCAAGGAGCACACAGTCCTTGGCCTCAAATAACATTGTCTGGATCAAGAAAATCCATAACCAGGAAACTTTCTCCCTTTAGTAAACAGCTGCACAGACTATAGCTTATCTCCTGCCATACATCAAAGAAATGCCATAAGCAGTGTGGAATAGTTTCTGGCTTTGAAATGCAACAGGAAGAAGATATATCAACCTACATGTCATTAGTTCAGGGCAACCAGTTCATGATACAAATAGAAATGTTCCTGCAAACTAAGTGGTGTAATTGAAAAGCTATTGTTGTCATTGTCACTGTCATAGTCTGAAGCAAATGTGCACTCCCATAATGGCCTTAAGGTGTCCACTTGGCATCTAGATTCACCTATTTGTAAAAAAGCCAATTTAGCCTTGATAAATGCAGAAATACTGTCATAAGAATGCAGCTTGATGAATTTTTACAAAATTGCCTACGTATGTAATCAGTAACCAGATAAAGAAATAGAATGCCCCAGCTTCCTAGAAGCCCTTCTCATGCCCATCCCAGTCACTACCTCTCCTCAATACTGTGTCTTTCAAGAACTAATTATGGTGACTTTTCCCTTTCCCAACTTTTACTATGGGTGGCAGAATTTTAGCATTAAAGCTCTAAACTAGACTGATTTTCTACTGTGCTAGCATATAGTCTTGACCCTAAAAAGAAAAGAAAGGAGCCTGTGCTAAACTTACAATGCTGTAACAGATGTGTATTAGTCTATTTTCACACTGCTATAAAAATACTACCAGAGACCGGGTAATTTGTAAAGAAAAGAGGTTTAATTGACTCACATTTCTGCATGGCTTGGGAGGCCTCAAGAAACATAATCATGGTGGAAGGGGAAGCAGGTACATCTTACATGGCAGCAGACAAGAGTGAGTGAATGAAGGAGGAACTGCCAAACACTTTTAAAATCATCAGCTCTCGTGAGAACTCACTATCACAAGAACAGCATGGGAGAAACTGTCACCATGATCCAAACATGTGGGGATTACAATTTAGATGAGATTTGGGTGGGGACACAGAGCTAAACCATATCAAGATGGCAGAACTTTCAATTCAGGGCATGTACAAGAACCTTGTGGACCTTCTCATCTCTTTCCACAGGAAATTGGGCTAGGACCAAACCCAAGTTCTCCTGAATCCCAGTCCAGAAACTTTCCTTCTGTGCTGCTGATCAGATCATCACTAAATTTGGCATTGCATGTTTTATCTAACTGAAACTTTTAACACAGCTTCATAAAACCATTTCAATGAACCAGATGACCCATTAAAAACTACTGACACCTTAACTGAAAGAAATGTTCCGAGGAACTATGATATTACTGATTTTCTCCTGTGCTAGCATATAGTTTTGGCCGTAAAAAGAAAAGAAAGGAGCCTGAGCTAAAGTTATTAACGCATTAAAGGAAGAGAGAAAAGACAGAAATAGAAGAGTATAAAATTAGAATTCTGTTAATCAACAGTAAGTACTCATAAATTATTTTGAGTATCTTACTTAACGAACTCATTTTTATTTCTAACTAAAAGATGGCAGTGCATCACTAATACTTAAAATGCCAATAGCTGGGGTCAATGTGGGCAACACTGGGAGGTGTGCTCCTTTTGGTCAGGGCCTGACATCATCTGACTTAGCAGGCAGCAAGATAGGGAAGAAAGAGAGAAAATGTGCTGTGCAATTCTGAGTCTAAAGTCCTGTGCTGCCCCTCCCCAACTGCATGACTTTGAACAAGTTATTAAATCTCCCTACACCTCCAGGTAGTCATTTGTAAATTGCAGATAATTCCTATGTCTCAATGAGTTGTTTCCAGAATTAAAAATGAGATGACATATGTCCTGTGCCTGACAATTTAATAGACCCTTGAAAACTGCTAGCTTCCTTCTCTGTACAAAATGAATTTGTCTCATCAAAAAAAAAAAAGTTCAAGTTACAAAACGATACACACCAATGCCCTATGTTCTATTGTTTATCTATGACTTTGTCTAAATTGAAAAAGAATCTGCTGTGTTTGAGAATGGATTGAAGAAAATAGTTTGCTATAATATAATCCAAGATAGCTTTATATGTGTGTCTCTCTCTCTCGAGGCATGAGTTGGGAAGTCTTAACATAAAGGAAGGTGACACGCACACATAGAGACATGCCTTTTTAAGCCAACTGTTTTAAAGAGGTCACTCACATCTGACCAGGAGTGTGTCAGGCTGAGAGCTAGTTGCAGGCGGCACTCTAATGCAAGGCATCATTTATTTAGATTTCAGGAAAGTATATGACACAGTATATTAGATTGATAGGCAGACCAGAGAGGGGAAAATGGATCGAGAACAAGGCTGAGGACAAGGCAGACAATTCCAAACAATTCCGACAAGTCCAAATTGAATATCAAATTCTGATTGGCATAGCAGGTCCTGAAGAAACTAAAACTTCCCCCTGCCTACCAATAAAAGCTTGTTTTGCTGAGGGGTGCTGATGTTTATCTTTTCTGGTTTGTACATTATAAACAAAACCAACAAAAAGAGATTTTTAAAAATGCAAGTTAGGAAATAATGAGGGAAGGAATTGACGAATATAATTGCAGATGTGCTTTCCATCATCTCACTCCCGGCTCCATCTGAAATAACACACGGAAGCACAGGGGACTCCAAACACTCGGAGAGAATTCCATGGAGACCCACATTTTCCTTCACACCCGCTCTGGTCGTGTTTTTGTTTTTTTGGCTTAATACAGAGCAAACATACTGTGACTTCAAAATCATAATAACACAGAATGGAAGCTCCACATTGTTTAAAAGCAGTACTGGGATATAAATCCTTCTCTTAACGGCCTTTGCTTACAGCAAGATGATGGGAAACAGGAACAGCTGCAGGTACGATGGCAATGGGTCTGCTCTTAATACAGACTCACCCACCCTGAAAAATCACCTGACCTCAGAATCTTTCTTCTATTGATGTAAATTTTGCACAAAGTGAGACAACTATAAATTAAATAAAGTACATTAAATTACACGTCGTCTATAATTTCTATCTCCCCCATGAAAGGAAAGCTCTTTTATGTCTTTCGTAAAGTCACCAGCAGCAACATTACCACCCAGTGTATATTCAGTTATCTATTTATGGCTCTAAGGATATTCTGTCCCCACATCCCTCCCGCAGAAGTTGACAGCAGTTTTTAACTCATCATTTTATTAATGATTCCTGATGCTACCTCTGCCTAAGACATTCGCAGCAAGCAAAAATGTTAGGTCTTGGCTAACATGAGCATTCTTTAGTTCTCAGGAAAGTCAGTATAGAAATACTGGCAACAACCGTGGCCAGGACACCATGAAGCTCTGTGTTTATTCTGTTTCTCTGGGACGGTGGCAGCTGTGAGTTTCAGATACCATCTGCCGAAGGCAAATGCCTAGTTAACTGTGCTATTCTCGATCTCTTCACAGTCCACAGTTCTACCAACCTCTCCCTACTTTGCAATCCCACTCACTGCTGGCTTCCTTCTCCAACAGGCCTGAAACACAAGCACAACACAGTGAGGCGACCATGGATCCCCTTGGCCCAGCAGCTGCTATGCACTAAATGATATTCTCATCTGGCACCTCAACTGCCCTGTGGTTTTAATCTGAAGGCATCTGGACTCTCCATCCTATTGGTAGAAGGTACATAACTATAGACTAATACTGTATATATTGTTGAAATGATGCTACGTATTTCAGCATTTGCAAGGGAAATGGAACTCGGCACATTATATCTCATTAATTATGGTCTTTGCTAATAGGGAATCTGACAGAATTCTCTGGGCTGACATTTATTTTTGCATTATCTGCTGAAAGAAGAGGTTTGTTAAGTAAAGAAAGGGTAGAAATAGTTTCTTAATGGTAATGTTTAAACCACCTAAGAGAAGATGTCTAAGGATTCTGAGGCTTTCATCTGTATACTAACAACAAATTATTTTCTACCTAGTCACTAAAGCCAGCTGTCTCCTTTCTGGCTTCCCCATTTCTTCACAGCCACTATCATTTCCTAATTCAACCTGCTTATTAGCAAAGCTAGCCAGTCTCCCAACCAGCCAACTCATCCTCTGTCTGCTTCTCCCACCCCACTCCTCTTTTTCTTTCTAACTCAGGCCCTTATTAATAAAGCCACCCTGGAACTAGAGGATCCCGGCTGGTCTCCTGTCCTTTGCCCCCAGTCCTCTCCAGTGATTCAGCAATCTGCTGCTGGATTGGTCTTCTAAAAATTCCTTTTCATTTTTTTCCTTTCACACCCCAATCTTACTATCCCAGATGAAATTTTCCATAAGAACCCATGACTCTTATACTCCAGAACTTTAAGATCCTCAACTGTAGCTTCACTGTCCTTGCTCCCAGCACTGCATGTAGCAGATTACTAAAATAAATGTGGATTCACAATATCTATCTGAAACCCCTGGGGCCAGATGTAATTTGGGATTCATACTTCTTTCTGATTTTAGGAGGACAATATGGTGCATAAGACATACTTTATGTAACATCCCAGTGCACCTGGAGTAACACTTCATAGTCAAGTGCACTGATATTTCTTCAGCAAAATGTGTAAATTTCACCCTTGTAATAAATAAAAACTATAAATAGCTTCCCATTAGGTTTTGCCACAAAATACGTATACTAAAAATTTTGGTTGGTAGGGTTTTTTAGATTTCAGGATTGTGATTAAGGGACTCAGGATGTACACTCATCCATGGCCTTATCACTGTCCAGACTTGAAAGAAGTAAGTTTTCTTTAAAAGTCTCCACGCTGCTAACTTTGATTAATTCAGACTGGTCTTCTCCACAATTAGTACAAATTATTGAGACCTTCCTTACACAACTGTCTTCAGATTAATGAGACCTTTATGATCACAAGGTTGTCCCTATCATTTAAAATTTTTTTCAAACTTCAATTCCATTCCCAAAGCATTTTCACCTTGCTTATTTAAAAAAAAAAAAAAAGTCTTTTTTTAGCTGCTTATTTTAACAAAATGTAAATGAAGTCATTTTGCTTTTCTCTACCTGAAGAAAAGCTTTGGTGAAGTATTAGACTGATTATGTTTCAGCAGGGTAGATTTACATTTTAAAAATCCCAATTATGCTGACTTTCTCCCCCAAATAAGAGTTAAGCCTTTAAAGTGTGAGTTCATCTAATGTCTAACGTAAGTTTATCAAGCAAATCACAGAAAACCCCCTATGTACAGTTAAACATATACCGAAATCACTCTTTAGGTCAAGTTTTAACTTGACCAGTAAGCCCTGCTTTAAATACAGCCAAGCCAAACATTAAGCCAGCAGTGCAGTTTGTATATACATCATGGGATGCTGGCCGTACGGGTCACAGCATTCTGACAGGCAATTCCTAGGCAGTTATTCTGACATTAGAAAGTCACAATCCATCAACTTAACAGCAGGGCAATAATTTTGGGACCACGGAGACGGCTATTCAAAATGACACTGTGGGAAGTAAACAGTAGTTCCAAGAGCCCCTGTTGGAGTATGAAGACATAAACTAAGCAGAATTTCTTTCCACCTCTAGAACCAGCTATTATGTAATGTGGTTTTGTGTAAGCACGTTATTTTTGGCGTTTGAATAGAAAAGCCCTCCCTGCAAAGCTAGAAAGCATGCAGGTATCTGGATTCTTCGACTGGATGTGTGGAGACCAGAAGACATGGAACTGCCCTTATGAAACTCAAGAATGACAAGGAGTTGCCTTCCCCACTCTCACCCTCCACCCCCAGTTTGTCACAAACCATTTCCAATGACCTGTGATACCCGATGCCAATATTTCAGATGTTACTGGATTCTTTCTGCATTGCAAATTAATCAGTTCTTCAGTGTCCTGTGAAACAGGGCTCTTTGAGTATGTGGAGGAGACTTGGACTTTATTCCTGAAGGGGCTGTGGGGCCAATAACTCTGCTGTGAGCCCTGCACATACCCGGCCTCAGTCTCCTGGACAAATGAATGCAGATGGAGGCTGAGTGCTGCTGAGATCCTCTCCACAGCTGCTGACATCCTCTCCACAGCTGGGAAGGAAGGTAGCAACTGGCAGAAGTTTTCTGGCTGCTGGATTGGTGGTAGGTGGGGTGGGTATAGGTAGGAAGTATGAACTAGAGTGCAGTGGTTCTCAGATTTTCTCATTTCACAATAACTCAGAACACGCATCTAAGCCCTCCAGGATGGCCATGCTGCAGATAACGAGCAGCAAGCACATCCTTCCTTCTACCCTGAAAAGAAGAAACAAAAAAAGGAAGAATAGATAAAAAATGATGTACTGATGGCTGAGATGGCAAACCAGAGCACTAGACGGATATATTTAGATACTATGGCCAAGAAGAGAGACAAAATCTGGGTGGCATGGTTTTCTCAATGAGCTGTCTTGTTTCCATGGAAACTGAGGTGGTCTTTGTGGCAGTCCACACCCCTTGGGGTCATGACCTGCCCTACTGGGAGCTAGCACTCTAGCCACTGCCCTCCCCTATATTCCTGGCTGCCAGCCTGAAATACAAAGTGAAAAGCAAATTATTGTCAGGTTATACTTCATTATGTGGGTGAAATATCAGCAGGTAAAGAACAATAAGCTCCTAAAGCGAAGATGAAGAGGCTTATCCCTGTAAACATTTTATTTTAATAAACTTTTCTAGCTTAAATTGAGTTTCTTCTTCTTTTCTAAAACCTAACTGAATATGAGTGACTACATCTGTAAGCTGAAAGTATCTGAAAATTCACAGATTTCAGAAAAGTAATTCTTAAGCAACCAACAGTAGAAGCAAAGCCAACAATGTTTCCATACCTGGAGCTGATATTCTTCCGTGCAGCACAGATTCACTGGGCAGCAGTTCTTTTGAATTGGAGGTGAATGGTGATTGTCTAAATGTGTCTTCTGAAAAGAAAGGGCTGGGGTGGGGGAGGGGGAGTGAGGTTTAGTAAATTAAAGTTATTTAAGACACCCAGAACATCTGGCCCCAAATACATACACACGCGATATTGGATAAGGTGTTGTTTTCAATGGTGTTTAAAAATATAATTAAGTGAATATAAGAAGATTGTGCTTAAAATGGAGAAAAAGAAAAGTCATCACGTCAACAAGTGCCAGCTGTACCTTCTGCCTATGGGTTTTATATTTGGGGGAATATACGAAACATCATCTTTGAAACACTGTTAAATCTATAGAAAAAGACAGCTGAGCAGTATGTTTTCCTCTTGCTCTGCTCTTTCTGTGTGTGCCCTGCCTATGTCAGAATCAGAAAGGGCCTGTCCTTACTTTTCCCAGGGTAGAGATGGAATTGCCCTGGCTCACCCATGTTCTGTCACCTGATCCCTCAGGGAGCCACCGCATACATCAAGACAGATGGCTGGGGCCAGGGACAAATACACTGAAGGAAACATGTCGTTTGTCCCCACAGAAACGAAAACTGCAACTTGAAATTGTGTTGCTTCTGAAGGAGTTTAAGTCAGAAAATGGGGCTGCCAGAAGGGACCCCAGGGAGCTCCCCCATTTAACATGAAGGAGAGGTCTTGACCTAAGTGACTCTAAGCTCCCCTAGTGACTCAGCTAGAACTAGAACGGGTGCCACCAGACGTCCTGCCAGGTTCCCCCTAGAACCATGGCACAGTGAATATAAAGGATTAAATATTTTTAAGGGCCAGGCACAGTGACCTATGCCTGTAATCTCAGCACTTTGGGCCGAGGTGGGCAGATCATGATGTCAAGAGATCAAAACCATACTGGCCAACATGGTGAAACCCCGTCTCTACTAAAAATACAAAAATTAGCTGGGTATGGTGGCGTGCGCCTATAGTCCCAGCTACTTGGCAGGCTGAGGCAGGAGAATCACTTGAACCCGGAAGGCGGAGGTTGCAGTGAGCCGAGATTGCACCACTGCACTTCAGCCTGGTGACTGAGTGAGACTCCATCTTAAAATAAATAAATAAACAAACAAACAAATAAATACATGTTTTTAATTAGAGGATTGTAACTTGGTCACAGGGTCCATCTTCCATGCCTCTAAAATAAAATGTGAATAAGTACTGTGATCACATATGAGAATACTGGAGTATCCATCAGAGTCCAACATAGAAAATGGAAAGCCCTATCTATTTAAAACAGAGGAAATTTAACCATAGGAACTGGGTACCCAGATGGTGGAAGGTCCATAGGCCAATAACACAGCCCAGAGATGGGAAGGGCAGGAAGCCACTGTCACCCTGAGTCTGGAGGGACAAAAGAAGGAGATAAATGGAGCCCAGGTGGTGGGAGTCAGAGCCCTAGAGGAGATGCAGCTGCCGTGGGAGACAGAGAGGGAATGGGAGAATACCCAGGTTCTTCCTTAAGCCCCATCCCTCCCTTCCACCAGTGCCTCTGATTGGCAGAACCTTCCCAGAAGGTGGGGAAATGCAGCCAGGAGGGATCACTACTCCCTCCCCCCCGCCCCACCACTCCCCTGAGCAAAACAGGAGATCTGGAGCAGAACAACAGACCAAGCCTAGCACTCCCAGGACTGGTGCTGCTTTGCTAAACATGCCACAAAACTATGGTTGCTATTATTAAATTGTAAAAAAGGAATGTTAAGATGAAAATGAAAGCCACTTTTTTTTTTTAATAAAACATACATTGCTAGATAACACAGTTTTACATGACTATGTTAGGCTAGATTTAACGCAACTTTGTATGCCATGGCTTTTCTTTGTATCTTAAACACAAACCAATTTAAATAGGCTTAAAAAGTGAAAACTTGCTATAGGCTAGTAGGAGGCAGGAAGTGGGGAGAAGCGAAGGGGCAGATATGTCACTTCCTACCAGACATCTCATGACCCTCAAGTGACTGACTTCTTTAAAGGACAAGGCAGTGCAGCATGGTGGCTAAGTGCATGCACTCCAGAGTAAGCAGTTATGGGTTCAAACTGCAGCCCCTCAACTTAGCAGCTGTGCAACTTTGCACATATCATTTACCTTCTCCAAGCTTTCATTTCTTGTCTATAAAATTGGATAACAGTGTTCACCCCTCACAGAGGAGCTATGAGGATTTACTCAGATAGTCTCTGGAATGTCCTCTGCCATAGTGCCTGTCACACAGTAAGTGCTCAATAAATGAACTATTTTTAAATTTTATCTGTCTAGTGCAAAGTAGAGCATAAATTAGTCAACATATCTGCACAAGTTAACACAATGTGTAGAGTATCCTTGATGTAAAAGGCATTACAAAATGAATGAAGAAAAGGACCCTCTGAATTGGAAAGGTGAGTTAGCTGCAGGGGTTAGGCTAATTTTCAACCCTTCCATAAATAAAACTATGAAGGATCAAAGAACTTTCAGGGAGGTAGAGACCTTGGCAGACTGCTGGTCAAACCCAGAGTGTAAGATTTTCACAAAGAGCTGTAACTCTGAAGCTTATACATAGGTGACAGTGACACTCTCAAATCTGAGTGGACAATCCACATGGGAAACACTGTGGAGGGGAGGTGCTCATGGGCACAGGGTAAAGGTCAGGTAAAAGGCCTTGGTGTTTCCATGACTCTGGCTATAGAAATTACCTTGAAATCTGAGAGTTCAGGGGAATGTTGGAAGTATTTGGACTGAAATGTAGAGAGTTCGATTTGGGGACAACAGAAACCCAAGAGGGGTCCCGTAAAGCGTGCAAAATTTCACTGCCATAGGGAAACTGTGTACTACCTTCATTCTCTCCATTTTATGACAATTATTATTATTTTTGAGATGGAGTCTCGCTCTGTTGCCAGGCTGGAGGGCAGTGACACAATCTCGGCTCACTGCAACCTCTGCTTCCTGGGTTCAAGAGATTCTCCTGCCTCAGCCTCCTGAGTAGCTGGGATTACAGGCATGTGCCACCAGGCCCAGCTAATTTTTGTATTTTTAGTAGAGATGGAGTTTCACCATGTTGGACAGGTTGGTCTCGATCTCTTGACTTCACGATCCACCTGCCTCAGCCTCCCAAAGTGCTGGGATTACTGGCGTGAGCCACTGCGCCTTTTACGGTAATTATTTGGTTGACGCCCATGATAATGGTCACACAGGCACTGGGAACACCACAGTGAGCAACACCAGCTATGGTTGTGATTCTCAGGGAGTGTACATTTACCTAACAACTACATACATAAATGGCAACTGCAAGGGAAGCTAAGGCCATGGAAGACGGGACACAGTGTGACCAGGCCAGGGAGCCCAGGAAGGGCCTTCCTGCAAAAGCCACCATAAGCTCAACAGAGAGTAGGGTTATTAGCATTTTAAGGAGCTGGGGAACATGGCCTCAGCACTTCGAGAGAACACAGCCAGTCTGCAGAGCTGCAGGAAGGCCCATGGTGGAGGGTAATGAGGCTGGATGCTGTGTGCCGGGATCATGGCTTTGTCCCAATAGTAGTGAGGGCACTGCAGTGTTTTAAGTAAGGGAGTCAGGGAACCACACTGCAGTTTCAGAAAGCTCCATGTGGCTGCAGCAGACAGTGAGGCCTGGGGGGCTTGCAGAAGACAAGGCACGTGGCCAGTGCAGCAGACCAGATGGAACATGGTGATGCTGGTGGCCAATGTTCCCAGCCAGAAGCAACACTTCCAGGTTGAAGAAGAGTTTAAAAGAGGGGCTGGTCAGGTACATTCAAGAATAATCTTCACCTAGCTTTCTAGGTGAAGTAGGCAGAGGGTGTCATGCCATGTGCTGGCAGTAGTCTCCTGGGTCTTGCTAAGTAGTGGCAATGGGCTAGTGCTGTGTCTTCACATGCTCTCTTCAAAAGTGCAGATTCCTGCTGATGTGAGGAGTGGAGCCCTATTATCATTGAGCTGCTCCAAAGAAATTGAATCTAAAGAGAGACAAACACTGAGGGAAACAACATTCAAAATAATTTTCTACCCTGGATGCCAGCTTTATCCTGTATAGAAAAGAAAAGATTTCTTTTGAGGGAGCAGAGAATTAGAAGGGAGTCCTGCCGGATACTAAAAATGCACAAAAGGGCTGCCAATGTTTCTGCAGGGGCAAAGAATCAACGGAGAAACTTTCAGAAGGCAAGGCAGCTCAAGGCTGGCGTAAGTCTTATCTACAAAGAGAAGATATTAGGTAAACAGAGAATCGGTCTCAGGCCAAACACACAGCTGCCATGCTCTGCATTCAGATCTGTTCATGCCAGGAGCTGGGGAGTGTAATGGTTTTGCAGAGAGTCTGGAATCAGAAAAATCGAAGTCTGAATTCCATATTGGTCACTTCATATTTAAGGGACCTTTGTCCAATCAATAACCCTATTAGCCTCAGTTTCATCACTGAAAAATAGTTTTAACAATGCCATCTTTTAGTGGGGTGCTGTAAGGGTTCAAATGAGATACTTCATGTTACAGTTCTCAGTACATAGTACATGCTCAATAAAAAGCAGCAGCACACACCAAGTATCTGGCACTGACTTAAAGTGCTTTGTGGGTATTAACTTCACTTGGTCTTCATAAGAACTCTTTGAGAGTAGATACCATTATTATAGTAGTTCCCCTTATCCACAGTGTGGCTTTGTGTGATTTCGGTTATCCACAGTACAGTACAATAAAATGATTTGAGAGAGAGAGCATATTTGCATAACTCTTGTTACAGAATAAGAATATTGTTATAGTTGTCCTAGTTTATTAGTTCTTGTTGTTAATCTCTTACTATGACTAATTTATAAATTAAACTTTATCATACGTATGCATAGGAAAAAGCATTGTGTATACAGGGTTTAGTACTATCTGTGGTTTATGGCAACCACTGTGGGTCTTTTTTCCTTTTTTGAGACAGAGTTTCTCTCTTGTCGCCCAGGCTGTAGCGCAATGGCGTGATTTAGGCTCACTGGAACATCTGCCTCCTCTGTTCAAGCAATTCTCCAGCCTCAGCTTCCAGAGTAGCTGGGATTACAGGGGTGTGTCACCATGCCTGGCTAATTTTTGTAGTTTTAGTAGAGACAGGGTTTTGCCATGTTGGCCAGGCTGGTCTCGAACTCCTGACCTCAGCTGATCTGCCTGCCTTGGCCTTCTAAAGTGCTGGGAATATAGGTGTGAACCACCATGCCTGGCTAACCACTGTGGATCCTGAAACATATTCCCTGTGGGTAAGGAGGGACTACTGCATTATCCCTATTTTACAGATGTAGAGACTTAGGCACACAGAAGTTATAGAGTGGCCCATGCCCATGAGTTGAGCATGTTGGCCTCCTCATCTGCACTCTTCCCTGCTCAGCTACACTGCCTTTCGTTGGTCTCTTAACACCTAAGGAATTTATGGACAATAGAGAGCCATGAATCCTTGGAACAGATGGAGAAAAGGAAGAGACAGAGAAAGGGGAGCTGGAGGGGAGCAGAGAGCAGCCATTTCAGTGTAAAGGTATTGAAGGAAATGGAACGACTTTTCTATTGAGAAACAGAGCAAGTAAAAATAATTTTTGTTATTTTCCTATAAAAGTTAAGATATGCTGGATTTTCTAAAACTTCTGCCACTCATGGGCCTGGTCAATTTGCAACTCTTAAACATCCATCACTGCTTCTGAGAGCAAGCCTGTATCTGCTATTAACTCTAAATGAAGAAGGAAGGTAATGAGGTCATTAGCTGTTTGTAAGCTTCAATTTTGCCAAAGCTATAAAGTGCATGGTGGTCCTATGGCTACATACACATTTATGTATTAATCCCTCTGATGCCCAGATTAGCATCAGACTTCAAGAAGGAGCAAAAACTAAACTTGGAGCATGCCCTATAGTCCAGAGCTTGCTTCATGGGATTAGAGCTCCAATAACATTCACTGGTTATCCTGAACTCTCTGCCCAAGGTACTAAGAAAACAGAAGACACTCCACATGTAACTTTGTGCCATGAAAGTTCATTTTAGAATGCCAAGATCGTACTCCATAAGTTCCTTTTCTTCACCTATGCCTCATGGTGACCGTAAGCTACAGAAGCACATACGTTCTCAGGTGATGCCCAGCTTTGCGGTGGACAAAGCACTTCCATAAGGGATGGCAAGGCTGACACCTCATTCATGCTGTTCAGTGACTGTCACTGTTGGCGGTGGGCAGTGGAGAGGCAAGTTCCAGGAGGTACCGGACACAGGATGAAGTGGGCTGCATCTTCCCAGGGAGGAAAACAATCGATGAAATGCATCAGACTTTACGACATGCCGCCAAGCGTGTTTGTACTGTCCTCCAACTGGTGACTTCAGCCAGTTACCAGCAAAGGAGCCAGTTCATGAACACCATATAGCCCTTGCTTCTGAATCTCCAGATGCCTAAACTTTAGTCATTTTACTATGAAAAAGCCCCTCCAGCCAGAAAGTAAGCCAAGGAAGTGGAAAAAAGAATAAAAAAGAGATTTATTTCTGGTTAATATTTTTGTTAAAAGGTCGATAGAGGAGGAGGTGGAAATAGCTAATAGTGAGGGGATTGTCACTTATTTTCACTCAACAAAATCATCATCTACCTCAACATATTCCCTTTGGCCTGGGTCAAAGACAGAGTCCTAGAAGACTTACATAATTCATGTAAATACTCAGCAACTATTCAGTAGCAGCATCTGGAAGTTGATGGTATGGACTTAAACAGCCCAATCCCCATGTTACTTTCCCTGAGTTTTGCTATTTAGAAAATACAATCTTAGAAAACTTTTATCTATTTGAGTTTCTTCTTCTAGATACAAGTGAAATGGCTGTGGAAAGCATGTTTTGATTTTTCTCCTGTAGAAAATCTCTAAGGGCTAAGATATGAAGGGTCAGGGTTGTCACAGTGAGTGGACAATGCCAGGCCAGGCATGGGCTGTGGGGTCAGCAGCACAGGACTGAGAAAGGAAAAGATTTACAATAAATAATAAAACAGTCCATAAAAGATTATGGCTCTAAATAGCGATACATTTTGCTAAGTGCTTGTTGTGGCACCAGTATTTCCACCTTTAACATCTGAGGGCCAATAGGGAGTTTCGCTTCATGCAGAAGAGAACGCCCTCCCCACATGCCACCACTAAAACCAAACGTTACAGGGATTCTCATTTTGACAGCAATTACAAAACCAAAAGAGAAAAGAAAAGGTGAGTACAGACTGTGAGAGAAAGTTCAGAAAATACCTCGGTTTGGTAATGACACAATAGTTTTAGAGGATGAATAGAGAAGAAACGGATTTTTTTTTCTAAAAGACAGTTACTTTCAAGACTAAACTTGGGAATGACAAATAGAAAAGAAAAAGATTAAACAAAGTAAAAAAGACTGCACTGTAATGTGTTTTTACTTAGAACTCAGAAGGGCCTAGATAGATTAGGGTGGCACGAAATTCTATTAAATGTAAGAGTTTCTGGCAAATCATCCTAAAGTGATAGTCTGTCTTCTATCTGTGCTGAGATAAATTGCTTCAGTAACTTTTTTTAAATAGTGAATCTTAAAAAAAAATTCTTCAGTGAATTAATCAAGTAAAAGTATTCGATTCAGCCATATATTATGTGACCTAACAGAGTTTACAGATTTGAGAGCTGGGTGAAACATGTCCAAAAGATTCTGGGCAATTTTTATTTTCTTTTGTTTTACTTTAAGGACATTTTAAAAACAAGTTATCCAAAGTAGACATATGTCTGAGAAACTATACTGCAAAAAGAGAGCTGGAAGTCCCCGTGTCGGGTGGAACAGTTCTCTGGGAGCCAACCTGTTCTCTCTCTAACTGCTGCCTGCTCCCCAGCAGACCTCAGCCCCTGGGCCCCTCACCTGGTGGCTTTTCTATCCTCCTGGTAACAGTGTCTTCCTCCTCTCTACTCAGACCCAGTTATTAAGCCACTGCAATACTGGTTTTCCATGTTGATATATCATGCTATTTTTTTAAGAACTGAAATACCATAGATGTGTCCATAATCACTGAACCAGTATTTTTAAAACTCTGACCTCTGAATCACTTAGACCTTGAGAAGCCCTCCAGGAGTTACACATGGCATGAACGTTTTGAAGTGAAAGGAAGCAGTAGTTGAGAAATCAGTATTCCATGTCTCCAAAAGCCACAAGAAAAGGCAGGCAACAGACCAAAGTTATCTCAAGAATTAATCTGACTTTAGTTCAAAAATCTTTTGAATATGTGGAATATGCATGTTATGGAATTAAAATGGATACAGGTAACCTGCATATGGAATCTCCAAGTCTGTGTTTCATATAATGACACTAAAGGAAATGAGAACTGGAAATGTCTCTTTGAACAAAAACTAGAGCTTGCTAATAATAACAGATTACAGGCCTTGCCAAAAGGAGAAAAAAGGTGTGTGTGTGTTTTTTTTAATGATTCTCAAACATATCAACTAAGAAAGGTGGGATTATTCAAAGATAAGGAAAAAAGGAAATTAGTTGAATTAGTTATGACTATCTCCTCAGCATTTTCTCAAGTACTCTAAGGTCAGAAGACACTCTTGGAGAAGCTGGAATAGCTTACCTGAAAATAAGCTCACACTCAAAAAACACTTTATTTTTAGATATTCCACTTTTGAAAAAGATCTAATAACAGTATTTCATTTTTAGCTTAATTTTCATGATTAATGCAGTTTTCTTCACTTCTAATGATTTTGTTTTGCTCAAATATTACTTCCTTTTATTAATTTATCTGCTAATAACAGAATAGATGTTTAATATTTCTTTTTATATATTCATATGTGTACATGATGTGTAACATATTTATAAGTGATTGTATTTGAAATATATTAGGTGCTTAGTTCTACGTATTTTTGTAAAAGATTTTCAAACACTTTAATAAACAAAATAAAACACTCTCTACAGGTACATCAGTATCATGTGAAATGTAGAAGGAAACTCTGATACAGTCCTTCTGTTCCATGGTAGCAATCAGCCTCTGTGGCCTAGGACCATATGTGGTCTTCCTAACTTCCTCATTTTCATTTTGAATAAGAAGTTATATTGCTGTTGCTTCTGAAATGTACCCAGATATTAACATGTTATGTATAAGAATCAGGGCCAGTTGTCTTACTTTCTTGCAGTCAATTAAAAAGGTAATCTATAATGAAAGAAAATAGTTTTAATGGTACTCATGAACACTGCTCTTCCCTTTTCAATACCACAGAAACGAGGACCCCTGTTCCTAAAGGATTTTATTTATTGTAATGAAAAGAACCCTGTGTGGCAGGTTAGGGAATGTGAGGGTGGACAAGAGTGCCCAAGATTAAAAATGACTGTGAGTCTCTGCCCTGAAGACAACCCTGACCATCTGCAAGAGAAAATGCCTTATTTGACCATACAAGGGACATAACAGAGACCTCCTGTGACCCCAGTCGGTTAGGCCTGAAAAGTCAGTCATTGATCGTGTTGGGCTCACACATTTTCAAAGAAAGAGGGGCTATTGTGAATAAAACTTGGATTAATCCCTATACGTTGGCAAGCTTCAGCTGGGGCATTTATCTAAAAATTGAGTCTGGCATTGCAGATTCAGTGGGTTTCTAAATAGGGCTGTGGCAGAGGGGACTCAAGGGTACTCCATCACTCTACTAGCATCTAGGCAGCAGTTTTTCTTCTTTAATTTTTGGAGATGACAAGGAAGCTAAGATGGGTTTCCTCTCCTCCGATTCACTGATGTGGCTGCGCACTTGGCTGGGGCCAATCAAACAGAAACTTTGCAGCAATTAAAAACTAAAGGTGTTGCTAATTTTGTAAGATGTGAAATGGTATTACGGAAAATCTCCTTACTTTTTAGAGATATATACCAAAGAATCCGGGAATGAATGTTTGGTATCTGGGATGTGATTAAATTATAGGAGGTAAAAGAACTGGTAAACCAAGTGTGGCAAAATGTTGACACTTGTTCAATATGGGTGATGGGAATATAGTGATTTGTTACTTTATTCTTTCTATTTTGATTTAAAAATTTCATAATAAAACCAGTAGCAACAACCAAACAAAAAATCCGACTCAGACAAGCCACCAAACAGAATAAGAAATGACAGTAAAATAAAACACAAGGTCATGCATGGTGGCTATGCCTGTAATCCCAACACTTTGGGAGGCTGAGGTAGGAGGATCACTTGAGCCCAGGAGTTTGAGAACAGCCTGGGCAACAACATGGTGGAAACCCAGTCTCTACAAAAAATATAAAAATTAGCCAAGGGTGGTGGCACAGGCCTGTAGTCCCAGCTACTTGGGAGGCTGAGGTGGGAGGATCACTTGAGCCCAGAAGGTAGAGGCTGCAGTGAGCTGAGATTGTGCTACTGCATTCTAGCCTGGGCAACAGGGCAAGACCCTGTCTCAAAAACAAACAAACAAACAAACAAACAAAAAACACCAAAGAGCAGATACAAATGTCTACCCATGAACAAAATGCTTGAAAGCACTGGAAATCAATAAATGAAAAGATTTTAAATGGAAGATATAATTTTTCACCCTTCAATTGTTAAAAAATTTTTAATGATAAGCACAGAGTTGGTCGAGCCTTTGAAACATTCTCTCAGTCTCTCTCTGTCTCTCATGAAAACTGTTAGCATTGCAGATTCAATCTTTTTAAAAGTCATTTTGGCAACTCGTACCAAAAGCCTGAAAAATATGAATGCTGTTTTGAGTCATTTTATCCCAGCATTATTTATATTAGTGATTTTTTTTTGGGGGGGAGACCCTTGAAATCCAATAACAAGGGACTGATTAAATAAACTGTAACACAGGCAAATACTGAATACTATGCAAATGTTAAAATAATAATAGAATGTCCATGGAAAAATGGACAATCTTATAGATTGCTAGGTGAAAACAGAAGATTATAAAACTGTATATGTATTTGGATTCAATTACACATACATAAATATGGACTTCTAAATATAAATGTATACATATATAAATGGAAAAAATTCCACCGCTAAGTTGGTGGTGTGTATCCTTATACACCAACTCAGCGGTGGCTGTCTCTAGCTAGTAGGACTAAAAGTATGTTTTCTTCTTTATGTGCTCTTATATTATCTGGAAACAAGTTACTTTTGAAAGTTAAAAATAACTATTAAATTTTACTGTTTAGGATCCTTTACTTTTGAAAAGACTCGGTCTTTTAAAGAGAAAGCTCTGAGGGACAGTTGTAAAAGACACAGGCAGAAACAAGTGCATCTCAGTTATGACCCTCAGTATCAGTCTGCCTCAGTTTCAGAAGTCTGAAAGCTGTGGAAGGACGAGGTTGTATGCAATATTGTAAAAACAGAGCATCTCAGGAAAACATACATATTGTTCATGTTTTGTACTTTCCTCTTTGAAAAGTATAAATGCCTCCTGTTTCAGACTGTCTTAAAGGTGGGCCCATATGTACAACCTAACACTGAGTTTTCAGGGAACCAGTTCCTGTTGCTGCTGCTCTAGCATTCATGCACTGTGGAGCCAGGAAACTTCTCGGGACACGGAGCACAATGCCAGGCCTTGTCGAGGGCTGCTGCAGTGCAGAGGCCAGACCGGGGGAGCCAGAGCCAACCACAGACCAAGGAAGTGAACCCTGCACGTCCGGATACTTGAAATGTCAGCTTGTGGAGGATCTCCCACAGGAATCTGACTGTATACACAAACAAAGACAATGAGCTTTCTGCTGAGGTGAGCTGAGAACCGATGAAGTTAGTCTTCTCTGCAGTGACGCAAGACTCTGTCATGTGGAAGTTACAGATGTTACTAGTGAAACAATGTGGATGGCCTCCTGGCCCACCTCATCATGCAAGAGGGCTGCTTCACAGAGGTCAACCCTTGAAAGCCTGATATATTTCCAGTAACAACCATGAAGATACTCTTGAGAGAAAATTCCAGATAAGAACAGCACTTAAGCCACAGATACTTTTTGGTTATATCTTTCTTGCAAAACCTGCCAAAAGTAGCCAGAGAGGAATACAGTCTCTGGATGTCTACTGACAGAGACTTACCAATTCACACTTCATTCCTGACTATTAGGAGTTATAAAAACAGGCTAATACTATTGCAAGCTAGTAGAAACAAAGATGAGTGTCCATGGAAAAGGAAAAGAAAGGCACAGCCCTCTTCAGATCCTGAAAAGGAGATTTAAATTTGCCACTTAAGAGGAACACAACACTGAACCATTCTGGAAGCATGTTGTTCAACATAACAATTCAGTATCGATGTCACAAATGGGAGGAATAATGGTAGAGGGCAAAAATGGTAGATAATTATATATGGGACAATGGAATACAGGAATAGGAAAAAGTACTGAGAAAGGGCTTGGTGAAATGGGAAGGAAAAACAAATCCAAATGGCAACAATGCACCAAGTAGTTTCAGGCTCTGTGTGCGTGTGTGTGTGTGTCTCCATTGTTTTCAAGGATCAGTTTTAATTCAAAGATACGTTGGAAAGAATGTACTGCCAATGAAAAGACTCTCAAGTCAGCATGTGTGTCAGGGCAGCTGCAGATAGCGGTGTAGGCTGTCAACTGTACAAAAGCACATCTGGAGGGGCATGAGTAACATCACAGACATCAGATTTACTGTGACAATATTCCAGTAGATGGCAGTGTACTAAGGGAGGGAGTCTTTTTAAAATGTACAATGGCACCATGTGGCCCCAAAACAGCCGTGAGTTCACCAAAAAGAAATGAATGTCCTAACTGAAGGGACTCCATGAAATTAGTAGCAATTTCCATTCTTTGGAAATAGAATGCTCATTGCACTTAATTTTAAAGTCACAAAATGCAAAGGGTAAAGAGAATATATGGAGATCTCCTCAAATATCAATTGCATTTGCTCTGTTTCTGGTTGCTTTTCTTAATTGCTTCTGTCTAATTCAGTGTTCTCTGAAAATAATATTTTACTTTTTAAGGTAATATAGCATTATTCTCTTATTCCTTCTGAAGAAATGAAAAGGGAAAATTGTGTGAATTGAGGCAGCACATCATGCTTTTATAAATTTGTGCAATTTCTATTACTGAATCATAAATATTTAAGGACACGCATCCAAACCATCACAAAGGAAAATTCTACATTAGACGATTCCAAGTGAATATGTCTTTTAGTAAGCACTATGTGCCATTATCTAAATCATAGAAAAATAGCCTGCATTTCAAATTCTGAAAATTGGGCAAATTAAATATTGGTCTGCACAGCATGATATGAGTCTATCTTTCTCTGATTTTCCACTTCTGCTTTTTGTCTAGTAATGGAGAAAAGAACAATTCAGGTGAACTCTTCTTTGCTTTTGGAAGAAAGCAAGCCAGGTGTGAGAAATATTTCTTATAGGCCTGCAATCGTATACCCCCACGGACACTGAATTATTAATGGGAAAAAGAGAGAACAAATAACCAAGAGAGGGTTCTTGGCAGCCCTTGTTTGATGTTCATGGTGTTACACAACATTGAGCATGTCCAGTTCACCTGCCAGGAGCTATCTGATTCTTACTCTAGGGTTCCATTTTCCTATTTCGATCTTATCCAGCATCTGGTGGGGTGATGGTCCATGTCAAAGGATGTAGATCTTCTTTTTATTCCATTAAACTTTGAGACCTGATTATGATATCATGCCTCATGTATTTTCATCTACCAAATGATCATAATAGCCAGTTATCTGCTCCCTCCAGAACCTAGGCTTGTGCTGGGAAAGGAAATCGAAAAATCAGGATTTTATTAGTCTCAAATTTTTGATTCTTCTGTTCTCAAACAGTCTGGGTCTGGCCGAGACTATCTCCTCATCTCGTTTGTCAGATAGAATGGCATTAAGAACACTCAGTCCACACAGTATCTCAAAGGAAACCCACGGCCTTCTTTACACTTGGATTGAATTTTCTAGACTCTGAGGTTAAACAGGAAAAATGACTCCTGTTTTAGCATTTACAGTGAAGTTCCATCTAAAGGACTGATTCAATGGGAAGTGCCCCGATGAGGACACAAACAAGGGTGGAGGGAAAAGGTCAAGGCATTGGTGAGCAGGACCACATGATTCAATCATTCCAGCTGCTAAGTAGATTGATTTTTCTGCCTGGCTACATGGTGTGGTTTGGTGGATTGTTTTCTGCTTTACTTTGGGGAAGATTATCCTAATTTAAGTGGCTGAGTCTAAGTTCTTAGGATTAAAAAAAAAGAGCATTCTCAAACCAGTTCTTAAAATGATGTCTGGGATTTGCTTCAAAATAATCTACAGGGAGGGGGAAGTTGAGGAGGGAGATAGATAAAACATCACAAATCATTACTTGATAATTGTTTAAACTGGATGACAGATGCTTCTGTATATGTTTGAAATTTTCCATGATAAGAGTTTTAAAAAATGTGGTAGAAAACCAGTGATCCAGAAACTTGAGAGTTACTAGTTTGAACCTTTAGCTTCACCACCCCTTAAAAAAATCACTAACAAAGAATGCTGTTTCCCAACATTTTTACACTCCTTACCTACCCATCGTATAACAGAGGTATTAACAAGGAGCAGAGTTGCCACTGGACAGGTGTGAGGAGGGAGGATTTGATGATGAGGAAAGTGCAGTCACCAGTGCTTATGGGATAAAGAATGAACCGCATACGTCCCTGGACTTTTGTGTGTTCTTGGTGCAGGACACGGGCATCAGCACATGTACTGGAATGCCAAGCTAGAGTGTTTCCTCTTGGGTTGCTACACTTTGCATTAGTTCTTGTGGTTGAAATGAGCATCAAGATCAATAATGATAAACAATTGTGAGGGAAGCTGTGGGTTTATAAAAGGCAGGGACAGAGTCAGCTCCTTTCTTCAATTTTGTGTCTCTTCTCTCCACCTCATGTCCTTGGATATCCAGGCCCTAGGATGAGGAGATGGCAAGGAGTGGAGGAGCATAGGCATTCACCAGCATGAGAAAGGCAAGGGAAGGCTTCATCTCAGTGCTGTGCTGAGGCCAGCACACCAGGCCTACCCTTTACATATTAAACTATCATAAATACACCTAGCTACTCTCAGAGTGAAAAGTTCTGAATTTGATTCCAATCACAAACCATCCTTCTGAAGAGTCAGTTTCTTCTAAGAAATCAAACACAGAGGATATGATTACTGAATAAACATTCCATTAAGTACTTAAAATTCTGAAGATACAGAAATTCAGAGGCTTGATGTAAATCTTTCTGAAATGCATCACAAATCACACCTTAAAGCATAATCCACACACTGATCTTGAACGTGGAAAGTGAGAGTTCCTTCTAAAACAGGAGTCAGAAAAGAAGAAAGAAAGTTGGCATTTTTTTTTTTCTGTTCCTGATATCAGTTAACTCAGGTTAAAGAGAATTTCTTGGCATAAAAAAATTTGATTCTATTCCACCTAAAGTAATAAGGCAAGAAGTAAAAAAGATATCTATTTGTGGATAGGCTAATAGAGCAAGTTGCCTCTACTCGGAAAAAAAACCACACACACACCAAGGACTTTGTAGAACTATAAGCCAAGAATTCCTTAACACTGATTTCTATATACCATATCATGCCGAGGGCTCACAGGAAGAGCCTCTTCCTTTGCTTTGGGCAAAAGATCTAATTCGGATTTCCTCTTACTCATAATCTCCCAGCAAGAGGAGAATTTAAGGATTGCATCATTTTTGCCAAATGGTTAAAAAAAATTTTTTCTCTTCTATCCTATAATCATGCTTCAGCTCCAGCCAAGGCAGTTTAGACTGGAGGCACATTAAAATCCTTGTATGGGGCCACTTTGAGGCCTCCTCTTAAGTCTTCCCAGAGAACACCTGAAAAGCATAAAATAATATGGTCTTGCAGCACATCTTTTTGTTGTAGAAATGTCATGTAAGCTTAAAGGGCCAGCAGAAACCTCCACAGATCATGCTTTTGGGGTCCTGCCCAGATCCTCCTTCCGGCACTAGTGTACACACCCCAGAGTTGCTGTTAAGTGTTGCCTAATAACTGTAAGTGAGAACCGCTGTCCCCATTGGAACCCAATCACATGGAAGGTTATCCATGCCCTGCAGGGGATGACCTGAAGCTAGTGAACCTCCCTGGGGGATGGAGCTGAAGTTAGAAACCAGCTGAAACCACATCCTTGCTCTCAGCTCCTTCTCCTTCTCCTTTCCTCTTCTGCCCCCATCACCTCCCTGCAGGTTCCTCTGGGAGTATTCCCTCAACAAGGCACTTCCATGAGAATCTCCATCTCTAGGGGACTTAACTTATGACAAGAATCCTATGGCAGCAAATAAAAATGAACATTTATTATTTTTAGTCTGCTGTCTTTCAAGGAATGCTAATCTGGCCAATTTCATCAGTGTTTAGATCCACAGACACAAGCAGATACACTAAATAGCCTTAAGATTAGATGTAGGAGGAGGTAGGATGGACTCTATGGGAGCTCACATCTCCTATTTAACACACAAAATAGCCTTTCCATCTCCCCAAAGCCATTTCCCAATATGATCTGCAGTCCATCTTCCTAGTCTCATTTTCTATCTGTGTACTTATATACAGACACAAAACTTAAGACTAAGAGTGGTAAGACATACCACTTTTCTGTTCTGTTAGAACGAGGTTCCTTTCCCTAATCTATATAAACCTAATGTGAACCAATCACTGTGGCTCACTCTTGAAATCCCAGCACTTTGGAAGGCCGAGGCAGGCAGATTGCTTGAGCTCAGCAGTTTGAGACCAGCCTGAGCAACATGGCAAAACCCCATCTTTACAAAAAAATATAAAAATTAGCAGAGGATGGTGGCACATGCCTGTAGTGTTAGCCACTCAGGAGGCCGAGGTGGGAGGATGGCTTGAGCCTGGAAAGCAGAGGCTGCTGTGAGCCAAAACAGGACAACTGCACTCCAGCCTTGGAAACGGAGTGAAATTGTCTCAATAAAATCAATAAAATAATAATAAAATAAAATTAATAAATAAACCCATTGTGAGACAAGCTGATTCTGTTTTAATTATTGTTTGAAATTTGATATTCCTAAACTCCAATTAATGGAATTTTTATTTTAAAACCTCAGGTTAAAGTTTAAAGAGTACTGTCCACAGGCCTGATGATGCTCTGAGGTCAGTTAATAACACATCAAAAAGAGAAATATCATTTCCCTTTTGTTGCAATAATTGAAACACAAAACCCAGCAACTGCTCCCATCAGGAAGAATCTTTCTCTGTTTGCTCAGGAAAGCAAAGTTCATTGATTTAAAGACTCCTTGGTAGCTACCAGCTAGTTCCCACTGTTCCTAGTTATTCATTCTAAAAACTCGTATTGTCTTATCATTCTGTAAAGCTCATATCTTGGGCTAACTCAGAAACTAGAGGGAGGTTTGAAGGTGGAGAACGGTCCTTCAAAGATGGAGAATGTTTCCCCTGAGGTGGGGTTTTCACCTGCTGGCTTTCGCCTACAATGTTGCAGGTTTGGGTGGACTTCAAGGCTCCATGGGAGCAGCAGCACTGGCTGGTCCTCTTTTCACAGTGGCAGATGGATGGTGGGCAGCCCACACTGGCTGACCTCCTCAGACTCCTTTGTCAAATGGAAAACTCCCTTGCCCTTGCCCACAGGGTGAATGATATAAATTTTCTCGCAATTTTAAAAAATATACTTTAAGTTCTGGCATACATGTGCAGAACGTGCAGGTTTGTTACATAGGTATACACGCACCATGGTGGTTTGCTGCATCCATCAACCCACCATCTACATTAGGTATTTCTCCTAATGCTATGCCTCCCCTAACCACTGACCCCCATGACAGGCCCCGGTGTGTGATGTTCCCCTCCCTGTGCCCATGTGTTCTCATTGTTCAACTCCCACTTATGAGCGACAGCATGAGGTGTTTGGTTTTCTGTTCTTGTGTTAGTTTGCTGAGAATGACAGTTTCCAGCTTTATCCATGTCCCAGCAAAGGACATGAACTCATCCCTTTTTATGGCTGCATAGTATTCCATGGTGTATATGTGGCACATTTTCTTTTCCAGTCTAAGATTGATGGGTTCGTTCCAAGTCTTTGCTATTGTGAATAGTGCTGCAATAAACATACATGTGCATGTGTCTTTATAATAGAATGATTTATAATCCTTTGGGTATAATATACTCGGTAATGGGATTGCTGGGTCAAATGGTATTTCTGGTTCTAGATCCTTGAGGAACTGCCACACTGTTTTCCACAATGGTTGAATTAATGTACACTCCCACCAATAGTGTAAAATCATTCCTATTTCTCCACATCCTCTCCAGCATCTGTTGTTTCTTGACTTTTTAATGATTGCCATTCTAACTGGAGTGAGATAGCATCTCATTGTGGTTTTGATTTGCATTTCTCTAATGACCAGTGATAGTAAGCTTTTTTCCTACACTTGTTGGCCATATAAATGTCTTCTTTTGAGAAGTGTCTGTTCATATCCTTTCCTCACTTTTTGATGGGGTTGTTTTTTTCTTGCAAATTTAAGTTCTTTGTAGATTCTGGATATTAGCCCTTTGTCAGATGGATAGGTTGCAAAAATTTTCTCCCATTCTGTAGGCTGCCTGTTCACTCTGATGATAGTAGAGAAGCCTCTTTTACTGTGGGGAAGCCCTTTAGTTTAATTAGATCCCATTTGTCAATATTGGCTTTTGTTGCCATTGCTTTTGGTGTTTTGGTCATGAAGTCTTTGCCTATGCCTATGTCCTGAATGGTAATTCCTAGGTTTTCTTTAAAATCCTTGCCTTCCAAATAATGCTGGGAGGCTAAAAAAAAAGTTGGGATATCCTTGGTGACAAATTATCAGCCTATAGTCACAGAGGCAATTAGGAGCAGGGTTGCAATAAGACAGAAGGAGGCCTTCATGAGATACAGTCCCAGCCCCCAGTCCCAGTTGAGCCACCCAGCTCAACACTCAGGCCAGGAGACTTCTGCATAGAGGATGATAATCTACTTCACAAAATTACTATCAGGAATACAAAACAATAGCCTATGGAAAATTCCCCAGCAAAGTGCATCTATTAGATGTTTAGTAAGTATTAGAGGTCTTTATTTCTGTATTGTTTCTACCATCTGAGAAATCCTGGTAGAAAATGGTGTAAAGGGTGTGACTCCTTTGAACCCGGTGAAAGAAAGCGGTTTGGGGACAACATTCAACATGTGTTACAGGCTGGTGGCCCACATTGGGTGTTCCGGAGGAACCCCACACAAAGTGGCCTACCTGGTGGTCGTCCGGATGGTGTTTTCTTTTGTATGATTGTGCTCTTTGCTCACTTTTTCTGTAAGGAGAAAGAATGAAACATACACCTCTTAGGTTGTTCTCACTCAACTTGCATCTCTTAGCCTTAAACAGAAAACCCTCAACATCTCTCTTTTTCTTTATGGTTTTCTTTTGATTTTTTAAACATCCAGATCCTCCCCAACTTACTGGAAAATACAATCATTGAAAGCATGTCAATAGTATCCATAAAAATATTTTATTAAAAACCAATCAGGATGGGCGTTGTGGCTCATGCCTGTAATCCCAGCATTTTAGGAGGCCGAGGCAGGTGAATCACTTGAAGTCAGGAGTTTGAGACCAGCCTGGCCAACATGGTGAAACTTCATCTCTACTGAAAATGCAAAAATTAGTCGGGTATGATGGCGTGTGCCTGCAATCCCAGCTACTTGGGAGGCTGAGGCAGGAGAATTGCTTGAAACCAGGAGATGGAGGTTCCAGTGAGCCAAGATTTTGCCACTGCACTCCAGCCTGGGCAACAGAGTGAAACCCTGTCTCAAAAAAAATAAAAACCGATCAAAGAGAAACAGTTAATGACAAATATCAAGTGTGTGGTCTGATCTGAATGAGGCCTTAGTAAGCGCGCGCGCGCGCGCACACACACACACACACACACACACACACACACACACACACACACACAGTTATGGGCAGAGACAGTTATTTCCACTGTATCTTTCCCCAGCTGAAAATTTCTGCTTTCCTCTGATTCAGCATGAAAACTGCAGTTGTTGCAACTGTTCCGCCTCTGACTTTGGTGACAACCTTTAAGCCTTCTGTATTGTGAGGCCCCTTTGTGAGAGGGGAATATAAAAACAGCTTAAGACCTCTTGGTGCTGCAGTCATTCAGCATTTATTCTGATAAATGTCATAAGGGACAAAAAAATATCATTTAGACAAGAGGTAGACCCTCCCTTACTGTGGCTTGAGGTCTATATCTATCAGCTGCCAGAAATTATTTAATGAGCTTTCAAGAACACAAAAGTTGAACTCTGGCCTTCCCACTCCAGTTCAAATGTGAGGCCCTACCTTGACGGTCACAACTGTCAATGGTTTCTTTTACTATCCAGAAGAAATCTTGCCAATTCTATAAGAGTTTCAGACTTAAGCAACAGGGCCAGTGAACAACTCTTAATCTTGTGGATTTGGGGAAAAATTTAAACAAAGATTTGCAACACCTGTCTCGCACTTTGTACTACTAGTCTGAAGCTACTGCGTGTGTGTGTGCACAGACAATTCATTTCTGTCCACTCAACAATGACAACGAGCGGGAATTTGGATTCACAGCCAGTACTCTTTCAGAGAGCAGGAAATCGGGGCTAAATGACTTGTCTGAGGTCACCCAGGCAGTGACAGCGCCAGGGTGAGAATGCTCAGACACCAAGTTTTTAGCTGATAGGAGACTGCGACAGCACATGGTTTAGAGACAGACTTTCTGAAAAGAACCATGCAGGTCTCACTTTTGCAAATTTTAACCCCTCAATCATTATTAAAGTTATATTGTTTTTAAAGAGGCTTCATCCTTCAGAAAAGAAAAACTAGCATGTTTTGGAGCTTGCAAAGATCTGTGGGTCCTATTAAGTTTACAGAATTGGTGATTTCAGCTACTGCAGAGATCTGCACAAACACAGTCCCTGTTTGAGGTCCTGGAGGCCACTGTTTTCAGCACCATCTGATTACTACGCAGCTATGGGCTGTGTTGCCAGGTCAATGAGAAGGTGAACTATTATGGTGACAGACGGATTTTAGCTTTTTTTCCCTCTTTCCTGGTACCTTCCTGAAGAGAGAATTTATGGATGCTTTATATTTGTTATTCATAAGAAAACAGAGTTTGTCGAACATTAGTAACAGATTTTCTTGATGCATAAACCTTAATATTTAGGCCAGTGCTTGACTTTGGACAAGGTATTTGCATGTATTTCTATCTGCATCTTATATATCTATATACCATCAACCTCAATCACGTGCGAAAAATAGAAGCGTATTAAATTTGCTAGGGACAAATGGTGTGTGGCTTGAAAGAGATGACAAAAGGAACAACTTAGGCACTGCGATCTTTAACTATTTCATCTCGACACCTCACTGAGCTGGTAATTACTGCACTTTTCTATTGTAAGTATGTGCAGTACGAAGAGTTGGTTTACAAAAACTGTCCTTCTAAGGCTGTAGCTGGAAATAGTTCTCATACTTTCATCTTTTGCTTTTTCTTCCTTTGTTTTGCTTTTGTTTTGGCAAGATACAATAAAATCTCATTAATTCAGACCACACTAATTTGGAAGTCATAGTAATTCAGTCACTGTTGGAATACATCGAAATTTATCTTTGGCACATTAAAAAAAAAACGCTGTTAATCAGATCAACTCCCTCAAAAATTAGAGGTGAGGTGTTTAGCCCAGTCAACAGGAATCATTTGCGCAGAATTGAATAGAGTTTTAATTTCAAGTGATTCTTAACTATTTATTAGGGAAACTTTGGCAGGAATTTTACTTGGCAACACTTTATTAACTGTTAGTTTGGGTGGCATATACATGTGTTAAAGCAATAAAATTGATTTCTGTCTAAGAAATCTGTAATTCAAGTTGTTTTTTTTTTTAAAAAAACTGTGTTAGAAGGGTTTTCCTTCAGTGATTTCCAATTATTGACATTTTTCTGCACATAAACATACCCGACAGTTGAAAGAGGAGCTCGGAAGCCATCTTCACAGAGATATCCTGACTGAAGAGGTTTCTCTCTGGGGGTACTCTGCCCTCTGGCATCTTCTGTAAGGGTTCGGTTTTTTCTCGCCCGATTAAAGTGCTGTAGCCAACATTCCGGTTGGGTGATATTGAGACGTGGGAGTCCTGGATGTCCACCTCCATGGGTTCCTCTTTAATCTTCACCATCTGTGTTTCCTTGTAGCTTTCCGCTGCAAGTAGGTGAATGAAGAGAAACAAAAACACCACCATTTCTTAATTCCAAGCTAGATCCAGTTTCTAATCACAGAGAAAAACCATGAAGACTGTGTCAGGGAAGAAAAGAGCGCGTGTGCATGGCACATCGGACCATAGTTTGAAAACTATTGGTGCAACCATCTGATAACTGAAACAGTAGGAGACTTCAGTTTTTTTTTAGCCCAGATTCAGGGGCTTGTTCAGGGTCACACAGATGGCAGCAGGGCCAGGCCTTGACCTGCAAGCTGGAGCCTAGGTTTCTGGACCAAGGTCTCTCACCACCCACATGTGCCCTTCCTTTCTACCAAGCTGTTTCCAGAACTCAGAGAGGACATGGTAAATGTCTGTTCTTGCTCTGTAACTTACTCAATTCAGTGAATCCAATAAGAACAACCACCTGAATATTAAGGTTTTCTCCTTTTTTTTTTGAGATGTAGTTTAACTCTTGTTGCCCAGGCTAGAGTGCAGTGGCACGATGTGGGCTCACTGCAATCTGCACCTCCCGGGTTCGAGCGATTCTTCTGCCTCATCCTCCCAAGTAGCTGGGACTACAGGCATTGACACAATACCCAGCTAATTTTTGTATTTTTAGTAGAGACGGGGTTTTGCCATGTTAAACCAGGCTGGTCTTGAACTCCTGACCTCAGGTGATGTACTGGCCTTAGCCTTTCAAAGTGCTGGGATTACAGCCGTGAGCCACTGTGCCTGGCCTCTCTCTCTATTTTTTAAGCTCTGACCAATTGCTTTTCTCTATTCTAGGGCACATACATTAATCAACGATAAATATGGTCAATTCAAGTGAGACATTTGCACCTTGCTGGAGGTGTAGGGAAGACCACACAGGAAGTTAACTGCAGCCCAAGGAGCAACACCCAGAAAAACAGGCATCTTACAAGTTGTAATAATGGTATAATTTACTGTTTGTCATTTAGGTGTGACTATTAGATGTTGGGTCTTTAGTCTGAAACACATATGCTTTGTAAGGGTGGAGTGTCTATGTCCATGTATTGCTCAGAGTTAATGATAAATCATCTTTGAAACAAGGTGGGACAATTAGCCCAGAAAGTAAATTGCATCACTTTAAAATAAGGCCACATTTTCAAATTAATAATAATGATTAGTAACTAGTGTGTACTCAGCACTCTGGAAAACAAAAAACAACGAGGATTTTGAGAGTTGAACAGACAGATGATGGACAGACTAAGATAGCGTAGTGGGTTGAATGGTGGTCCCCTAAAAGAAACATTTAAATCCTAACCACAGAAACTTGTGAATGTGAATGTGACCTTACTGGGGGAAAAAAGAGGTAAAAGGTCTTTGCAGATGTATTAAGTCAACACTCTCAAGATGAAATCATCCTGGATCATCTAGGCGGGTCCCAAATCTACTGACAAGTGTCCTAATAAGATACAGAAGAGGACGAGACAGGGCAACAGTGGAAAAGGCAATATGAAAACAGAGACAGAGGCTGGAGTCATGCAGCCACAAACCAACGAGTCCCTGGAGCCACCAGAAGCTGCAAGAGGCACAGAAGGATTTTCTTCTAGAGCCTCTGGAAGGAGCACAGCCAGACTAACATTTTGATTTCAGACTTCTGGAACTCAGAACCATGAGAGAATAAATATCTGTCGTTTTAAGCTTCCAACTTTGTGGCAGTTTGTCACAGCAGATGTAAGAAACTTGATAGACAGATAGATAGATAGATGATAGATAGATAGATAGATAGATAGATAGATAGATAGATAGATGGGCAGGCAAATAGATACACAGACGCGCAGATAGAAAAAACAGTAAGAATCAGTGTAAAGGAAGTGCTGATCTGTGGGACAGTAAGGAGATGTCATCAAGGAAACCTCATTGTTAGAAGCTGGGAGGTCCAAGAAACTATGCTTTCCTTGGAAAGCATGACATGGGTGAACATCAAATACATAGTTTATTGACTAGTAGTTTAAAGAAAAAGAAGAGCATTTTAACCTAAATGATTAAAATTAATACAGTCCTATCAATAAGATCTTATGTAAGAAGAGTGCTAATTGCTCTTTTTTCTTCCTGACATATTACACATGCTTCTCAGGGAAAACTGTTTGTTTTTTGTCAACAGCTAAACTGCAGGCAAGGGTGGTATTTACTTTAGATCCCTTCCTGCTTTCCCTACTCCTGCCAAGCTGTTTTTTCTCTGCATGTCTGTGAAGCAGCTCATAAAAATCGAGTTCACTAATTCAGTCAGTCACGATAAAAAATATTTAAAAAGAAAGAAAGAGACGAAGAAGAAAGCTGTCCAAGATACATGCTTAGCTTCTCTGCCTTTACTTCCAGTCCATCTGATTCTTCACGGAGGACTGATCTTCCTCCCTCAGGCCCCTTAGGGGATCTGGTGACCTCACAGCCATCCTGACCTCCAGCCAGATCACCCACCCTCATGGGCAGTCACAACACAGCTTCCTTTGTCATGCTCCCCCAAAGTACCTAATATTTGGAAAATAAACAGTGGGGTCAGTGTCATAGGTACATAACGATGCCTCTGAATCTTGCACTGGGAAGTCATTCTAAGGCCTGGGGACAAACACAAAAGAATACTAGGACAAATACAAAGGGATTCACTTCGTTTAAAAAAATCTTGACACTATAAAAAGCAAAGCCAGAAAGAAGCTCTCTTATTTATCTTCTCTTCACACCTCACACCACCCTGACTCATTTCCCTAGCTTTGACCATGGAATAAAAAAAATCACCTGGCTATCTGCACCACTAAATTTAATGAAATTAGTTTTTAAAAGCTTCCTGGGATCACCTAAAAAAAAAAAAGTGTGATTTACATAAAGTGCTTTCTGCTCTTTCTTATGACAACCCTTGCCCTTTCAAGAATGCACAAAAACACCGATTACCAATAAAAAGTCTTTGGCCTTCTTAATCTACTTGACAGATTCCAGACTCACAGAGAGTAGTTTTTCAAACTAAGATCTCAACGGGCAAGTGAAACAATGGACAAATAATACAGTAAATACCACATTCCCTTCTCTTCCATGCAATAGCATTATTGCCAGGTGTTTTCTTGCCTTTTCTTTTCAAGCAGGATTTCTCAACCTTGGTACTACTGACATTTGGGGCCGGATAATCTTTGTAGACGGGGACTAAATTGGGCATTGTAGGGTGTTTAGCAACATCCTTGGTCTCTCTACCCACTAGATAGCAGTAGCACTATCCTCTAGTTTTTGTTGTTGTTGTTGTTGTTTTTTAAGAGATGGAGGTCTCACTATGTTGCCCAGGCTGGGTCATAGCACACTGCAGACTCGAATTCCTGGCCTCAAGCAACTGTCCTGCCTCAGCCTCCTGAGAAGCTGGGACTACCTGCACAGGCCAGCACACTGGGCTCCATCCTCTAGTTTTAACAACCAAACATGACTGCAGATATTGCCAAATTTTCTTGGGGGCTGGGCAGCGGCTAAATCACCCTCGTCGAAAACCACAGCTCTGTTTTTTGCCACACTCTAGCTTTTGGTCCAAAAAAAGTTCAAACACAAGACAAAGAAGAAAGAAAAAGCTCCTTTCATTTCTAGCCTAGGCCTGGTATCAATCACCATCTCAGCCAGGTTCCTGGACAGGCTGACCTGGGAACACAGGTTTCTGTTACCTACTTCACTTGGTCCCCAGGTCAGCTCTCTTCTTTTTGCCTGGGGTGTTCTAACATAACAATGGTTGAATTAATCATTTCTACTCACTCTTAGCTTTGTTTCCCATACCCAGGGACATGTCTACACATCTAGAATTTTATTCTTTCTGGACACATACAGCGTGAATCCTTTCAGAGCCTCTTCCCAAAATAATAGGACAAATATTCATTTTATCCCAAGTGGTCTATATGTTGTTGCTGCTGGTGTGGTGGTGTGCCTGAAGTCTGAGCCACTCAGGAGGCTGACGTGGGAGGATCTATTGAACCAGGGAGCTCGAGGCTACAATGAGCTAGGATTGTGCTACTGTACTCCAGCCTGGGCAACAGAGGGAGACTGTCACAAAAAAAAAATCCCCAAAAACAAAAAACTCACAAGATATTTCAAAGGTTGAATAGGAATGAGTTGGTGGCTGACTGGAGTCTGAATTAAGAATGAAAAGACAGGCTGGCTCTGTGCACTTTGGGAGGCCGAGGTGTATGAATTGCTTGAACCCAGGAGTTCAAGACCAGCCCGGGCAACATGGCAAAACCCTGTCTCCTAAAAAAGTACAAAATTAGCTGGGTGTGGTGGCACACACCTGTAGTCCCAGCTACTTGGGAAGATAAGATGGGGGGATCATTTGAGCCTGGGAGGTCAAGGCCACAGTGAGTCCTGATTGTACCACTACACTCCAGCCTGGGCAACAGAGCAAGACCCTATCTCAATTTTAAAAAAAAGAATGAAGAAACAAATTTGAGAGAAATCATGGATGAAACTTGTACAGGAATTGGATGAGCGGCAGGTAAGATAAAAACAAAGTCCTGTGAATTGTAAGCTGCTAAGGTTTGCAAGATAATATCAATAGGAATAATGAAAGCAGAAAAGTTGGGCCAAAGAGAAATCCAGGAGAAGTTCTGTGTTGCCTAAGTATTTATGTTTCCCACAAGAAGTGGAGGTTGTGATGGCTTATAGGCGGAAGGGAAGGGCATTTGTGACACAGAGATGGGAAGTCATCTGATTTCCTGGGACTGAGTGAGGTCTGCAAAAGAGAGCGAGCAGAGGGCAGTGGATGGGGTGGAACTGCTGTTACCTATCCTTAAAGAGAAGGAGGAAGAAAATAGCAAGGAAAAGAGGTGGAGATGGAATAGTTCCACTTCTCCCATGGAAGCTGGGAGAGAAGCAAGAGGCTCCGCAAGTGCCACGTCAGCTTCCTGCTCTCTGCCTTCTGGCCCTTGAATTCCTGCACCTGCTCAACGATTCCTTCTCTGTCCCACAGAAATTCTCAGCCCCACCCTCCCTGCCTCATCCCTGAGCACTCCTCCATGTGACTTTATGCTCCTGTAATACTGAAATATTCCAGTTGCTTGAACAGGCCATGCTTCCCCTTACCTTATCTTTTTTATGTGCCCTCTCCTTCCAAAATATCCTAATAAAACCCTATTCAGATGTCCCCTCTGTGAGCAGCCATCCTGTATTTTCCTCGGGTGGCACTTTCTCCCTCATCTTTTCTATATCTAGATTGTTCGTACCTTGCAAATATTGTTATGTCTTACACAATAATTATTTTGTACAGATTAATTAATTTCCCCTCTGGACTGAACTCTCAGGGGAGTGCTTGATTCTTGTTCATCTTTCATCCCCAAGACAGCACAGGGCATGGCGCATTGAGCAAGTTTAATGCTACGTTTGCCATATTATCACCTGAGGTGTGGCACGCGGTGGTGTGTAATGTTATCCTCCCTTTCCTTGGCCTTCAGTCTGCAAACACTCATACATGCTACAGATTACAACAAAATATGAAAGGATGGGAAATTGGAAATGGCACTGAAATAAACAATATCAGTTGGTCCTTCCGTCTAGACTGCATGCTATCATGATTTGGAACTAGTATTGTAGAACAAGAAGCTTAAAAGAGCAACTGGAAGCACTGCCAGCTATGCTATACTGACACACACCATTCCCTTTCTAGAGCTTTTCAATGTATAAATTAAAAAGCTTTCATCTCCAACTTACCAGGCTCAAAGATACAAAGGTCTTGGTTGGGCAAATAACCTCCACATATGAAATTTGATTCCTGCTGCTCTTGGGTTTGATCATTACTCAAAACTTTGTGAAAAAGAATGCAGACTAAAAGGACAAATAAAGTGAAACAAATGATCAGGACCCAAAGTGAGATCCCATGGTAACATCTTTATCTGGGGCCTGGCACCTGCTGGCATCTGATAAAGGCAAGATGCCTGCTCCGTTTGCCTTCTCCTTTTGCCTTTCCAAACCCACAGTGGAATGAAGAGTTGGGCTGGGTTGTCTTGGTTGCTCAGAGAGTGGAGGCCAAGGATGGAGGCAGAAAAGGAAATGTTTATTCCACAGAAGTCTATACTAGGTATTTGGCTTTTCCTAAGCAGTGTGTAAGTGAAGCAGCCTTAGGTCCTGAAGCCATTCCTTTACCCTATGGCTGGAGCTAGGTACCCAGTGCAATTGAGATATCTTGTGTCTCCAGCCTTGTTATGAGAATTAAGAACCCAGTGCTTAGATGCCGAATGTTATTCTCCCTTTTGGCTTTTTTACTCTACACTGTGTCTCCCTCTGTATCACAGAACAGAAGCAGAAGTCTATTGAGACAAGTGTTATGTTCTATAAAGGATTGGCTTATTATATGCTTCTTCTCCATGGAAAGTTACATATTAAATTTCATATTTCTCTACCATGTGGCCCTTAGTGGGAAAAAGCTCCCCATTCCTACTCTGGGGAGTGAATTCCAATACTGGGGCTTGCCCATGGGTGCTGCCACACCCCAGAGAGAGGCAATGCACGCCCTGTTCCTATGCCTGCTTTCCCTCCTGGACACACTGGCCATCTGTTCTTGGGGAAAAAGAGAGGACACTCTCTCCATAAAATAAAACAGTAGTGGGGCACATTTTCCTTTAGTTCTCCTCAATATAAAAGAAACTTCAAGGTGGGTAGCTTTCAACAGAAAATCCATACAATAACTTCCAGTAAACACACACACACACACACACACACACACACACACACAATTGCTCAGAATAGTGCAGGAAAAACTGGAAAAAGTGAGCAAACTATGAGACCAAGCAAATGTTTATGATGAAGATGATAAAAAAAACCTGTGTCAAATTAAGTATTTAATTAATTCATTCATTAATTGAATTAAATACTCTTTTCTGGGTGGTGACACCAATCTTTACAGTAGCCTAAACATTAGAATAATTTTTGTTAAAATAATAAAACTAAGTTTTTCTGTATGCCTCCTCTTTCTTTCACAGACACACACACACACACACACACACACACACACACACACACAATTTTATTCCTAAAACAATTTCAAAGGTATTTTATCAGAATTGACTTCTTGAATTTGATCATCAAAATCATAAAGTAACCAACATTTTCCCTCTGTATCAGTATAACACCTGGAAATTTAGTAAGGAAAATTAAAATGTCTGAAGAATTAGCTATGTAAATTAGAATTCATAATTAAGTACACAGAGGTGAGCAGATCAACTTAAGAGTCAGTTTTAGAAAAACTCTCTAGAAGCACCAGATATTCTATTTTACTAATTGTTTTGAATTTACAAAGAACAAGTATGCCTTAAAAATGCTGAGCTCCAACTTTACAGGTAAAAAAGAATTAGTGAGAGTTGGAATTTCTTTCTAGAGTACATGAAACACATCATTTTCTACAAGATCAAAGCACTTGTTGCTTTCCTTTTATGTAGATTTTAAAATCAGTCTCGTGTCTTCTATACCAGTTTTCAGTGCAACATGTCCTTGACTGAGATAACTCAGATGGATATCTGCAAATGTTTTCAGACTGGCCATAGTACTAAGCCCACACCTGCAGTATAAGTTTTCAACTTGACTCTGGTGACCAGATATCATAATATGTCCATCAAACATAACAAATTCTGCACTCAATTTCACTTTTGTCCAAATCCAAATCCAAATTAAAATCTTTCAGTCACTGGGGGCTCAGGGAGATTAGCTTTGCCAGCCCAGCAGATGATATGGGGTGGCTCAGTCATTATCTGTTGAACTTTGAGTGTCCTGGTGTTAAATGTAAAACCTCTCCCGATCATCTTGTTTTCTTTTCATTTAACGATTTCACTAGAAATTAGCTAAAGAGGTGCATTTGAACTGTATATATGCCATTTGGTAACATTCCAAATGATCTCATTTTAAAAAAATTAACCTATTTTTCATCTAATGTCCAGAATATACTTTTCTTGTCTCATGTTAAAAAGCCAGAAAAAGAAAAAAGCGAAAACGGTCAATTAAAGTATCTGATCTAACCTTAAAGCTATTTAACATTATTATCCTTTGCCATTTCATAAATCGAAGCCCTGTCCATCCTTATCTGTTGTGATTAATAGGCCTTTATATACCCTTCCATGAACCAGAGTGCTAGTGTGTGTGCATGTGTGTGTATGTGTGAATGTGTGTGTGTGTGCGTGCATGTGTGTGGCTCCTAAACAGGATTCCTGGCAATGGTTCATGCCTATAATCCCAGCACTTTAAGAGGCTGGGGCAGGAGGATCACTTTTAATATGGATGATTTTCAAAATGAGACGGTACATCAAAATCAGTCTAGAAATCCCCTCTAAAACATAACAATCTAAAATATATAAATTCTGGCCAGGCACAGTAGCTCACACCTATAATCCCAGTACTTTTGGAGGTCAAGGTGGGAGGACTGCTTGAGGCCAGAAGTTCAAGAGCAGCCTCGGTAACATAGGAGAATCAGTCTCTACAAAAGATAAAAATCAAAAAATTAGTTGTGCATGGTGACACATGCCTGTATTCCCAGCTACTTGGGAGGCTGAGAAGGAAGGATAGTTTGAAGCCAGAAGTTTGCGGCTGCAGTGAGCTATAATCATGCCACTGTACTCCAGCCTGAGGGACAGAGAGAGACCCTGTCTCAAAAAAAAAAAAAAAAGAGAGAGAGAGAGAAAAATGATGAAAAATAAACAATTCCTGAAAGATTCAGTAGTATTCCTGCTGCCATAAAAAAATTACCAAAAAGCAAAGGCTGTCTCTGTCAACTGATGGGTAGGCCATTGCTTTATGCACAAAGAGTTGGCGGACAGAGGGATTCCTTAATGCCCAAGGAAGGAAAGGAGAAAAATAAATTTTATTTTAATAACTGAGTTTGTCAATTTTTCAAGTATTTTCCACTTCCAGAGGGTCAAAAAGCTTCAATATATGCAGACAAGTTTCACATGCTTTTCTTATGTGGTGTAACATATTACTAATATGTACTAGTATATAAACACTAATATATACTAGTAATATTAATCTACTAATACTGCTATTGTAAATGATAATGGATGTGTAGCAAGGATATTTCTGCTGAGAAGCTGTGACTACTTCACTTCTGCTGATCAATGTTCCCAGCAGGCAGGGAAGGGCTGGTAAACATGCAGAGTGGAGCATCAGATAACAACAGAGACCAGAACGCAGGCAATACCAGGAATAAGATATGGTAGCAATAGATGGGGTGGGAAGGGGATGTAGGCTCCATGCAGGTGAAGGTCTTATTCACTTTTGTATCCTTCGTGCCCAAATAGGGCTTGAAAAACAGCAACAGCTCAATAAAGACTGGCCGAATGAATGAATAAGTGAAATAAAACAAAAAGGAGGTCACTAAGAAGAAATGGAAAGATAGAATGAGAAATATAGAGTTCATTTAAATCCCAAGAAATCTTCAAAACAGCCTGTGAGTCTGTGTTTTTGATAGGACACTGTCTCTAGTCCCATGCCTGTGGGAGTCGCTGGATTGTGGGGTGGGAGCTCCCGCTGGTGGATGACATTCCCTCTGATCTCTCACTTCCCCATAGCTTCTGGAGATACAGAGTGCATGGATATTCCCTTGATGTATTTTGGCTGTGTTTCAACCTTCTTTTCCAAATACTTGTTAAATCAAAGCTACTTACAAGTAGTGTAAGCAACTCAGTTTAATTTCCCTTCCTCTCTCTGGTTCCTGTGTCCTTTCTAGCTCAGGTGATGAACACCAGTCAAACAGACAGTAGAGGGAAGAGAAGGTAACCCTTACACTGGTTACCGAGGCCCTAATCACTGAACACTCACAGTTACACACAGGATTGATACTCCAGCCCTGGGTGTCTCCAGGAGAGCTGAGCGTCGGGTAGGAAGAGCTTTCCAGTATGAACAACGTTTTAGAAGAAAATATTTTCAACTGTATGATAGGATAAACAGAGTCCAAAATGTAGTGGGGGCTAGCAGAAGTAATTGAAAGGGTTTGTCTTGATTAAATGTGTAATTCTGTCCTGATTAAACTATCTTCCTAGTCCCAGCTTTCTTCTTTCGTCTTCACAGCTCTTCGGAAAAAAAGTTCTAAAAAAAGTATCACTTAACTACTTCCCAATATGTTGGCTAAACAAACATGGCTGATTTCCAAGTGGAGGTTCTTACTAATATTTGAATGTGCAGAAGCAAGAGATCCCGCTCACGTAATCAGGTCCACAGTTCAGTGCAATTTCACCTCTTGTACTCATTAATCCTTGGTTCTGCTGAGGGCCTCTTTCCCTCTTGAGTTGAGGGACTATTAGTGTACCTTTGGCAGCATGCATGTGGATCACAGGGAGCTCTGTAAGGTTGTCCCCATAAATGCCCTCTACCTCAAAATAGCAGGAAGAATCTCTGGTAGCAAAAACAGGGGAAGTGTATGCACATGTTTAGGGCACGAGTAGGTTTATGGGGAAAAGGATGGTAGTAGTCAGAAGTAAAGAACAAGTTCATAATTTATTCTTTAAACAGTGACCTTTGCCATCCGATTTTGTACCTAAGATAAAATGTGATGGATCATGCATAAATTCTATCACCTCTCCTCTCCAGCTGTGGAGATAAGTGATACAAGCATATGGCAAGCCACAGGAAACCAGGAAATGTGCTTGAATCCAGCTGCTATCCCGTAGTTAGAAAAAAGGAAGTAAATTAACTCACAGCACAAACTCAGGATGACTTAAAATGGGAAAAATACATACATGGGTGGAGTAAAGAGAAGAATTATCATATGGGAGGACAAACATCCCTTCAGAAAGAATACCACAGGTCCTTACAACTTGATAGTGAGAAAACACTTTTAAATCATTTGACTTTCTGTAAGAATCATAAAAGACATAAGAGAAAAATAATTTTCTTTGTGAAAGTTTCCATTACTGGGCTAATATGGACACTCCCCTGCCCAATGGAAAGGGTCCCATCCCTCCCAGACTATGTGCATCTTCCAGTGTAGTGTGCACATGCGCTGAGTAACCCCTGCCCCACCACGCAGTAGAGCCCCTGCCCAGCGGATGACCTGGCCACTTGGCAGCAGACAGGCTACTTAGCAATGAGGATTCCCTTCTCCAGGGGTAGGTCCATGAGACCAGCATGTGCCCAGATGGGCACTGTATCCATGGGGTTTAATTATGCAATGTGAATATTCCCCTTCTTTGACATGAATAAGTTAAAGGTGAAAGGTTAATATGGTGATGAGAAGAAAAACCACTGTGGAATGAGAATGCTTTCGGTATCTCTTTGAGGAAAATAACAATTATGCTCTCCCCTCACAAGATTACTACTGTATTAACATATAGCCAAAAGGGCTGCTGGGAGGAACCCAAAGAACCTAGAATGGTGCAAGGTACACAGCTTCTATCCATCAAGGAAACTTGTCCATTGAGTGAAAAACTGAGCAGATTGTTTGACTGGTTACTCAAATATTTGCAATCACACTGTGACTGGATCTCTCCGAAAATAAAGCTTCTTCTCAGAGTTGTCATCATCAAATCATATTTACTAGTGGCCTCTCCGTTTGTGCCCCAGTATGTGTTACAGATAAGGTAACATCTGTAGTCATTTATAGCAGAAACAGAAAGTGATGCAGGAATCCAAGAGGAAGGCCTAGATATCATTCTTAATTCTTTTGCTCAATATTTATAAAGGAAGATCTGGAGCCCCTCCACCACGCCCCCACCCCCTGCAGCACCACCTGCAGCCCTACCCACTCCCTGCTGTACCCAGAGCCCTCCCTGCCCTAGTCCTGAAGCAGTCCAACGGAAAAGAAATCTACGATGAAGGGGGAGCACATGAAATTGTTTTCAGCGTTCTTGCCTGGTTTCTGGGAACACCACACAATACAAATTTTCGTGGCCATATTAACATATGCAGCTATGGGACAGGGAGATGATAATAAAACAAGAGCCCTTTTAAATCTGGTCTTTCGAATCCCACGCCTTGGAGAAAGCTGGGTCAAAAAAGCAAGAAGAGTAGCCTGAAGCTCGAGGGCTAAAAAGGGAGGTGAAGAGACCCTGGCCTTGAGGGTTTGAGCTGGAACAGCTCCTATATGGAGTGGGAAAAAGCAGCAACAGCCATTCAGGTGTATGGGTTCCAGGATTTGTAAAGGGCGTGTGGAATTACAAAATAAACGAATGGGGGCTTACTGGCTAGAGCGAGTGTAACACCAGGTATGGTCGGACAGCCTGTTGGAATAAGTTCCTCTTCATAGCGGAGAAAGAACCAATTTCCAGGGTTGCCTGCATCCAGCTACTTCTGAGTCTGTCCTGCTGAAATGGTCAGGTTAACAATACTGCTGTCTAGCCTCTGAGCTTAACGAGATCCAGACCTTCAAGAGAAGATTTCTCTGGGTATAGAAACATGTCAAATTTTTACCTTATTAAAGTGATCTATTCCCTGTTTGCACAGGATATACTTTTGGTACTCCCAATATCTACAGTTCTCATTGAGTTTTCAAGGGCTAAAAAAAAAGTCTAATTCCTTATTTATATTTCACTGTCCCCCAGCCATGGGTTTTACATATATATATATATAATTGCTCATGGTGTATATGGCAATGAGGAAAGTGGTCCAGCCATTAGTTGTAGGCCGATTGCTGGTCATGTTAATTATAAGTAATTTAAAAAGCTGACATATAAATATTCTTTGCCATTAGATATATAAAGAATGCTACAGCAAATACAGAAGTCAGAGGAGTTCACTCCATCGAGGTGTTATTCAGTAAATTCGGTTTCACAGGCTTTATATCTCTGAAAATTAAATAGCACTATGTGAATATAAGACAGACTTTGCAATATTTATTTATTTATTATCATTATTATTTTGAGACAAGAGTTTCGCTCGTTACCCAGGCTGGAGTGCAATGGCGCGATCTCGGCTCATCACAACCTCCGCCTCCTGGGTTCAGGCAATTCTTCTGCCTCAGCCTCCTGAGTAGCTGGAATTACAAGCACACACCACCATGCCCAGCTACTTTTTTGCATTTTTAGTAGAGATGGGGTTTCACCATGTTGACCAGGATGGACTCGATCTCTTGACCTTGTGATCCACCCGCCTCGGCCTCCCAAAGTGCTGGGATTACAGGCGTGAGCCACTGCGCCCGGCCAGACTTTACTTTTAATATGAAATAAGTCTGCATTTTTGGCTTAATTTTGAGATTTATGAAAAATGTGATAGCGCTTATAAGCAACAAAAGAAAAACTGAGATAAACAGGACCATATCAAAATTAAAAACGTTTATGCTGCAAATAATACCATTAAGAAAATGAAGGACAACTGGCAGAGCTGGGAGAAAATATTTGCAAATCCTATATCTGAGAAGAGATTTATGTCCAGAATACATAAGGAACTTTTAACAGTCAAGAATAGAAACAAATAACCCAATTTAAAAAGTAAGAAAATAACTTGATAACTTGAATAGACACTTCTCCAAAGAAGATCTACAGATGGCCACTAAGCACATGAAAATATGCCCAACATCATTAGTCATCAGGGAAATGCAAGTCCAAACTACAATGAAACACTAGTTTACATTCTTCAGATGGTTATAATAAAAAAGACAGACAAAACCAAGTTTTTGCAAGGATGTGGAGAAACTGAGACCCTCATCCACTGCTGGTGGGGAAGTAAAATGGTGCAGCTACTTTGTAAAATCATTTGTCACTTCCTTAAAATGTTAAACACAGAGTTAGCATTTGACTCAGCAATTCCATCCCTAGGTATATGCCCAAGAGGATTAAAGACCTAAGTCCATACAAAAACTTGCACATGAATGTTCATAGCAGCAAAGTTGGCAAACAATCCAAATGTCTTCATCAATGGATGAATAGATCAAGAAAATGTGGTATATCCATACAATGAAGTGTCATAAAATGAAAATGAATAAAGCCATAAAAATGAAGTACAGACTTATGTTACAACATAGATGAACCTTGAAAACATTATACTAAGTGAGAAAAGCCAGACGCAAAAGACTACATATTGTATGATTTCATTCATATGAAATGTCCAGAATAGGCAAACGTACTGAAATAGATTTGTGGTTACCTAGGTAGGGAGTGTGGGGGTGGGGATAGAGAGTGATTGCTCATGGGCTTGACATTTTTGGGGGCAATGAAAATTTTCTGGAATTTGATGTGATGATGATTGCACAACTCTGGGGAATATACTAAAAATCACTGAATTGTATACTTTGAATGGGTGACTTCTACGGTATGTGAATTATATTTTAATAAAGATGGGCTGGGTGCAGTGGCTCAGCATGTAATCCTAGCACTTTGGGAGGAAGCAGCAGGTGGACATTGCCTGAGCTCAGGAGTTCAAGACAAGTCTGGCCAACATGGTGAGACCCCATCTCTATTAAAAGACAAAAAATCAGCCAGGCGCTATGGCAGGTGCCTGTAATCCCAGCTACTCAGATGGCTGAAGTATGAGAATTGCTTGAACCCGGGAACCCACTGCACTCCAGCCTGGATGACAGAAGAAAACTCTGCCTCAAAAAAAAAAAAAAAAAGACATTTTTTAAAACAAGATGGTACATTGAAATGAGTCCAGCAATGCCCTCTAAAACATAAAATATATAAATTCTGGCCAGGTGAAGTAGCTCACACCTGTAATCCCAGTACTTTGGGAGGCCAAGTTGGGAGGACTGCTTGAGGCCAGGAGTTCAAGACCAGCCCGGGCAACATAGCAAGACCTTGTCTCTATAAACAAAACAAAACAAAACAAAACAGAAAAGCTGAATGTGATGATGCATGTCTGTAGTCCTAGCTACTCAAGAGCCTGAAGTAGGAGGATCAATTGAGCCTAGGAGTTGAAGGTTAACAGTGAGCTATGATCACACCACTGCACTCCAGCCTGGGTGACAGAGCAAGGACCCTGTCTCTAAAAATAAATTAAATATATAAATTTGAGAAAAGCAGAATATTGGATTCAATAAATTTCTTCAGGGGCTCAAAACAAGTTGAAATGAAAAAATGATTTTTTTGATTTTTGGACTGATTAGACTGACTAGATCTACCTATTCACTTTATAAGTGAGCTCCACATTTAGCCTTTTATGCAAGCAGGCAAACTCATAAGGAACTAAGTACAAATAGGCCTCACATCATCTCTACCACCTAATCAGATAACTTCCAAATCTGATGGAGGCAGACGTGAGAAGGCAGTGACATAAAAATACATGTATTTTCCATCCTTATAGATTACTAAAGTCACACTGCTTAGAAAGCTTGTTAGACTATAATTTTCAAAGAGAAAATACCAAATAGGTCAGTGAATAGTTTTTACCCTGAGAAATTATTAAGCTAAAAATCTCTAATTAATCTCAAATAATTCTTTAGAAGAGTCTCCAACATAGTCTTAGATTATGTTGAGGGGAGGTAGGGAAAGGTTTTTCTCCAAAAAGAATGCCAACATTGCTCAGGAATAATCATGAAATTTAACAGCAAAGAACACTGAAAAAAGTAGTGTTATCTGAGGCTCACAGCCAACACTATCTTGATTTATTAGGTACATGAGCCCTTCTAAAAAAAGGTTCCCAGATACCATTATTTCATAATAAATTAAAAAGAATCTTCACTGAAAAGAGATGGTTCTTTTTAAAAAGTAAAATGTACATTTAATAGAGCTTTGTTCTCTGTCAGCTTCAACCTAAAGCATTCTTCTCAGATGGATGAAACTTATTTTTCCAATTAACCATTTCCTCAGCACAGTGCTTCTCAAGCCTTAGCTGTCAGAATCGCTAGGAGGGCTTGTGAAAACACAGACAGCAGGACTCCCACCCCCAGAGTTTCAAGTAGGTCCAGGGTAAGTCTGAAGAATTGACATTTCCCCGGGCGTGGTGGCTCACGCCTGTAATCCCAACACTTTGGGAGGCCAAGGAGGGCTGATCACCTGAGGTTAGGAGTTCAAGAGCAGCTTGGCCAACATGGTGAAACCCTGTCTCTATAAAAATTAGCCGGGCATGATGGCAGATGCCTGTAATCCCAGCTACGCAGGAGGCTGAGGCAAAAGAATCACTTGAACCCCAGAGGCAGAGGTAGCAGTGAGCCGAGATCGTGCCATTGCACTCCAGCCTAGGCGACAGAGCAAGACTCCATCTCAAAAAAAAAAAAAAAAAAAAGAATTGACATACTTCCTTGTCCCCACAAATTTCATGATGATTCTGCTGGTCCAGGGACCACACTTTGAGAAGCACTGCCTTAGCGAATTAGAGAGGTATTTCCTCTCAGACCCTTTCAGGAAGGAAAGATAAACAGCACCCAAAGGTCCAAACACATTTCCACTCAATACTGAAATGACAGCAATCACCATAATTGTCCCTGGACCTTTTGTGGTTCATACATATTTTTCTATCTTCCTGTTTCTCACCTTACCCTCCTGCCCTCCCTCCCAGCAATCCCACATCGCTAACGGCAGCAGCCACATCTACCCAGCATGCCCTGATCCCTAAATAGAGAAGTTTCCACTCTTGAGTCCCAGTTGAAGCTAAGGCACTCAGTTGGGATTTAGGACTGGGAGGAAGACATTTCTGTCTGGCTACTCTTTTAAGCAAGACATAAACTCAGAAGCTGCTGGCAATTCCCCCTTTCCATCATGTGGACTGAGAAACAGAAGTCCATCTGTCGGTGCAGAGAGAAGCAGAAATGAGGTGGGGGAGGGGGTGGTTTCTGGGTTCCATATGGTCCTCCAGCCTCTGGCTGCAGTGGAAGATGGAGGCCCCACTGCGTCTCTGCCCTTAGAATCCATACGCCAATCTCAAAACCACATCTTACACTAAATTCTTCTATCCTGCTGAAACTATCTGAGGAGGGTTTCTGTTATTTATAACCAAAGGGGCCCTAATTACAACTGCTAATAAAGTGAGTTCTTTTCTTCTCTGCTTCAGTTCACCTCAGAGATGAAATTCATCTTAAAATGTCATCCTACTCAAGCTGACCTGTTCCTAAACATTTCCTAGCTGAAGCTCCATCTCATTTAGGTGATACCCTAAACCAAACATCACTATGTATTTCAAATCTAGGGCCTGCTTGAATTCCTATACAAGAGGCAATTATAATTTATATGCTTCTCCAGGACTAGGCAGGAATAAATGAATATAAACCAGAAATGAATATAAATCCCCTGGGTGAGCACAGAAATTTAAAAAAACCAATAAACTTGTTTCAAATTAAGGTCTAATATGAAGTTTTATTTACCATGTAGAGAAATGTAAATGTTTAATTTTTCATTAATGTTTCTGCATAACTCCAGCTTTCCAGCTATGTACCTTTTGTGTATGGAATTCATATTTTTAAATGGCATTCTTATCTACTACTTCTAGGCTCACCCAACCATGCATGATACATTTTATATATGCATTCCCATGGAAACATGTAACTCCCCAAAGAAAGAAGAGGGCATTTATCTTTCTTTATCACTTTGCATCTAGCTACTTCTCTTAAAGCAGAACAGAGACAAAGCAGACAAAATTTTGTGTTGCTTTCACCCTTACATCATATCCATGATAACACAGCTGTCCCATAAGTTTGCAAGGTGACCAGACATTGCAAAACCAGAGTTTAAAGAGGACTTTGAATATCTTACACTACCTAATGTTATATATCCTTTAGTTGAACATGAAGATTTTGGTCTCCTTGAATGAAGACTTCTGGGAATTATCTTTGGCAACCATATGCTTAGCAAAAAAGTCTGATTATTTTGGCTGCCTCGTGTCACATAACAACAAGTAGTCGCAGACTTCCAGTGCTTTCCTCAGAGTGTGTTGCTTTCTTTATGGCAATCAATTTACTTGGCCCAGCTGTCAGGCTTTCAACTTCCCAATTAACAGCTGGAAATAAAACTTGAACCACAGGAAGGAAGAAAGCTCATATTTTCCCAAACGCACACTTAATGAAAAATTGAGCCTACTCTTTTGCTCATCTGCGTTTTTCCCACAAAACACAAATGTCAATTTGGAAAACAATATACCTACAGAGGTTTCTCCACATAGAAAAGTTCCACATGATACATGACTGGGCCAGGTGCCAAGTCTCCATCCTTAAGGCGTTAACATAAATTAATTTAAAACTGAAATGAAGCAGCCAAAATTGTGGACTAGTTTCTTCTTATTAATTCAGTGAGAAGACTGAAAGGGTCTAAACTGTAGGTCACCACTTCTAATCTCAAAGAAAATAAGTAACAGGGGGAAAACTCCTTTTATTCCACATCTTAGAACTACTCCTTGGGTCAAAAGTGAAACAAGGAAAAGCATGCCTGATGCATCATTCTTGCATAACTAATTACCCTCACCCAACTCTTCCTGACCAAGAGGATTTTCCCCAGCATAACAGAAGACTATAAATGAAAACAAGCAAGGCAGGAAGCAATGGAAACGCCTGTTCACAAGAACAGCTACAAGAAAGCTTTAGGGGTATCAGCTGAGGTGAACTGGTGGTGCAGCCCCGACCACCTACACAGACACTTCGGGAAATGAGTTATTACTCTTGTCTATAGAGGAACAGAAATGATCGTGGAAAAGGGTGTCTGAAGACATTCAAAGTCCTTTACTTGGATGTCTTTCAGGGCATGAACAGTGAAATTGTTAAAATCACAATTTGAGGAAAGACCATACAAAGTTTTTTCCTAACCTAACTAAGGATGAGTCCTCTTTACCTTATGGCTTAGGAATGAAAAGGTATTTGCTTTTAAGTCACATGCCTATTTTTATGACAAAAAGCTTCTTCCCAGTTTACCTGACCACGGCCCCTAGAGTATGGCAGTACTAAGCTCCAAATCACTTGAATGGATTTCACTGCCCTGGATTACTCCTGACTAGACCACAGCATCTAAGGGTCAGGACTGTGATGCATATCTCTTTGACCTAAGAGGTATGCACGTAGAATGCTGAGGCTTTTTATTTTCAGGGCAAAAAAAATAGTCATTAGTCTTCAAACAAGTTTTCATTTCTACATCACGAAGCAGGGGCAGATGTCATTTGGAAATAGGACCATGTCATCCATTCAACTATTGCTGAACCCCATAGCACATGTACTCAACCAAAGTCAACATACACATTCAGAAAGACCACTGCTGTCCACAAATATCTATCAGTGTTCATGGCTGATAGACATATTCTGTTGAAGGATATCATTATTATCTACAAAATGATTCCATACTTGTGTCTCAAATCTCATCATGCAGAAGGATTAAGATAAAATATTTTTCCTTAAAGAACATCTCTCCTGAAATCTCATTTTTTACATATTATCTTTTGGTGCTACCCAAGTCTCTTCTGCTCACAACACTTGCTTCACAGCAAACGCTGCGCTAGAAATATTATATTCTAGAATCTGACCATAAGGAGGGAGACAGGGGTCACTGTTGGATAAGACTTCAAGTCACTGGAATGTGAAAGTGTATTCTATGGGGGAAGAATCAGAGCTTTGTGGCTTCTTTGAATTTATCAGAAAAACAACAAATGGATTACTCTACACTGTTTGACATAGGAAAGAGAGTTCAAATATACAAAATATGTGTTCACTTGAACATCCTTCATAAATACGTTCAGCTTTTATAACAGCAAATAGTACAATCTTACTAGACCTCTCATCAGCATAGGAGATACTGCACTATCTCTGCAAAGTTTAGGAAAATGGGGCTATGATAAGGATATAATAATTGCATTATGCTTTATTTATAACAAATCATGTTACCTTGAACTTCCAATGCGCTTGAATTAACGTCAAAGAAAAGAATTCTTAACCCCACCAACTGGTAAGTATAGGAATTTCAACTGTTCTGATATAATGACTAAATCACTATTAATTTCTTACTTTCCAACCCACTAGTCAGCTAGAAACACAGTCAGAATTGCTGATGAAATTACAGGTCTTAAAGGAGTCTCTCTAATGCATTTCTTGCTTTCATCCTTCAAGCACAGCAAGTTCCCAACTAAAAACGGCTTTTGATTCATATTAGCATTTTAAATACAGTTTCTAAAAATTGCCCTTAAGAGGTAATGAACTAAGGATGGGATATGACTTGACAAGTATTATTATTGATATAACTTTTCTTTCCATGTTCTGAAAGTCCTATCTTTGAATTTAAAAGACACTATGTTTTTACCTGTTTCAAAGGGACAGGGTGGATAAGACATAACATGGGAAAAATCCAAACCATATACATTTCAAATTATAAGCTATTTTTCCTACATTTAATAAGCTGAGATTACATTTAGATACTAGTAAAGAATGATTCATTAATCTTAAGAACAGATTAATTATTGTAATACTCCATTATAAAATTCTCTATCCATAAAATCTCTTATTGCCACTCTATTGGTAATTACTTCAAGTGCCATCTCAAATGCTTATGAGCATTAAGAAAAATGTTTTTTAATGGTGCTTAAAGAGTATAGTATAAATACACACAAAATGCCAGGTCCTCTATTAGGAAAGAATAGATATTTTGATCAATTAGCAGAAGAGCTTTGAACATCATTAGAACCCATTTAAAATTATGGCCTATATTACCTTAGAAAGCAACAGTGGTTTCCAGTGATTTGCTGTGATAGGGAAAGGTTGTATTTAATAAAATAGGTACACAGCTAATCTACACAAACACACTCACATACAACACTGGAATTTAAGCCAAGTAATCTGATCGTTCCTTGAATTCATAGCAATAATGTGATATTGCCGCCATTGGGTTAATTATAACCCATGCAGGAAGCAGTCCAGTTGGCCTGCAAGCGAAATTATCAGAATGTGAATAGTTTAGAATAAATCAAGTACCTGAGAGTTTCATGAGAAGTTCAGAGGCTGCTTTGACTGACACATCCCGCCTCAGCACATTTCCCTTCCCTTCCTGGGGCTTTAGTGTGTCCTCAGAGGCTCCTGGGGCTGACACTTCAGATTCGGGGCTGAACACATAGCTGGACCGAGGCAAAGTCACACTCAGGGACTCCCCTTCCTTAGGTTCCTCTTTCACTTTAAAATTAAGATTCATGGGCTCCTTCTGATTTGCAGCTGTCAAAAGAAAAAAGGGATTATATATACAAAAAAGGCCACTCCCCCACTTAGCCGCCCTGGTACTTAACGAAGTATGGAATGCACAATCACACTGTGCTAACACCGGAGGGATCACAACCCCATCAGAACAGGTTGGGCCTTGGGCAAAACCACACAATACACTCCATGGGCCTACGACTCTGAAGAGTGTGGGCTTCTGAATCTTTTGAACCTATAAGAAGTGCTACATCTACAAAGTCTCTGGGCATTTTCTTTTTGGTTTCTCTAAACGTTCTTTCCTGTGTATGCCACTGCCTTCCTGACTTATTAGCACTCTCCCTACCTAATCCTATTATGAAATAACGCTTTCAGGCAATTATTCTGCCAGAAGATAATGAATACAAACATGAGTCAGAGGCAATATCCAAAGCAAAAACCTGGGATGTGATGGTAAGGTGAGGATGGAGAATTTGCCAAAGAGATAAGCTCAGACTAGAGATAGACCACTGTTGCCTTATTATAAGACGACGCTACTGATCCATAAACAATGGGGCATGTACTTAGCACTGTTCTTCTGATTATGGTGAATAAATCCATGTCTGTAGCCCAAGTCACCACTAAGTCCAAAATAGCCTTTTTTTTTTAAAGAATAGTTTTTATTTTGGAATAATTTTAGATTTACAGAGAAGTTGGAAAGATGGTTCCAAGAGTTCCCATATATCCCTCACCCAGTATTCCCTAATGTTAACATCTTACCTAACCGTGGTACATTTGTCAGAACTAAGAAATTCACATTACGATGATCTAAACTCTAGATTTTATTCAGATTTCACCAGTTTTTCCACTAATGTCCTTTTTCCATTTTTAGCACGGTTGGTTGCTGTGGAGTGTGTGGTCACGGTAGAGCTAACTGACCTATTATGGGATGGATTCTGTGGCTTAGCCACACTGTACCAGACCTCCTCCACTGTGCTACATACTACCCAGGAAAAACCAAGAAGGAAGAGACAAGCACCCTCATCCCCCCTCTTTTCACTTACACAGGCATCTCACACCCTTTAATAGTCCATGAGGTGGGGGGAGCTTATGATTGGTTACATTGGATGTGTCCATCTGTTGAGAAAGAGGATCTCATCCTAATACAGGATTCTTAGAAACACTTATCAGAATGAGCTTTAAGCTCATTCAATTTTAACAAACAAAAAGACGAAAATAAATCCCTAAAGCAAACATCTATCACCCCTTGCCCACGACCTACTCCAAGCCAATACTCAAGCACAGAGTCTGTTTTCCACCTCATAACCCTCTAAGAATATGTATTCTACAATCAAGAGTTCACACAGACCAGCTTATTTGGAAACTGAACCCCAGAAGTCCAAAGTACTATTTGGAAGTTTCACTACCAGAAAGATGCAGAGCTGGGACCAGAACCTAGGTCCACGGGCTTCCCACTCTGTGTCCCTTACCTGCCTCCACCGCACCACCTCCACTTCTGGACTCTTGTGTTGTAATAAAACTTGAAAGTACTTCATCTTCCAATTTGCTCAAATACCACCTGCTCAGTGAGGTCTACTCTGATCATCCCCTTCAAAACTGCAACCACCACCTTCACCATCCTCCCAACCTCTCTTATCCTGATCTAACTTTCTTTTTTCCCTCCAGATTCTTATCATTTAATAACCTACTGTTATTAACTCACCTATGTCCCTTCAAAATTCATATGTTGAAGCCCTAACCTGCCAGTGTGGAATATACTTGGAGTTAGGACCTTTAAGGAGGTAATTAAGGTTAAATGAGGTCATAAGAGCAGAGCCCTAATCCAATGTGACTGGTTGCACTAAAGAACCAGAAGAATAAGAAGAGAGAGAGAGACACCAGGGATGCATGCACACAGAGGAAAGTTTGCACAACAACACAATGAGAAGGAGGCCGTCTGCGAGCCAAGGAGAAAGGCCTTAGGAGAAACCAAACCTGTTGACGCCTTTATCTTAGGCTTCCAGCCTCCAGAACAGAGAAATAAACGTTATTTAAGTCATCCCCTCTGTGGTACTTTGTTATGCGGTATTTAGTTTAACAGACTAATCACATGCTGTATAGTTTTTAAAATTTATTATGTTAACAATTTATGGCCAGACGTTGTGGCTTATGGGCTTATGCCTGTAATCCCAGCACTTTGGGAGGCTGAAGTGGGTGGATCACTTGAGGTCAGGAGTTTGAGACCAACCTGGCCTCCTGATCTGCTTGCCTTGGCCTCCCAAAGTGCTGGGATTACAGGTGTGAGCCACCGAGCCCAGCCCAACAATTTTCGTCTTAACACTGATGTGTCTCAAGCGCCTAGAAGAGTACCTGGCACATAGTTGGTGCTCAATATATATATTTGTTGAATGAATAAAATGTATTGTTCCAAATTAGTGGCATCCAGTAATGGTGTTCCAATATTATCTGAGGTTAACAAAAACTAAGACCTCCAAAATATTGCACCAAAAGCAAGCAGAAGTGCTTTCTCTGGATATAATAATTGAATGGGAGATAAGACCTTTGAAATAAAGTTGAAGACCTTTCTACCTAGACCACAGCATTACTAAAATAGCTAATCATCACTTGAACTCTAGCATTACTAAAGGAGAAGTCCAGAAAAATCTCAAGAAAAATGCTTAAAAGCTAGCCCTTTGGGGACAATGCCATAGGAATCTGAACCTACAGAGCAATCCTCAAATATGTACTTCCGACCTCTACCAGGAAGGTTGCTCCTAAGAGGACTTGGTTTATTTAGCACATTTTTACCCTTTGCACCTTTCCCCCACTTCTTGGGGGATTTTGCTGGTCACCTTCTAAAGCTTGATCTCTCCCAACACCATTCTCCCAGAACTTTTTATAAAGTCCTTTTCCAAGGGCACCCTAGTTCATCATGACAGAGTAATTAAGTCGGGTGTTTATTAAGTCCGTGTTTTCAATTCTTTGAGAAGGAACAATTTAAAGTGAATGGTTAAGTATGTTTAAAATGCTTCATTGCTGCATCTTTTATTTAAAAACATTTTAAAATTTGGCTGGGCGCGGTGGCTCACACCTGTAAGTCCACCATTTTGGGAGGCCAAGACGGGCAGATCAGGAGGTCAAGAGTTAAGAGACCAGCCTGACTAACATGGTGAAACCCTGTCTCTACTAAAAATACAAAAATCAGCCGGGTGTGGTGGCACATGCCTATAATCCCAGCTACTCAGGAAGCTGAGGCAGGAGAATCCCTTGAACCTGGGAGGCAGAGGTTGCAGTGAGCCGAGATCACACCACTGCACTCCAGCCTGGGTGACAGAGCAAGACTCCATTACACACACACAAAAAAATTAAATTCTAAGATGAGGCTAAGAATTTATCTTAGAGTTCTCAAAACTATTGAAGTCTTAAAAGCAAATCCCAACTTCTAGAGATTGTTAAGCAGATGCTTTCTGCACATGTAAGTGGTTTCTAGAAGCATTAGAGTATATGCTACGAGAGACTTAGGGAAAAAAGTAAAGATATTTAGCATTGCTAGCACAACCTGGATTTAACAGAACTTCAAAAAGACACTTTAAAAGGCAATAGGCAAGCTGTATATTGTTGGATTGTATATTTACAAGGCACTACATACCTGGTTTTCATTCTGACAATACAGGGAATGACAGAAAATTGTAATGTGCTGAGGAAATCTAAATATTGCTAATGACATGCCAGAAAAGCATGTGGAAATCACTCATTTGCCCAAGTTTTAATTTTTCAAACATTTGAGTCTCAATAGAAGATGTAAAAGCTAACCTGCTTTCAATGACCAAAAATATTTACATTAAGAGCAATACACAAAGCCTATATTTTAACATTAATATAACTTAATAATTACCATCTTTTATATTACCCCACTTTATAAAAAACCCACACGTGCAGTGAGAGGTAGAATTCAAGATGTTTTCTTTTTCTTTGGGGAAATTGCTAAGAGAAAAGCAACCATTTATGACTCATGACATAGTCTTTATTTCATTCCTATCACTAACACAGAAAGACTTCTGCACATGTGGGATCAAGGGCTTAACCAGCACCTGCCTTGACTTCTGTTTACGTACTTGAAAGTTTCCGGATACTGCACTTTTGATGTGGCAAGGAAGCCCCCGCAAATCAAGAGACCCCCTTCTCTCACTGTTTGTTCCCAGCATCCTAGGACCTGGGTCACTCTGATGATCAATTACACATACCTCTCAGTTTATGTACTTGATGGAGTTTTTGTACTTGAAGGAAACAAATCAACTTTTTTGAGGATTTATGAAGGATTCAAGATAAACACAAACGTGGGAAAGGAATGGGAAAGTTGCTGGGATAAGATGATTCCAATTTTCCAATTCTAGGTAATGACTATGTAACTACAAAATACTATATTATATATATATATATATTTATATTTATGTATACTATTTTTTATATTACTAGATAACTAGAAAATATATAGTATCATTACTATAATATTATACTATACATAGAAAATATATAGTATTTTCTAGTTATATAGTAATTGGAAAAATACTATATAACACCCGTATTACTAGGGAAAATACTATATAACTTCCTTCTAAAGACCATCATTTGTTTTAACGACGCATACAACTAGCACTTGAGTAATGTCTCAGGAATCTTGCCTTCCATCAACCACAGGAGATAGATGTTATTACTATCTTCGTTTTACAGGTGAGGAAACTAAGGTCCCAAAAGGTTAAGAAACTGATGCCCCAAATCACAGATCTAATTCACAGAGAAACTAGGCTCAGAGATTCTCACTGGAAATGCATTCAAACCCTTTCCTTTCTCTCCAAGACACCCAGGTACCTTTAAGAGGGACACTATCCTCAGCAGGTGAACCTAGGCTTTGGAAATTAAGTGATGTGAATGGATTAAGCATTTTTCATGAGAAAGGGAAGGGTGGGTTTCGCCTGAAAAAAAGGGGACATCTTCTGGTAGGAAGACATCTTGTGAAGATTTGACTAAGAGGATGAAAGAGAAGGAATCGACTGCGAAATGAATGCTTCTGTTCTGTTGGTTCCCTCTGGTGAAGGAAAATGACACCTTTTCTTGAGCTTAATAAGACAGAACTCTCTTTCAGTTCAGAGTATGGCAATTTTGTAAATGCTGAACTGCTCTGTGAAAAAGCAAGGCCACTGAGAATTTTATTTACAAACTCACCCTAAACCACAGCCAAAGACTCTTGGGCCTGGAAGGGACTACAGAGCAATGGTTTTCAAATAGTGCTCCAAGGAACCCTTGGATATGCTTTAGGAGTTCTAACAAATGTTTGTTTCAAATTTAAGTTTTTAAAAATTATTTTAAAATTAAGTTAAAACTTAAGTTAAAAGTATGCATCGTCCACTGCATTATATATAAAACACCAGCGTACTGGAGACTGCTAATGTGTTACCTTGTGTTGACAAGTTAATTCAGTTTTGTGTAGTGCCCTCGTAAAGCAGTTTCTCCCACTCTCACAGGAGTGCTGCAGTTCTAGTAATATGTCATCAGTAATGAAGTGGCTGCCTTAGCACTGGTTTTTCAAAAAGTTCAGGCCTATGCATGTGTGTCCATATATAATTATAGTAGTACTAGAGCCTGTATATATACTTTAAATTAGTGTTTATCAACCTCAACACCACTGGATAATCTGCTGGGAGGAGCTGGGGTGGGGGACTGTCTTGCACACTGTAAGATGTTTAACAGCATCCCTGGCCTCTCTACGCACTGGCAGCCAGAAGTATTTCCCAGCTGTGAAAAAAAAAATTTCTCTAGACATGGCTAGCTGTCCTTAAATTAAATGCAAGGGTAGGTTCAAGTGTATCAAGTGTATCTGCTTGGTGCAGTTTCTGACCTTAGCTAATAGACAGACAGACATATGTAGGTAGATAGATAGATAGATAGATAGATAGATGATAGATAGATAGATAGATAGATATAGATGTAGATATAGCTAGATCTATCACTGATTGAGCACATAACATGAGCCAGTTGATACACTAAGTATTTACCTGTATTAAGCTATCTGATCCTCATAATCACCCTTTGAGGTAGGCACTACTATTATCCGCATTTTGCAGATGAGAAATCTCAGACCTAGAGAGATTAAATGCATTTCCCAAATAATAGTTAACTGAGTAATAACCAAGTAGTTAACATAGAATTACAGATGGCTTTAGGGCATATTGTGAGTTTTGGATACTGCTTATCTCTCATTTATTATAAGGAATGAGGGCAGTTGCTCAATGCTGTCAACTTTGAAGCCAAAACTTGTACTCTTCTTTAATTGAGGAGATCCTGAAATTACAAGACAAGTTGTTAAAAATCTGTTCCCATTTGCCACTATGTGAAACTGTACTTGTGTTTTTTTCAAACTGAGATCAGCAAAATACATTTAGAAATACAGGAGATGATCACACTGCTTTAGACTGTGCTCCCTGATAGCACTGCAGTGTCACATTTTCTGCTCGCCAAATAGCAACTTTTTTCCCCCTAATTGTTTGGCTTTTTGAACAGGTAAATGTAATACATGTGAACTTCTGAAACAAAATGAAAGCCGTTACTGTAAAATACTCCCTTATTTTACAACAAGAAAACACAGGCTCAGAGGATGATATGATCTTTTGAAAATCACACAGCTCATTAATGACAGAACCAGAATCAGAGCTTAACTCTCCAGATGACAAGCTGGTACTGTTCTGTCTAACCAAGTTCCCTTGTTAGCAGTGCATATGTATACATGTATGTATGTATGAATGAACAGGCTGGAATTTTTCAGCACTGTGATGTGCTTTGGGTGAGAAATTGCCTTCTGAAATCATAAGAAAATCCAAGATTTAATTAAATAATAATTAATAACGGTTAAATATGACTTATATGTTAAGCGTATTATATTTAAATGGAATGTTTAGAACATTCGCTAAAATATTTTTAAATCTTGCTCTTTAATTTCCCTTAAATCATTTTATAATTAGTGTTTAGTGAAATTTAGCCATCTCATATTTCTCATTAATCCCCACCTGAGCTAATCCTTGGCCACACTTCAGGGCCTATGTACCCAAACCAAGACTGCAAAGGTCCCTGTGATAGCGACAGCCAAAGGGGCAAAACAGCCTCTGGAGAAGGGTCAAAGGTTGCCAGTGAGCAGTGCCTCAAGAACTTTAAAATAAATAAAGTTTTTCTGTAAAAACCAAACTACTAAAACCAACCCACAAAGGACAAAGGTAGCCATTTGCAGTAATCCACTTAACAGACAGGATATCTCCTTTGTCAAAAGCAGGAAGAACAAGTCCTGGAAAACCAATCAAGCCCTGAGTAAATTCCTACTATTAACATGGCCAAAGAATGAAATGTATGAACAGCAATGGAGTGGTTTGCCTGGAGACTAGAAGAAGAACACCTGAAGATTGGATAATAGATTCCCAACCTTTTTCAGGAAAGTCAGTATCCACCAGCCCCAAATGACATCTCTTGACCGTTATACCTGTCATTTTAAATTAGTATGCTGACATTCTGGTTTACAGATCAGTTTGTAAATGATTTTTGTCACTGTGGATCACTCAGAGAATCTGAAGAACTCTGGACTATGCCAGACCACGAAATGGCTACGATTTCCCTCTCCAAAGGCCACCTCTTTACACTATGACTTTGTAGCTCCCCTCAAGAGGAGGAAGGTACACATGTAATTCCATGGTTCCAGTGATCAAACCCCAAGAACAACATGAATAAAGGTAGAAAAATGGAAATGAGAGGGGTATGTTCATGAGCTGGTAAAGACTGTTAACAGTTTTCTTTAGAGGAGTGGGGAGATGGTTACTCAGGAGAAAAGAGCCGGGGCTGAGTATGGTAGCCTTGGCCTGCGCCTGTAACTGCAGCTACTTGGGAGGTTGAGGTGGGAGGATCGCTTGAGGTAAGGAGTTCAAGATCAGCTTGAGTGACAGAGTAAGACTTCATCTCAAAAGAAAAGAAGGATAAGACAAGACAAGGAAAGACAGAGAGAGAAAGGAAGAAAGGAATGGAGGAAGGAAGGAAGGAGGGAGGGAGGGAGGGAGGGAGGGAGGGAGGGAGGGAGGGAGGGAGGGAGAGAAGATGGGAAGGAAAGAAAAGAGCTAGGCAGACAGGAGTATGATCTGATGCAAGAGGTACTGGAAGAAGAGTCCATCAGAAATGCTGGGTGGATGGGTGGGGATGGTGCTAAGGTGGAAAAGGCATGGCGGGGGAGCTGGAGGGGTAACTTCAAGACATGAGGAGGAGGCTGAACGTGAAGGGATGGCGTGTAGATAAAAATTTCAGGACAATTTTGAAGACATAAAAAATTTAACCAGATTAGTGACTGAAACTGCATGCATTAGAAATGATGCCATGATTTGAAGCCAAGGAAAATAAACAGTGAAGCAGACGGAGGTCAAAAGACAGTTTGCTCAACTGAGAAAAAAAATAGGTAATAGCTAATTAAGTGGTCAAGAGCCAAGCTTTTGCTGTTATCCAGAGCTGTATCCTTGCTCTGTCCCTTGCAGCCGAAACCTTTAAGTCTCAGCCTCCTCATCTATAACCTAGATTTACTATTACAGACCCTACAGGGCTGTGGTAAGGTTAAATGAGAAATTACATGATGTGGCTGGCACAGTGCCCAGCTCACTGTAAGCACTTTTGATTAATTATAGCTCTTAAAATAATAATAATAGTGGAAGCAGTAACAATAATAACAACAGCAGTAAAAAGAGTGGACTTCAAGGAGAATGACACTTAACTTCGTTTTTACAGATACAATAGACTTTGGTAAAATTTCCCAGGGGTCTATCAAGATAAAAAATTACTCTCATGGCAATTCTAGAACTAGGTACACTCTATCCAGCACAGTGAGGAAAGAAAGGTCTGGATTCCGGTGTGACTCTTCTACTGCTATTTACCCCAAATCTTAGTTTTCTCATCTACTTACTCGTTATGAAATAATATATTTAGAAATACACTATATACTATGAAGCTCTACAGAAATACAAGTTGGCCCTATTCTTACTGCTCTATTTGCACTAAATAATTCCTGAGATGCCTAAAACTATTAACACACATTCTGAAGTTGTCTGACATAATAGCATCCAGAACATGCTGAAATTCTGGCTAATTCCACAACACACAAGAAGGGCAGAGAACAGAGCCCTTTTTTCCGTTCTCTGTTTTTGCTGCTTCTTTCTGTAATTTGGGGGTATAGACAGCCTGGGGAATGGAATCCTGAAACCAAGCTGCCTGGATTAGAATCCCACTTCCACCACCTATTCATTGTGCTAACCTGGGCAAGACTCCTAACCTCTCCACTTGTCATTTCCTCATCTGTAAAATGGGAATATTAATACCATCTACTTATGGCGTTGCTATGAGGTTCAAAAAAGTGAGGGCACAGAGTAAGCGTTAAATAAAGTAAAAATAATAAGCAATGAGCAATTAGCATAAGAACTCAACCTGTGTGTGTGTAAGCAATCCAGGCCCCACTCATAATCCTCCAGGCCCCACTTACCTATAATCCCACCTGCCCCTTTCTTAACTCAGGTCAGTGCTTGTCTCATGAGTGGCAAGTCACTGAAAAACAGGAAACAGTCACACTCTCCATCTCATATGAATCACCAAGTTCAATAAAGTCAAAGATTTCAAAAGGGCACTCAAGCTGCTTTCACATATAAGGCCCCTAAACGCAGCTGCTCACACGAGGAATTTTAGTCACATGATCAGTGAGTGCCCATCACGAGGAAAACAAGGCAGGGTTAAAAGGAAGGGCCAAACTGAAAATGCAAAGGGAAGCTGCCAAAAATCACCTGACTGGGGCAGGCATGCCCAGGCGTGGGCAGTGGAAGAGCCCCCTGGCTGCTGGCACTGCAGTCGCAGGGTGTGAATAACACAAGGATGGCATTTATTTGGAAGAAGGCTCATTTGTTGGGATGATTGCCTTTACAGAAAGGCAATCAGAGTCACTGGGCAATGAAGATGACTTGATTCAATGGGCATCTCCCAGCCCTCCTCCTCCAGCAGCACAAACGAAGGTAAAGCAAGATTGGGAGCCGCCATTTACACAAAAACTGTATTGTACCTACAGAGGCTTAAAATCGTGTGAAATAGATGGAAGTTGTAGAACAAAGGCCGACGGAAAACTACAGTATATGACACAAACACATTAACCTACAACCGACATTTATACGTGAACACCTTTGCTGTTTAATGGCTGAGCTACTAATAAGTCAGAAATGGTTTAGCTTCTATCCATGTGTTCACGAACTGTCTCTGTGAGGCTAAAAGTAAGTTGCTGCTTTAAAGAAGTCCATGTCTCCTAGTTAAAATTATTTTGGTCTCAATTTTACGAAATTAATATAATGTGGGAGACAGCACAACAATTTTTGCTGGCTTCCAAATTAAAAATAGTTGAAATGACATATCTTTTATTTTGGAAAACCAGGGACAAAAAGATATTCCCAGCCAACAAGTGAAGTGCCAAGTTTCTGTCAACTGCTTGGTTATAATTTGGAGAGTTAGAATTAAATTTTATATCTTTTAAAGTGTAGTTTTCAGAAAAAGAAATGATGTAAGGCCACTGTTGCAGGCAACTTTTAATCAGGCTTCTAATAACAATGACCCTCCTAGTTCCTTGATGCTCTGCACCAAGTCTTGAGACTTTTTGACTGGAGAAAATCCCCTGTCAGGAGGCCCCACAAGGAACTACCTGGAGATCCCTGAGCACGGCTCACCCAGGCCTCTCCTCATGTCAATCTTAACCTATGGTGAAAGCCACAGACCCATCTCATACCACCATGCCCTGTTTCATGGTCTAGGGTGGAGACCACAGGAACAAAACGGCACTGATGAAAACCACAGCTGTCCCAAAAAATACAGTACCAGGTACCAAGTTCATATCCACATCAGTGGTCCTCAGCCCTGGCTGCACATTAAAATCATTCTGCACATTAAAATCGTTTGAGGATATCAAAGAAAATACCAATGTCTAGGGCCTATCCCAGTGAATCATAATTTCTGGACCCTGGCATTTTGTGAAAAACTCCCCAGGCAAGGCTAATGTGCAGCCGAGGTTAAGAACTGCTGCTGGCTGTGTGCGACAAGGCACAGAATCAGCAGGAACTCAGCTCTCCACAGTTGGGTAAGCACCTATTCCCTGAACACCCCTAGCCACATGACCACTGGCTCACCTGCCCTGACATGCAATGATTTGCATATGCCTTCCAGCTTCCAGGAAAGAGTGACTGGAACATACAGGCCTGGAGCCCTCTCAGGCCTGCCTCAGTCTAAACCATGGGTGAAATTTATAAAATTCATTTTTCTTTCAGCCCAGAAAGCTACCCATACTCTTCTTCCCTGAATCCACCACGATGCCGGGCCTGGAAGCCTCGGTTTTGGAAGCAGCATTATTCTTGAAGGACCAAGCAATGTTCAGTGTGGGGTCAGTCAGAAGAATAGCTGATGGTTGGGAGATGGGGTTTTATTTCACAATCATGCACGTTAAGAAACCTCTAACAGGAGTGGGGGTGGGGGGCTTCGAGAGTCCATTTAAAACAGCATTCTATCCACTGACTTTTAATCCCATTGGGTTCCATTCAGTCATCTTTATGCTTAGTTTTAGTCGAAGGAGCAAGAAAGACTCCTCTTAATAACCAGGCAAGAAAGCATCAAGTGTTTTCTCTCTTTTGGAAACAAGTAGGTGTCTACACGCTTGAATTTGTCACTGTGCTCCAGTTTTGCAGACAGTGATCTGGCTGGCACAAAGATTCACAGACTCAGTGCCCACAAACAGCTGCACCCTACAGTACCAGCAGGTGCACGGACAGAGCCCAGCGAAAAAATTCAGTGCAAGAACAATGGCGCCGTTATAACGCCAAGGAGAAGGCCCGAGACTAGCCACTACTTCACTACATTTGATTATGGGAAGAGCTAGAAACTCAGCCGCAGCTCCCTGGGATTTAGCCTATCTGTCCCTAAATCATATCCACAGACACAGCCAGGTAGGGCACCACAGCGAAAGCAGCTATCAAATGTATGGCGAACCAACCAGAGAATAAGAAAAATTAAAAAAAAAAAATTGCTCCAGAAAATGTATTCCTTTCCTTTTAACACATCTTCCCCTCTCCTGAGCTGCACCGCCACAGTCACCAAGTTTGCATTTACATCCAAATATGCACACATAAAAAAATTAAGGATGCATCTCTCTCCCCGGTGACTTTATAACAGGTTGCTAGGTAACAGTGCATACAAGTCAGGTTTCAGGACCTCTAGTAAGCCACCATAAAATAGCTGCATGGGCCTTTTGCATAAATAGTGTGTGCATTTGTTATCTGTTTTCTTATACCAATTGATCAGTCAGTAAATATTCTGACTGCCAAACCATAAACAACTCCCCATCAATAGCTAACTGAAAACACAGACCACGATGTAAGGCTTTGATGTGCAGTTCTTCACCCCAACCTATCAGCTGGCTTCTCCTCTCGTGTCGTGTCTCTGCTGCTTGCAGTGCCGGTGCTAAGCAGCCTTATCTTATGCTCCCTGAGATTGGGTCTGGAGCTAATTAGAGCCTAATGTGGGCACTCAGAGCTGAGCCCAGCAGGAGCCACACATCATACACAAGTGTTTTATCCAAAGACCAAACCTTCTCTGCTCCCACTCACCTTCCTCCAGATTTTAAAATATCCCTGGAGTCATGGAGTAAAGGGAGTAACACCTTACTCGAGTCATTCACCTCCGCTCAGATTGCCCCGGTCTATTAGGTAAAGAAATGTCCCCTTTCTAAGCTATGCTATGTGAATACGTCATCTGCATTCCTTCCCTGGGGATCGCACTATAAGGGCCCATAAAAGAAGCCCCCTTTGCTCTCATGTTGACAGGCAAGACAATTAAGGAAAAACTAGAGTTCCCTTGGAGGTGAAATGCTGAAGGATCAGGACAGCAAACATGGAATGCATGAAAACATGCATTTTCCCCACAGGTTCAAAAATTTTTAAATATGAAACTCAAAGTATCTAAAAATCACACTTTCCCCTACATTGGAATAGAAGAGGGAGAAGTCTGGGGAGACGGGTGATGAGGAGCAGAGAAGCTGGCATTCTTCAGGGCCACACTCAAAAGCATTTTAATCCTGTGACTTGGCCAATTTCAGCATAGGATCCCCACGCTCTCACTGCAGGTCAGTGTGCTTCACTGTCACATTCCCTGCTCTTTGCCTACTTGGTTCATTTTTGGGACACCTAACTTTCCATCCCCTGCCTTTCCTCATTTTTTCCAACTAGCGTCTCCCACTCCTAAGGAGCAAAGATCTGGGATGAGGGCGACATTCCAAAAGACCCGACTGAAGTGTCGCTGAGCAAAGGGACTTCAGAGTGGAGCTGAACCTCTAATTCACCTGGCAATGACATTTAGTGAAATGCGACTCACAGTCCATTTAAAGGAAGGCGGTTACCAATTATTCTCCATTTAAAAGGGTATTGTCAATCTCCAAAGAGCTGAAATGGCATTTGGAAATCATTCTGGGGACTGCCATCTTCACTGAAAGACAGAACCAGTTCTCCGCAGACCTTTCCCCACCCCCTACATCTCTTTTAAAATTTAAAATCATACTTTTAAAAACGTAATGAGTAGCCTCACAATCCTGCAACACACCTTATTCCAAAAGAGAATGAGAGGAAAAACAGAGTGCCCTAACACCTTGATGCTCCTGTTCAACACCACAATCAAATATGTGGGGAGAAAAAATGATAAAAAAACGAGAAACATCACGTACAATTTGATGGTGGTGGAAAGTAATGTCAACTAATCAGAATATATCTTTATAATTTATACTTCATCTTTTTTTTCCAAATGGATCAGGGCAGTTTTTTTTTTTTAAAAAAAGAACTTTTCTAAAACGTGTTTTTAAATTCCACTTTACATGAGGTCCTAGAGTAGTCAAATTCAGAGACATAAAGCAGTGGTCTCCATGGCCTGGGCGGGAGAGGTGAATTGAGAGTTGTTTGATGAGTTTCAGTTAGAGAGAATGAAAAGGTTCTTGAGATGGATGGTGGTAATGGTTTGCACAAACAATGTGAATGCACTTAATGCCACTAAATTGTACACCTAAAATAGTTAAAATGGTAAACCTTATGTTAAATATGTTTTGCCATGATAAAAAAAATTCCCATTAAAAAACCTGAAAAGCTTATTAAAGATAGCTATCATTTGCTCAAATTTTAGAAGTCTGTAATTCCTAATCGTAGCCTTTGTATATATGTCCTTTAAAAATCTTATAAATTAAGATAGTAAAGAACTTGAATAATGCCAAAATGAGGTATTCCATGCAAGTCCAGTGCAGAAGAGACATGTTAAACAGGGCCCAAGGTCACACAAGCAACTGACACAAACCTGGCTTACCATGCGACCTTTCCCCTCTACAATAAGAACTCACCAAGGGGAAAAAAAACAGAAGGAAATCAACAATCCCGACTGTTTTGAGACCCAAGCCAAAGCAATACTACTTCCAAAGGATTACACACACACAAAGTCAAGGAGAAAATGTATGAAAAGTGCAGACTATCCAAATTTAAAGGGACCTTGAAATCATCTAGTTCTACCAGCTTATTTTGCAGATGAGAATACTGATAGAGAGAGAAAGAAAGAGAGAGAGAGGGAGAATACAACCCTATTCAAGTACCTGACAGCTTCATGAGAAAATCAGACGCCATCTTAACAGAGATGTCCTGGCTGAACAATGCTGACGCACTGTTGGCCACATACTCGGAGGGGTCTTTCAGCTTTGTGTGGTTGGCGGGCCTGTCGGCAGCATTCAAAGTAAAGGAGGTGGGCAGGCCGTTATCTTCCTTGGGTTCCTCTTTCACCAGCAAAGGCGAGACGCCAGCCCCTCCCTGGCTAGTCCTCTCTGGAGTGTTAGACGTCATCATGGTCCCCACTAGCTCTGTCCCTCCTCCTTCCCTTTGCTGCCCCAGGCAGGCACTGTCACTGAGGTGGGGAGATCCCTTGACATCTGGGTCTGGGATCTCCTCCTTCACCTTGGCTTCTGTCCTCAGGAAGTGCTGATGGCAACGCATGTGGAGTTTCAGGCTGAAGTGGCGTGAGGAAGTAAAAGGGCACAGCTGGCACTGAAAGGTCTCTCCCCGATCCTGGTGCTGATGAACCTGACGGAGAAGCAAGAAGAATGAGCTAGCCACCGTGCATTTATGGAAAATGCCTTGCTGTAGATCCAAACTATTCATCAATCATTTCCTCACCATACGAAGGGCTGGCCTTTGCACTGCAGAGCATTTCATTACTGGGCTCCAGGTAATGAGGCCAATCCCTAAACATAAAGTGGGTCCACACAGGTTAAGAGTCCATTACTGGGGCCACGTTCAGTCAGCCAATTGCAGTCAGCCAATGGATGCTATTTTGGGTAGCATCCCAGTATTCTGGTCATCTGATCTCAGCTGCTATCTTCGGAGAAAATATTATAAACCCAGCACAATTCAAACTTACATAATTACTAGTTGCGGGTCAAAGAAGTAACCTGTCAAGTAATTCCTCTCACAGTAATGATAGTTTGCATGTACCCAATTATTGTCACCCAGAGAATTAGCTATGTTTTGCAAACATAATTTCAATTTTCAAAATGCTGCTCCTAGGTAATTAAGAATGTAGAAAATAATGTCCCCAGGGTATTCCCGTTTCAAAGACAGAGAAATTGAGGCCCCAGAATAAATGGATTGAGCGAAATTACAGACAAAAAAAGCAAGGTAGGAGAAAAACCAAGGTCTGACCCTCACCAAGTATTCTGAGCAAGAGGAAACCAATTTTTCCAAATGTGGCTATATCATGCTCCAGATTCTGACGTCTGCAATGAAAGAATGCAGACTTTTAAATCCAGTTCCAGTCTTGCATGCACACGATACCTGTAAAAATTGGGAGAAACTTTTTTCTTCCTGTCACTACCAAATTTAGTGCTTAAAAAAGTGAAGAAATCATTGCATTGGCTGGAGCCAGGCTTTGAGCTGGCAGGTGCTCATAAGCTTGTAACTTCCCCATTCATCTCTGCCAATGTACTTTAGTGCTGACCTGCTACACTCTGCTATTTCAGGACTGGCCCTCCCTTAAGTAGAAACTGCCAATGGTGTAGATGTGGGCCAAATGATTTGGGGAGCTGTGTGATCTGAACAAACAAATAAGCGATTGGAATCCAAAAGCAAAACAAAACTGACACTTGCTCTTTTAGGGGTGACCTAAGCAGGACTCGAACCCAGGTCTCACCAAGGTTAAAGGCTCATGAGTTAATCCGCTGCACCACCTGGCCCCTCTGGGTAGGTTTTCATTCCAAGAGAGTGAGTTTTACAACAGCTGTTTATGCATTCTGAATGCAATCCAAAAGCATTATTCACCAGCCAAAACATACTTTTAAATAATGTTAAGTGACCAACAAAAGCAAAGAAATTAAAAGTTAATGGTGAGATCCTGTCGCTACAGCACCCCACTGTGGCTTTTTGAAAAAAACAACAGAAGAGATTCTGGGTCCCCCAAGGCATGAGTTTCTCAACAGAAATAACCATACACATTTAAACCCGGTCAGGCAAAGTCCTGCTTATGAAAAGCCTTTCCCTCTGCCCGGGGGAGTGCTGGGGGTGGGGAGACACCCATTGTCTCCGGCTGTTAACATCACCTTTCTGTTCTTTCACAACAAAGGGATTTCACTGGATGCTGATCATTTCATTTGCTTTCTCACAGAATCCCCACCGTCTCCTCCAACCAATCTATGCAGAAGCAGGCACCTTGGGGACCTCAGGTCACAGTCCCATGGGACCCTGACCAGTGCTGCCAAAAGCTTGCCCCGGAACCAGGTGGTAAAGGTCACGAGGCAGAGAGCTTCCATCATCCCTGAGAGCAGTGCAGTGGGGCAGATGCCATTTCAGAAGTGTCATTACATCTACTGACCCAAGAGAGGACAGGAGCTAATCCAGAACAGAAGCTCCGGAAGCAGCTTCTGGAAGAAGGAAAAGGACAGAGCGCGAGCCCAAGTTTTAAAATCAAAAGGGAGCCCTGGATTAAAAACAGTCTGTGTGCAAGTATCTTATGTGGCTTCTTTTCCACCAGATCCTGGTCTTGTTACATTTAGTTACAGACAAATTAGTGAAGCTTTAAAGGAAAAACAGTGGGTATTTTGTTGACTTTTGCACTTAACAATTTTATTTGAGCTATACCTTCCCAAAGGCACTATATGTCATATTTGGCCTTTGAGAGAAGTATTAGCTCTATCCTCTGAATGCAGTTTTATCCCCTTCTCTCCTAACATTGAAGCATCTGTTTAGCTTGACATTTGCTTGAAGACTGTTAGTCTACTAAAATGAAGAAATGCTTGTCTAAAGCATGTCACTCTCTCCAGGCCGTGTTTAGGGGCTCGCTTACCCCCTGTCATTTCACACAAACAACCCATATCAGGTGCCGTAACATCACTAGGGCTATCTCTTCACCATTAGGGCCATTTCTTGGTAGCAGTTGGATGCTTGGGTAGTGGTACTTCAGAGCTTCGGGAAATTTTGGGAAACCTCTACTCCATCCCCCACTAGGGGGACAGGTGGGGGCTTTGATAAGAAGTTGCAGCTCCTTAAACAGCAGACCTGAGACTACTAGAACTCAGTACCCTGACTCTTGGTCAGTTTCTTGCTAATATTTCACCAGTGTTCTTTATCTTAGCAGTCCTTCTCACCTTTTCTGTTCAATTTTAGCTTATGAATTCATGTTTAATTCCTGTATGTTCATTCATCCAGGAAAAATTTTAAAGGACTTAATGGAAATCTGAGATAACTCTGAAGAAGCTGTAGGCCCCTTTATAAGCTCTTCCACACTATTTAACTTCATAAAAACATTTGCATAATATATTATGAAGGAATGGTGGACTAAAAAAATGTACAGTGCCTAGAACACAATAGGATAGAGTAAGTACTATATTACAAATACAGTAAGTACCATATTTGTTGAACAAAGAAAGTAGAATCCCATTTTTCTTAAAAATATTGATACAATCAATATAGAAGAATGTACATCAAAATGATAATGGTTATTTATCATTCTGGGTGATGGAATTAAAGATCAATTTTATATATTTTTTATCAGTTTTTCTAAGTTCTCAGCATTAAGGCAGATTACAAAAAAAGAAAGGCAATAAAATTTATTTTAGATTAATTTTTATACCATTTCATTGATGACTTCTAAATGTAAATAAACACTAATGTATATTCAGATGGCCTTCAGATGATTACTGAATGTTGTTTCTCCAGGCTTGGCACTGTATTAAGTGCTTCATGTGTGTTATCTCATTTAACTCTTATAGCAACTCCATGAGATAGCCTGTGTGATTATTATCTGCATTAGTGGAAACAGAGGTTTGGACAGTTAAATGATTCTTCCAAAGTCTCACAGCTAGCTCCTAAGGTGAAACTCAGATTCTAACTAAGGTTTTCCTGACCATACAGTTTGAGATCCACTTGAGATCTTAATCTCTGGCTATACTCCCCCTGCTTTTTCTTTTTTTGAGACAAAGTCTGTCACCCAGGCTGAAGTGCAATGGAGTGATCTTGGCTCACTGCAACCTCCGCCTCCTGGGTTCAAGGGAGTCTCCTGCCTCAGCCTCTGGAGTAGCTGGGATTACAGGCATGCACCACCATGCCCAGCTAATTTTTTCGTTTTTTTTTTTTTTTTTTTAGTGGAGATGGGATTTCACCATGTTAGCCACGCTGATCTCAAACACCTGACCTCAGGCAATCTGCCCACCTTGGCCTCCAAAAGTGCTGGAATTATAGGCATGAGCCGCCTCGCCCAGCCTACTGCCCCCGCTTCTTAGGCAGAATTCATTTTTGAAAATCTGTCCATGGCTGGGCGAGGTGGCTCATGCCTGTAATCCCAACACTTTGGGAGGCCGAGGCGGGCAGATTGCCTGAGGTCAGGAGTTCGGGACCAGTGTGGCTAACATGGTGAAATCCTATCTCTACTAAAAATGCAAAAATTAGCCAGGCGTGATAGTGCATGCCTGTAGTCACAGCTACTTGGGAAGCTGAGGGAGGAGAATTGCTTAAATCCAGGAGATGGAGGTTACAGTGAGCTGAGATCATGCCATTGCACTCCAGCCTGGGCGACAGAACAAGACTTGCTCTCAAAAAAAAAAATTGTCTGTCCATATTTGTAGTCTCTGGCGGATGTAGCAGAGACTATCTATGCATAAGACTACAACCATTATATTTCCAGGTAGACTGGGTTTGCAAAATGTAGAAAAATTAAAGTATGTTTAACCAAATAAAATCATGAATGCTTTAATTAAAGAAAGAGCGGCCAATAAATGAGGTGGAAAGCAGGAACAAGAAAGAATATACCATTTGATAAAATTAAACTTGCATGAGCTCTTCTCACACTTCCCGTATCAAAAGCTCAAGTCATAGCTCAACAGGTTAGGACACCATGAGTTTGAATAAAGTAGTAATTTCACACAACTGCTTTATCGTACTGGTTATTGATTTGTTCTGAAAGCATTCTAGGACCCCACGACCCTCAAAGCCCTTGCAGCTCTCATCTGTGACACTGCCATGGCCAGCCGTCTGTGTCATCAAGGCACCCAACTCATCTCCCTGTAGTTTCAGGGTCAGTAGTTCCTGCTATTGAAAACCCTGCTTTTTTTTCCATGGGTTTATAAATAGGCTGTTTTAAGTGACCCTGAGATGAAACCAAGCTTCCAAGGTGTCAGGCTGGATGCAAGTTTTCTGCTCGCTGAAGCTTTAAATTTGCCAGAGCTGATTTCTAAACACAGCTTAGGAAATAGTAACGAAAACACATTTTCATTTTAAAGGCATTTCTTTTGAAGTCTCATTCTGCTAATGAAATTCAACTCTGCAGGTTTAAAATGTAAGTCTTTACTTTGGGAAGACGTAACAGAGGATGAGGAGGGTTAAAGTAAAAACTAAGTCGGCTGAGTAAAATTCAGCCAACCAGAACTCCTGGTTAAATGGATTCTGAAGATGAAGGGCATGCTACTCTCAGGAGACAAAGGCAAATGATAGAAAACAAATTACATCATGGATTTAAATTTTTGTAATCTTCCAAGCTATTTCCTAAAGTCAGTAAAGGTTCTATCTGGTCACACTTTTTTAGAGCTGCAATTCTGAAGAGTGATTAATGATCTATTCAGAAGGATTAGATGGTAAGATTTCTAAATAAGCAAATACCTTAATTATGTCCATACATTATACTTCTTATGGTAGGAAAGTAAACACTTTGTAAATAACATCCACAGCCAAATCATATTGAAATATCAGTGAAGATATGATTGCTATTAAGATGCTCAATGATAGTTACTAGAATTAAATAACTTCCGTTGAAAATTCCTATGTCAAACACTTTGCTAATATTCTCTCCTTAAGTACTAATGACAACTCTTCCAGACAAACATTATCATTCCCATTTAACAGATGAGAAAATTCAGAGTCTAAAGGTTAACTTGCTCAAGGCCACTTAGCTAATAAGTTGCATAAAAAGATTTCAATTCAGATCTATCAAATTCAAAAGCCCACGCTCTTTGGATCCCATGAGTTTCCTCCTTGACTTTGAGACAAAACCCTTCGCATTAATAGGGTCAGCTAAAAAGATTTCCATCTAACTAAGTTTTCCCCCAGCTCACAACAGAGGGACCCATGGATTCTAGTCAATTCTGTACATGCTTAGCCTAGGTTTGAGCTCCCTATTGTTTTTAATAGGACATTGAAAATGATGTCCCTGGACGTTTGGTAAATGTAATCCTGGGAATTATGACAACTCAAACACTGACAGCCTTAAGGACTTCAGTCTTGTTAGAAAGGGCCCCCAAGCCTCCCAAAGGGCTAAGTAAAGTTAAAGGCCAGCTGCCTTCCAATGTCTTCATGCTTCCTACATGGTGTCTCTGTGTGTTTCTCTGGGTTTGCAAGCTCAAGGGTAAAGCCATAACAGCTGACAGCGGGCTCTCCAGGAAGGGGAGCAGGCTCTCCAGGAAGGGGAGCAGGTCCAGGAGCCCTCTCTTTGGTGCTCAGTCCAGCAGCTCTTCCTGAACTTGGCTTTCCTTGCTTCTTGCTATTCCCCAACCTTGCCTCTGAGTGCCCCAAGAAATGTGTCAGCACATAGGCCAGGCAGGCTGTTGCTCCCCTATAGGAGAGGACCACTCTCCAGTAAATACATTATTTGGATATTGAAGATTATCTCTGCCTTTAAGCTCTTGGTTGCAAAGTGAACATTAACACATTTATGTTGAATTCTACCTTGTTACAAGGAGTACCATCATCTACATGCTCCATCAGTGGTGCCCTCCCTCGGCCAAGAAGCCTCCTGCACCAGACCATATACAGGAGCCCTGGCTGTGCCTGCCTCTCCAAGAAGTCCGTAGGTGGCTTACCTTCATGTGGGATTTGAGATTGTCCTTGCGAGCACACCGGAATGGACAGAGCGGACACTGATGACTTTTTAAACCTGTGTGAATCACCATGTGCCGCTTCCAGTAACTCTTCCTTTTTATAACCAAACCACATATTGGACACTGGAAAGGCTTTCCACTTTCCTCTTCTGAGGCTTAGAAGAAGGAGAAAGAAAGGAACATTAAGGAAAACAACAAGGCACATTGCATCTGGCACTAATTCACATACATTGCCATATAAAAAGCACTAAAAATGATTTGGGGTTTTTTCTTTACAATTCCAAGATTTTATCCATAAGAAAGTTTCAGTACTGCTTTTCTTCAGGTAGGAACCCATATTCATCTAGTTACTTCCATCTGGGCTCCATTTTCCGAAATCTGATCATCCCGCAGTGTGAAATTCTTACTTCCAAAGGCCATCAAACACTGCAGAAGACATCTGCAAAGGGGCTTCGCCCGGCCTGTCCTAACTCAGGGCCCAAGGGCACTGTGCACAGTCACAGAAGCCTGAATGCAGGGGCTTTGTTTCCTGAAGGAAACTGTCAGACTCGAGTCCGTGTCTGAATTCCTGAACTTGGAAAACAGTGAGAAATAAAAACAAATCACGTGGGACAGAGAATAATGCACTGCTCCACACTGAAAACCAAACAGCTATCATAAACCTCAGTCTCTGAACGCCAATGGAGACAAATTTTCGGATCCCTACTGCTGACTTGTTTAGCTGTGGTTTGAGCAGATGCTGCTGCCAATTTAGCCATCAGGGGGTCTTAAGGTCAGGGTTTTTGACCCTTTTATTTCTGTCCCTCTGAGCCACTAACAATATGTGCTGCCTTCGTCTGCACAGTGACTGGGCCTCGCTGCCCACTTTGGGAAGAGCTGCAATGAGGCCGCCACAAATGCTCCAATTTTTCAAGAAATTAGACAAACCAACTATCTCCTCCAAATAAAGCTAAGATTGCTCTCAAAGTGAAGCGTCTCTGTTGTGACACTATTGCTAAAACTTCTGGTCTACCAACTTCCGTTGCTCAGTGCCACACTAGCCTCCGCAACTTGAGGATACAGGGAGTATAAAGAAGCAGAGTCAAGAACTTGAACATTTCTTACTTAATCATAAGGAATCAGAAATATTTCCAAACTGGCTAAGTAACTTGGCATATGCTCACACAATAAAATGTAGAAAGCACTTTTAAAAATGAGCTAGATCTAGAGACGATGATATAAAAACATGTCCAGGATATTAGCATTAGTGGATAAAGCAATATACAAAACCATATATCCAGGGTGATTCTATTTTTGTTTTTGAAAAAGTGAGAATCAATCTCAGCTAAAACCATTGAGTGAAATATTAGCAGCGAGCTTTATAAAGAATGGATCAAGTTGACAACACGTAAAACCAGTAATTAAACTTAACATTACTAAAAATGGGACAGATACTGTGCGTCATAACTGATACTTCTGATATGCCATCTGTGAAATGTCCTTAGAAAAAATTAAACAATCCTCTATATAACTAGCCCTTTATTGGAAATGCAATTGATTTTTTTTTAAAGTGTTAAATACACAAACGGGATGAAATCAGCCAAATCCATAATGTATGAATTCCTCAGGACAAACAACTCAGTTTCTTCAACATGTAAATGATATTTTTAAAAAAGAAGCAGTTATGGAAAAATAAGACTTAAGAGATATATATAAAAAAACACAAGGTGTGAAGCTTGTTTAGCTTCTGTTTAAATAAAACAATTGAAAAAGAACATTTCTCAGATAATTGAGGAAATACTGATTATAGCTTCGGTATTCCATAATGTCATTTAACAATCGTTGCTCCTGTTAGATGTGATAGTGGAATTTTGGTTATTTTTTTAAAGTCCTTATCTGTTGAAGATAGATACATGGAAGCATTTACAAGCAAGTGGATATGGCATCTGGGATTTGCTTTGAAATATTTGAGAAAAAATAAAGTGAGGGAGTGGGAAGAATGGCATGAATAAATGAAACAAATGAAAAATGGCATCTTCTTATTTGCACAAAAACTTTTTGGAAGCACACCCTGGAAACCACTAAGCGGTTACCACTGAAGGACTGTGAATTAAAAGGAAGGAATCAGGGAGGAAAACTTGTGTTTTCATTTCATATCCTTCTGTACTGTTTGAATTTTTTAATGTACACGTTACTCTTTAATTTTAAAAGAAAATATTCCCAAGAGTATACTTTAAAATAATCTCATTGTGTATTTATTGAATCAATTGAGTCTTTACATACAAAGGAGCACTTGAAATGGATGGTACCAGAAGGGTTCTGAAATAAAGTCAGGGCATTCCAAAAATGCAGTTTTACTAATACAGGTCTAAGCAATATTGGTTAGCTCAACCATGCAACTTGAAAAAGAATCATGTCTGGAAATTCTACTTGTGATGTGTTCTACCACATGTATTTCCTTTTTTAATTGGGGGGGATAAGAGGAAGTGAGGGTTTCCTTTTATCCTAGGAAGAGCACACCTTTTAGATACGTATAAACAAGCATTTTTATTAACCCTCTGTAGCTTTTCTGCTGTCTGTTTTTGTAGATTGCCTCTGCTGATCTGGACCCTATCTGCAATTATGTCTCTCGTTTTCTACCCTTCCTTGTCATTTCCTCCACCCTGATATTCTGATCACGAAGACTACATGATGAACAACAGACTGGAGAGAAAGGACTGAATCAGGCCTCTAGGTGAAATTATTGTCATACACTACAGGGAGAAAATCATAACAATGTCTATTTGAGGTTGTAAGAACATCAAAATAATAGGAAAGAGATAAACAAACAGGCTGTCATTGATCCCCATCTTCAAGAAGTATGTCCCACTATCAAATCCCTAAACTGCCTAATTTTACTGAGCTGTCTGGAAGAGGAGAGAAAAACTGAGATGTTTTCTACTGACCTGAGATTTCATGGCACACCATAGGAAGGCAATAAAAAGGGCATTTGCTGAAAAAATGAACACTGCCAGCTTCTCCTAGTTTCTTGCCTTGCCTAATGTGACCAATGTGTTTCCTGTTCTTTCTGAGACCCCCTCGACGTTCACCCTAATCAACGATTCTTTATTTCAAATGTATCACAGAGTACATTACATTTAACCCCGCATATTATTATTTCATATAAATCCATTTAGCTATGCTTCCTTAGTTTTAATTAACACCAAAATACACGAGTTGGGCACAAATTAGGGTGCACTTGGACTGACAGAAAAAAATTACAACACACAATGAAGAGAAACTAACTGCAAGAAATGTGGTCAAATAGGTACACTACTATAACTTCTGAAATTTTTAACTGATCACAGCAGGATACAACGACGACAGAAACCAAATGATAAAAGTAACCTGAGCACCATGATCGATTCTCACCTTTGGCCAGTAATCTCCCCTGGTAACATCTGCATTTTTATTTATGCAAGAAAGAAATTTCATATTTTAGCAGGGCGCTCTCCAGGTGTCTGTGATGTTGTTAACCACTTTAAAGAAGGGAGGAAGTAAGGCTGTATTCTATTTCATATGCCAAACTATTTTCAGGGAACTGACAGCTGTAAATTTCACTCAAATTTAGAACCTAAGGAAATATGACCACTTTCTCAGAATGAAACATACACTCTTGAGTCAATGGGATTGAAATGTTCATAATTTCACCTGGTTTACAACTGCCTAATAAATAACTTTCCCCAAGCATATTACTAGCTAGTTAGTATCACTGCAAACAAAACTAAACCAAATGCTAAGAGAACCAGTGAGATGAATAGCTGCTAATTTGCTCCTCTGGAGAAAACACATTCCCTTTATAGCCAATAATATTATTGGAATAAACAAAATACTGAATGTACATAAGACACCTGTCACAATGAAAATAGAAGCTACTTGTAGTAGTTGTTGTTGTAGTAGGAGTAGTGACAATAAACAAACTCTAGACATGCTCTACAAAGCTGAAAACTCACCATCAGAGCAGATGTAAATTTAAACTAATATCACATAATAAATACACAGTCAGGGCTTGGCCCAACATGGTAGTTTGTCACTGGAGCCAATATGAAACAAAGAAGCAGGAGTACACAGTGTGGCTCAGGTGCGGTCCAGCTCAGCCTAGACAAAATACTGATGGGCAATTTCAGCTCAGCAGAGAAAAAAAAGAGACATCAAAAAAGACAGAAGAGAGTGGAGGGAGGAATTGGCTGCAATAGGGCCTGGAAGTCCTTACCTTTGTGTCTCCAGACCCCAAACAATGCCAGGTACAACATATAATTCAGTAAGTGTGTGTTAGACAGTAAGGAGATAAAGTGATAAAGGCTGGAATAGAGAAAAGTGAAATCAGGGCTAGAAAGACGCAGGAGGCTGCTAGTAAGTTCCAATGGAACTTGTGTTAGCCCAAGAGTGTATGTATGCTTTTCACATAGTGAGCCAATACACACCCTAAATGAATGGATGGATAAACAGATAAATGTTCATGTACTTAAGACCTCAGCTATTTCCAAAAATGAACCTAGAGCAGCTTATATTAAAAACGCATATGGTATGACTACATCATTAATAAAGTACAGTGATAGACGTTGAACTATTTATAACAAACGAGAGCTGCCCAAAGCGGAGATGATCTTGTGGGAGGTTTGATAGTGAATTTTAAGAAGTCACATATTAAACTCAAAAATTGGGGGAAAAAAGTTTGTTTTGAGTTAATAGACAGAGTTTTAAAACACTGAGGAGTAAGTATAAGCAAGGAATTCTAAAACAGGAAAGGATCTTGGAGATCATTCAAAACCAGCTCTGTTTACAGATGAGGACACTCAGCTGAGGTGGTATGCTGCAAGTCTCTCTACTGGTTAGTGGCAAGACTGGGATTTCAGCTAATCTCTTCATTTCTTGTTTGGTGCTCTACCCTATTGTCTATGCATAAATCCACAAACGACAACAAAATTTCACTGGGCTAGATTTTTTTTTAAGTCACAGACGGTGGTAGTAGCTTAACTGCTTTAACACGAAGGTATTTTAAAAACAAATTAACTGTTTAGTAGCCTTTGAAATCAAGCGTCCTGTTGTTCAGTTCTATGTGGTGATTTGCAGCAGGTCCAGATAACTTGCAACTGGGTAGTTTCTGCACACAGACCTTACCTCCTCTACACACAGGAGTTCAAGATGCCTGGTGACTCTGGGCCTGCATCATCCGTGCATCATCATAGTCTCCATTCTGGACCTACCAACACTACCGGTGCACATCTGTGTAGGATGCCGACCCATCTTCCTTCGTAACAATACACATGGATTTTAAATCTTTTAACAGAATTTCTTTGTCATGTGTCTCAAATGCTATTTCTTGGCAACAAAAACAACCTAGGTTAGCAATGGATGTCCCTGAGTTTATCTGTTATTATGGATGCTGACTTTATTAATGCCTATTTTAACTAGTAAGTATTCAGAGAAGTCTGATACCTATAGCCATACTATGCTTAAATTACTGGGAAAATATAATTGAGATTAATGACAGACAGTTCCAAAAATCTTGGTTATAAAGCAAATTTTCTAAACAAGTTCATGTATGAGATCATTCTCAGATTAAAGCTTATTAAGACTTATGGCTGGGCCCAGTGGCTTATGCCTGTTATCCCAGCACTTTGGGGGACCGAGGCAGGAAGATCACTTGAGGCCAGAAGTTCAAGACCAGCCTGACCAACATGGCAAAACCCTATCTCTACCAAATATACAAAAATTAGGTGGGCCTGGTGGTGCCTGCCTAGTCCCAGCTTCTCAGGAGGCTGAGGCGCAAGAATTGCTTGAACCTGAGAGGCGGAGGCTGCAGTGAGCCGAGATCGTGCCACTGCACTCTAGCCTGGGCTATAGAGCGAGACTCTGTCACAAACAAACCAACAAAAGACTTATTATAATAACCATGGGCCTAATGGGACTATCAGGAGAGGCGATCTCCTCCTCGGACTTTGTATGCTTTGCAATAATTTTAATAATACCACATAAATGTGAAAGAAAACAGCAGCCAGAAACCCCCTATGTATTGATCCACAGGAAATACTCTTAGTTCTCAGCTGTACAAGACCAGGTTGCTTCTAAGAATATTTACATTTTATTCAGTACAATAAGATGTTTTGGAGACCCTCACTCTGAAACTCTACCCGTTAATTTCTTTTAACTCGGAGTCTGGCATCCTGGGAATCTTGTTGGCCTTCTACAAGAAACTTTGTCTTTAAAATCAGAACTATTTGTTTTATTCTTAGCTGCAACAGAACAGTAGCTTCAAAGAGAATTCAGTCAATGTGTGACATTTATCTTTATAGCAAACGGACATAATCTTCCCTCTATCGTGTCCCCTTTCAGAGGAGCCGTGTAGCATGTGCTGGGGGCACAGGGTCACATGAAAGAAAACTCCCCCTCAAGTGTCACATCTCTCTTGCAGGGAGAAAAGGCTATCGAGTGGTGGACTCTTTAAGGAATTAAATACACCATGACCTGGCAACCACTGAATCCTGTTCAAAAAAGAAGAATAAGGCCAAACCTAAAAGACAATTTTTTTTCATGGTTTGGACTTCCCTTGACCTAAAGAAGGTCAAAGAAATGCTGGTGTCTAAATTACTCAAGGCAGGATCAGCTTTTCTAGCATATATCTCTTTGTAACTTAAGAATCAACTTCATATGCCCTTTTTTTTGGCAACATTTTGAGAAATCGCTTTTTAAAAATGCAATCCCTGAATCAGAATGGTGTGTAGTTTATTTTTGTGGCTTTTTGTTGTTGTTGTTGAGGTGGTTATGATTTGTTTACTTAAGTTATTAGGCAACAGAAACTCTTTTCCCTGCTGTGAGAGGCCGGTCCACCTATGTATTTTGAATCAAACTAAGATTTCCTCCTGAGGGAAAGGAAAAAACAATCAAGACAAATGTTCTGAAACAGGGGTGATGGCTCTCACATTTCCATAACGCTTCTTACATAAATTAAAGGTACAACCCAGTCTAGCCCCAGGTGGCCTCCCGAACCAACAGTATAATGTGTGGAAGGTGGGGGATGAGGGGGAGGAAAGGAATAGGAGTCAGGGAGGGTGGAGGAGACAGTTGGAGATGATCCACCTTTCCTTCCACTCCTCAGATGCCAGTATCAGTGATCCCCAGTAACACCAAATCATGTACCCATGATACAAAGACAAATAACAAAATCAGATACTCTATGAACTCCTTATGAACCCATAATCTAGCTAGGCAGCTGAGAAGTAATGATATTCACTTTAACTGAAAAGAGTGTGGGCATCCCCTTTTCCAATCCATGCAATAACAAACAGAACTTGAATGTAGGATGTGTCTACGTGGACGTAAGGAATATTTTTTGAGTAAGAGTAAGAATTTCAAGGGTCCTCGTTTTCTTGGCAGTGATCTTTCCTCATACATGAGTTTTAAAAAATGAAATACTTTTTTAAATACAGTTACTGTGCTGATGAAGCTGCTTCTCCAAGTCTTGGACTATGAACACAGGCACGTTGAAAAGGGGGAGTCTGGGTGGGGAGGCCTTAGGTACAAGTCAATCAGCAGGAGGTTCTACAACCCAAAGCTGAGACGTTCCTTTCCCTCCTCTTTCAGTTTGAACATTCTGAACATCCATTGATTAAAATATTAAGTGTTTCAGCAATAGAATAAATTTAGTAAAAAGCAAAGTAAGAAACGATTTCTTATAGATCTCCTATATTAAATTCTTCTGAGAAGCCCACTGAGTTGTTGGCATAGATTAAATGCATTTAAACCAAAAAAGGAACACAGCTTTTCCCTAGGGTGTATTTCCTACAACAAAACAAACAAAAAGTCTACCATTCACTGGAAGCTCATGACCTCTTTCTCATCTTTATATGCATCTAGTCGTTTCAGGGAAAAAAATTATAATCACAACCATTGTTGCTTATACCCAAGACTACTTTAACATGACAAAGCTGCTACAGTTTGGCCTTCAGGGGACATGGTTTTATCAGTCACTTCTTTCCAAGTCTTCAGTCAACTGAAGTTTAATATTAATTTTGTATAAGCTATTCCAAGTAATTAATGTCCAGAAGAATTTATACTAGAAACACCATTCATACATTTATTCAATAACTAGATGTGAAGAATATATATATATATATATATAATTATTATTTTCATTTATTCATTTTTTATTTTTTTGAGACAGAGTCTCACCCAGGCTGGAGTGCAGTGGCACGATCTCAGCTCACTGCAACCTCCGCCTCCCAGGTTCAGGCAATCCTCCTGCCTCAGACTCCCGAGTGGCTGGGATTACAGGCATACACCATGATGCCCGGCTAATTTTTGCATTTTTAGTAGAGACATGGTTTTGCCGTATTGGTCAGGCTAGTCCCGACTCCCTGATCTCAGGTGACCCACCTGCCTTGGCCTCTCAAAGTGCTGGGATTACGGGCGTGAGCCACTGTCCCCAACCTAAAATTATATTTAGTATATAGCCATACCTTTCTTTCTACCACTATCCCTAAAGGAAATTTCTGTAAGTCAGGGGTGATTTTTTTTCCATGTAAAATTACCCCAGCCTCCTTTGCTTTTCTCGTTTCCAAATTTTACCCATCTCTCCTTATTTCACCAGACGGCAGGTGAGAAGAAAGGAGAAATGAAATTGATAAACCTTCTAGGATTTTATTGACATTTCAGAATCTCTAGAGTGAACAGTTTGGATCACTGAGAGCCATAAAAGTCCCAAATACACATTTTCCTCACTGTCTTCTGCTGTTGACTCAAGTGTTGAATTATAATTAGCGCATATAGCTCACTCAGCAATTTAAATGGAAATTTGTCATAAATGCATCAAATCGACGTTAACTGTGATCGTTCAGTCAATTATTTGCCATTCCAAACCCTCTTCATCACTGTTGCTGCAAATAATCAAAAGTTGGCTAGACACACACAGCAGCAGTGTTTGTACCGATGAGGACACACATAACCTACTTCCTGCTCCAGTCTGGCAGGATATCCTTAAGAGACATCTGAAACCCCAACATGCATCCCCAGGAACATGTATTTCGTGCACACGATTTAAAAGCAAACCAGAACAAGAAATGGTGTTTCCTCTGTGAGAACGCAAGTGACTAAATTTCCCCCTCAGATGAAGAATTGTGACTACCAGTGTCCTATATGACAGCGATTTCTCCTTCGGAAAGACTGCCTCCACTAGAAAAACCTTAGGATTCAAATTTTCCACATGCATATTCCTTCAGAATTGGATTGGATTTGACTTAAATAAAGCATTCACAGGAAATGTGTTGATTATGTTTGATTGACAATCTTTTTTAGAGTTCTTACAGGACAAGAAATTGTAGAAGAATAGGATATGTGAAAAGGGCTTAAATTCCACAAAAAAGTAATAAAAATGCTAACATAAAAGTATATGCTGTGATAAATTAGGGCAGAGTAGTTCCTGATTGTACAAAAGTCCATTTGTGATGGAGGCAGCAGGAGTGTGGGCTCTCCGTTGTCCACTATTTCAAAAGCAGTGGGCTTTTTTCCCCCCATGTTCAGTGATGCCATGCACTCCATGACAAAGATGCTTTGATCTTCCCCCATTAAATATATCTTGTATAGACCTAGCCTGAACTTAGTAAGAAAAAAAATCATTTGTATGAAAGGGAGGAAATGCTGTATGTCTCTAAGATTATTCATTACCTTTCAAAAGGGAAGCTATTTGTGAAGTCTTTGTGTATTACGTAGACGGAAAGACTACTATGCTGCTTACTTAAAGTATTTTTGTTGTGCTCTTGCTTTTTTATTCTTGCCTCAGATCAGATGGGGAACCCAACTGAAAAAGGCAATAAGACATGGCAGCTGATAGTCAAAAGGACTTACACGATGATTGAAAGAAAAGATGCCATACCTGAATTGGAGGGTTTAGAAACTCTTCCCTTAGGAACTGGGAGTAATAATAATTCCAGAGATTGTGGTGGTGGTGGTGGAGGTGGCGGTGGAGGAGGCGGAGTGACTTTTTCTGGTTTCTTCTCTGAAGGCGGGGGCGGTAAAGGGTCCTCAGGCAGCAGCGATGATTTCTCAGCCAGAAGACTGCCAGCAGCCCGTGCGGCCACCTCCTTCAGAAGGGCCGCTGAGGAGGTCATAGAAGCCAGGGAAAGGAAGGAGCTGGCGGGAGGAGGGTGCTCCTGACCGGGAGTCAAACTTCTCTCACTGACCTTCTTGGACAAAGCGGCCAAGGTAGAACTGGCAGACTGGGAGCTAAAAGGGGAGGAAAAGGACTCAAATCGCATGGTCTCCTCAGTCCTGGTGAGAGATTTGTCCTGCAGAACGGCATTGGCTGCAGCTTTCAGTTTTAGGATGGCTGAATCCGGAGACAAGCTGCAGGCGGTGGTTGAGTTTGGCAACCACTTACCTTGATTCCATATAAAACGGTTACTTGGAGTGTATTGGTCATTCTGTTCCTGCTTCTCGGCCAACTTCCTGGCCAGAACACTGAGCTGCTGGGCGTGGTGGGAAGGCGGGGAAAAGGAGAGGTTCGAGCCAACGTTTACGGGGGACTCCACTCTGCCATTGGCTGTGGCCGCAGCATCCAGTTTGAGGGAACCAGCCTCCAGCAGCCGCCTCAAGTTGCTGCTCAGGGGCTTGTTAGAGCCTGGGTCATCTTCACATAAAGAAGACACTCCTGGGGAGAGGTGATCTTGACACTGCAGTGAGTCTCGCAGGACCTCACCGTCCAGTGCCACCAGCTCCAACGTGTGGCTGCTGGGAGTCGCGCTTCCCAAGGAGGTGTCGGGGGACGTGGACTGCTCCTGGATCCGGTCCTCCAGCGACAGCTTATAGTTCTCCTGGACTTCCCCATAGGATGCTTCTGATGGAGTCTCTGAAGAGTTTCCATACCAGTGTTCTCCTTCACTGAGCTCTCCCTCCGCCTCTTCCTGCCTACTAACATCTGGGGAGAATTAAGAAGATCAGGTTTACTCCCAAAGTGAGCAATAGGTCAGTCTCGAGACATTCAAATGGAGTTGATGACATGCTTTCTCTTCCCTTCCACCCAAGAACCAAATGAAAGGTGGCAACAGCCTTAACAGAATGTCAGATGCTGAATCAGACAGACTTGGCAGAAGCCTTGAAAAAAGTAAAAAAGTGATAAACAGGCAAAGGTAAAAACACACCCACGTAGTCCAGGTAAGTTGAAATGGAAAAGAAGGAAAAAGAAAAAATGGATCTGGTAAAGAGGTAACTGGAAGAAGAAACTGCTGTTTTCGGTGAATGGGGGGAAATGGGAAGTCTATATCCTTATGAAAACCCAGCACTGTATGTTTAGCACTGTGACAGAATGAGAGGGGCAGGCTGGCATGGTGGGACACAGACCATGGGACACAAACCGTGGGAAGTGCTTCCCTACTTTCCACCTGGGTGACTCTAGGCAAGTCATTTAGCTGGTTTGAGAATCCACTTCCTCCAATATAAGATGCAATTTTTTTAAAAAAGCTTATAAAAAATGTAAATAATACCTGTTTAACTCACTTCACCAGTTGTTATGGAGCTTAAATCATAATAACCATCTGATGATGTTTTGAAAACAGTCAAGTACTGTATAAAATCAGATTGCATGAGCAAACACTACTCACATTTCTGACTTCTGACTGTGACAATACTCCCATGTTATGCATGCTACCTATTTGAGGGACTTCAACTTCAGTCACCAACATGCTTGCCATCTTATCACAGGCCCTGATTAGGAATCTGTTCCCTCCCTCCACTAAGAGTCCCTTTTCGTTACTTTCTATTTATCGATCTGCCACTACCACTCCCATGTGCCAGTTAGGCAGGCTCCTTGCATTCATAAGCCCTGCCACTTTTCTGCCTTTGCTCACAATATTCCTTCTATCTGAAAGGTCTTTCCCCCAGAAAAGCTGACTATCCAATTCTACTTACCCTTCAACATCTGGCTTAAAGATTTCTTCCTTTTGATTCTCCCTGGAACTCTCAGTCAGAATTAATTTCTCCTTCTTATTCCCTCATTTAACAGACAAATACAACTGTATACTACATGCCAAGCATGGTTCTAGATTGCCTAGTTTGTTCTAGATTGAGTAACATTGAACAAAACTAAGATGCTGCCTTCTTGGAGCTTACATTCCAGTGAGGGAAGACATGCGTCAAACAATATTAATAAATGAGTAACTCACATAGTATCCCAGAGGGTGATAAGTCCTATGGAAAACCACATAGGGCAGGACATGGAGAATGGGGAGTAATGGGTGGGAAGACAGCTGAAATTTTAAACAATGGTCAAGGTGGAGCTTCACAGATGTGGTGACATTTGAGCAAAGATTTCAAGGAAGTGAGAAACTGACCACGCAGAGGGAGAGTCACTGTGAAGGCCCTGCTGTGGGAACATGCCTGGCACATCCATGGAACAGCACTGAAGCTATTGTGGGTGGAGTGCAGTGAGTGAGGTCAGAGCAGTGACACAGGAGGTAAGAGAATACCATGAGTGTGTGTGAGCACGTGTATGGCAGTGTGTGTGTGTGCACGTGTGTGTGTGTGCATGCACTGTGGTGCAGGAATGAGGTCATGCAGATCCACAGGACATTGTGAACTGCAGAAGAGTCTTCTGCATTTGGCAAAATTGGGGACCACTGGAGAGTTTGTGGCAAGGGAGTGTTACGACGTGACTTATGTTGTCAAACCTTTGTTCTGGCTGCTGTGTGGGAAACATGAGTCCAGGTACAAGGAGGAGCACAAGAAGGCCCGCCACGAGGCCAGAATCCAGGTAGGGATTATGAAGGCTCAGCTCAGGATTGCAAGGGTTGAGAAGTGACCCAATTAGATGCATATTTTGATTGCAGAGCCAACATTCTCATATTTTGTTCATATTGACTTTATATTACTCCAAATTATCTGTCTGCTGTGGGCTTCCCTTCTAAAGTGGTGCTCCTAGAGGGCAGGAATTGTATTTTATTATCTACATATTCCACACTTGTGCCTAGCACAATGTCTGGTCCCCAGCAGAGTTCCATGTATCTGTAGGAATTGAGCCAAAATCCCTCCTTGTGCCACGTTTTGTCACATAACATGCTGTTTCTTTCTGACATAGAAATAACTAGAACTAGTAATGCATGAACTACACACTAATACATTGATCTTCCCATGCTATTTAGAGAAGAAATGTCACAAATGACAAATTTTCTTTCACAGAGCTAAAATTCTGCAACTCCTTCCTGAGATTCTTTATTAAGTTATCAAGAAAATGTAAAATATCAAATGGAATTTGCTGGGAAAAAGCACATAAAATTGAATTTTCTCTGTTAAAAACAGTCTAGTTCTTTGTGATCTGCCACATTTCCTTCTTCCCACTTGATTTCAACATTTTTCATCTTTCCTAAAATAGGCGGAGACCCTAAACTCATCATTTCCCCAGTGGCTTCTTGGAGAGATGCTTTTTACCAAACACCAAGCAGTCCAAACCAATTTCAACAACAGGGCTAATTTTTTGTTTCTTTGGCAAATCACCTTTCTTGATTGCAGATTAAACATCTCATCCTTCAGTAGAATCACATACGAAGTATCCTACAAATACTAAGTCAAAAGTTTAAAAATCCCTACAGTAAGAATTTGTTGCGTATCTGCTCAAAGAATCTTTTTTTTAAATCTTTATTATTAAATGAAGTACACTCACTAAGTGAAGTAAAGGGAAAACATATTATTCAAATTTAAATACTTTTAGGTCATATGTGTGTCATACCAGAGTAGCTCTAGATGTCAAGAATGGTCACAAACTAATGCAGGATCACCTAACAACATACATAAAATCTAGGTTTTGAGAACCACAAAAAGTTACAACCACACACTCAATCTTGTCACATTACTCAGACTATTAAATATGTTTAATTCAAGGTTACTGGCTGAATCAATGACACACGACCATGTAGAGCTAATGCAGAAACCAAGAACCCCAAATCTCTCAGTGACTCAGTGCTACTCTGCAAGGCTCCACTGCACAATCTGCAAACAGAACCTCTGTATGGCAACTTCTAGAGCGCTCTGATCAGCTGCTCACCTCCTTTCCATTCCCCATCCTTCCTGCCAGCCTCTTGAATCAGAAATCAGCAAGGGATTCTCTTAAGGACAGTATTCACTCTTTATCTTGAGCTAAATCATTAAGAGGTGAGTACTCATTATTTCTGTACTTTAATCTCTTTATTCCCATTCTGGTTCTTTGTTGCAGTCCAAAAGGAGATTCAAATGCCTAAAGAATTTAGCACTTCTACTTGCAAAGTGCCAAAAGCAAAGCTTAATTTCCTAACCCCCTCCACACCCTCAGTGAGCAAGAATATTCCCCCTCCAAATGCGCGGAAACAGGTGAGTGTGCAAACAGGTAAGCGTGCCAAAGGCTAAAAAAACAGTCAATCTAGGCTCTAATCCTACCAGTGATAAAGATGTCTGAACATTCTTGAAAGACACAAGAGCTAATATCTACATTTAAGGCAACTTTCCTATCCTTGCCAAAACACAAATTCAAAACAAACAACTGAGTAAACAAAGTATTTCTTAAACAGAACTGTTTATAGCTCCTAAAATGCCTGGATAATTTCTCAGCCATCCATCCCTCTGTTGTTTGCAGATTCGATCACTGATATACACACGCTTCTGGACTGCAAGAAGACTTGGATGCCTGAAGACTATCTCTTGGCTGGGCATGGTGGCTCACATCTGTAATCCCGGCACTTTAGTAAACTGAGGAGGATGGATCATGAGGCCAAGAGTTCGAGACCAGCCTGACCAACATGGAGAAACCCTGTCTCTACTAAAAATACAAAATGTTAGCCAGGCATGGTGGCATGCACCTGTAGTCTCAGCTATTCAGGAGGCTGAGGCAAAAGAATCCCTGGAACCTGGAAGGCAGAGGTTGCAGTGAGCAGAGATCATGCCACTGCACTTCAGCCTGGGTGACACAGAGAGACTCTGTCTCAAAAAAAAGAAATAAAAAGAGTATCTCTTAAATTCATAATACCCTATTAATCGCTTTTCTGAAGATGCTGCTACTGAAATTGAGGTTATTCAAGAAATAAGTTACCATATATTTTTAATGTGTGGCCTAGAAAGAGAAAGAGCAGGAACTTGAAGAGAAACATCTGAAATTATTCTGGCAATACCTGAGGTCAAATAAATGGTGGGGGTAGCTTTTGGAGAAATGAATGCAAGATAAATGAGGATGTACAGAGGGCGGGGAAAAATCTTAAGAAGCTCAAACAAATATGTCTGTGTTCACAAAACAGCAAGGATTTTCTCCCACTTTTTTTTTCTTTTTCGCCTGCTAGTCTCCTCTATTTTCCTGTTCAATCTCATCAAGAAGGAGTTCTTGAAGGCTGCGATGGTCCAGCTATGGTGAGCTCCCCTTCTACAGAGTCTATAGGACAACCTGCACCTTTTCTAGCCTGGAATTTCTTTTCACACTACATTGTAAGAAAAGCTTCTCTCATTGGGAAGCCCAAAACAAAGCATGCCTGAAATCTAGAGGATGAATTTGCTGGACACAACAAACTTGAGAATATATAAGCATTGACTTTTGTGTCTTTCTTTCACAATCTGAGAAGTCTCAGGCAGCAAGATACCTCCATTTTCCAGTCTGCCAACCAGCTCAGACTCCTCGCACGGAATCACAGAGCAGCACCACATAAGTCGGGGTCCTGGAAATGCCTCCTGCAGTACAGTGACTATGGATTTCACAGCTTTCTTAACTAAGGCTTCCCTGGGAAGCCTCTGAATGGCCAAAGTAAATAACTTCTTTGTAAATACATTATTTTTAACCTCCAGAGAAGAAAGCTACTTTCCTTGCTAATTTTACAACAACCTCTGTCTCTGACTGTCAGGTTCACACTGTTTCTTGTCAATTTTACACAACAGTCTGTTTTTGTGTGTGTTTTCCCTTAAAATCAGAAACACAAAGAATTAAGAATAGCAATGGTGCAATTACAGAATGAAAATATGCTGAATACATTTTGTTTCCATGTGGCGAATATTTCTCCTTTGGGGAAAACAAAACAAAATTCCACTACCTAACACATTTATTTATAATTCAGTTCTCAAGCAGCAACTCGGTAACTTGATAGCTACAACTCTTGCTGCATTCTTGGTAGAGAATGTCTTTTCAACTCAATTCCTTTTTGGTTTGACAGTTTTAATCACATACATTTAATTGGACCAATATACAACTCAGAGCATCCTTGTTCAGAAAGATTGGGAATGCAGAGTGAAAAAATATACAAGAAAGAGACGCCTATTAATTTTCATGCTTTTTGGTTGAAGCAAGTGGGGAAGGAAGCCTAAATGTCCCATTTCTAAATCTACTCACAAACTATTCCTACCAGTCACCCACATGAATAGTCAGTCCACATGAATCTAGCCAGCAGGTGTTAATAAGAACAGGACTCAAATTCTTAAGACTCACCTGGTCGATTCTCTAACAATCAGTGTCTCCAGCACTCTCTTCTTGTGACCACAGGTATGTTCACCTGGTACCTACCAACCAACCTTCTGGTTTATTTTCATGTAAAAATCTTTTAAGTTTTCCCTTTCCTACTTATACACCTCTAAACATAAATATCTATGCCAATTAAGATGGTAAATTAGCATTACCAGTTATGCTCATAAGTACTACAAATCATACAACCAACTTTTACATGCAGTTTACCATAAAAGTAGTTTGTAAAGTTTAATACAAAAGTTATTATCAAAACGAGTGCTAATAATTGACTTATTTCAGCAAGCATTTACTGATCACCTACTATGTTCTGGGAACTGTTCCCCACAAAGGGAAACTCAGAGACACAACACTCTCTGGCATAAAAGTTTACAATCAACAGACGAATGAGGGGTTCACAAGCATTCAAAGCATAATGACTGGTGCCACCATTCAAAAACAGCAAGGGTTGTGCGAGCACAGAAGAGGGAATAATTCCAGCAATGCAGGTGGCTTTGAAAGTGGATCTTAAACGGCGAAGGCTATTTTAATGGTAGACAGAAATTCATTTACAAGTAGCCTTGCTCCTCTGCAAACTATCAAAAAGGAAATATGTCAATCATGGAGCTAGCTAATATCCAAGTGATACATGTTGGATAAATTAACCCAATGAAAAAATTTTATATTCTTATAAAATACGCTATCTTCACATCTTAAAAATACACTATGTATTGATTTGTCAAAGGTAGACCTTACCAACTACTTTATCATACTCACTAGTTTTGAAATCAAACTATACATAATAAATACCTGGAGGAAGGGCTATGAGTTACTCATTTTTGTGTTCCTTCTCGATGCCCTGCTCATAGTAGGGGTATCTGGGCTCCTGTGGTTGTAAATGACAGAAAACCAGCAGGACCGCATGAAGCAGTAAGGGAATTTTCTCAGTTCCTGTACCAAACAATAAAAGGGGCACAATGGAGCCAGCATCAGATAGGATGTCGAAAGCACCATCAGGGCTCTCTCTCATTCTCCTCTAGTCTCTTTCTCTCTGGCCACTTTTCCCAGGAGGCTGAAAACCTGGCTGCAACCGGTTCTGGGTTTTCACTCTCAATGACTTCCCACTAGAGAAAGGTCTTTCTGCCTCTGATTGGCCTGTTGGAGGTCATGTTCCCCTTCCTGGGCCTATCACTGAAGCCAGGGGGCGGGTTCTACAATGGGCTCAATGTGGGTCACAGAAGAAAGGAGAGGGAAGAGGTATCAGGAAGACAAAGGCAATGACCTCTATAACGTTTAATAAAGGGTTCTTCTGCCGCATATCAGGCTGTTCTGAACCAATTTTATGATGCCAAGCATAAAACACATCCGCATTTAGGCCGGTTTTACTTGCCAAGTTTTAAATTGTCCCTTTGTAGCCTGAAAGCCTTAGCACATCCCCCACACCAGGTCTGCCTGAAACTAAGAGACCTCTCGCGTCTTCAGGGCTCCAAGTCCACAGTCTGAGGTAAACGCACGGCTGGCAATCGGCTCCACAGGACAGAGACTTAGAGATTACAGTTATCAAAACATGGATGCCCAGGACGCCCAACCGCTGTCAGCGTGGCCAGGAAGAAAATGTAAGAACTGCTAGTTATTTAAAACTGCCAGGGTGGAGAAGACAACCAGATTCCTATCACCAGTCCAGCTCGGGAAAAGGTGCCGCAAAGGCATGAGGAAATGAGAGGAAGTCTGGAGAGCAGAAGAGTCCACAGACAGAGAGCCGGGGGCTCCTGGGTCAAGACGAGCGTTTGGCACACAGCAAAATTGTGAAATCATTCTCCCAAATGACAGTGAGTAAAATAAAGGTAACACAAATGAACACATCATTCCTCTGCAGAGTGAGTTCCAAATAGTAGCTAAGTCAGTTTCAGTATTCTCATATAAAGTATTTAGATCTAACATGGCCGAGGAGCTGCCCGAGCTCCTTACTCAAGCTGCCCAACTCAGCAGGAATGGCAACTCCCCCATTCTTCCAATTGCTTAGACCCAAATCCATGCCACCTCCCTGGACTCTCCTCTTTCTCTCAAACCCCACATCCAATTCGTTCTCAGATTCTGTTGGTTCTACCTTCAATAGAGGTACCAAATCTGGCCACTTGGCACCATTTCCACCACTGCTAACCTGGTACCCAGTGCTGCCGTCCCCCACCTGTACTAAGGCTATAGCCTTCCAACTGGTCTCCTTACTTTCCAGTCTTGCTCCATCATTCTCAACCAGCAGCCAGAAGACATTCTCAAAAATAGTATGTCAAATTCCGTTCCTCCCATCCCCAAAGCCTCCACAATGGTTTCCCACGGTTCTCGGAATAAAACACAAAACTCTTACCTGGACCTCAAGGCATCCCTCATCCGTCTCCTGGTGACCTCCTTTCTTAACACTCTCCCTTACTGGGAAAATAACCTCCTGCCTCAGGGCCTTTGCAATTGCTCTTCCTTTGCCTGAAATCCCTTTTCCCACACAACAGCCACATGCCTGAGTCCCCTAATTCCTTAGGTCCACCCTCGAGCCTCACTGTTTTTTGGAATACAAGCTCTGAGAGAGGGCTTCGTTTTGGTTGCTGCTGCATCCTCAGCATTTAGGATGGTACTGAACATAGAGCAGGCACTCAATTATTATTTGTCCAGTGCATACATGAAATGGAAGAATGGGCTGAACGATCATAAAGGTAACACCTGTCAGTAATGGAAATGAGAACTATTTTCAAAATTATATTGCTATTTTTCTCATGTGAGTCAAACTTGGAACAGAGAAAAAGCCTGTTTTGCAAACTTCCACCACTTTCCCCAATGGCCAAGAAAGAACCGCACTGTAGGGGAACTTGGAACTAAAGTTGCAGCCCCCTCTAAGAAGCCCCCACCTTCTTTGAATTTTAGCTTGACATTTCAAGTGAATTCTGCATTCTACTCTATACATAGCTGTGTCATCAAGGAAACTTTATTCTCTAGAAAGATGCAACCTACTTCTCCAGGTACCCACCTGCTTTGGAGAAACATATACCTTATTTGTAGAAGCAAGAACGTATAAAAATACCTAGCACAAGGACAAGAGCAATAAGGGGTGATTATCATTATTACTGCTATTACTAACCAGAAAACAGTACTAGACCTATTACCCCCACTTTCAAAGACAAAAGGGAAGATGCAGAGGATAAAGTAACTTGCCAGTATGATACAATTAATCTGTAAGATATCAAAAACTATTTGTTATATTTGAATTTTGTTATATGAATTATTTTAGAGATGAAAAAGCCTTGGAAATCTAGTCTATATGGCTAGTTTCTAGTTAGAGGCCTAGAAAGGGCCAGAGATTTGCCCAAGGTCCCATAGATGATTTCCAAACATACACAGTGCTAGAGCTCAGATGTCCCAATACCACTAAACCATGGTACCTTTCAATCAACATTAAGTGAATTAATGAATGAATTCTAGAACAAGCCCTGGCATACAGCAGGCTCCCAATAAACATTTGTTGAATGAATGAATAATCATGAAAATACATCTGGAGCTACGATAGATGTTTTCATATTCATCAGCAAATTTCATCCTCACAGTAATTTTATATGGGAAACCAAACTCTTCATTTTACAGACCAGAAAACCAAAGTTCCAAAAAGTCAATGGTTTACACAATATGCATGCTTATTGAGGGACAACGCCAAGCTGAAACCCAAATATTCAGAACGTCTGACAACATGTGAACAGCTTGACGAAAAGGAATTTTTCAGGTAACCAAAAATTACCAAAGTAGCATCAAGTACTCAAGATTTTTACAATTTTATTTTGGTGGGATTTAAAAGTGCAAACACACTCAAACACAGTGTGTTGGTGCTGTTATGTCTGTTATACATAAATGTGTTTCAGGAGCTACTGGAACTTTCAGCAGTTTGTCCCTACATTAAATGGCCCCAAGCAACTATGTATTTTAAGTCCTTATTCCTACTTTAATAGTCTTTTTGAATACTTTTGCTCTCCATGATACCCTCAGCAGAGACCCTTTCTCCTACATTTATAACTCTGTCTGCATAAACTGAGATGAAAATCACCAGACTTATTAAAACTGTGTGCAAACTTGGAATGAATACCTGGTATCATGGGTTGAATTGTGTTTCCTCAAAAGATATTGAAGTTCTGACCTCCAGTACATATGACTGTGACCTTATTTGGAAATAGGCATCTACAGATAATCAAGTTGAGATGAGGTCATTAAGGTCATTGAATCTAGTAGGACCGGTGTCCTTATAAAAGGGAGGAATTTGGATGCAGAGACCCACATGCACACAGGAAGAACACCATGAGATATGTTGTCATAAACCTAGAAACTACCAGAAGCTGGGCAAGAGGACTGGAACAGACCCTTCCCTACCGCCTTCAGAGGGAGTATGGCCTTGTGAATACCTTGAGGGCAGACTTTTAGCCTCCAGAATAGTGAGACAATATATTTCTGTTGTTTAAGCAGTGGTTTGTGATACTTTGTTACAGCAACCCAAGAAAACTAATATAAGTATATTTGGATGAAGGCCTGAGGCTTTTTTCCTGGATTTTTTCCCCTCTGGATCCTCAACCATTGCCTCAGTTTGTAATGTAGTTTTTGTAATAAGCTAGGTATTATTACATAACACTGACCACACTGCTGATCAGTGTTAAGTCTTGTGAGGCTGGAAGGACTATGAGAGGACTAATATTATTTTTGCCTATCTCTCAATTTTAGTCAAATTTCTTTCGAATGAAAGATTTAAAAAAAAATAGGCCGAGCACAGTGGCTCACACCTATAATCCCAGCACTTATGGAGGCCAAGGCTGGCAGATCGCTTGAGCTCAGGAGTTCAAGACCAGCTTGGGTAATATGGCAAAACCACATCTCTACCAAAAATACAAAAATTAGCCAGGTGTGATGGTGCATGTCTGTGGTCCCAGCTACTCTAGAGGCTGAGGCAGGAGGATCACTTGAGCCCGGGAAGTGGAGGTTGCAGCGAGTCATGATTGTACCACTGCATTCCAGCCTGGGCAGCAGAGCAAGACCCTGTCTCCAAAAAAAAAAAAAATTAGCAAGAGAGGCTTTCTATTACTATGACTACTTAGAAATCTCCAAACAAAAAGATATACTCATCCTTACATCCTTACTCATGTTTCAGCAAATTAATAAGAAAGGAATAGTTGAAAAGATAGCTTGAATTCACTCACCAAAAGACCACTAAGACCAAAATGGAACTGGTTAGTACACGGATTGATTACTTGCTCTCTCACTCTTTCATGCACCTCCATATTACAAAAGGCTCATAGGATCTGTCCCCTCAAGCAATCAGAAGTAAATTTACCATGGCTACCACATCGTTATCAGAAAAATTGTCTGCTAAGGCTGATAAATCAGTTGATTATCTGCCTCCTTGACTTTTATTTTTTTTGTATAAATGTTTTCATTTTAATATTACTAATACTTGTTAGAAGATGAGTAATAAATTACCAAACTACTGAAATCACCAGAAAACCCTTACTAGAGCAAAGAACCTAACCAAAAAACAAACCCCCTCGAAAGCCCTAATCATATAACAATGTACTCTGCAGTCTAAGAAATAGCATTCTATGGATAAATGGTTACTTATCAAAATCTTAGCTTATACATAAAATGATACATTTCTTTGTAGATACACACAGACACAGGTACACATATATACACCAAGAGCAATGGCATCATGTACCTTGTAATGAAACATGTTATAGTCATAATCATTCTGTCTGCCAAAAAAAAACTTCATACAGTAAGTCCTTTATTTACTAAAAATACACATATATCCAGAAAGAAGAGGGCCGTGGGAGACAAGAGACTTAGCAAGGGAAAAGAGACAAAATAGCTTTTTATTTAGTGCTTAAATATATATAAAACAAAAGCTGCAAGGAGGCAGCTTTCCCCAGTGCACCCTCCCCAACCCACCACCAACACATTCACAAAATATTGGTGCAATTGATTGTATGAGAATATTTTTTACCCATTATGCACAAGTATCCATGACAGCAAAGGACAACCGATTTCAAGTTAACTCAAAGTTAACTTTAAACACTGATTTAGGCCAACAGCTTTAACCTTTATTCCTACTAGGCTTTGTGCCAGGGCTGCTATCAAGTGGTCAAATGTATTCTTATTCCTTGTCTCCTTTTATTTTCCCTGCCCACCTTCTGGTACACACAGAAGAAGTCAGCAGTAGAGAGCAAAATAAATAATTAATTAATTAAAAAAAAAAAAAAACAAACAAACAATAACAAAAGCTGCAATCAACCAACAAGCTAAGGTAATTTGAAGGGCCAGGATACCCCACAGCTAAATTAATATTCCCTTAACAATTCAAGTCCAGTGGTTTTATCCATTTAATTCTCTTTGAAGAATCCTAAAGATACCTTCCTTTCTTCTTGGGCATTCCTCAGGTATGCCACTTGGGGTTTTCACTAAGAGGGCTATTCTAGATATTTCACCTAAAAGAAAATCAGCACTGTTTTCTAGGACTTTGTCCCTAGCAGTGATGCTCCAAAGAGCCATTCATTCCGTCCCCAACAAAACTCGGATGCTTCTTGTCTTAGTTGATTTCATGTTTCTAAAACAGAATACTTAAGACTGGGTAATTGATAAGGAACAGAAATTTACTAGCTTGTGATTCTGAAGCCCTGGGGGCCACATGTAGTGAGGGCCTTCTTGCTGAATCATGACAACAGAAGACATCCTGCCAAGAGAGAGCAAGAGCAACAGATGGCCAAAATAACTTTTATAAAAACTCACTCTCCCAATAACCAACATACTCCCGAGATAAGGATATTAGTCCCTTCAAAGGACAGAGCTCTCCTGACCTAATCACCCCTTAAAGGTTCCACTTTCTCAACACTGTTGCATTGAGGATTAAGTTTCCAACATCTGAATTCTGGGGGATGCATTTGAACCACAGCATTCCAACCTTGGCTCCAAAAATTCATGTCCTTCTCACATGCAAAATATATTCATTCCGTCCCAATCACCTCAAAAGGCTTAACTTCTTTCATCATCAACTGAAAAATCCAAAAGTCCAGGTCTAATCCAAATTAGATATGGGTGAGATTCAAGGTGCAATTCATCCTGAGGCAAATTTCCCTCCAGCTGTAAGACTTCTGTAAAATTAAACAAGTTATCTACCTCCAAAATACAATGGTGGGACAGGCACAGAATAGATATTCTCATTCCAAAGGGAGAAATAGGCAAGAGAAAGGGGTAAATGGTCCAGAGTAGGTCCAAAACCTGACAGGGTAAACAATATTAAACCTTAAGATGCCAGAATAATCTCGTTTGACTCCATGCCCCAATCCCCTGTACACTGGGGTGGGGATTGGCCTGCCAAGGCTTCAGGGAGCCCCACCCCAATGGCTTTGCTGGGTTCAGTTCATGCAGTAGCTCTCAAGGGTTGGTCTTAGGCCTGCAGCTTCCCCAGGCTGGAGCTGCATGCTGCCCCATTCCTACAGTTCCACTAGACATCGCCCTAATTAGGGCTCCCTGCCTTAGCTCTGCTCCTGCAGAAAGTCTCTGGCTGGGCCCCCAGGCTGTCATAAAATCTAGATCGAAGGAAGTCATGTCCCCACCGCTCTTGACTTCTGAGCACCTGTACACTTCTACCATATGGACATAGGCAAGATTTGCTGCTTATACCTTCCAAAGCTGTGACACCTGGGGTGACCTGGGAGCACTATCTGCACTGGAATCTGGGGAGCAAATACTTAACAGCGAGCCTAGTGTCCCAAGAGCACCTGAGGCCTCTCTTTTGACATTTCCTTTCCCCAGGCCTTGGCACTCTGGCCTGTGATGGAACAGGGGCACTGATCATCTCCATGGTACCTTTGGGGTCATTCTCTCATTGTCCTCTGGTTTCCTTCTATCCATGTTAACCTCCTTATCAGTCAGTTGCTTAGCTATACCTATGGTCTCCTCTCCTAAAAATATTCTTTCATTCTCTACTACAAGGCCAGGCTGAGAATCCTTCAAATTTTTCAGTTCTGTTTCCCTTTTAATTATAAATTCCATCTTTAAATCATTTCTCTCTTCTCTCATTTTACTGTATGAAGTTAATAGAAGCCACGTAGTTCCTTCAACATTTTGCTTAGAAATTTCTCTCAAGAGATACCCTAGTTGATGGCTCTTAAATTCTGCCTTCCCAAAAGCCCAGGGGTATGGACACAATTCAGCCAGGTTCTTTGCCATATCGTAACAAGGATGGCCTTTACTCCAGTTTCCAATAATTCCTCCTTTCTATCTGAGATCTCATCAGAATGGCCTTTACTGTCCATATTTCTACCAACATTCCAATCACAACCACTTAATCTCTAAGAAGTTTCTTAGTTAATCTCTAGCTCTCTTCTAAGCCCTCACCAAAATTGCCCTTAATGCTCTGTTTATAGCAATCTACGCTTTTTCTAACCTGCTCCTTCAAATTCTTCTAGCCTCTATCCATTACCCAGTTCCAGAGCCACTCCCATATTTTCAGGCATTTGTTATAGCAATAGCCCCACTTCTTAGTACCAATTTTCTGTCTCAGGCCATTTTATGTTGCTATAACAAAACACCCAAGCCTGGGTAATTTATAAAGAACAAAAATGTACTGGGTGCACAGTTCTGGAGGCTGGGAAGTCCAGGATGAAGGGGCTACATCTTGTGAGGGCCTTCTCACTGCATCATAACATAGTGGAAGGCATCACTTGGAGACAGAGTAAGAGAGAGCCAAACTGGTTTTTGTAACAAACCCACTCCCATGATAGCAAGATTAATCCAGCTACGAAGCCAGAGCCTCTTAAGGTCCCTCTTGATTACCTCAGAAAGGCCCCACCTCTCCACACTGTTGCACTGGCAATTGTTTCAAACACAAGAACTTTGGGGAACACACTCTAATCACAGTACTTTGAGAAATGCATCAAGTGGTAAGATCGAAGTTCAGAAACATGCTCTGCTGCTACTTTGGATAAGGCTCAACTCCAAGGTAGCTGGTTCAAAAAACAAAAAATGGCATTCATATGCCATTTCCTGGGAGTGACCACTGACATTATTCCTACATCAGTTCCTCTGGTTCTTGACCTTTGGATATCTATAAAGGGCCATAATTTTGTATTTGAATAAATACACCACTTCTTTTTCATCTAAGAACTGTCTCTAGTTCTGTAGCTGCGACATTCCTACATATTGTAAGAATTTTGTTAACCAGCTTATCCTCCACCCAAAACTGGCATTTGAAAAGGAGAGTGAAAATGTACTGGGCAATTTAAAGAAGTTATTTGAGAAACAGAAGTTTGAAAAGCTTTTGATATATAAGGTTGGGGCAAAAAGTAATCACGGTTTTGCCATTACTTTTAATAGCAAAAACTTCATTCAATTGCTTTTGCACCAACCTAATAAATTTGCTCAACTAATCAGGGTTTCTTTTAAATCTCTGTTTTGCAGTTACTTAGAGAAAACCTAATTTTACAAAAGGTTCCACATTAATATCAGTAGTAGTAAATCTGACTTTATGTTTGTGGGCCACATAGGGTCTCTGTCCTTATATTTTGTTTTTGTTGCTCTTGTTTTAATCAACCCTTTAAGAATGTAAAATCTATTCTCAGCTCAAGGCAGAAAAACAGGATACAGTTTGCAGACTTCTGCTCTAAAACAGCAGCGAGCTAAGATTGCACCACTGCCCTCCAGCCTGGGCAAAAAAGTAAGACCCAGTCTCAAAAAGAAAAAAAAAATTCTGATACATTGCAATAAGTTTCATCATCATCTTTTAAATCTAGCCACTTGTGGGAGTCATTGAGCACCTTTGCGCCTCAGTATCTTCATCTATAAAATAGGGGGTTAGGATGGATCAGTGGTTTCAGCCTGGGGCTGTCAGACATGGCTGGGCTCTATGGACACACCCCTAGCTCTCGCCCCAGCACATACCAGCCAGCACAGCCCCTGTTTTGGCTCTGATCTTTTCTACATAGTGGAGCTCTCCATAAAGACAAGGAAGGGTTCCATCAATTTTGTTTTGTTTTGTTTCGTTTTGAAAGCCACTGTTTTAGATGACCTCAGGGATCCTCCCTGTGCAAATCCTCTATGAATCCACTTTAGATCACAATCATTATCCAATCATCTTATTGGGGACTAAACATCAGGTAAATAAAAATGATTGAAAATCCTATCTTGAGCCAGGCACAGTGTCTCACACCTATAATCCCAGCACTTTAGGAGGCTGAAGTGGAGTATCACTTGAGGTCACCCTGGGCAACATACCAAGGTGTATCTCTACAAAAAGCTTAAAAATTACCCAGGCCAGGCCGGGCACGGTGGTTCAAGCCTGAAATCCCAGCACTTTGGGAGGCCGAGGCGGGTAGATCACAAGGTCAAGAGATCGAGACCATCCTGGTCAACATGGTGAAACCCCGTCTCTACTAAAAATACAAAAAATTAGCTGGGCATGGTGGCGTGTGCCTGTAATCCCAGCTACTCAGGAGGCTGAGGTAGGAGAATTGCCTGAACCCAGGAGGCGGAGGTTGCGGTGAGCCGAGATCGCGCCTTTGCACTCCATCCTGGGTAACAAGAGCAAAACTCCGTCTCAAAAAAAAAAAAAAAAAATTACCCAGGCCTAGTGGCATGTGCCTGTCCCAGCTACTTGGGAGACTAAAATGAGAGGATCACTTGAGACCAATAAGTGGAGGCTGCAGTTAGCTGTGACCGCACCACTGCACTCCAGCCTGGATGACAAGAGTTAAGACCCTGTCTCAAAAACAAAAATAAAAATAAAAGTATATTCCCATATTGGGTATTTAAAAGAGGAGAAGCAAAAACAAGAAAGATCTTGTTCTAAGAGACCACCTGTACTTGTTCAGATTTGTGGAAGTTCACTGTATAGCCAAATCAAGAGCATTCCCAAGCCCACACATACCCATGAAAGGGAGAACTCATTCCTGCATCTCTCTGCTTAGAGCACTGGGAAGAACAGAATGCTTTAGCAAGGGAAGGACCAGTGACTCAGAGACCTGGTTCCACTTTGAATTTGGAATTTACCAGCTATGTAACTTCTGATGTTTATCTAACAAAAATTGAAGAGCCTACTATATACCAACCCTTAGACATGGTATTAGGAATACAGTGATGAACCAGAACGATGAGGAATGCTCTGTCTCCCATTATTCAAATCCATCATCCATAAAGAAGGGTAACAATACTGCTTTCTCTCCCATACATGGTAGTCCTGCAGAGATGGCCAAGTACATGTAAACTCCAAAGCATGGATAACATTAAACCAGAAACCCATAGAGTCTCCTCCTTTTCAGTAAATAAAATATATTCAACTTCAAGAATTCACTAATATTGATGAAATAAGGCCACAATAAGTTTTGTAAAGCAAAAAATCGATTTATACAGCATGACACAGCATGGAAAATAGAAAGGGCATAAGCTTTGAAACCAGACACTCCCACTCAAATCCTACCCTGCTATGCACTAGGCCCACCTGAAGTCTACAAACATCTACTCCTGTTTAGAGTATAAGATACTAATATCTGCAATTGTACACGGTTGTGGTAAAGGTAAATCAGCATTACATAAGTAAAGCACCTGGCAAAGAGTGGGCACTTAGTGAATAATAGCTTTCCCTTTCCCTTTCTCCCAGGCACCTAGAAATCTCAGATGAGAAAACATTATGTTTTAAAGAGTAGGGCTTACCTCAGAACTGTTGATACTGTAACCCAGCTCTATATCATAATCCCCCCAACCAAAGAAGACAGGAAACTACTGGTTGTTATGACCATGGAATCCAGATGCAGAATATGCCCAGTCATCAGGAAAATCTGACAGTCTTGGCACAGTTTGAGGACAGAAAGAGAGCAACAGCCAATAGCTGAGGGGAGACTCTACAGTCTGGAATGTGCCACACACTTCCAACCACAGAAGTTCTCTCTTGCACTTAGACGATGGTATCCCCTGTAGCATAGGCCACGCCCTCTGCTCTTCTGGGCAAGTCTCCTCAGGAAGGGAGGAGAAGCACGTGACTCCCTCCAGGCTACATTCACGTGAATGTACAGGGCACTATTCATCACCTCCTACCCAGCCTGGACGTACAATTTAGGCAAATCGTTTTCACATTTTTGAAGGAGGAAGACAGCAGGAGACGGACTCCAAAGTCTCTTCCACATCTAAAAAACTTTGATTCTGTGACCCAGGTTTAACTTCTTTGTTTATTAATTCAGCAGTGTTTATGAAACACCTCTTATGGGATCCCCCTTCTTAACTTCATTCATTTGTTCATTCAGCAATATTAATAGAACATCTCCTATTTCTTGGCTTCTGTGACCAGTTCTTCACTTCTCCCTTCATTCATTTATTCAGCAATATTTATTGATCCCTACTATAATCAGTCACTGTTATGTGCAAGAATGTACAAAAATGAGTAAGAAATAGTCCATGCCCTTTAAAAGCTCACAGTCAATAAGAACATCAACAAGTAAGCAAGTATAACATGCCTAGGAGGTTATGAGGTTATTATGATAGAGCTATGGGAATCAGGGGAGGGGATGCCTGATTCTGCCCAGGAGGTGAGATGATGAAGGGGAAGCAGCAAAGGCTTCTCAGAGAACTGAGTGTTGAAGGCTAAGTAGGAGGTTATCAGGCATGTAGATGAGTTGAAGTTATTTCAGAAACAGGGAAAAGAATACGCTAAGGAAAGGAGGCATTAGCATGGTTTGCAGAACAGATAGTTCGGTACGAATGAAACAAGGAGTACACAAGATGGCAGAGGAAAGGGGCTCAGATGACGAAGCATCTTCTAGACTTTGCTTTTGGCAAAATCTAGAAGTCCAAACTTTATCCTTTTAGAAAATGCCTAAAGGATCTTAAATAGGATTATCTGGATTACATGAGTGTTTAAGAAAGTCTGCCATGGTGGCAGTGTGAAGACTGGATTATAGAGGCAGGGATGGGGGAAGGGAGAGGTGAGTCCCAGGCAAAAAAAAAAAAAAAATACGAGGTTGGTTGGCAACCATTTCAATTATCTCTGAGAAAAAGTAAGAGTGTAAACCAAAGCAGTGGCAGGGGGTGGGCATGCTTTATTCTAGAGATATTTGGAAGGTAGAATCAACAAAGACTGGGTGGGCAAGAAATTCAATAGGGGGAAAAAAAGGAGAGGGTGGCATTTGAATTCCACTCAGGTTTCTGTCTTAGATGAGTGGGTTCATGAATGATGAGGACAGCAACCCAGAAAAAGGAGACATGAAGACCAGAAATACTCCTAGTTCCTCAGGACTGCAAATGTTAGTCATCTCTTCTTTGCTACCATGCAGTCTCCAAGATAAATCATGCTGGACCAAGGCACTCACTGGAGTTCTCCTCCAACAGGGGTTCCAGGAAGTCATAGGGGTACCAGGATAAACATGGAGCATCTTCACAGACCAACACTGTTGCATACATATTTACAAGAAACAATAATAATTTCTTGTAATTTGAGGAGTTACTGAAAACATTACTTTTAGTCTCAATCAACAGACATATATCGTATAATGCATATTTTAAGGTAATTCAAAGGAACATCAAAGAAATCTCACAGAAGCTGTGAGAACCCTTGTGAGTTTAGGATTCCCCATCTTCAGGGTTCTTTGCCTTTGGGGGGTCTTGGATGAAAATATTCCAAGTGCTACATTATAGCATTACTTAGTAAAGCAGAAGAAGTACATGAACCAAGACGCGGCATTTCCATTGCTGTGGAGACACCTTAGAGTAGTGGTTCTCAACGTGTGGTGCGTGGACCCCTATATATCTCTGAGACCCTTCCAGGGATCCTCAAGATCAAAACTGTTTTTAAAATAATACTAAGCTATCATTTGCCCTTACCACTCCATTGACATCTGTAATGATGATACAAAAGCAATGACGGGTAAAACTACTGAGACCTTAGTTCAAATCATGGCAATAGCAATAAATCATACTACTAATCACTGCATTCTTCACTGCTGCACATATTTAAAAAACTAATATGGAAACATAAAAGCAAAACAAGGAGAAAAGCCCTGCCAGTTTCATTAGGAATATCTTTGATGAAGCAGTAAAAATTATTTTCATTGAAGACTGACCCTTGAGTAAACATCTTTTTAATAATACATGTAACAAAATACATGCATAAAGCCCTTCTGCCATCACTGAAGCACGGTGGCTGTCTCAAGAAAAAGGACATGTGTGTGACTGAGTTAGGAGCTGAACTAGCCACTTTTTTCATTGACAATTACTATTTTTTTACTAAGACAGAGTCTTGCTCTGTCGCCAGGCTGGAATGCAATGGCGCTATCTCGGCTCACTGCAACCTCCTCCTCCTGGGTTCAAGCGATTCTTCCGCCTCAGCCTCCCAAGTAGCTGGGGCCACAGGCACATGCCACCACAGCCGGCTAATTTTTGTATTTTTAGTAGAGACGGGGTTTCACCATGTGGGCCAGGATGGTCTCCATCTCTTGACCTCGTGATCCGCCCACCTTAGCCTCCCAAAGGGCTGGGATTACAGGTGTGAGTCGCCACGCCTGGCCTGAACATTACGTTTAATTGAAAGAATAGACTATGGTCATTCAAGTGTGGGTATTTGGCAGACTCTTCATTGGAAATGAATAAAAGTAAGACTGATACTTCAAGGAAAAACTGACAGTATTTGTTGCCAATGATAAAATTCAAGTTTTCAAGTAAGAATTAAAATTTTGGAAAACATATATCTTACACTGTGAATTTGACAGCTACCCAATACAGTCCTTAAAGACTTTTCAGATAACATCAGTGTTGATATTAATAAATTATTTTATTGTATAACAAAATGTGTCAACATTTGGTAGATCTACCTAACTCAGTGAACCAATATTTTCCAAATGTCCAATGCAAGATGTTCTATGCACATTGATCCATTCAAAGCACAAGAAAGACCAGCAGATTTTAATGCAACAAAATATGAAAAGTTTATTGAAATGTTTTGATTCATCATTGCAACTAACGTTTTTAAGAAGCTACCTCTTTTTGAGTCTTGGTGTATTATCAATGAATATTCACAATTGCCTGGAAAGACGATTACATATTGATGTGAAGTCAGATTTTCTTCAGATACGCCATCCAAAACATGTCAAAAGATCGAATGCAGGCCAGGCTCAGTGGCACATGCCTGCAATTCCAGCACTTTGGGAGGCCAAGGCAGGCAGATCACCTGAGGCCGGGAGTTCAAGACCAGCCTGGCCAACATGATGAGAACCCGTCTCCACTAAAAATGTGAAAAAAAAAAAGAAAAGTCAGGCTCAGTGGTGGGCACCTGTAATATCAGCTACTTGGGAAGCTGAGGCAGGAGAATCGTTTGAACCCAGGAGACACAAGTTGCAGTGAGCTGAGATGGCGCCACTGCACTCCAGCCTGGGCAACAGAGGAAGAATCTGCCTCAAAAAAAAAAAAATGGTTGAATGCAGTAGCAGATAGGAGACTCTCGCTATCTTCTGTTAACTCGGGCATTAGAGATTTGCAAAAATATAAAACAATAGTGCTCTTCTCACTAAATCTATTTTGGAAAATATATTTTTATTAAAATATGCCTATTTGTAATAAACAGGTAGTGAGTTAGAATCAGTATTTTTAATAACATATTTAATTTCTCAGTTTTAATTTCTACTATGATATAGATAAACAGATACGATGCATATACACAAAAGGTTTTCAGAATTTAGGGGTCCTGTTTGACAACCAGTGTCTTAGAGAAATTCATACTCAGGCTAAGCTGATATGTACACGCATGTTCACAGCAGCACTGTTCAGAACAGCAAAAAGAAGTGGAAACAAAAGCAAACATACATCGTGGTATGTTTCTGCAGTGAAATACTGGAGAGGAGTGAAAATGAATGTGCCAGAGCTACATGCATCAACATGGAGAAATCCTGGAAAGGTAACCATGAATGAAACACCATGGTGCAGAACACACAAACACACACTGTACACTAACACTGTTACACATCTCAAAGACAAGCAAAACTAAGCAATATGGCAAAATCCACAGAAAAAACAAAGAAAACAATAAACAGAGCATTTAGGGTAATGGGAACTCTTAGGAGACAGGGAGCAGGAGAAGAATACATGGCAGGAGAAGAATACACAAACAGGTTTGATAGCATTAAAACTAGTTAAACTGGGTGGTAGGTTTAGATGTTTGTTTTGTCATTGTGCTTTTCATTACACATGTCTGGATATTAGATATACAATTTTTTGTTAACAGCACATACTCTATGATCCTCTAAGGGAGACAGAGCATTAGAACTCTCCTTGCTGATTATTGAGGAACCAAAGAGGTAAGGGAAAATTAAATAAGAGGGGATGGCAAATGCTGGCTGAGTGTCTGCAGCACTGGCCCCAAGAAGCTGGTTTGAGGCAGAGCTCACCCCATAGCCCCTTCAGGGGTCGCATCCCGTGCCACCCGCCTGAGTTTGGTTTCTCAACGCTCCCTACTTGAAAGGCCACTTCGTCATTTAGGCCATCGCCCTCCATCTCCATTTTTATCACCATGGCAGAAACTACCACACTTCACAGTTGATTTTTGAGATGTAATCAAACCACTGAATTTAGCAATCATAATCTCCTATCTGGGCCAGCTCCTTCCATATTTTTGCTGCTTCTTAGCTTCATATCACCAATATGGCCCCTCTGGTTCAATGAACTCCCTTATCTTAGGGTCTCTCACATAAATGAACTTTTGGTTTATTTTGCCCTCTTTTGGTTAATGTATTAATCTGTTATCATATTGCTAATAAAGATGAGACTGGATAATTTATAAAGAAAAAAGGTTTAATTGACTCACAGTTCCACATGGCTAGGGAGGCCTCACAATCACAGTGGAAGGCAAAGGAGGAGCAAAGTCACATCTTACATAGTAGCAGGTAAGAGAGTATGTGCAGGGGAACTCTCCTTTATAAAGCCATCAGATCTCATGAGATTTATTCACTATCACGAGAAGAGCATGGGAAAGACCTGCCCCCATGATTCAATTACCTCCCACCAAGTCCCTCTCATGATATATGGGAATTATGTGAGCTACAATTCAAGATGAGAGTTGGGTCGGGACACAGCAAAACCATAACAGCTAATGACATTTCTTCTTGGAATGTTCTCTCCTCTCTGCTCAGGATGGAAGTCCGTTGCTTCCTTCAGGACACTTTATACGTCATTCCTCTTTGAGAATCTTTTACCCATCACACCTGCTCTGTGTTTCCTCAAACATTTACACATCTGATAGTGTATCATCTTGCACTTGTTAGCATATTGATTTGTACTTATCCTCTGTGATTATTTTGTGTCAACATTTGTAAGAACTGTCAGCAGAAGTTGCATCCTACAGAACTTCTGTGAACAAGGTAAATGCTCGAAACTTTTCCTTAATGAATGAGCACCACCTGGGAGTTACAATTCTCAGCCAGTCAAATCGTCACTGCTCCAACATGATACCATGTGTGTCACCACACACCTTTACTCCCAAAAGGCTCTCAATTCAGTATAGTGAAAGACGTGTTCCCCTGCTTTGGAAACAGATTTCCAACTTTAAATAGAAACAAGCAAAGCAGCACTTTATAGAATCGTTTCCTGAAATATTAAATAATTTTAGAGTTCAACACTTCTCATCCCACCCCACGTTACTTGAAGTCCTTAGAAAATCACCCCCAATGGGTGGTTGAACCAGCTTCTTCATAAACACAATATCTGCTGTTTGACTTTTGGATAGTTTTATTTTTATTACGTTTTCTTCGAGACAGAGTCTCGCTCTGTCACCCAGGCTGCAGTGCAATGACGCAATCTCAGCTCACTGAAACCTCCACCTCCCAGGTTCAAGCAACCTGCCTCAGCCTCCCGAGTAGCTAGGACTACAGGTGCATGCCACCACACCCAGCTAATTTTCGTATTTTTAAAATAGAGATGGCGTTTCACCATGTTGGCCAGGCTGGTCTTGAGCTCCTGACATCAGGTGATCTACCTGCCTTGGGCTCCCAAAGTGCTGGGATTACAGGCTTGAGCCACCATGCCCAGCAGGATAGTTTTATTTATTCAGCAAATCTTATCGAATCAAATGTATCTTCCTTCTAACTTTTACATTATTGGTCTTACTCTCTGTTTTCTGACCAGCACTTTCATAAGTTAATGAAAATACTTTTCAAGCTGAATTTTAATTTGTTTCCATATCTTTCTCTGCTCATTTGTCTCTGAGCTCCTTGAGAGCAGAAACCTTGCTCTATTCAGCTCCACAAATTCCCAATCCCTGCCACACATATGCTGAGTTAGTGCTGGTGAAATAAACGAATGAATGAGAAAATGTAGTATCAGTTATCACACACCAGCTGAGAATTTAGGATGAATAACAATTTACTCCCTTTCTCACTTGACAGAACTTCATATATTTGAATGTAGCTACCATGCACAATTTTTACGCCCCCACTCTTAAATGAAGTATTCCCAGTTGCCTCAACAACTAGTTTTTCATATGATGATTTCAAGAACATACAACATTCTAGTTGCCTCCCTTCTTGTGAGTACTTTATCAATTTCCCTCTTTAAATCTGTTTAACCAATCTGGGATTCACTACTATAGATGGATTGAATTAGTTTCGAAGAGCGATGTTGCCACCCTTGTTCTGAATTCTGCACTTAAATTCTTTCAGCCAACTCTGCTGAAATGTATCCATTTTTCAAAGAAAGGCTGAGTTTTAAATATTAATTGTTGATTAACAGTGGTTATCTCTGGGGGTGGAAGTTGGGATGAGGGAACTTTCATACTCAAACATTATTACATGGGTTTAATTATTATACTAAGCATGTACTACTTTTGTCATTAAAAGCCAACACTGATTTTTACAAATAAATTAGTAAAGAGTTAATATTTGTGATTTCTATGGTTTCAGCCTGATGGAGTATGTCCAAGTCATATTTCAGCTTCTCGTACGTTTTCTCTTCTACACGTATTTTTTCACCTATCAACAAGTATTTGAGTAGCCATTTGTGCACAGCACTTCTCTCTACCTACGATCTAGTAGCCAACCCAAACCCTACTTCTAGATTGTGAAATTTCCCTCTTTCTATAAATGTCACAAAGCAGCTCACTGTAATTTTATTTCTAACTTTTTAAGGTCAGATTAAAACCCAACAAGTTATTATTTGAAGTTTGCCTTCCCCTAGAAGGGAGAAATCATATAGCACATTTCAGTAACATTTGCTGGAGCGTAGGGTCTCCCACACTTTGTTTCCTCCCAAATACAGCTGTGTTTCATGCTCTAGAGAGGACTGTTGGGTTAACAAGTAGGGCCAAACAAGTGCAGATTAGAAAACACCGCCTAATTCTAGCCCATTACGCAAGGCAGTACTCTCCATATGGAGTAGATAATTCAGGACTCAGACAGTGTCACTGCATGTGACTCCATTCTACTACCCTCTGCTTAGTCTAATATCAAAAACTCAGATCTTGAGTCTTTGAGGAGGGAAATATCATTGACAGCAGACGTTTTCATGAATCACGGGGCCATCATGTTCCATCAGCACCTAAGGGGTTCTCCTCCTGTAGTAGAGGGTCTCTGAGCAGTTTATAGTGGCCAAAACCATCTCCTTCAGGTTGTGAGATCCCATGTAGATTTCACAGACCTACAACTGCACTGTGTCTCAAGAGACCATCAAATGGTCCAGTCCTTGGTAGTGCTGACACTGGTGACTACATGCTAGCTTCTTCCCCTCTCTGGGTCTGTGTCCACTTCTGTCCAATCGTGGGAGAAGCAGCCCTTCCCTGCCTGCCTCACGGGCAGATGATATCAGTGAAAGTACTTCATGAAGAATAAAGCATGATATAAATAGAAGGTTTGGGTAATGTACTGGGTTTTCCATTTTACACGATGGAGCTACTTAAGCACAGAGAAGGTAAGTGACTTGCCCAAGGTCACACAGCCAGTGAGAAACCTTGGTGCTGGGAGAATTTGAAGAAGAAGACAGCAGTCTGTGTCTCCTGCCTACTGTAGGCTCCTTCTGTGAGTCTCTCTGGTTTCCAACCTCGAAGAGTTACAGTCAATTACTCAAGTCCATGAGCTGAGTTTAGGGTTTTAAGAGCCTAACAAATTACCGATAAGCTGACCAGACTCAGCATTGCAGGTCTTTATTTTTGGCTGAAATGGTAACATCCCAGAGTGGGAGTTCTGGTTAGTTCAGGGGTCATCAACTCGGGATTAAGCAAATTAATCACATCACCCAGAGAGCTTATAAAAAATGTTCAGGCTCAAGCTCCACTCTGGGTCAATTCAATTTAAATCTCTGGGAGTTTGTATTTTTAAAAAATCTCCCGGATGATTCAACTAGGTAGCCAGGGTTAAGAGCCACTGGGTTGGCTGATGGTGATCAGAAACTGATGGGCAGCAAGAGTTGTCCTTGACTGATTACATAATACAGTTCAAGGAATCCTCAGTTGAAATGAATTCACACCTTAGCTGTGTTAATATGGCCAGCATTTACTGTGCACATACTCTATGCCGGGCACCAATCAAAAGTCTACATGTACAAGCTGACCTAGTCTCAGAGAACCTACAACGGCCTCCCACTTAACAGATGAGAAAAACAGGCAGATAATAGCAGTAACTTGCTAGTGTCACGCCTACAATGTGGTGCTGCCAGGATCTTAATCCCTATACAGCTTCTTTATACTGCCATCAAATGTGCTATACCACACCTGAAACGCAGTGATGAATGGAAAGAGCAAAGAATGCTGGGGCAAGCAGAGCAGTTTCTAATCCAAATGCCTACAGGGACCAGGAGGTAAGACACCTGAGGTAGGCAGGCAGGTGTATATGCATATGGGGACATGGTGGCCGAGTGGCAGGAACTGTGGCAGACTGACGAGCACATGCCTAGGGAATGGAGACAGCCGCCACCGACTACAGCAGATTGCTGCCATGTGGGGAGGTGGGCCCAGTGCGAGTGGCTCTTCCAAGTTTTCAAAGGAAGCTGGAAATTTGGATTTTTATATGAAACCTCCGATTTCCAAAATGTTGTCTCAAGTTTTTAAACAGTATCTGTGTGGGGCAAAACACATTACTATGGCACCAGCTTGTAACCTACGATATGATCTCTCTCTCTCCCACTATGCACACAGCCCCATCCTTCATTTCAGATTCATTTTGTGTATTACTGGGAATTGGTTCTCTGTGATTAGAAACAACAGACCCTGCCTTTCCTTTTTTCTATGTAAATGAACTATTACCTATGTAACATATGGAACACCTAATATAAATTTCCTCTGTGTTATTCTAATCAGTGGGCTCCCTGTTGAACAGAAGAATAAATACATATTTATGGAATGCATATTCTCTAATTTGGGTCTCACTCTAAGTGTCCAAAGGAGGATTTAGTATCCCCACTTTATAGTAAAACCTGGTTATAATGCATATGATTATTACACAACTTAGATATATCTAATTCAGGTCAAATCATGTAAACAGAGAAACTCATTCCTATAGTAAAAGCCTAATATAATATCATTGGCCTATGAAACAAGGCCCTACAATAATAGCCTTGTAAATGAATTTTACCATATCATATTATTATTACTCACCACTCTAATGAGATATATTGAGAAAAAACCCATAGAAACCACCAAAAAGTTCCAGGTCAGATATATCTGTAGTCTAGTCACAATCTAAACAAACTAAAACACATTTCACATACTTAATAATAAGTCATATTTACCGAGTTCTTTCTATGCAGCAGGCACTAATTAGGCATGATTTTGTGTATATGTATAATATCTACATTTGTATATGTATTCAATTAATCCTTCTAATAGCTCTGTGATACATAAACTATTATCACTATTCAATGATGAGGAAAGTGGATAGCAGGGAAGATAAGTAATTCACCCAAGGTCACACAGCCAGTCAGTGGCAAAGCTGGGATCTGAACAGCCTGGCCCCAGAGTTAGTACATTTGACTGCTGCCCTGCGAACTTCGAAAGCATATGAGTCCTGTTTCTACTTTAGTTATACCATACACAGTAGACAAAGTTAAAAGAGGGCACAGTCACAGATGATACTTTCTCCCTCTCATTACAAAACAACAACAAAAGCTTTTTAAAATACAGTGCCAGACCACCTAAGATACTAGCACTATGTAACCTTAGAAATATCTATCACCCTCCACAAGCACAGTAGCTTGTTTCAAATGCTCAGATAAGCAGAGTGCTACTGATCAATCATGTAAAAGATCATTTTCTCCTGGCCTTCTTCAGTCTCCTTTGAAGGCCGCCTTCTTCAACACACTCAAAACAATTCATCCTGAGATCTACCCCTCTCTCTGTCTCTCTGTCTCTGTCTCTGTCTCTCTCTCTCTCTCTCACCTCTTTTCTTTTTTCCTTCACATCACAATTCTAATGGGATCGATCATTTCTACCCATGTAGAAATGACCAAAGAGAAAGAGATAGAGAGAAAGGTTATTTTAGGGTTTGCTTTTTCAGTCCCCAGTCTCCAAGAAGGTCCATTCCTTGTTGGTGGAGAAAACTTGGTTGAATTAGGATTTTCTTAAAAACAGAAGCCAAGTGTATCTAAACCCCAGTCACTTAAGAACTCCAGAGACAGAACTTCAGAGGTAAAGGCTGTTTTCTAGTAAGAAGGGAATGGACAGTTGGAAACAATATCCTTTTTAGGCACACTGAATCTGCTGCATTTAATATAACCCCAGGTCAGACTGTGAAAGCAGAGTTGCTAAAGGCCACATTCTGACTTCAGATCATGGGCGCAAATCACTGTGCATTTTATAAAATTAGCTACAGTGTAGCCTGTGTGTGTGTGTGTGTGTGTGTGTGTGTGTGTACAGGGACGCTAACTTTTATAAAATAAACAGCAGCATGTACCCATACCATTTAAGATTACTAACAAGCCAAAGTCTGATTTGAATTTATGAAACTACTTTGTAACTACAACAATTGTATCCCAAGGTGGGTCCCTAAGGAATGACAGGAGTCATCTGAGAGGCCCTGCCTCAGCACCTAGTCATACACTATTCTCCAATATCATAAAACATAACTTACAGAGAGAGGATAGAAATACAAAATTTGCTCCCAAATAGGAGAAAGCAGCCAGAAACTTCAGCCTATCAAGTACTCTTACCTATTTCTAAGGTCTCTGCTTCACACATTATTCTCTTATAAAATATGACAGAAGACATTTCAGCTACCATGAACTGTAAAGTGTTTTGTACACTTAGCCCTGGATGGAATGAATTACTGAGCTATACCTAGCAAAGTAAGAGACAGAAAAGAGTACATCAGAAACAGGAACCATCGTTTACAATCTATACCTCTAAAACATGGTTCTAAGACTACATTAACTAAGCCACTATAGTAATGAAATCTGCTGAAGAAAAGCTCACATCCTACCATAACTAGGCCTGGTCTGGATTTTTTTCCAATAAGAGAAAACTCAACATCTATGCCTTCACCACAAAGCTCATGGTCTTGTAAAACCTTATGCTGGAAATCCTTAATGCCTCCAAAAGTCCTATTCTGTAGGTCACACTCTCATTATCTTGTTCTGCGATCAGTCTGATTAAATTATCCAAAATTATGAATACATCACTCAGAATGGAGAGATTAGCTCCAGCCTATTCTGTTTTTCCTTTTCCTGTCCTAATACTCCAGTGGATATTTAAAAATGAAGAATGGAGGACGACATGGCAACCTCAAATGGGGACAAATATATTCACCTAATCTCGGAAATACACCGCCTTCAGTTTTCACAGATGGCACTGCTGACCAGTCATAGAAACAAGCGTAGCAATGGGGGCTCCACCATATTTCCCTCCCTCACACCTTGTGCTGTGGTCTGAATGTTGGTGTCCCCCCCAAATTCATGTTGAAAGTTAATCCCCAATGTGATAGTATTAGAGATGGGGCCTTTGGGAGGTAACTTGATCGTGAGGGTGGAGCCCTCAAGAATGGGATTCGTGTGTTTATAAGTGGCCCCAGGGAGCTTGTGTGCCCCTTCCCCTATATAAAGACACAGCAAAAAGGTGCCATCATTGAAGCAGAGACAGAACCCTCATCAAACACTGAATCTGCTGCTGCCTTGATCCTGGACTTCCCAACTTCCAGAACTGTAGGCAGTACATTTCTAGTGTTTATAAAATAATCCACTTTAAAATATTTTGTTATAGCAGCTCAAACAGTCTAAGACACCTTGTCATCTTTAAGTCAAAGATAACAATTTGAAGATAAGTGACCAGGGATAATGATAGGGGATGAGAGTTTTTCCTCTTTTCTGAAACTAACTTGTACAGACAGGATCCGAACCCAATCTGCTGAGATTACTTAAGTAAACTAGTTTACCAATACAGTCAGGCACCATACATTTCCAATCCGGCCTTTTCTACAAGAACATGTTGACATTAATAGAACTCCTCGTATTTTAAAGCAACTTCTGACCTCAGGAGAAGCCTGTGTCATCACTCCACAAACACACACTCTCCCTTGGGTGTCCCCATGGTCTTTGTCCTTCTGATTTTACAAGCCTCACAACAGAGATTTTCTACACCTCCCTCGGAACTCTCCTAATAGATGCCATTCAACGACTCTAAAATCTCTAATGCACAGCAAGCTCTAACACTGGCCGAAAGCTGTCCCATTTATACTTGTCCAGCATGATTTATTAACACTTTGTGCAGTGAGACTTGTCAACTCACACAAGCTGTGTCATCCCCAGAGTGAGATGGCAGCATGCAGGTAAATTAAAAATCAATTTTTTTTATTAGAAACTATTTTGAAGCATGAGAAGAAATGTGACTTTGAGTTTTCTTTCCTACTTCAGCAGGAAAGCTCAGTGATACCCTACTTACTGTATTAGGAATACAGAGATGTTCTTTTCAGAGAACAGATAGGCATGATCACCCAGCATCCACCAAGACTGCTTCTGGGTACCTTGGAATCATTAGCTTTGGCTGACAGAATCAGTGAAATATTTTGCTACTTCAGACTCAAATTTTTTCCCACGTGGTCCCTGCCACAGTTAGTCAGGAGGTACTGCCCGGTCACTGCAAAAATTAATAAGAATAAATAGGGAAAAATAATTAAATCTTTCACCCTTTCTCTTTTATTAGACATAAAAGGACTTGTAAAATGATAAAAATAAGGAATCCCATTGCTTTTCAGTCACTTTGCTTCCCAATTTTACTAGAAAGCAAGAGAGAATTTTAAAAAGTTTTGTTAATGAAAAACACAATAACCTGATCTGGTCTTGATCCACAACTGAGTAAACAATGAAAATACTGGAATCCTGAAACAACTGCTTTATTAACTTTTCCTTTGTGTTTCCCCTCGGGAATAGGCATCAGGCAAATATCCAATGGTAAATATAATAGGATCTAAACTCGTACACGTTTATGTGTAAGTTGAAGCTAATGAGGAATTGAGTGCTGATCAACAAACAGACGAGAACACCCTTCCTTATCCTCTCCCTCTTCAGTTTGTGATTCCAAATGTAATAATGTTCACAAAGTGCCTAGTCCCATGCATGATAACTGTCACACCATCAGTTACCCACACAGTTACTCACTCTTCCTCTTTCTTAGGCTGACGAAGTTTTTTAAGTTATCCAGTTCAGGATTCTGCTAAAGACAACCAGGTGCTACACAGCTCAAAGGGCCTCTCGGACTTTTTTTTTTTAATGTAGTATTGGACCTTGTTAGTGGAAAGAACTTTTGTAAAAGAGCCATGAACAACAGCAGAATCATATTTAAATCCCAAAATGATAATTACTGCTCTAGTCCAAAAAATAAAGGCTTCATCTTGTGTAAGAATTTTTAAAACCACCCCTCAAAAGTAGTGTAGGTTTAACATCCTTTGCTTAGGGTCACCTGCAAAAGTTAATACAGGACTCCTTTTGATTTGTAGACAGTAAGATCACCATTCAACCCCACAATATAGGCCGTCTTTTTCTGCAAATGTATGAGGCCCATATAACAAAACAAACACAGATACAAACACACACACTTAATTCAGAGGCCCGGGAGGAAATGGCTGTGTAGAATTTTAAATCAGAAACCTAAGGCTTAGGTTAGTAGTGTCAGGTTAAAGGCTAACCCATCTCCAAAGCTAATTCGGTTCTGAACAGTCCCATGGGTGTCTAGCTGAACAGAAGGAGCTAGGAAACCTTAGCAGGCCGGAGCCCAGACTGGGGAATTGCTGGGACTCTGTGCCAGGGGTTGAGGCTCACCCCAGACTTGGTATCAGATAATATCAAGTGCTAGTCTGGATTTCCAGGACTAATCCACTCCAGGGTGGAACTTCCAGGTTCCCTGGTGTCTGTGCTGTGTAGTGGGAGGACTGTGGGCTTTGTAGATCCAGACTGTGTTTGGCTAGTATTGTACTCAATATCAGAAAAATAGATCCAACACAGAAAGAGTCTATAAGTAGCAATGCTTTATGCTGTAGAATCCTTAGAGGGTTGCAGGCACAGGGAGAGACATAAGAGGAAGCGGAAAGTCCTCCAAATTTTCTTATAGATACAGGTTTCACAAGTTCCTTTATTTTTGTATTCGAATTTGCCCTTCTTAAATGTGTGTTTACAGGTTCTACAGATTCTTAAAACAATATATTAACAGTGGCTATTAAGCACTTTTGTATTTACTCAAAAGGGCTCTTTGGCTTCAAAAACATTTTCCTCTCTCATTCCTTCAAGATCTCCCTTCCCCTCCTCCGTTACACACAGCACTTCTTTCTTTTAGAGTCAACTTTTAAATCTGCCCCTAACTTCTTAAAACCCTGGGATGACTTATAGGAGGAGAAATTAAAACCCCAGACTTCCTATATTTTAAGTTTGATACAAAACAGTACTCGAGCAAAAGAGAAATCCTCCTCTCACAGATAAACAAAGTGTATGCATTAAAACTGGGACTCAGAACTGCCATTATATTCGACATGAAATACAAATTAACACTAATTTTTCCCAAAGTCAAATAATGACTACTTCACACCACTTCCAAGTTTCAAGCCTCACTCAGCACTTAGCAAGCCTTGGTGACTGTGACTGAACTGCAAAATACACCATTTGCCCAGAAATTGCAAAGTCCAAACTCAACCTGCTCAAAAAAAAAAAAAAAAAAAAACCTGTGTAAGCCACACTTAGCACAGGCAACACACATCCACAACAATCCATTCAATGCAAAGGTAAGTGGAAACCCTTAGAAAATTAAGGTTTCCCTCTCAAAACTGCAGGGACTTTTACGGTGTTTCCAAAGGTAATTGCTTCTTACTTCAGTAAAAGTGACTTTATGTGACTGAAAGAGGGAGGTAATTTTTTTTTAAGTGAGTGATAACAGGATTCAATCAGACCGCAAAGTAGGAGAGCCCACTCTCAAAATATAACTTCATCACCAGGCACCGACGCGCAGGAGAGGCCCACCAAGCGCCCGAGCTAAAATGGAGCCTGAATTTCCTCTCCGGCGGAAAGGGTAGTCGCAGGAGGTCAGGGTCAAGGTCACCAGCAGGGCAGGCTGCAGCTGCCCGGCTGCGCTACACACCAGAGGAGGGAAGGCGTTCCATCTCCGTCACAGCCGAAACAGATAAATCCCTTCTCCTCTCCCACCCTCCCTCTAACCCCGTCAACATTTTTTTTTAAGCAGGGGGAGAAGAGAAGAAAGGGAAAATGACCAAATAACCTCACCGCCCTGTTTTCGCACACAAGCTCATCAGCTCCCAAAGTTGCCATCTAAGGGCAAGTTCGCAGAGAACACTGAAGCCTATTTTGTCCGAGCAGGGCAGACCTTCCCTGACCCCCTGAGGATTCCTGCCTCCTCTCCCTCCCTTCCCCAAGCCCCCGACCCGAGCCGGGCAGCGCGGCGGGCCGGCCATGTGCACACACACTCTTCAACCAACTGCTGCGAGTTTTCTGTGAATCGCAGCGCGGAGCCTCCCAACTCGCCTTCCCCGACTCCACCGCCTCCTCCTTCTTCGCACAAAATTTCCCTACACACGCAGCCGCCTGCGAGTGATTTTATGTGCATATATATTACATATGTGATATTATCCTCAGAACCTCTAGCGGGCAGGCGAAGAAAGGACTGCACAGGGGCATTTTTTTTAAAAGGAAGGGGAAAAAAGCACAACCCAAGCCCTTTGCGTCGACTCATGCGTACCGGGAAGGGGAAAGAAAGAGGAATGTTTGCGGAGCGGACTGCTTGCAAGTGCCCTTGCTCGCCACTTCGGCTGCGGCCCGGGTGACACGGAGCCGCGGGGGCGCCCGGCCCGAGCAGCCCACGCCCCCCTCCCTGTCCCCTGGGCAGGCACCGCCGCAGATATTTCGCGAGGGGGAGATCGATCGCGCTGCCTGTCTGCAGCGGAAACGCACACGCTCACACACAACCCGAGCCCGAGACACCATAACCTTAACCCTTCCCCCACCCTCCGTGAACTTCAGGTGACCGACCACGTCGGCCTGACACCCGGGCGGGCGGGCGCTCCGGCTCCACTCCCGCCCCCAGCCCGGGTTTTGCAGGATCGGGCTCCGAGCAGCGCCAAACCGCCGGGAGAGGGGAGTAGTGTGGGGGGAGAGAAGAGAAATTGACCCTCCGTCTCCCCCGACCCCTCCCTCCGGCGCCTCCCGCGTCCCCTCCTCCCAGTCACCCCGCCCCATGCCTTCTCCCCTTCCCCCTCTTCCCTGCATTCAAGGAGCCGGGCGGCCCCGGGGGATATTTTTAGTTGCTTCTTTCTCCTTCACTTTTAGCTTTAGCAGCATCTCGGAACACTCAAAGCGGAGAAAGACTGGGGGGTTGGGGGGAGCTGGAGAGGGAGTGGGGGAAAAGTTAAGAGTCGCGCAAAGAAAAGCCGGAGGGAGGGCAGAGAGGGACCGGGGGCGCGGGTGGAGAAGGGGAAGGGGACCGGGCCGTGCCGGCGGGTGTGTGTCTCCAGTTGGCGTGTGTGGCTGCCGCCGGGGAGGGCTGTGATGCACTTTAGTCCTGGACTCTGCTCAGGCTCGCCAGGGAGGGGGTCTGAGAGCCCGAGTCTCGCCCGGCTCCGTCTGCTCCGACTGACCCCGCATTTTATTGCGGCCAGGAGCCCTGCTCCTCCCTCCCCTCGGCTCTGCAGGGACCTCGCGCGCCGCGAGCCGCCCAGCCTCCTGCCTCCGCCTCGGCGCAGCTCCCGCACCCCACATCCGCCTGCCGCTGCCCGGCCTCGCCCCCCGCCCGGCCGCCCCGCGCCCCGGCGCGCCCCCTCGCCCCGGCGCCGCGGGAGCAGCCGCCCGGCGGCGCGTGTGTACCCGTGTGTTTGTGTGCGGTGTCCCTACACCCTCCCCAGCCGCTCCCGCCTCGCCCGCCCCCGACTCCCCTCCTCCGCCGCCGCCTCCTCCACCTCCGCCTCCTCCTGCTCCAGCCGCCGCCGCCGCTGCCGCCGGCGGCTCCGGGGCCGACCAACCCCGGCGCAACCTTTAGCCAGGGACGGACCTCTCCCTGGATCCAGTACCCGGCGGGCTGCCGCGCGCCCTCGCCCCGACACCCCCAAACGCCATGTCACGGCCCCCAGCCCTCCGCGCGTCCCGACCCCCGCACCCTCGGGCGCTGGAATCCACAAGGAATTTTTTTTTAAGATTCCAACCTCTCCCACCTCCCCCCACCAACCCCCCGATAAAAACCCCAGGCATCCACACTACTCCCCTCCTCCCGCCTCTTGCCCCCTCCCCCCAGCAACCCGGGGCGAGGAGGGGGAAGGGGAGGGAAAGGGAAAAAAAAAGCCCGATCTCAAGGAAAAAAAGAGGGGGGGGTGAGAGAAAGAAAGAAAAAGAGAGAGAGAATAGAAAGGGCACGGGGCTGATCATCACCAACATGGCTGCCTCAGCATAGACCTAAACGAGGAGTAACCCAGGCTGTGTCTTTGTCAGTTTCACCTCTGTAACCCTAAACTAATGCAGAAAACAACGGAGGAGGCTGCGGAGGGGAAAGAGGAGAGGGAGGGCGAGAAAATGGCACGAGAGGAGGTGGAGAAGGGATGACTTACGTGAGGGAAGGCGCTTGGGCTGCTCCTGCTTCCTCCTGGGCATTTTCCCCCTTTTCTCACATTCTCCTCCTTGGTTAATGTGAGATCAAATAAACCCCCGTGGGGGCAGAGAGGCAGACACTGGCAGGAGCGGGGAGGTAGTTGGGGGGCGGGCGGGCGGACAGGGGGAAACCCCTTCTCTCCGGTGTGTGCAATGGGTTGAAGCTTGTTTCCTGGAGCCAGAAGAGGGGTTTTCTTCTTTTCTTTCCTTTCTTTTTTCCTTTTTTTTTTTTTTTAATTTTTGGTCGTGCACCTGGCTTGTCCCCGAGCGTAATATTCTTCAATGGAAACAGATCTAATAGGTGTGAGTGTGTGTGTGTCCTATGCTCGCGTGTGTGATGGGAGGTATAAATAAATGAGTGCCGGTGCGGCGGTGTCTATGGCCGCGCTCTGTGTCTCCGAGCCCCTAACACTAATGTCGGGATCAAAGGGCAGCGGCGGCGGCAGCACAGCTCACAGCTCGCTCTCTTGCTCTCTCTCTCTCTTTCTCGCTCTCTCTCCTCTCGCGCTCTCTCTCTCGCTCTCTCTCTGTCACACACACACACACACACACACACACACAGGCACAGACTGAGGGAAAGAGCGAGAGCTACACACGCACACACACACACACGCACACACACACAGAGCAAAGAGGAAGGTGCCCCAAGGCTCCCAGGGCGGACTCAGCCTCGGATTTACAACCGCTCTGTCTGGAAAGAATGGGGGGTGCGCGTGCGGGGGTGGGATGGAGTTCTTCAAATTTATCCCGCTAGTCGCCAAATCTAGGGGGAAAAAAGTTTTTCTCACTCTTTAAACAACGATTAGTTCATTATTTTACTGATTTTTAAAAGGAAATAAATTTTTGTCTTAACTTTCGTTTGTTTATTAAGCTACATTTTGATCTGTATGAAATTCTGCAGGCTTTTGTCCCTAAAAGAATTACTCTCTCGCCCCATTACCTTAAATCTGGAGGTTATCGTCTCCCACACACTCTCCAAAACATTCCAATAAAACTAATCAAAAATAAAAAAATAAAAAGACAACATATGGTGAAATCAATAACTCGGTTGACAGTTGACAGAATAAGTGCCCAGTTTTGGAGTGTCCAGTGGAGTTAAAACTGAAAAATGCTCCTAAATGAACATTACAGCTACTTGACAAAGAGAGGAAAATAAGATTAGGTCACCCCTGATGGTTGCTTTAACTGCTACGTGGTACTCCTAGAGTGCACATAGCAATCTTTACTTGGGAAATTTACTTTTTCCCCTGCTATACACTGCAGGTATATGAAGTTTACCCTGAAGCAATTCCAGTGTGCATTATGAGCCCAATATAGCAGTTTTCATTAACTGATACATACTTTCATTACCTTACAAATCACACATCTTTCTTCAAAGACAGACATAAAGGAGAAAAATAGAAAAGGACGGGTCTCACTCTAGCACAAAAGGTACTTGGTGAAACAGGACTGTTCTCTTTGTGACTTGCAGTCATTTGGATAAAAGTTCACTCAGAGGTTGTTAATGATTTAAACTCCAAAACCTGCTACTATAATTGAAGTAAAAATGGTCTGAAGAAGAGTTGTTTCATAAAACTCTCTTTGTAAGAGGAAACTTTGAACTTAGCAGAATACATTATATGTCATGAGTCAGATGTAGCTAAAAAAATAAAAAGGTGCATTATTTAACTACATCTTCCCTTTTTAGCTTTTTTAAAACTCTGACTCATCATCTTATTATGTTAAATATTTTCCTACCAATTTTTAAATAGACCTTTTCATCAAAGAAGGTGGAGGCACAGTAAAGATATAGAATATTAAAATGACACTCTATAAGCCTACATGGATAACTCATGCCTCTCTGAGGTTGAATTAATTCTTACAACTTCAGTGGTGTTAAAGAGAGCCATGGGGGTTAAATTCTGACCTGCCCCTTTAACAATAATAATAAAGCTTTATATTGCACACTTTTATAAGTGAAGCTTAAAGAGTCCGGTATCTCCCAAAAGATGTCTTTTATTGATAGAGAAATCTTAGGTTCAATACCTCCCTGCCAACTCCCCCGAAAAGATCTAGCTTCCCAGTAACAAGTAATGCTATTGAAAACAAGGTTTGAAACACCTGCATGAATTCAATCTCAAACCAAAACAGAGAGCAGTCAAGTTTAAAATGGAACATTATCCTTAAACCAGTTCTTCCCCAATGTTGGTTTTAAAAATCTGGTAAAGTTTTCCTGCATTATAATTTGAAATATAACTAACTTTCCACTCAGGTCCAATTCAATTTGCCATAACTTTGACTATTGTCGGTGACGCTGGACTTGAAATTAATATATTAATGATAAATCAGAGACCATCCTTTCCAAGTAGACCATGGCCCTGAGTGTGTAGGATCTTTACACCTAAACAGAATGGTCATCACACTTCACTGCTGCTTTTTCAGAACCTTTGGCAAAGGTGTTCAGGATTATTACTCTGCATAGACACACCAACACCTTTTCTGAATTGCTGGGACTCTTCATAATGTTTAGTATGCTATAATTGAAAACACACTTTAGGCCTTTCCTCAAAGCAGAGTACATCTCCTACAACCTTTTAAAGGAATGCAGGCAAATGCTGTCAACTTTTAATTATATAGGTGTACTATCAACAGCCAAAAGCATTTTTAAATTGAATTTATTCATAACTCCACCTCTTTCCAAAAATTATTTGAAGTAGTACACAACAATAGAAAATGGAAATAAGGACAGAACAATTTCCACTTCAATCTCAGGTTGGTATCTCTATGCTACAAAACACTCTTCAAGGTCATTTGCATCTCACCCTCAGTTGCTGTATGCTCAGGGAACACAAACTAAGTTTAACATTAGACTAACATAAAACATTAGGAAAATAAATAGTTGGGGGTTACAATAATGGATTTCAAAATCAAATGCATAAATAATTTTGGAAATGTATGCTTTTGGGATATATATACCCATGAACCGTGAGGTTGGATTATTGTTGGCCATATTCATCATATTGGAATATTCTATTTGATTCACCCCACCCATGGGCCAAGCTTTTAAAAGCTAATAATTACAGTACTCTCTCCACCCCCATCTCCACTATCTCTCAAATGTGAAATTAAAATAGATTTTCCCAAAACTGTGCATTCTAAGAAGTTTCATAAACACTCTCACAGGAGTGGTATCTATTCAAACTCAAGTATTGCAAAGGGTGGGTAGACAAAGGCACCTATCCTAGAATAGTGTGTGGTCTGCAGGTACAAAACTACTTTCATACTAACCAGGGTCCATGAGGTCAAAACTACTTTCATACTAACACTGAGATGTTATTTGTCCTTTTAGCTGCATTGACATTTGCACTGATGATGTAACAGCAATAGTGGGTAAAAATGCCTTAGCACTAATTAAGGCAGAGCACCAAAATGTATAATAGTCATCCTATTCTTCACCATCATGCACATAGAGGAAGGAAAAAGGGAGTTTTGTTTAAGAATGTCCTTGATAGAGCAGTAAAAATTATTAATTTTATTAAATCTCCATCCTTGAGTACAAGACTTTTAAATATTCTTTGTTGACAAAAAGGTAGGTACATATAAAGCACTTCTGCTGCATACTGAAATACATCAGTTGTCTGAAGGAAAATCACTTCTGAGATTGTTTGAAATAGCCGGTTTTTAATGGAATGTTATTTTTACTTGAAAGGATGACTGACTGACAAACTCAGAGGGGTATTTCTCAAAAAAAACAAATGAAGTGAACCTACAATTTCAAGGAAAATAATGCATACTATTTTTTGGCAGTGACAATATTTGCATTCATTAGTAAAAATTAGAAACTTAGATCACTCGTATCCGTCACCATGAATTTAACAGCTTCCTGATACTTACGGGCCTTTTTGATGAGATGGATGGTAATGTTAATACATGTGACTTTTTGATATTACCTCAAAATTTTGGAAGATCTGCCAAGCTCAGTGAACCAATATTTTCCAAATGACCAATGCTTGATGTTACCGAATCATGCTGTAGTACAAGATCCACTCAAAGCACAAGAGAGATCAGTGGGTTTTAACATGAAAAAATATGAAAAGTTTATTGATACAGTTTCAGATTTTATACTCTAAGTAATCCTAAAGAAACTACCACTCATCAAGTTTTGGTGTATTATCAAAGAAGAATATCCACAATTATCTAAAAAGGCTATTAATCTACTTCACCCTCCTCCAGCTACATATCTGTATGAAACTGCGTTTTTTACATTAACTACTTTAACCAATGCAACATATCATAATAGATTAAATGCAGAAGCAGATATGATAACCCAGCTGTGTTCTATTAAGCCAGACATTACAAAAATTTTCAGAAATGCAAAATAGTGCTCCTTTTAAAAAAATATTTTTTATAAAAATGTATTAACATATTACATTTCTGACTGTTATGTACAAATGAATAAATATTTTTTAAAAATCTACAGTTTCAATGAGCAACACAGTCACAATCAATAGACATAACTGATATAAATAAAGCTCTTAGGGGCGCTCAAAAACTTGTAAGAGTATTAAGGAATTCTGATTCCAACAAGTTTGAGAACCACTGCCACAAAAGTAAGATGCAGTTAAAAAGAACAAAGAACAGGTATGGAGGTTTTACCAGAGGTGTTGGAATCCGATTGTAAACATGCTTACCCATTTCATAAAACGAAGCTCACCAAGCCCCTGTAGCTGAGGGTTAGTCTGTGTGCCCAAGCTTCGCTCCTCTGATGAGATCCCTTATGGGACACGGGAAGTAGAAGATGCTCATCCAGTCTTGTTGAAACAGGTTATTCAGCCACGTAGAGAGGCCAGTTACTCTAAACAGAGGGCCCAAGTCTCTCCTAGCCTCAGACCCTCTAGGAAAGTAAAACCGGGGGCGTGGTGCCACTCTTTTCCCAAGGCAAGAACCATCGGCCTCAACAATTAAGACGAGACCCTGGCGACGATCCGTACCGTCGCAGACTTTGGCGTCGGAAACATGGCGGCCTCGGCTGGTCCGGCAACGGAGAAAGCATCCACCGAGGTTGACCTGTATTAGCGCGTGTGGCCTCGGGCCCTCATTCCCCAAGGTGTGCCGCCTTCCTGTTCTCAGTCGCAGGCTCAAGCCTTGTCTGCCCTCCTTCTTTTTGGTTTGGTTTTGGAACTGACCCCGAGGGTTGGAAGAGCGTTGGTGGCGACGGCCAAGTCAGATCACTATAAACAAAATTTCCACAAGAGAAAATGAAGAAATAGGAATTGCGGATACACTGGATATACCGGATGAAATACAAGCGGTTAATTTTTGTAGCGTGGGGGAAAAGCCCACGTTGCTGGTTACACGTGTAAATCACTGCGTTATTGCTTTAGTCATTGTCTCTATTTAGCAATAACAAGACTGGAAGAAGTAAATAGAGAAGTGAACATGCAAAAAAAAAAAAAAGAGTTAAGACGAGACACTCTATCCCAAATGTGCTCCAAGTCTGACATTTTAAATAATGAATGCCTGTCCCAAAGCAGAGGCATGGGTCTGGTGTCTCTCCTGGCCTGGACTTCACATGTTATAAGTCAGTATCTGGTGAGGGTGGCCGGCCATTCTTTACAGAGGGTAGACTTTTACTCTAACATGGCCTGGATGGAATTGGCACATTTGGTCACAATTTGGTTAAACCTTGCTTTAAAAAGTAGTGGACGTGTAGGCCCATGGCCCAACATAGTACCTGGCAACAGAAATATTTCTGGGCATTTGGGGTATCTTTCATCTGACCCATGGCCTTGGGCCCCCTCCCTAAATATCTTTTCAATAGTTTTTTACCTCCAACACCTGATGTGAATGTTTCAGAGTACAAAGTCATATTCGGATTGGTCAAATTCCACATCTCTGTGGTGTGTTTCCCTCACCTGGTCCATCCTGGCAGCTCTGATGTCAGAACCACTCAGTTATTCCTTGCTTACTCCTAACTTAAACCACAACTTGAAATAAAACTCTTATCTACAAACCTTTTCATGCCATGATTCTTAGCATCTCTGTCCATTTAGCTTTCTTGGGTCTTTTTCTTAAATCTGCATGGATGGGAACTCCCCTAAGCAGCTGCTCCCCACTTTTATGTATTTTTGAACTGAGTTGTCTGATTGTGTAATGTACTTTACTGCCTGACCCAGCCATCCTCCGACCTGCCTCAAATCATACTGCTGCCTCCTTGTGAGTCCCCTCTTGCATGCGGCTTCCTTCACAGCCCCTCTTCTGGCAGCTCTGATTCAGCTCCTCTGCAACATGTATCTGTCCCTTTGTACATTCTGCCCCCAAGCTTCTTCCCCCACTATGGTTCACACACCCAGGGCATCTTGACAAGCGTGTTCACCCAATGTACATGTCAAGCAACATCTTCCTTAGACTACAACATTGTTATAAGAATAACAAAAGACAAAATTATTACATGCCCAGACTCATTATTTTTGGTGATCAGCAAATACAATGGGAGCAGAAACCAATAAAAAACTTCCTGTGCGTTTCGCTTATACCTTCTCTTCCGTGATTACTGTCTCTACCATTTGTGGTCACTCCTCTCTACCTCTATTTATGGAATTCCACTTCTACCACGGCCCATTTTTATGCCAATATTTATGTAGTCGGTTCTCATGGAAGGTAGGACCAAGTTACCCGGAGCGCCATCTGTTTCTTTTTGGTGCTAGAGTTTGGCTATGTCTTTTTATTGGGCTAGAAGTCCTTTCATATAAAGCAACAAATGGCAATGCTGTGAGAGTTAACTATTATACACTCCCTCTTTGCCGTCATTTCATTTCCTACTTTAATATTTTTAATAAGGAGGCAATATTAGAGCTTCAAATTAGAACCACAGAACTTTATGGCCAGAAAGTGCCTTGCAGATCACTTGGTTTTGCCCTGGTATTATACAAATGAAGAGTCAGAGTAACTAAGTCAGAGTAACAGAATCAGACGCTGCTTGCTGAGCTCTGACTAGTGAGCTCTCTGCTATTCCAGAAAATTAGAGCTCAAATGTAGGATTATGTAAAGGCATATTTATGCATCCCAAAGTATTTAAGCAAACCCATTTTGCAAGCCAGAATGTAGAAGAATTTGAAATTGCAACATACAAACTTAAGGAATTGAGTGTTTTTAAATATTGTGTGTGGACAATTTAGTGTAAGTTTGATATTGTTTTGCTAGCTCCTGGAAGGTTCTTTTTAAATGTGAATGAAGGATAGCTATTCTTTAAAGAAAGAAACTTTAAAATTTACCATCCCCCCCCCCAAAAAGCCCAAACCATAGAGACAAACTAACTCTGTCTTGAGAATATAGATATTATGATAAAATACAGGAAACCTTTAAAAAAGATGTTACCTTCTCCAAGAAGAAACCTTGTGGACATTTCAAAATAAAATGTTTATACCTTCATGAAAAAAGGTAGCCTAAGTTCAGATCCCATTTCATTGTCTGCCAATGGTACACTTAGTCTTGGCTAATTGTCTTAGGACGTCTTTCAGTGGAGTTCATAGGTACCCAGTGTCGATGTATCACTGCAACTCTCTTACTCTTAAAGCGCAAACCATGAGTCACTAAACTCAGCCCAGCTCCCTGCTGGCAGGTCCATGAGCCATTTTCATGTTGGAAGGATGGGTGCTCTTACAAAGGCAGCTTCTGAACCTCATCCTCCTTTACACTGCACTCAGGAGTCCATATCTGGGGAACAATGAGAGAAACAGAATCTTTGTGAAGTGTCTGGGGCAAGAGAATGAGTTCTATAAATTGCTCAAAATAGCAGGAAGGAGCAGAATGGATAAACCACAGTTTGTCCTGGAGTCTGAAGCACAACTGGTCCAGCAAATGTCCTTTTAGTAAACAGAGTCTGGGGAACGGATTAACACATTAAAGTGGAGTTAGGCTAGGACAGAGGAGCTGCACCATGGAAGTATGAAGTATGCTTGTGTAAAAGCCTCACATACCTAGGCTCTTTTGGCACACATCTTGGGCCCACAGAATACAGAGAACTAGCTCCATATAGTACCTGTTAATGACATCTGAAAATCAGACTCCAGGCATTGCAGGACTTACTTAATCCAAAGATCATGGCTCTAGAAATTTGTACCCCAGGAGATTCAAGCTTCATTTGTGCCATATTTTTTGTTGTTTTAGAGGAAAGTTGTATTGCTGACTGATCTTTTACATAACATATTTCAGCTTTTTGGAGAGGTTGCTTCTTAGTGTAGTGTCCATGGGAAGCTTTGTTATGACTTTTGCATAATGTAAGTGTGGTCAGCAGTATTTGTGTTTGAGTATCAACACAGCTCCATCTAGAAAAAAAAAAAAAGAAACATACCATATCAGCAAGGACTACCTAATTCATCTTCACATCAACTCTGTGAACCATTTTTTCCTCACTTTAAGGCTGGGGAACTGAGGCATGGCCCAGGCAAGAAATTGCTCAAGGCCACATAATTAGACCACTTGCACTTGAGGGCTATGGACATCCTAATTCCAGCTCCAGTGATCTCCCTACAACAATCAGTCAAAAGCCTGAGGAACAGACGGGCCACGCATCATGCTCTAAATGTCAGGAGACTGGTTTCTGTCTAACAGGGAAGTAGTAGACCCAGATGCCCCAGTGCTCTCCCAGGAAATGTTGGTTCCAGTTTCCTGAAAAACAAATATAAGCTCCCATGTAGATGTCAATTGTTACATTATTAAAGAGAGCAAAGTAATCTCTAAGAGTAACCAGAGCCTAAATATGCAGAAATGGACATTGAATTTCCCGTGTGCTAGTGAAGTAGCATTGTGCTGGTTCACATTTGCCTCCTCCGCTTGTTGTTCCTTCTCTACCCCTGTTCTCTTTGCCCCAGGAACTGACCGCTGGTGACTGCAGCACCCATGCTCCCTGGCTGGCTTGATATACAGCTGGATTCAGGCAATGGGAGGTAACTGTAAGAGAGATGAGTGGGATGGGAGAAGGGTAGGAATATTTCTTCTCTTCTGTGTCTTTGCTTCCATGCTTTGTGTCTGGCTGTAAGTCTGTCCTTCCATGATTACAGCCTCTAGCGTGGCACAGACTTCACTAGTGTTGGAATACACTGTTTCCTCTCCTCATCCCTTCAGCCCTAGCACTGGTGGTAGCTCCTGGAGGCCTCTCAGCCCTCATTAGTTCCCTTACCCTTACTCACCACTGTAAGGAGTTCCTCATTAAACGCTTTTCATTTGAATCACCTGGGGTAAATTCTGTTTCTGCCCGAACCCAGACTGATACAAGCTATTTTCATTCATTCACTAAATATTTAATGAACGCCTACTATGTGCCAGGCACTGGCCAAAACCACTGGGAATACTATAGTGAGCAAATAGAGATATTATCCCAGATCCTGTAGGGTTTACGGAACTCCGTGGCTTATTTTACCTAACTCTTCTTTGTTATTTCCCATAACATTTAGATGATGATGATGATTATTTTGAGACAGAGTCTCTCTCTGTCTCCCAGGCTGCAGTGCAGTGCTGTGATCTTGGCCCTCTGCAACCTCCACCTTCCAAGTTCAAGTGATTCTCTTGCCTCAGCCTCCTGAGTAGCTGGGATTACAGGCACACACCACCTCGCCTGGCTATTTTTGTATTTTTAGTAAAGACGGGATTTCACCATGTTGATCAGGCTGGTCTCCAACTCCTGACCTTGTGATCCGCCCGTCTTGGCCTCCCAAAGTGCTGGGACTACAGGCATGAGCCACCACACCTAGCCGGATTTTTTTAAAGTACAGAAATTCTCCAAGCAAGCCAGGGATTCTGAGAAAAGATAATGAGGCTATGTGAGAGGTAATTTAGGCTTCAGACAAATTTGAAGTATGTCATTAGTAGATGATTATGGCAGGGGGCAGGGTGGGCAAGGGGCGCAGAGAGGGAGAAAGGATCAAGCAGACTCAGTCTCCCAAAGGAAAGCCTTGGTGCCCCAGGATCTAGCACCTTCTCGGTTCCAGGCTCTGAACAAATTTAAGGTGACGTAAGCAAAACTGATGAGTGGGCAACAGTGATCTCCAAGACCCCTTCCTTGATGTTTCCTCCATCCTTTCTCCCGTCTCCACTTCTGGAATGTTTGATGCCATTTGCTCTCTCAGCAGTAGCAGTCCTTTAGCAACCAGAAATACCGCTGTGGTGTCCCACTTAAACCTCTCCTGATAGATGGTCCCATATTCTTTCTTTATCCAAAATATAACTGTTATTTTTTTTTCTTTCCATTTCCCAAGGCTTCCTCATGCTTTTTTTCTCCCAAAATGATAGCTAACACGATAATAAGAGTTCATTTTTTCTCTTTTATTTTCTAAGTTTTTGAGAGTGAAACATATATTATTACTATAATTTAAAACTTTTTTTGAACTGCAACAGTAAGTGAATTAGCTACTCAATGCAAATATCTTCAGCGGTACGAATAGCATATCCTGTTTTACCAACAGGGATACCTTTGAAATATCCAGAAAGTAAGAGATGTCATAGAATAAATACGGCCATTTTTCTGGAATGCTCCTTTTGTGGATACATTTGTTGAGGGGAAGTTAAGCAATTTAACTTTGACATAATAAAAAACATACTTTTATTAAGATATGTATAGAGATACCGTGTACTCTGGTTTTTCTTATTAAAGATGAGGATAATGACAATATTGTACTCCCCTATCTTCCCCTATATGAGGTTGCTATGGGATTTAACTGAATCCTTAAGCACAGTAACCGGGATATGCTGTTGCTCCTGATGGCATGGGATACGCCATGAGGTCCAAACTATGCATGAACTTTAAGTCAAAATGCAGGGTTTCAAAGAAATTTTGCCCAGAGACTTCTTGAGGCTCTGTCCCCAGATTCCCAGGGGAAACATTTTCATTTGCTTTGGCTGCTAGAGGAAAAATCTGAATATATTACCTCTGCTTTCTGGATTCCCCACGCTTTATCCCACAGCAGCAACTTTCACAGCAGGATTTTAGGCATTGTGGCATTTATTCAGTTATAAAACATTTATGGAGGTTTTCGTGATTTGGGTTTTTAAACCAACCTGTTCTCCTTCTTCTTCCCTATTGTTGTGCCTGAAACAAAATAAATGACCCAGAATTATTTGGCATTCATCTGACATAAATCATAACCCACATTGGGTTACGTTCATGTCTACATTATAGTCCCTTGGAAAAGTATAATTCTGAATGAGGATTACTTCTTCCCTTTCAACACTTCTTTATCACTGTCTGAAACAAACAGATAGGCAAGGAAAACTAAAAACCGAAGGAGAGAAAGAAAGAGAAATAAGAAAAAAGCAAGCAGGAACTAATAGTTTCAAAAACATTTATTTTATAAACTAGGTCTTTCTCTGAATTCAGAAAATGATTTTTACACCAAACAAAACAAAACAAAGCCCACATACACAAATTTTGATAATGTTTAACCCAATCTTGGGTTCAAATCTTACCCTTGAAAGAACTAAAGTCACAGAACAAGTCTTGTTGTCTTGATGTGCTTTGAATGAATGGTTTTCATCACACACTATTTTAAGTGCCTGTGTCATCCTGTTACTGAGTTGGATGACTGTTTTTAATTCACCATGAAACACACTCAAAATTTAATATGTTAATAACAACAACAAGCCATAATATTATTGTACTCATAGTAATGGCTAATGTTATCATACAACCTAGGCTTTGAGTTTACAGTGTGAGAAAATATCCATGGCCCTGCTCTCATGGAACAAATATCATAATGCCAAGTGATGACCATTTTTTTAAAAGGCTCTAAGGGTAACCGCTTAGACTTTACTAGTTGTTTTTGTTTAAAAATTAACATAGCAAAGTAACTGAATATATGAATACTGGAAAAAAAGATAAATGTAATATTCTCCTGTTTCAGATGCTTTGGTCAAAGAGCTTGTATCTTATCAAAAGCTCTTTAGGTTTGTAAGTCACTGACATCTACCACTTGATTATAATTGGGTAGCTTGCCTAGATGAACAATGAGGCTGGGGGCAGCAGGTCACACACTGTTGAGCAGGGCAGTGAGGAGGGTACCTCCTCTTTCCCACTCCAGGGATTATGAGCCCATTGCTGCAGTGTTTTCCCATCTTATAAGCGAAGCGAGGTATCCATATGTTATTGAGAAATCTGCAAGTTCTGGGACATATATACTCAACAAAGTACATCTGCAGGTCAGATCTGTGGATCATCAGTTTGTGATGATCATGTGTTATGTACATGTAACTCCCAACAAACCATTACAATTCGTGCATTATTCTTATATGCATCAGACCAGAAAATAGACAAAATAATAAGGTCCTCAGATCCCATTGTGTCACCTATTTGTAGACTCTCGATTTTGGAGCTAGACTTACATTTATATAGACTAACTTCTGATTTGATCATACTTGGTAATGAGGCAGACCCTAATTGGACAGAATCTCACTGTGAGATCATTGTTTCTTAGAGTCAGTCAAAATCTAGTATTTCTCTTCACACCCATTAGATGGCTATTATTTTAAAAATTAAGAACATAAAATAACAAGTGTTGCTGAAGACGTGGAAAAGTCAGAATCCTTGTGCGTTGCTGTTGGGAATATAAAACGGTACAGACACTGTGGAAAGTAGTAAGGCAATTCCTTAAAAAATTACCTATAGAATGGCCATATAATAAGCAATTCTACTTCAAAGTATATATCCAAAAGAGTTGAAAGCAGGGATTCAGACATATTTGTACATCTATGTTGACAGCAGCATTATTCACAGTATCTAAAAGGTGGAAACAAACGAGATGCCCATTGACTAACAGTTACATGAGCAAACAGAATGTGGTGTATACATACAATGCAATATTATTCAGCCTTAAAGATGAGGGAAATCCTGTCCCATGCTACAACACGGGTGGACTTTGAAGACATTAAGCTAAGTGGAAGAAGCCATACATGAAAGGACAAATACTGTATGATTCCTCTAATATGAGGTACTTAGAGTGGTCAAATTCATAAAGATGGAAAGTAGAATGGTGATTGCCAGGGGCTGGGAAAGGGGGAAAATTGAGTTATTTTATTTTTTAGTGAGTACAGAGCTTCCATTTGAGGAGATAAAAAGGTTCTGGAGATAGATGGTGTACAACAGTGCGAATGTACTTAACGCCATTGAAATGTGCACCTAAAATGTTTTAAATGGTAAATTGTTATGTTTATTTTACCATAGTTTAGAAAAATGAAAAAAGGCAATCTAGCATTTCCACTGTCTGTGCTTTCTTCTGTCCTCTGAAGCCACAGAGCGTAGATTTGCTATTTTACATGACTATCCTCCAAATACTGGCAGAGAGCAGCCCTCGCACATCTCAGTCTCCCTTCCTGTATCCTTGCTGTTCTCCACTGAGGCCCGCCCTTTCGCCATGCCCTGCACCCGGGCCAGACGCAGTGGACAGGTGAAGGAGTGCAGGACCATCACGTCCTTTGTTCTGAATACCAGACTGGGGGAGGTTCTCTCCAATTGCACAACTCAGGCATTTTAGGCTGCATCTCATTTTCTCAGGGACTCTCAGGGATTGGGGTTCTAGCACCATTTGTATGGCTCACTTATTTGCAAATGATAGATAATGTCAAAGACTCAAGCAAAAAGACTCAGGACTGTTATTTCTGATCAGACATCTTCAAAGCACATCTATCAGCAACACTTTAATTTTTTTCTGAATTCTGGAACTGCTACATGGGTGAATTTGAATTTCCACTGAAAATTAACCTGCAGTTGAAAAGGGTCCTAAAGGGGGGCTTCTGGTGTATTCTCAAGCTTTTCCATCTGGAAGCTGTATCTGTCAGATCTCAGATGAGGCTCAAAAAATAGAGAGGCTAAAACAATTTTTTTTCTTCTACATCTTTCTATCACTTTCTCTGATAATGTTTACAAAAGTAAAAGTAGTTTTACAAGTTTATATTTTGGGATGCTAGGCATTTAATGAGCTCTTCTTACTCTTAGGTGTCACTAAAACTGATTGTCCTCCTTCCTGTAAAGTCCACCCGAACCCTAAAATTCAGAAGCCCTTTTATATTATTTTAAATTTGGTATTTGCCCATACAGGAGGATGTAATAAAAAGTGACTTCCTAAAGAAGCTCTGACAAAATCGTGAGCCCTTTTGACCTCACAGACTTTAAGGCATCCCAACTTATTTCCTTCTAAGAAGAGAGGCGGAAAAAAGGCTTCCTTGCTCAAACAGCCAGCTTTGCAAAGGACCTTGAGAGGTCTGGGGGATGCTGGGAGCTCCCAGCTTGCTGGCGCAGGCGCCAGTTCCACTAGGTCATGTTAAATATGAGTATGCACAATAGAAAATGAGAGATGACCTCAATTGTCTCAACAGGATGTAGGAAAGCAAAGGGACGATGCAGCAAGTGGCTCAGGCCTTCACTATTAAGAGCTTTAAATATCACTGGTATTACTAAATGAGAAGCTACAAGCAGTGTCATAAACATTATGAGTTCACAACACAGTGTGACAATTCCTGAAATATTGGTTGTGGCTGAGAGATTCCTGATTATGCTGGGTCTGGACACAAGGTAGGCAAGCTGGCAAAAAAGGTTATTTGTCTCTAAGCCAAAGTCCATCCATGGGCAGAAGCATTATTACTTATTATTACTGACTATCATGACAACAACCACATTTTTATGGCATTTGAATATCACAAAATGCCTCAACATCATTCTAAGTTGTTATTGTATCTCACAATGGAGCAGAGTAGAAGGTCAGAAGGAAAACATCAAGCTTAGATGCAACAGAAGCTGATCCCGAGATTCAGGTGGAGTTGGTAACCTCTAAGAAGTCATTCATTTAATTGGTGAAAAATTAAAAAGTCATTAGAAGCCCCTTGCTTGAAGCAGTCAGAAATGTTCAATGTTCCAATAGTGGACTTCAGCAGCATCAAAAATTCTGAGTACTCAGGTTTTTTTCTTTGCCCCTCTCCTCCCCCTTTAGCTGCCTACCTTCCAAATCCAGCCTGCCAGACCTGGTGTTCCACCTGCCTGTATCCCTGCCCGCACCCCTGAGCTCACTTCCTGCCATCCTCCCTTCACCTTCACTCTTCTCGTCACATAGCCTTGCTTTTCTAAAACCCAGAGCTTCATGTGACTTTCATGGGCCCATTCCTCCAGTACAAAAAAAAAAAAAAAAATCAAAATTATATTCTACTACTGCATTGGTATAACGATGAACATACAAACATTATGTATTAAAACACTTTTTTGACCTGAAAGTTCATTTTTTCCTTCTGATTCGGAAAGAATTAAAACATTTCTGTGGGCACCAAAACTATTATAAGCCCTGTGTCTACAGCACCTGATAGAGAAGTTAGATCTTTCAGGACTTTTGCAGTTGCTCTTCTCTCTGCCTGAAATGTTCCTTCCCCAGCTCTTCATATGACATACAGCCTCAGATATTTTGCATTTCTGCAAAAATGGCAATCTTTTTAGGGAGGCTTTCTCTTATCACCTTACCTGAGACAGGCCCACACTTCAACTTCAGTGAAGCATTTTCATCCCTCTAAGAAATGACCATGCTCTAATTTCTTCTAAGCATCTGACATCATTTAATTACTTATGTTTTACTTGTTTGTGGCCTGTCTCTCCCACTAGAGCATAAGTTCTGTGACACTAAGGAACTCTGTCCTCAGGGTCCAGAAAGTTTCAGACATATGGTATATATATTCATAAATGTATGTTCCAAGTGGAATGCATTTCTTCCTGGGATACTTCTATATTCCCAAATCGTTACTATATAAGGAGAATGAAAAGTGATCATGAGGGAAGATGGAAAATACTCTCAAAATACTCCCTTGCTTAAATGTCCAACCTTAATGGAAGATCTTTGGAGGGCTGGAGATATGCTAGGAGCCCCAGTCCTTCCAACCAGGCCCCCTGCTCTGTGCTCCGCACCACTTTTTACATTTTCCTATCCTGGTGCGCACCACCTGTTCTGTAATTACGCATATTTGCTGAGGCTGAGGCTGAGGCCGCCCATCCCTCATGCCTTCTAAGAGTACGTACTGAACACTCTGTAAATCATTGGTGGATTGAAAATGGATGAATGGGAAGAAGAGAAAGATACAGATAATGCTGTCAACATGTGAAGAACTTATGCTTCACCACTGGATTGCACAGAATTAATGAGGATGGCTTCAACAAAATGGGGAGCCCTTACCAGGGGATATTTGTTGGAGACTCTAAGAGGAAGATCATTTTAACAAGCAAAGGAGAATGCATATAAATAGAGCCAGCATCTAGAAAACAGGGCTCTGGGATGATACTTGGAGTGCCACGTATGACCCTTTTGGTTGCAAAATCCTGCCTTAAGATCAAAAGAGGATTAATGACTCTGAAAAGCTCAGGAATTGGCTTGTTGCAGGCCTTCCTGTATTCAGAGCGCTAACAGCATATTCAGGACTTGGTTAGTCTCTGAGCAACTCCTCCTGCTGGGGTAGTGTTCATCACAGGCTCTACACTGCAGCAAAATGAAGGCACAGCTCTAACCTTTTGCCCTCTCAATTTCAGCACAGGAAGAAAGAAAGTCTGTTTCCCAGAAGTATCTGCTCAAACTCACTGTTCCTTATGGGCTCTGACTTAGCCATTTACCTACCTTGGACCCAGTTGCAGTACCCAGGACAGTGGGATCATGCACTGACCATACTAGGCCTGTATGGAGTGATGCCTTTGAGCCACAGGGACCAGGAATGAGTGACAGGTGCTTCCCTGACTGCAGTTACAGGAACGAGGGTATATATATGAACACCAAGTGACCAAAAAAACAAACGTCCACTCCTCTTGGCTCTAGAAAGAAAGTGTAATGGACCGGTTTAACGTAAAAAGCCTGGACATGAACTAAGAGGTTGCAAGGAAGTGTGCTAAGTGTTAGATTCTCTAGGGACAATGCAAAAAGATTGTTAGCAAATGTGGAGGAAAATTAGAGACTCCTTTCCTCACAATTCTCATGTTCTGTTAGGCAAGCAGTTCCCAAGATCTAAGGAATGAGAGGGAGAATTTCGTTTTATTGAAACATTTTTTTAAAAAGATGCAGATATTAATTTTGTTTTTAACCCAACTTTTGCCTGAGCAATGGGTGTGGGTGTGGAGTGAAGGAGGGAATCTGTGACTCCCTTACCAACCTTCTCCACCAGAGGTCCAGGGGATGCTGCTGTATAGGAGGAATAAGTGGTTTTTCTGCAGCTGCTTCTGACCAGGTTATCTTAAACAAGTCATTTCAGTGACTCAGAGAATTTGGGTAGATGCCAGATGACTTTCTGCTTGGGCTTAAGGTGTTAGTTAGGAAGCAGAGCTTTGCAGAGGTCTTATTTTATTTAGAGATAAAGAGGAAACTGAATGCTACAAAGCCTCCCTGGTGACTACAGCTCACTCAGAAGAACAAAACTGCCTTCCTCCAGGCCTATGGTGTTGGGATGAGAGGAGAGAGAAAGTTCCTGTCAATGACGTGTTCTGAAAACCCATCGAATCTTGCTCAACTGTCTGTGCCTGCTCTAAGGCAGAATGCCACGTAGACCAGATCAAACCAACAAAGGTACCTATGTTCTTTTCTTCCACACTGAATGGTTGTTTCCACTGAGTAACAACGAAGCCATAATTGGAGTATTTTGCCTCTTCAGAGAAAAAAGAAAAGGACCAGGCAAAATAAACAAGAAAATATTTAATTTAATTCAGATAACAACCACCCTATTTCATCACTATCCCCTTTTTTCCATAATGAAAGAAACTGTGTACTTTCCATTTCAAACTTAAAATATTGTAAAGGCAGCACAAATTAAAATTCAGTAAGTGTGCGCCTCTTAGAGCATGGGGGGGTGCCATGTTGGCAGCTGTGCTTTCTGCTACCTAGCTTGCCGAGTAAGAGAGCAATGTGTGTGTAAAATATTTTGCAATCCTTTTTGGCTTGAGATGTATAACAACAAAAAAATACCTTTGACATGACGCTACATTAGTTCTGTTTTATTTTGATCCATCAAAATATAGTATAATGTCTTATTTCTTTTTTTATGCCTTCTTTCTTCTTCTTCTTCTTCTTCTTCTTCTTCTTCTTCTTCTTCTTCTTCTTCTTCTTCTTCTTCTTCTTCTTCTTCTCCGAGCATGAATTTTCTGATTTTCTACTTCTTGGGGGCAAGGAGATGGTGTTTAGAATTTTAGATATGGATTTGTAGTCTGATATCATTACATGGATCTTTTCTCATTTAGCTCTGTGAGTCTTCTCTGGTGTAAATTTTTCTTGTCTTTCGCTTTCCTCCATGTCCCCCAAACTTTAGTGCTACTCTCAAGATCACCCTAAAGGAAGCTAACTGAGGAAATGAAGTGATGATTCCACACTCAGACGCAAAGAATGAGACAAAAATTTTGACACCAACCCGGATAATTAAACAAATATCTACCTATTCCTCCCCTCATGAAGGGATAAATGCAAGAATGAGTGACATTCCATCCTATTTGCTGATATCCATCTTCCTCCATTCTATGTCCCTAAATGTGCTCCCTAGCCAATCTCGATTCCCATATTTGTCTGGAGGATTTCAGTACCACATTTCACCCAGCTGCATCTTTCTGGCACCAGCTGGGTGAAATGTAAAAGAGATAGAGAGATTCACCTTTCCCATGGTGAATCTCTCTATCTCTTTTGCATTTTCCATTTGATCTCTTGTTTTACCAGTTTGACTAAAACCTGCATTTGTCATGAGATTCCCTTACCAACCTTCTCCACCAGAGGTCACTCTTCCTGCTCATGGGCTGAGGTGAGGGGGGTTGCCTCCCGGAACTCTGCTAATTCCAGGCTGTCCTTCTACTACTTCTCTTCTGAAGCCCAACGGCAGCCTCTCTCCATCTCTTTCACCCTCACCCTCATCTTGCCAAGCACACGTCCGTCTTCCTCGGTGACTTCAGTGTCTGCGTCTCACACATTAACATCCATTGGTATGCAGGTATTCTCATCAGTGACACTGTAACCCTTCAGTTTCTTGACTTTTTAGGTTCTAGGGACAATAATCTCCACTCTGTTTTACTGGGCCACTAATGTGGCCTCACTTTAACCTTTGCCTTTATTGTCTTTTTTTTTTTTTTTTTTTGACACAGGGTCTCACTGTTTCACCCAGGCTGGAGTGCAGTGGTGCGATCGTGGCTCACTGAAGCCTTGACCTTCCAGGCTCAAGTGATCCTCCCACCTCAGCCTCCTGAGCAGCTAGGATTACAGGTGTTCCCCACCACACCCAACTAATTTTTGGGTTTTTTTGTAGAGACAGGGTTTTGCCATGTTGCTCAGTCAGGTCTCCAACTCCTGGGCTCAAGCAATCCACCTGCCTTGGCCTCCCAAAGTGCTGAGATTACAGGCATGAGCCACCCCACCAAGTCTTTATTGTCATTTTGTAATGCTTCTTTCTAAGCATTTGTGGTAACTAGGACCAAACATGTCTTCTAAAAATGTTCCTTTCTTGTAACACTCATGCTGGCTGCCTCACACATCAAGAACTGTGATTTATTTGCCATCCTCTGAAATCCGGGTTGGCCGTGTGACTGTGTGGTGGAAGTGACTTCTGGGATTTCCGAGCCCAGGACTTAACAGAATTGGTAGCTTCTGCTTCCTTCTTTTGGGAATTCAGATGCCATTTGTGAAATCTGATTACCCTGGGGCCTCCATGCTGTGAAGAAGCCCAAGCTAGCCACATAAGAGGCTATGTGGTGACACAGAAGCCTGACCAGCCCCCAGCTGTCCCAGCCATACCAGCTGAGGATTCAGACATGTGAGTGAAGAAATATCTTGGACATTTCTCAACCCAAACACAGAAGGGATGGAAATAATAAATTTTTACAGTTTACAGTTTTCAGCCACTTAGTATGAGGTGATTTGTTATATAGAGATAATGAACTCAATCTTAAATTGTGAAATTCCTTTCCTTCTTCTTCCCTCCCTCCCTCCTTCCCTCCCTCCCTCCCTCCCTCCCTCCCTTCTTTCCTTCCTTCCTTCCATCCTTCCTTCTTTTTTCTTTCTTTTCTTCTTCTCTTTTTTTCCTTTTTTCTTTTCTTTTTTTTTTTTTGAGATGGAGTTTCACTCTTGTTACCCAGGCTGGAGTGCAATGGCGTGATCTCGGCTCACCGCAACCTCCGCCTCCCGGGTTCAGGCAATTCTCCTGCCTCAGCCTCCTGAGTAGCTGGGATTACAGGCACGCACCACCATGCCCAGATAATTTTTTGTATTTTTAGTAGAGACGGGGTTTCACCATGTTGACCAGGATGGTCTCGATCTCTTGACCTCGTGATCCACCCGTCTCGGCCTCCCAAAGTGCTGGGATTACAGGCATGAGCCACCGCTCCCGGCCCCTTTTTTCTTTCTTTCTTTCTTTTTTTTTTTTTTTGTTGTAGAGATAGGGTCTCATTATGTTGCCAGACTGGTCTCAAACTCCTGGACTGAAGCAAACCTTCCACCTCACCCTTCCAAAATCTGTTGGGATAACAAGCATGAGCCAACGTGCCCAACTGCTGTTCTGTAATTTCGTCCCTACTGACCATCCCAACATCCAGTATTTACAAGGATCTTTATTTTTTAATTAATTAATTTTTAGACTAGTCAAATGCAGCAGTAAGAAGGGAGAAAAGAGTAGAATGAGGAGTTTCATCCATAACTGACTGAACAATCAATTGAAGTAACTCAAAACCTTTGGACCAGCCCAGAGGATCTTTGAAGCTCCAGCCCATCAGCCTGCTACTCTATGAAACTTGGTCCCCTCAAACATGTTCATGCTTCATTTACCCCTTCTCTACACAAAAGGCCCTTCCTTAAACTCTATAATATTACTGTAGTTCCAACTTATCTCTTCTTTCTCTTCACCTATACATTTCTCTCTTTTTTTGAGATGGAGTCTCACTCTGTCGCCCAGGCTGGAGTACAGCGGCATGATCTCAACTCACTAAAACCTTGGCCTCCCAGGTTCAAGTGATCCTCCTGCCTCAGCCTTCTGAGTAGCTGGGATTACAGGTGCCCACCACCATGCCTGGCTAATTTTTGTATTTTTTTTTTTAGTAGAGATGGGGTTTCATCATGTTGGCCAGGCTGGTCTTGATCTCCTGACCTCACGTATACATTTCTTGAAAATGTCTGTTTCCTGCCTTTATTTCCTCATTACCCTCTCCCTTTTGGTTTCAATCATTCAAAAACATATATTGGGCATTGACTACATACACCATTTAAGGAAACAGCAGGGATAACATAAAGAGCATCTCTGCGCAGCCCTCATGAAGATTACATCCTGAGGAGGGAGTCAAACAGAGACAGAAAATAACAACAGCAAATTAAATGTGTAGTGTCAGGTGGGAATTCAGGTTTTGAAGAAAGAGCAGAGTAAGGATAGTGAGGTAAAGAGGCTGCCTCCCTCATCTCCGATCTTTGTCTCCTCTACTCAGTGTGATCACCGTGCTTTGCTGGCATTTCTTTCCCTGAGCCAGCGTCTGGTAAGTGCCTCCAGGCAGAGCATTGGGTCTATCACTGAGCTTACCTCTCTTGTTTAAATTATTTCAGTGATGACAGTTGCCAGTTGTGCAATGTCTAATGTTGATTCATAGACGTCGTCCAGTTTTCTAGTTGTTTATGATGGGAGGGCTAGTCTGGTACCAGTTACTCATTCATGATCAAAAGTGGAATCCTCTGGCTTAAGGGTTTGAGGGCGGCTCTGGCTGTGTTTTTCACTCTCTGCTACTAATTTCTGCCCTTGATACCCTACTCAGATTGCTCTCTCCTCACTTCTAGGCTTCAAATCCAGTGGACTAATCTTAGTCCTTGCCTTTCAGATGTCCCTGAGCATTTGATTCTGTTGTCACCCTCTCCTTCCTGAAAAACTCTCTCTTCCATTGGCTGTTATAATACACAGGGGTTTTTAGGGAGAGGAGGGGAGATGTTTTGTTTGCTTGTTTAAAATCACACTTCACTTTGTGTTGTGCACATTTGGACATATGCACCATTTTCCCCACGGAACTGCAAGCACCTTGAGAGTAGGACCATGAATTGTTCATTTTGCATACCCATGCCCAGCATAGCACTCTTGACTTTCGTAGGGACTGTACAAATGTTTATTCAGTGAATTTGAAGCCCAGTAATAAAAGGCAGTATATGGGAAGCACCCTTGGAGAGGCATAGACAGCTTCAGGTCCTCACTTTCCCAAGGTGACCAACCATTCCTGTTTGTTCAGAACTGAGGATGCTGAACTTTAGAACTTTTAGTGCTAAAATCAGGAAACTACTGGGAAAACTGAGATGATTGATCAACCTGGCACCTCCCAGCCTCATTCAAGGCACGGCACTTGTGGAAAACGGTTGTATTTGTAAAGTATCCTGGTGTCCATGGTTAAGATTGCTGGGGCAGGAGAGGAACTGCCTGGGGCTCCCAACATCTCAACCTTGCAAGACTCTTAGGAGGCCTGCAGGGATTTAGTAACTCAGTTCTCCTCCAACCCGCAGGGATCTGTATGTGCACTCAGCAGCTGGGAAGCTCTTCTGCAATGATCTTAAGGAGATGGTCCAGCTGTTGGCCTCCACCTGGAACTGGAAAGCTTACGTTTGAGTCCTTACTCTGCCACGGCCTACTTGTGTGAGCAATGGTGAGTCACCTTACCTCTCAAAGATTAAAAGTGGGAAAGCATTAATACCATACAAATGTCTTACCTCATTATTGTGTGTTAGTTTGTGCAGGTAGCTATAACAAAATACCTTGAGTACCTGATAAACAATAGTTATTTATTGGTCACCGTTCTGGAGCTGCGAAGTCCAAGATCAAGTTGCCAACAGATTTAGTATCCGGTGAGGGTTTGCTTTGCTCCATAGATGGCACCTTCTTGCTGTGTCCTCACGGGGTGAAAGGGAAAGGAGGCATGGTCTCTTTTATATTTCAATCTCTTTTATAAGCGCACTAATCTTACTCATGAGCGCAGAGCCCCATGACATAATCACTTCTCAGATACTCCACTTCTTAATTCTATCATGTTGGGTGTTAGGTTCCAACATAAAAATTTTGAGAAGACACCAACGTTCAGACCATAGCATATTGCTTCTGCTTCATAATTTGACTGCGTAGAGAGAAAGGAGCTGATTGAAGGGACAGAACCATGGAGAAACTCTCCATGACAATGGTAGAGGGGTTAGGCTTAAACATGTGAGAGGATGCCATGTCTCCTGAGATAAAAGGGAGGAAAGAAGGGTTCCACGGAGAGAGAAAAATGCAGTGGCTTGAGGAGTGTTAATGGGGGACTGTTTAACTTAAAAAATTTACCTATTTTGGACGGCTGAGGGATGTGGAAGTGGTTAAACTTAGGTGGTGAGTGTGACACTGGGAGCTAAGGTCTCTGCAGAAGGGTTAGAATAACTTCCTTTTACTAACATGAGAGCGGTGGTGGGTGGCAGAGGAAGAGTTTCGGGTTGTTTGTGGGATGAGTGAGTTAGGGCCACCCCAAAGATACTCCCGTGAGGTGAGCAGGGTTGAAGAGTCTGGGAGAAGAAGTCATGACGGAAGATGCTCATCTTATTTTCTTCTCTTTCCCTTCCCCGTATTTCTCTTCTCTTTTTTTCCTCATAACTGGCCGTAAACCAGGCAGTTTTAAAGCATTGGTCTTATTACTTGTGTGTATTGAATTCAAGATTACCTTAAAAGCTTGAGAGTTGAATGCTTTTTTTTCTTTCAAAAAAAAAGTTAATAGTGAAAGTGTTTTAATTTCCATGTAGCCAATAATGATTTTTTTTTTTTTAGTGGCTCCTTTATGACTCTTACAGAGGAAAAAAAAATTTCTCCGCCCTAAGACTATTCTTATAATGCTTGAATTATGTGGCACTAATAGCTCTTCTCTGATATTTATTTAATACAATGTATCTTTTTCAGCTTTGTTTCCTGTGCAACTTTCTTTCTGGAGAGGCAAAATCTTCCTTTTGGCCATCTTTCCCTGAATGTCAAGGACACATAATAGACCCTCCCAAAAGTCACCTGCCTTGTAGCCTGTTCCATAGCTAGTGCTTCACTATGAAGAGGAAGATTTAAGTTTAACAGCTGTTAGGTTCACCTGCCCCAAATCTTAGTATGTTTTGCGTGGTTGTGATTATTCTCATAAATAATAGATTTCTTTAAATTATTGCTTTGATCTTCATGCTATAATTTAATTTGTCCCCATTTTCATGACTATGCCCTTACTACTTATTTATTATAGATACCTTCATATGAGCATGTTTTTTGTGTGGGAACAATCAGGGTCACAGCTCTATCTTTGGCCTACAACAAGTGAAGGATTAACCCGATGCCATTTCTCTGTTTATTGAAGTCTGAGCCAAGAGATCATTTTTAAAGTTGAGTTTGCTTATTTGGCTTTGCTGTTTGGAGTTAATTTATGGCATGCCCAACTAAGTTGTTACGTCCTTACTAGCCTACAATAATTTGATTTTGCACATAGGCATGAGTATATTGTAAAAGTATAGAATGGTTTTAGACTTTCTTTTTTTTTTCATTTTAGAGTTTTAAATGCTATGGCTTCTTCCCTATGGCTTTCAATATAAATCATCAAGTCAATAAGACACTATATGATATTATTTAATATGCAAATATATCTTCATTCAACTAGGTATTTCTCTTTTTTTATTGTACTTTAAGTTATGGGATATATGTGCGGGAGGTGCAGGCTTGTTACATAGGTATACATGCACCATGGTGGTTTACTGTACCCATCAACCCATCATCTACATTAGGTATTTCTCTAATGCTATCCCTCCCCTTTTCCCCCATGCCCCAACAGGCCCACTGTGTGATGTTCCCTTCCCTGTTCCCGTATGTTCTCATTATTCAACTCCCACTTATGAATGAGAACATGTGGTGTTTGGTTTTCTGTTCCTGTGTTAGTTTGCTGAGATTGATGGTTTCCAGCTTCATCCATGTCCCTGCAAAGGATATGAACTCATTCTTTGTATGGCTGCATAGTATTCCATGGTGTATATGTGGCACATTTTCTTTATCCAGTCTAATATTCATGGGCATTTGGGTTGGTTCCAAGTCTTTGCTATTGCAAATAGTGCTGCAATAAACATATGTGTGCATGTGTCTTTACAGTAGAATGATTTATAATCCTTTAGGTTTATTGCTGGATCAAATGATATTTCTAGTTCTAAATCCTTGAGGAATCACCACACTGTCTTCCATAGTGGTTGAACTAATTTACTATCCCACCAAAAGTATAAAAGCATTCCGGTGTCTCCACATCCTCTCTAGCTTCTGTTGTTTCCTGACTTTTTAATGATTGCCATTCTAACTGGTATGAGATAGTATCTCATTGTGGTTTTGATTTGCATTTCTCTAGTAGCCAGTGATGATGAGCTTTTTTTCATGTTTGTTGGTCACATAAATGTCTTCTTTTGGAAAGTGTCTGTTCATATCTTTTGCCCACTTTTTGATGAGGTTGTTTGTTTTTTTTCTTACAAATTTGTTTAAGCTCCTTATAGATTCTGGATATTAGCCCTTTGTCAGATGGATAGGTTGCAAAAATATTCTCCCATTCTGTAGGTTGCCTGTTTACTCTGATGATCGTTTCTTTTGCTGTGCAGAGAAGCTCTTTAGTTTAATTAGATCCCATTTGTCAATTTTGGCTTTTGTTGTTTCAGTCATGAACTCTTTGCCCATGCCTGTGTTCTGAATACTATTTTCTAGGTTTTCTTCTAGAGTTTTTATGGTTTTAAGTCTTACATTTAAATCTTTAATCTGTCTTCAGTTAATTTTTGTGTAAGTGGTAAGGAAGGAGTCCAAAGTGGGTTTGTCATTAGTAGCTCCAGTTTCAGTTTTTTGCCTATAGCTAGATAGTTTTCCCAATATTATGTATTAAATAGGGAATGCTTTCCCCATTGCTTTGTCAAGTTTGTTGAAGATCAGACAGTTGTAGATGTGTGATGTTATTTCTGAGGTCTCTGTTCTATTCCACTGGTCTATATATCTGTTTTGGTACCAGCACCAAACAGTACAATGCTGTTTTGGTTACTGTAGTCTTGTAATATAGTTTGAAGTCAGGAAGTGTGATGCCTCCAGCTTTGTTCTTTTGGCTCAGGATTGTCTTGGCTATATGGGCTCTTTTTTGGTTTCATATGAAATTTAAAGTAGTTTTTTTTTCTAATTCTGTGAAGAAAGTTAATGGTATTTTTTTTTCATTTGTTTGTGTCCTGTCTTATCTCTTTGAGCAGTGGTTTCTAATTATCCTTGAAGAGGTCCTTCACATCCCTAGTAAGTTGCATTCTTAGGTATTTCATTCTCTTTCTAGCAATTGTGAATGGAAATTTGCTCATAATTTGGCTCTCTGTCTATTGTGTAAGAAATGCTTGTAATTTTTGCACATTGATTTTGTATCCTGAGACTTTGCTGAAGTTGCTTATTAGCTTAAGGAGTTTTTGAGCTGAGATGATGGGGTTTTCTAAATATACAATTATGTCATCTGCAAACAGAGATAATTTGACTTCATCTCTTCCTATTTAAATATCCTTTATTTCTTTCTCTTGCCTGATTGCCCTGGCCAGAACTTCCACTACTTGAATAGTTGAATAGGAGGGGTGAAAGAGGGCATCCTTGTCTTGTGCCAGTTTTCAAAGGGAATGCTTCCAGCTTTTGCCCATTGAGCATGATATTGGCTGTGAGTTTGTCATTATTAGCTCTTATTATTTTGAGATATGTTCCATCCGTACCTAGTTTATTGAGTGTTTGTTTTTAGCATGAAGGGGTGTTGAATTTTATCAAAGGCCTTTTCTGCATCTATTGAGATAATAATGTGGTTTTTGTCATTGGTTCTATTTATGTGATGGATTACATTTATTGATTTGCATATGATGAACCAGGTTTACATCCCAGGGATGAAGCTGAGTTGATCATGGGGGATATGCTTTTGATGTGCTGCTGGATTCAGTTTGCCAGTATTTTACCGAGGATTTTTGCATCACTTTTCATCAGGGATATTGGCCTGAAATTTTCTTTTTCTTTTTTTTTTTTTCTGTTGTGTCTCTGCGAGTTTTGGTATCAGGGTGACACTGGCCTCATAACATGAATTCGGGAGGAGTCCATCTTTTTTTATTGTTTAAAATAGTTTCAGGAGGACTGGTATCATCTCCTCTTTGTACTTTCCTCTGGTGGAGTTTGGCTGTAAATTTGTCTGGTCCTGGACTTTTTTTGATTGGTAGGTTATTAGTTACTGCCTCAATTTCAGAACTTGTCATTAGTCTATTCAAGGATTCAACTTTTTCCTGGCTTAGTCTTGAGAGGGTGTATGTGTCCAGGAATTTATCCCTGTCTTCTAGATTTTCAAGTTTATTTTCATAGAGGTGTTTATAGTATTCTCTGATGGTAGTTTGTATTTCTGTGGGATCAGTGGTAATCTCACCTTTATCATTTTTACTATGTCTATTTGATTCTTCTCTCTTTTCTTCTTTGTTAATCTTGCTAGTGGTCTATCTACTTTGTTAATCTTTTCAAAAAACCAGCTCCTGGATTCACTGATTTTTTGGAAGGGTTTTTCATGTCTCTACCTCCTCAGTTCTGCTCTGATTCTGGTTGTTTCTTGTCTCCTGCTAGCTTTTGAATTTGTTTGCTTTTGCTTCTCTAGTTCTTTTAATCATGATGTTAGGGTACTGATTTTAGATCTTTCCCGCTTTCTCCTGTGGGCATTTCATGCTATAAATTTCCCCCGAAACATTGCTTTGGCTGTGTCCCAGAGATTCTGGTACAGTGTGTCTTTGTTCTCATTGGTTTCAAAGAACTTATTTATTTCTGTCTCAATTTCGCTACTTACTCAGTAGTCATTCAGGAGCAGGTTGTTCAGTTTCAATGTTGTTGTGCAGTTTTGAGGGAGTTTCTTAATCCTGAGTTCTAATTTGATTGCACTGTGGGGTCTGAGAGACTGTTTGTTATGATTTCTGTTCTTTTGCATTTGTTGAGGAGTGTTTTATTTCCAATTATGTGATTGTTTTTAGAATAAGTGGCATGCGGTGCTGAGAAGAGTGTATATTCTGTTGATTTGGGGTGGAGAGTTCTGTAGATGTCTATTAGCTCCACTTGGTCCAAGCTGAGTTCAAGTCCTAAATATCTTTGTTAATTTTCTGTCTCATTGATCTATCTAATATTGACAGTGGGGTGTTAAAGACTCCCACTATTATGGAAATCTAAGTCCCTTTGTAGATCTCTATGAACTTGCTTAATGAATCTGGATGCTTCTGTATTTGGTGCATATATATTTAGGACAGTTAGCTCTCCTTGTTGCATTAATCCCTTTACCATTATGTAATGCCTTTCTTTGTCTTTTTTAATCTTTGATGGTTTAAAGTCTGTTTTATCAGAGATGAGGATTACAAACTCTGCTTTCTTTTGCTTTCCATTTGCTTGGTAAATCTTCCTCCATTCCTTAGTTTTGAGCCTATGTGTGTCTTTGCCTGTGAGATGGATCTCCTGAATACAGCACACAAATGGGTCTTGACTCTATCCAGTTTGCCAGCCTGTGTCTTTTAATTGAGGCATTTAACTCATTCACATTTAAGGTTAATATTGTTTTGTAAAAATTTGGTCCTATCATTATGATGCTAGCCGATTATTTTGCCCACTAGTTGATGCAGTTTCTTCATAGTGTCGATGGTCTTTCCATTTTGGTTTGTTTTTGCAGTGGCTGGTACCAGTTTTTCATTTCCATATTTAGTTCTTCCTTCAGGACCTCTTGGAAGACAGGCCTGGTGGCAACAAAATCCCTCAGCATTTGCTTGTCTGTAAAGAATTTTATTTCTCCTTCACTTATGAAGCTTAGTTCGGCTGTATATGAAATTTTGGGTTGAACATTCTTTTCATTAAGAATGTTGAATATTGGCCTCCACTCTCTTCTGGCTTGTAGGGTTTCTGCAGAAAGATGCACTGTTAGTCTGATAGGCTTCCTTTATGGGTAACTCGACCTTTCTCTCTGGCTGCCCTTAACATTTTTACCTTCATTTCAACCTTGGTGTGTCTGATAATTATGCATCTTGGGGTTGCTCTTCTTGGGAAGTATCTTTGTGGTGTTCTCTGTATTTCCTGAATTTGAACGTTGGCCTGGGGAAGTTCCTTGAATAATATCCTGATGTGTGTTTTCCAACTTGGTTCCATTCTTTCTGTCACTTTCAGGTACACCAATCAAACGTAGGTTTGGTCTTTTCATGTAGTCCCATATTTCTTGGAGGTTTCGTTTGATTCTTTTCATTCTTTTTTTTCTTGTCTTCTCTTCATGCTTTATTTCATTAAGTTGATCTTCAGTATCTGATATTGTTTCTTCCACTTGATCGATTAAGCTATTGATACTTGTGTATGCTTCATCAAGTTTTTGTGCTGTGTTTTTCAACTCCATCAGATCATTTGTGTTCTTCTCTAAACTGGTCATTATAGATAGCAATTCCTCTAACTTTTTATTAAAGTTCTTAGCTTTCTTGTAATGGGCTTGGAGGAGCTTGTTATTATCCACCTTCTGAAGTCTACTTCTGTTGGTTCATCAAACTCATTTTCCATTCAGTTTTATTCCTCTGCTGGCAAGGAGTTGTGATTCTTTGGAGGAGAAGAAGCATTCTGTTTTTTTGAATTTTTAGCCTTTTTGTGCTAGTTTTTTCTCATCTTCGTGGATTTGTCTACCTTTGATCTTTGCAGTTGGTGACCTTTGGATGGAGTTTTTGTGTGGTTGTCCTTTTTGTTGATGTTAATGCTATTACTTTGTTTGTTAGTTGTCCTTCTAACAGTCAGGCCCCTCTTCTGCAGGTCTGCTGGAGTTTGCTGGGGGTCCACTCCAGACCCTGTTTGCCTGGGTATCACCAGCAGAGGCTGCAGAAGAGCAAAGATTGCGGCCTGCTCCTTCCCCTGGAAGCTTTGTCCCAGAGGGACACCTGCCAGCCACAGCTCTCCTGTATGAGGTGTCTATCGACCCTTGCTGGGAGGTATCTTCCAATGAGGATACATGGGGCTCAGGAATCCACTTAAGGAGGCAGTCTGTCCCTTATTAGAACTCGAGTGCTGTGCTGGGAGATCTGCTGTTCTCTTCAGATTCAGTTGGCAAGAACTTTTAAGTCTGCTTAAGCTGCACCCAGAGCCGCCCCTTCCCCCAGATGCTCTGTCCCAGGGAGATGGAAGTTTTATCTATAAAACTGGGGATGCTGCCTTTCTTTCAGAGATGCCTTGCCCAGAGAGGAGGAATTTAGAGAGGCAGTCTGGCTACAGTGACTTTGTGGCACTCAACTAGGTATTTCTAATAGCAATAGCTTTTGTTGAGCTGCCAGGATATTTGTTAAATTCCACTTTTACACAGAAAATAGTTCAAGACACTAATTATATGGAGTTTTGAAACATCCAAACCCAGATATTTGAATAATTCTATTCAGTTTAACTGGTGATTCTCCATCAAGATTGCATTGTGCAGGAAATTCATGTGGTATCAAAACGAATAACTATCAGAAAGTTAGACCAAGCTTTTTTTTATTGCAGTGCATTTAGTCTACCATATTTTACACACTTTTGTAAGGATTTTAAGATTTATAAATTTATAACAATGTCATGCTGCCTCCTCTTTCCATTGTTATTTGCTGCAATCTTCCAATCTTCAAGTAACTCTCCTGCTTTTGTAAAGTAATTGGAATTCCCCTTTGCTATGTTCTTCTCCATCAGCCTGGGTTAGTTCAATTTTTATGTGCACCCTATCTTGCAGTTTCTTAAATTTATTGTAGGTCAGTGTTCTTGTTCTCTATATCCCCGAACCTCTACTAAGACCACACCCTGGACTTTGCTATCCACAGTCACCCCACCTCTGAAACGCTACTGTTTTCTTCTAACTAAAGCTTCCTATCCATTCAGCTTGTGTCCTCTTATTCTGTAACTTGCAAGGCTCTTATCTCAGTCTTCTTCATGAGTGCAGTCTCCTCTATTTCTTAATATGCCAGTGGTTTTGAACATGATTCACTTTTCTTCTTACTCTACATTCTATCCTTGAGTGATCTCATCTATTCCATTGGCTTCCACTACCATGTATGAGTTGATGACTCCCAAGTTGTTTTTCTCATCTGTATCCCTTCCTGCTCTTCTAAGGTTCAGAAAAATATTTCTAGTTCCTTAATAACAAAAGTAACTAACATTTATAGAAGAGTAAATGCTCTAAGTGTCAACTCACAACCCTATGAGAGAGGTTATTCTTTAGTACTGAATTTTACTCTGTCTAAGATAATATAATCTAGCAATTCACTTTTGAATATACACCCAAAAGAATTGAAAGCAGGAACTCAGATATCTGTATCACAGCAGCACTATTCATAATAGCCAGAAAGTATATGCAACACAAGTGTCCATCAACAGATGAATGGATAAAGTCATACAAAGCAGCCATAGGCCTACCACATTTTACTAATAAAGTATTAATATTTAATAATGAAATATTATTCAGTCTTAAAAAGGAAGGAAATTCTGACATACGGCACAACATGGATGAACTTTAAAGACATTGTGCTAAGTGAAATATCAGACAAAATGATAAATATTGTATGACTTCAATTACATGAGTACTTAGAGTAGTCAGATTCATATAGGTAGAAAGTAGAATGGTCATTTTAGGGGACATGAAGAGAGGGTAAAAAGGGATGATTGTTTAATGAGTACAGAGTTTTAGTTTGGGAAGATGAAAATGTTCTGGAGATCAAAGTAGGAAGAGTTGCACAACAATGTGAATAATGTAAATGCATGTAAATCCACTTAACTACATTTAAAAATGAATGATTAAGATGACAAATTTTATGTTATATATATTTTATGAGAATTAAATATTATAAAAATACCAAGAGTACAGATGACAAAAAAAATGGTTAAAATGGTAAAAAAGATGATAATGATTGTGAAATACATCATTACTTTATGTACTGCTAAGGAAAATAGTGATACCAATTAAACAATAGTATAATACTTTCTTATCACTTAGAATTTCAAAATATCTATTGAGAGAACTGTTTTATATGTATCCAGACATTTTATTTATTTATTTGTTTAGGGACAGGGTCTTGCTCTATTGCTTATGCCAGAGCACAGTAACATACTCCAAGGACCTCAAGACTAGCTGATGCCCAGTACATCTGGCTCTAGCCAAACTGGCATGAGTCCTATAGATATTTCTTCACAGAGACTTACATAAAATAATGTATGTTCCCCTGAGGAATTTGATTCCTATTTTATTTTATTTTTAGAGACAGGGTCTCATTCTGTTGCCCAGGCTAGAGTGCAGTGATGCAATCATGGCTCAAGTGATCCTCCCACCTCATCCTCCAAATTAACTGGGACTACAGGCACAGGCTACCACACCCAGATAATTTTTGTATTTTTTCATAGAGATGGGATCTTGCTATATTGGCCAGGCTGGTCTTGAACTCTTAGGCCCAAGGGATCCACCTGTCTTGGCCTCCTGAAGTGCTGGCATTACAGGCATGAGTCACTGTGCCCAGCCCAGGCATAATTTTTATCACGGATTACTCTTGTGCATATATATAAAGAAACTTCATCATAATCAGTATCTTAATTTTCTGAATCACTTTTCGAATCAGAGTCGTTGACACCCATGGTTTTCTACACAAAGTTGTCCTCTGTGCTATGCACAGAATTGGTGAAATGGCATTTTTAAAGAAAGAGCTCCACTTTGGTTTCTACGTTTTCTTCCAGGGCACTGACACCCATTCTGTAAGTTTTGATGCTGACACTATTGATTATACCAGTGGAAGGTTTTTGACAACTACAAAGGCTCATATTTCTTCCTCAAATGGTCTTTAAAGGATTTGTTGACTGCAGTGTGAAAGGAGATGCTGTTGTCCAGTTATGACACCAACAGTAACAATCATATTAGCATACTGTCTAGCAAGCTTATCTTTAGCTGTTAATATACAAGTCCATGAAATTCATCAAGAACTAATATACTGGCTGGATTATGTGGGGTTCATGGAGAACTATTCCAGATGATATTTAATCATTTCCATTTCTTTCTCACCTTTCCTGTGCTCTGGGAGATTCACTTTTTGGCACAGGAGAAATCCTTCTTCCTATGAGTTTCTGTGAGTGAAACTCCTGTTTGTGATTTTGCTTTTCTCTTAAAGACTAAGATTTTGCTCCAGCAATGTACTTAATTCAATTAATATGATAAAATGTAAATAGCCATGATTAAATGTGTACATATAGAGACAAAAATTACTATGTTGTAATTGCCAATAGCAGTTGAAAGACAGCTATCCTAACTTTACAGAAGTTAAAATTTGTATCTTTAGACCTCTACTTTCAAGGACATGAAATAGACATAATTTTCCCTATTTGTCTTGCTAAGTACAACTAAAACCTCTGGATATTATAAAGCAAACACAGCTAACATGCCTTAAAAGAATACCTAACAGAATTTATCTAATCAGAAAGGCAACAATAAAGGAAGACACCTTGGATCATCAGGAAGAAAGATCATGGTAGGCAAAAATATGGGAAAATGCAGTAGGTTTTCCTTCTCTTCTTGAATTTCTCAATTATGTTTCATGGTTAAAACAAGAATTATAGCACTGTCTAATGTGATTCTAACTGTATGTAGGGAAATACTCAAGATAATTATATAAACAGGAACAAGTAAAGGAATCTAAATGGAGATAAAGGTTTTACATGTCACTCTGAACTGGTAAAATGGTGATACCTGTGATGTTATGTAGATATAATGTAGTAGTTATAATACACACTAAAAAGACCATACCAAAATAAAAATACATTTGAATGGCCAGGCATGGTGGCTCATGCCTGCAAGTCCAACACTTTGGGAAAACAAAGCAAGAGGATTGTTTGAGGCCTTGAATTTGAGACGAGCCTGGGTAATATAAAGAGAGTATATCTTTACAAAAATGAAAGAAAATAAATAAGCCAGGTGTAGTGGTGTGCACTTGTAGTCCTAGCTACTTGGGAGGCAAAGGCAGGAGGAAATACTTGAGCCTAGGAAGTTGAGGCAGCAGTAAGCTATGATCATGCCACTATACTACAATTTGGGCAACAGAGCAAGACCCTGTCTGTTAAAAATTAAAAATACATTCTATGCTGGGCATGGTTGCTCATGCCTGTAATTTCAGCACTTTGGCAGGCCAAGGCAGGAGGATCACTTGAGGCCAGGAGCTTGAGACCAGCTTGACTAACATGGCAAAAATCTGTCTCTACTAAAAATATAAAAATTAGCTGGGCATCTTGGCACAAACCTGTAATCCCAGCTACTTGGTAGGCTGAGGCATGAGAATCACTTGAACCTGGAAGGCAGAGGTCGCAGTGAGCCAAGAATGCATCACTACACTTCAACCTGGGTGACAGAGTGAGACCCTATATTAAAAAAAATTCTAAAACTCTTTAGAAAAATCAAAGTGGAATCTAAAAATATCTTCAAGTAATCCACAGAAAGGCAAGAAAATGAAAACAGAAACAACAAAGAAACAAAATGTAAAATGAGAGACTTAAGCTCTAACATATCAATAGCCATATTAAATACACATGGTCTAAACATGCCAATTAAAAGACAGAGGTTAGCAGAATGGGTTAAAAACATGATCCAACTATATGCTGCCTACAAGAAACTGAAAATATAATAACATAGGTGGAAAGAGAAATGATATAAAAATATGTATCACCCAAAGGAAAGCATGAGTGGTTATGTTAAGATTAGATAAAGTACGCTTTAGCACAGAGAACATTACCAAAGATAGAAAGAGACATTATATAATGTTAAAAGGGTCAATCCACTAAAAAGATATAGCAATCCTAAACAAATGTATGCTGAACAACAGAACTGCAAAATGCATAAAACAAAAGCTGGTAGAACTGAAAGGAAAAATACTAGAAACCTCTCTCAGCAATTAATGAAACAATTAGACAGAAAATCAGCAAGGATGTAAAAGAATTCAACAATACCATTAACCAACAAGATCTAATAAAAGTTTATATAAAATTTTATGAAATATTTCACCAAAGAACAGCAGAATACACTTTATTTTCAAGTGCCCATAGAAGATACACCAAGATGGATCATGTTCTGGGCCCTGGAACAAACCTCAAAAAATTAACAACAACAAAAAAAATTGAAATCAAACAAAGTTTGTTTTCTCAACCACAACTGAGTTCAACTAGAAATCAATAACAGAACAATAACAAGTAGATCTTCAAACACTTTTGAAACAAACAACACATTGCTAAATAATCCTTAGGGCAGACAGGACATGGTGGCTCAAGCCTGTGATCCCAGCACTTTGAGATGCTGAGGTGGGCAGATCACAAGGTCAAGAAATCGAGACCATCCTAGCCAACATGGTGAAACCCTGTCTCTACTAAAAAACAAAAATTAGCTGAGCGTGGTAATGTGTGCCTGTAGTCCCAGCTACTTGGGAGGCTGACACAGGAGAATTGATTGAATCCTGGAGGCAGAGGTTGTACTGAGCAAATATCATGCCACTATTCCAGCCTGATGACAGAGTGAGACTCCATCTCAAAAAAATAAAAATAAAAATAAATAAGCCATGGGGCAAATAGGAGTTCTCAATGGAAATATAAAAATACATTTAACTGAAAAGAAATTAAAATACAACATATCAAAATTTGTGGGACACAGCTAAAGCAGTGTGGAGAGAAAAATTCATAGCACTAAATACATAGTTTAGAAAAAAATAAAATGTCACAAATCAGTCATTTAAGCTTCTACCTCAAGAACCTAGAAAAAGAAGAGAAAATCTGAGAGGGACCCAAGATGGCGTGGTGAGAACAACCCAGGATTGAAGCTCTCGGTGAATGCGCGGAGAGGGAGCTGAAAAACACAATACGAGAACTTCACGAAGCATGCACAAGTTTCAACAGCTGAATTGACCAAGCAGAAGAAAGAATATCAGAAGTCGAAGATCAACTCAATGAAATAAAACGAGAAACCAAGATCAGAGAAAAAAGCGCAAAAGGGAATGAACAAAGTCTCCAAGAAATGTGGGACTATGTGAAGAGACCTAACCTACGTTTGATAGGTGTACCAGAAGGGGACGAAGAGAATGAATCCAAGCTGGAAAATACTCTTCAGGACGTTATCCAGGAAAATGTCCCCCACGTAGCAAGACAGGCCAACATTCAAATGCAGGAAATACAGAGAACACCACAAAGATATTCTGCAAGAAGAGCAACCCCAAGGCACATAATCATCAGATTCAACAAGGTTGAAATAAAGGAGAAGATACTAAGAGCAGCCAGAAAGAAAGGTCGGGTCACCCACAAAGGGAAGCCCATCAGACTCACAGCAGATCTCTCGGCAGAAACACTACAAGCCAGAAGACAGTGGGGGCCAATATTCAACATCCTTAAAGAAAATAACTTTCAACCCAGAATTTCATATCCAGCCAAACTGAGCTTCAGAAGTGAAGGAAAAATAAAATCCTTTGCAAACAAGCAAGTACTCACAGATTTTGTCACCACCAGGCCTGCTTTACAAGAGCTCCTAAAAGAGGCACTACACATAGAAAGGAACAACCAGTACCAGCCATTCCAAAACCACACTCAATGCTAAAGAGCATCAACATAATGAAGAAGCTACAACTAACGGGCAAAACAGGCAGCTAGCATCAAAATGGCAGTATCAAATTCACACATAACAATATTAAGCCTAAATGTAAATGGACTAAATGCACCAATCAAAAGACACAGACTGGCAAACTGGATAAAAATCCAAAACCCATCAGTGTGCTGTATCAAGGAAACCCATCTCACATGCAAGGACACACAAAGGCTCAAAATAAAGGGATGGAGGAAGATTTACCAAGCAAATGGAGAGCAAAAAAAAAAAAGCAGAAGTTGCAATTCTCATCTCTGATAAAATAGACTTTAAAGCAACAAAGATTAAAAGAGACAAAGAAGGCCATTACATAATGGTAAAAGGATTGATACAACAAGAAGAGCTAATGATCCTAAACATATATGGACCCAATACAGGAGCACCCAGATACATAAGGCAAGTTCTTAATGACTTATAAAGAGACTTAGACTCCCACACAATAATAGTGGGAGACTTTAACACTCCACTGTCAATATTAGACTGATCAACCAGACAGAAAATCAACAAGGATATCCAGGACTTGAACTCAGACCTGGAGCAAGCAAACCTGATAGACATTTACAGAACTCTCCACCCCAAATCCACAGAATATACATTCTTCTCAGCACCACATCACACCTACTCTAAAATTGACCACATAATTGAAAGTAAAGCACTCCTCAGCAAATGCAAAACAACTAAATCATAACAAGCAGTCTCTCAGACCATAGTGCAATCAAGTTAGAACTCAGAATTCAGAAACCAACCCAGAACCGCACAACTTCATGGAAACTGAACAACTGGCTCCTGAATGTTGACTGGATAAACAATGAAATGAAGGCAGAAATAAAGTTCTTTGAAACCAATGAGAACGAAGACACAACATGCCAGAATCTCTGGGACACATTTAAAGCAGTCTCTAGAGGAAAATATATAGCAATAAGTGCCCATATGAGGAGAATGGAGAGATCCAAAATTGACACCCTATCGTCAAAATTGAAAGAGCTAGAGGAGCAAGATCAAAAAAACTCAAAACCCAGCAGAAGACAAGAAATAACTAAGATCAGAGCTGAACTGAAGGAGACTGAGATACGAAAAACCCTTCAAAAAATCAATAAATCCAAGAGCTGGTCTTTTGAAAAGATCAACAAAATAGACAGACCACTAGCCAGATTGATTAAAAAGAAAAGAGAGAACAACCAAATAGATGCAATAAAAAATAATAAAGGGGAAATCACCACAGATTCCACAGAAATTCAAACCATCATCAGAGAATATTACAAACAACTCTATGTACATAAACTAGTAAACATGGAAGAAATGGATAAATTCCTGGACTCCTGTGTCCCCCCAAGCCTAAACCAGGAGGAAGCTGAAACTATGAATAGACCAGTAACAAGGTCAGAAGTCGAGGCAGCAATTAAGAGCCTACCACACAAAAAAAGCCCAGGTCCAGACGGGTTCACAGCCGAATTCTACCAGACACACAAAGAGGAGCTGGTACCATTCCTTCTGAAACTATTCCAAATAATCCAAAAAGACGGAATCCTTCCCAAATCATTTTATGAGACCAACATCATCCTGATACCAAAACCCGGCAGAGACCCAACAAGAAAAGAGAACTTCAGGGCAATATCCATAATGAACATAGATGCAAAAATCTTCAATAAAATATTGGCAAGCCAATTGCAACAGCAAATCAAAAAACTTATCCATCATGACCAAGTAGGATTCATCCCGGGGATACAAGGCTGGTTCAACATACGCAAGTCTATCAACGTAATTCACCACATAAACAGAACCAAAAACAAAAACTGCATGATTATCTCAATTGATGCAGAGAAGGCATTCAACAAAATTCAACAGCCCTTTATGCTAAAAACCCTCAATAAACTCGGTATCGATGGAACATATCTCAAAGTAATAAAAGCTATTTATGACAAACCAACAGCCAATATTATACTGAATGGGCAAAAACTGGAAGCATTCCCTTTGAAATCTGGCACTACACAAGGATGCCCTCTTTCACCACTCCTATTCAATATAGTACTGGAGGTTCTATCCAGAGCAATCAGGCAAGAAAAAGAAATAAAGGATATTCAAATAGGAAAGGTGGAAGCCAAATTGTCTCTATTTGCAGACAACATGATAATGTACCTAGAAGACCCCATCGCCTCAGCCCAAAAACTCCTGAAACTGATAAGCAACTTCAGCAAAGTCTCAGGATATAAAATCAATGTGCAAAACTCACAAGCATTCGTCTACACCAATAACAGACTTAAAGAAAGCCAAATCAAGAATGAACTGCCATTCACAATTGCTACAAAAAGAATAAAATACCTAGGAATACAACTCACAAGGAACGTAAGGGACCTCTTCAAGGAAAACTGCAAACCACTGCTCAACGAAATCAGAGAGGACACAAACAGATGGAGAAACATTCCATGTTCATGGTTAGGAAGAATTAATATCGTGAAAATGGCTATACTGCCCAATGTAATTTACAGAATCAATGCTATCCCCATCAAGCTACCATTGACTTTCTTCACAGAACTGGAAAAAACCACCATGAACTTCATATGGAACCAAAAGAGAGCCCGCATAGCCTAGTCAATTCTAAGCAAAAAGAACACAGCGGGGGGCATCACACTACTGGATTTCAAACTATACTACAAGGCTACAGTAATCAAAACAGCATGGTACTGGTACCAAAACAGAGATATAGACCAATGGAACAAAACAGAGGCATCGGAGGCAACACAACATATCTACAACCATACACTCTTTGATAAACCTGACAAAAACAAGCAATGGGGAAAGGAGTCCCTGTTTAACAAATGGTGTTGGGAAAACTGGCTAGCCATGTGCAGAAAGCAGAAACTGGACCCCTTCCTGGCACCTTACACTAAAATTAACTCCAGATGGATTAAAGACTTAAACATAAGACCTGGTACCATAAAAACCCTAGAAGAAAATCTAGGCAAAACCAACCAGGACATAGGAGTAGGCAAGGACTTCATGAACAAAACACCAAAAGCATTGGCAACAAAAGCCAAAATAGACAAATGGGACCTAATCAAACTCCACAGCTTCTGCACGGCAAAAGAAACAGTCACTAGAGTGGATCGGCAACCAACAGAATGGGAAAAAATGTTTGCAGTTTACCCATCTGACAAAGGGCTGATATCCAGAATTTACAAAGAACTCAAACATATTCATATTTACAGGAAAAAAACAAACAAGCCCATTCAAAATTGGGCAAAGGATATGAACAGACACTTTACAAAAGAAGACATATATGAGGCCAACAATCATATGAAAAAATGCTCATCGTCACTGGTCATCAGAGAGATGCAAATCAAAACCACATTGAGATACCATCTCACACCAGTTAGAATGGCGATCATTAAAAAATCTGGAGACAACAGATGCTGGAGAGGATGTGGAGAAAAAGGAACACTTTTACACTGTTGGTGGGAGTGTAGATTAGTTCAACCATTGTGGAAGACAGTGTGGCGATTCCTCAAGGCCTTAGAAATAGAAATTCCATTTGACCCAGCAATCCCATTACTTGGTATATATCCAAAGGACTATAAATCGTTCTACTATAAGGACACATGCACACAAATGTTCATTGCAGCACTGTTTACAATAGCAAAGACGTGAAACCAACTCAAATGCCCATTGATGATAGACTGGATTGGGAAAATGTGGCACATATACACTATGGAATATTATGCAGCAATCAGGAATGATGAGTTTGTGTCGTTTGTAGGGACATGGATGAATCTGGAGAACATCATTCTCAGCAAACTGACCCAAGAACAGAAAATGAAATACCGCATATTCTCACTCATAGGCGGGTGATGAAAAATGAGAACACATGGAAACAGGGAGGGGAGCACTACTCACTGGGGTCTACTGGGGGGAAAAGGGGAGGGCGAACAGGAGGGGGAGGTGGGGAGGGATAGCCTGGGGAGAAATGCCAAAAGTGGGTGAAGGGGAGAAAGGAAGCAAAACACACTGCCATGTGTGTACCTATGCAACTGTCTTGCATGTTCTGCACATGTACCCCCAAACCTACAATGCAATAAAAAATTAAAAAAAAAAAAGAAGGGAAAATCTAAAAACAAGCAGAAGGGAGGAAATAATAAAAAGGAGATATCAATGGAAGTGAAAACAGAAAAAAGAATAAAAATAAGAAACATAGCTGATTCTTTGAAAAACAACCATAAAGTTCACAAACTTCTAGTAAGACTGACAAAGGAAAAAAAAGGAGGTGACAAAAATTTTAAACATAAGAATTAAAATGAGATATTACTACAGACCCTGCAGACATCAAAAGAATAAGGGAATATTATGAACAACTCCATACATATAAAATTGTAAACTTAGATGAAATAGATTACTGCTGCAGGAAATACACAACTACCACAATACAAACTACCACAACTCATCCAACAGGGGATAATTTGAATAGCCCTGTAACTATTAACGATTTTAATTAATAATTTAAAAACTCCCAAGGAAAAAATCTCTACGCACAAATAGTTGCACTGTAGAATTCTATCAAACATTAGAAGAAAAACTAACATCAATTCCACAAGCCTTTTCCAGAAAATAGAACATAAGGAACCACTATCCAATTCTTTTTATTAAATTAAAATTACCTGATACCAAAACCAGATGAAAGTAGTGCAAAAAGGGAACTATAAATAAACATTTCTCATGAATACAAATGCAAAAATCCTTAGCAAAAGTAAGTCGAATTTAGTAATATCTGAGAAGAATTATATGCTATAACCAAATGTAGTTTATTCTACAGATTTGAGGCTGGTTCAATATCAGAAAATCAATCAGTGTAATCCATCATATAATTATATCAATTATAGAATAGATATTTGATAAAATTTAATACTTCTTTGTGATAAAAACTTTCAAAAATTAGAATAGAGGTGAATGTCTTCAACTTGGTAAAAATCATCCAAAAAATTCTATAGCTAGCGTCATATTTAATGAAGAGTAAATGCTTTCCCTTTAAGCTGAGAATAAGCCAACAATGTCTCCGTTTACCACTCTTATTCAACATAGTGATGACATTTTTAATCAATGCAATATGGCAAAGAAATAAAAAGCATAGAGATCAGAAAGGAAGAAATAAAATTGGCTCTTGTTTCAGATGACATGATTACCTACATAGAAAATCTTTTTTTTTTTTCTTCTTTAATTTTTTATTGAATTTTAGGTTTTGGGGTACATGAGCAGAGCATGTAAGACAGTTGCGTAGGAACACACATGGCAGTGTGCTTTTCTTTCCTTCTCCCCTTCACCCACATTTGACATCTCTCCCCAGGCTATCCCTCCCCACCTCCCCCTCCCACTGGCCCTCCCCTTTTCCCCCCAATAGACTCCAGTGTTTAGTACTCCCCTTTCTGTGTCCATATGTTCTCATTTTTCATCACCCGCCTATGAGTGAGAATATGCGGTGTTTCATTTTCTGTTCTTGTGTCAGTTTGCTGAGGATGACGTTCTCCAGATTCATCCATGTCCCCACAAACGACACAAACTCATCATTTCTGATTGCTGCATAACATTCCATGGTGTATATGTGCCACATTTTTCCAATCCAGTCTATTATCAATGGGCATTTGGGTTGATTCCAGGTCTTTGCTATTGTAAACAGTGCTGCAATGAACATTCATGTACATGTGTCCTTATAGTAGAACGATTTATAGTCCTTTGGATATATACCAAGTAATGGGATTGCTGGGTCAAATGGAATTTCTATTTCTAAGGCCTTGAGGAATCGCCACACTGTCTTCCACAATGGTTGAACTAATCTACACTCCCACCAACAGTGTAAAAGTGTTCCTTTTTCTCCACATCCTCTCCAACATCTGTTGTCTCCAGATTTTTTAATGATCGCCATTCTAACTGGTGTGAGATGGTATCTCAATGTGGTTTTGATTTGCATCTCTCTGATGACCAGTGACGATGAGCATTTTTTCATATGATTGTTGGCCTCATATATGTCTTCTTTTGTAAAGTGTCTGTTCATATCCTTTGCCCACTTTTGAATGGGCTTGTTTGTTTTTTTCCTGTAAATATGTTTGAGTTCTTTGTAAATTCTGGATATCAGCCCTTTGTCAGATGGGTAAACTGCAAACATTTTTTCCCATTCTGTTGGTTGCCGATCCACTCTAGTGACTGTTTCTTTTGCCGTGCAGAAGCTGTGGAGTTTGATTAGGTCCCATTTGTCTATTTTGGCTTTTGTTGCCAATGCTTTTGGTGTTTTGTTCATGAAGTCCTTGCCTACTCCTATGTCCTGGATAGTTTTGCCTAGATTTCCTTTTAGGGTTTTTATGGTACCAGGTCTTATGTTTAAGTCTTTAATCCATCTGGAGTTAATTTTAGTGTAAGGTGTCAGGAAGGGGTCCAGTTTCTGCTTTCTGCACATGGCTAGCCAGTTTTCCCAACACCATTTGTTGAACAGGGAATCTTTTCCCCCTTGCTTGTTTTTGTCAGGTTTATCAAAGATTGTATAGTTGTAGATATGTTGTGTTGCCTCCGGTGCCTCTGTTTTGTTCCATTGGTCTATATCTCTGTTTTGGTACCAGTACCCTGCTGTTTTGATTACTGTAGCCTTGTAGTATAGTTTGAAATCCGGTAGTGTGATGCCCCCGGCTGTGTTCTTTTTGCTTAGAATTGACTAGGCTATGCGGGCTCTCTTTTGGTTCCATATGAAGTTCATGGTGGTTTTTTCCAGTTCTGTGAAGAAAGTCAATGGTAGCGTGATGGGGATAGCGTTGATTCTGTAAATTACTTTGGGCAGTATAGCCATTTTCACGATATTAATTCTTCCTAACCATGAACATGGAATGTTTCACCATCTGTTTGTGTCCTCTCTGATTTCGTTGAGCAGTGGTTTGTAGTTCTCCTTGAAGAGGTCCCTTACATTCCTTGTGAGTTGTAGTCATAGGTATTTTATTCTTTTTGTAGCAATTGTGAATGGCAGTTCGTTCTTGATTTGGCTTTCTTTAAGTCTGTTATTGGTGTAGACGAATGCTTGTGAGTTTTGCACATTGATTTTATATCCTGAGACTTTGCTGAAGTTGCTTTTCAGTTTCAGGAGTTTTTGGGCTGAGGCGATGGGGTCTTCTAGGTACATTATCATGTCGTCTGCAAATAGAGACAATTTGGCTTCCACCTTTCCTATTTGAATACCCTTTATTTCTTTTTCTTGCCTGATTGCTCTGGCTAGAACTTCCAGAACTATATTGAATAGGAGTGGTGAAAGAGGTCATCCTTGTCTAGTGCCAGATTTCAAAGGGAATGCTTCCAGTTTTTGCCCATTCAGTATAATATTGGCTGTTGGTTTGTCATAAATAGCTTTTACTACTTTGAGATATGTTCCATCGATACCTAGTTTATTGAGTGTTTTTAGCATAAAGGGTTGTTGAATTTTGTCAAATGCCTTCTCTGCGTCAATTGAGATAATCATGTGGTTTTTGTTTTTGGTTCTGTTTATGTGGTGAATTACGTTGATAGACTTGCGTATGTTGAACCAGCCTTGCATCCCCGGGATGAATCCTACTTGATCATGGTGAATAAGTTTATTGATTTGCTGTTGCATTCGGCTTGCCAATATTTTATTGAAGATTTTTGCATCTATGTTCATCATGGATATTGGCCTGAAGTTCTCTTTTCTTGTTGGGTCTCTGCCGGGTTTTGGCATTAGGATGATGTTGGTCTAGTAAAATGATTTGGGAAGTATTCCCTCTTTTTGGATTGTTTGAAATAGTTTTAGAAGAAATGGTACCAGCTCCTCTTTGTGTGTCTGGTAGAATTCAGCTGTGAACCCGTCTGGACCTGGGCTTTTTTTGTGTGGTAGGCTCTTAATTGCTGCCTCGACTTCTGACCATGTTATTGGTCTATTCATAGTTTCAGCTTCCTCCTGGTTTAGGCTTGGGAGGACACAGGAGTCCAGGAATTTATCCATTTCTTCCAGGTTTACTAGTTTATGTGCATAGAGTTGTTTGTAATATTCTCTGATGATGGTTTGAATTTCTGTGGAATCTGTGGTGATTTCCCCTTTATTATTTTTTATTGCATCTATTTGGTTGTTCTCTCTTTTCTTTTTAATCAATCTGGTTGGTGGTCTGTCTATTTTATTGATCTTTTCAAAAAACCAGCTCTTGGATTTATTGATTTTTTGAAGGGTTTTTCGTATCTCAATCTCCTTCAGTTCAGCTCTGATCTTAGTTATTTCTTGTCTTCTGCTGGGTTTTGAGTTTTTTTGATCTTGCTCCTCTAGCTCTTTCAATTTTGACGATAGGGTGTCAATTTTGGATCTCTCCATTCTCCTCATATGGGCACTTATTGCTATGTACTTTCCTCTAGAGACTGCTTTAAATGTGTCCCAGAGGTTCTGGCATGTTGTGTCTTCGTTCTCATTGGTTTCGAAGAACTTCTTTATTTCTGCCTTCATTTCATTGTTTACCCAGTCAACATTCAAGAGCCAGTTGTTCAGTTTCCATGAAGCTGTACGGTTCTGGGTTGGTTTCTGTATTCTGAGTTCTAACTTGATTGCACTATGGTCTGAGAGGCTGTTTGTTATGATTTAGTTGTTTTGCATTTGTTGAGCAGTGCTTTACTTCCAATTATGTGGTCAATTTTAGAGTAGGTGTGATGTGGTACTGAGAAGAATGTATATGCTGTGGATTTGGGATGGAGAGTTCTGTAAATGTCTATCAGGTTTGCTTGCTCCAGGTCTGAGTTCAAGCCCTGGATATCCTTGTTGATTTTCTGTCTGGTTGATCTGTCTAATATTGACAGTGGAGTGTTAAAGTCTCCCACTATTATTGTGTGGGAGTCTAAGTCTCTTTGTAAGTCATTAAGAACTTGCCTTATGTATCTGGGTGCTCCTGCATTGGGTCCATATATGTTTAGAATCGTTAGCTCTTCTTGTTTTATCGATCCTTTTACCAGTATGTAATGGCCTTCTTTGTCTCTTTTGATCTTTGTTGTTTTAAAGTCTATTTTATCAGAGATGAGAATTGCAACTCCTGCTCTTTTTTGCTCTCCATTTGCTTGGTAAATCTTCCTCCATCCCTTTATTTTGAGCCTTTGTGTATCCTTGCATGTGAGATGGGTTTCCTTGATACAGCACACCGATGGGTTTTGGATTTTTATCCAGTTTGCCAGTCTGTGTCTTTTGATTGGTGCATTTAGTCCATTTACATTTAGGGTTAATATTGTTATGTGTGAATTTGATACTGCCATTTTGATGCTAAGTGGCTGTTTTGCCTGTTAGTTGTTGTAAAATCTTCATTATGTTGATGCTGTTTAACTTTTAATGTGATTTTCGAATGGCTGGTACTGGTTGTTCCTTTTTATGTGTAGTGCCTCTTTTAGGAGCTCTTGTAAAGCAGGCCTGGTGGTGACAAAATCTCTGAGTACTTGCTTGTTCACAAAGGATTTTATTTTTCCTTCACTTCTGAAGCTCAGTTTGGCTGGATATGAAATTCTGGGTTGAAAGTTATTTTCTTTAAGAATGTTGAATATTGGCCCCCACTCTCTTCTGGCTTGTAGTGTTTCTGCCGAGAGATCTGCTGTGAGTCTCATGCGCATCCCTTTGTGGGTAACTCGAGCTTTCTCTCTGGCTGCCCTTAGTATTTTCTCCTTTATTTCAACCTTGTTGAATCTGACGATTATGTACCTTGGGGTTGCTCTTCTTGCAGAATATCTTTGTGGTGTTCTCTGTATTTCCTGCATTTGAGTGTTGGCCTGTCTTGCTAGGTGGGGGAAGTTTTCCTGGATGATGTCCTGAAGAGTATTTTCCAGCTTGGATTCATTCTCTTCGTCCCCTTCTGGTACACCTATCAAACGTACACTAGGTCTTTTCACATAGTCCCACTTTTCTTCGAGACTTTGTTCATTCCTTTTTGCGCTTTTTTCTATAATCTTGGTTTCTCGTTTTATTTTATTGAGTTGGTCTTCAACTTCAGATATTCTTTCTTCTGCTTGGTCAATTCGGCTATTGAAACTTGTGCATGCTTCGCGAAGTTCTCGTATTGTTTTTCAGCTCCTTTAATTCATTCATATTCCTCTCTAAGTTATCCATTCTTGTTATCATTTCCTCATATCTTTTTTTAAGTTCCTTAATTTCTTTGCATTGATTTAATACATGTTGTTTTAGCTCACAAAAGTTTCTCATTATCCACCTTCTGAAGTCTAATTCCGTCATTTCGTCACAGTCATTCTCCATCCAGCTTTGTTCCCTTGCTGGTGAGGAGTTTTTGTCCTTTCTAGGAGGTGAGGTGTTCTGGTTTCGGGTGTTTTCCTACTTTTTTCGCTGGTTTCTTCCCATCTTTGTGGGTTTATCCGCTTGTCGTCTGCGTAGTTGCTGACTCTTCGATTGTGTCTCTGAGTGGACACCCAGATTGTTGATGATGAAGTATTTCTGTTACTTGGTTTTCCTTCTACCAGCCTAGCCCCTTCGCTGTATGACTGCTGAGGTCCACTCCAGGCCCTGCTTGTCTGGGGTGCACCTCTAGCAGCTGTGGCACAGTGAAGGATGCTACCCGTTTCTTTTTCTGCTATCTTTGTCCCAGGATGATGCCTGCCAAATGTCAGTCTTTTGGATATAGAGGGGTCAGGGAGCTGCTTGAGGAGACAGTCTGTACTTTTATGGACCTCAGTTGCTGAGCTGTGAGCTCTGTTGTTCATTCAGGGCTGTTAGGCTGCTATGTTTGATTCTGCTGCAACAGAGCTCATTAAAAAAAACCCTTTTTTTCTCAAATGCTCTGTGTTGGGGGGTTCGGGCTTTATTTTTCAATGTCCAATGAGGTGTCCTGCCCAGCTAGAAGGCAGACTAGCCACTGTTTGGCTGCCGAGTCTCCGCCCTGATGTTGTGTGCTTCTCCCTGTTCCTGCAGGCTCTGCTGTGGTCTCCGCCACGCCCTGCGGTGGAGTCTCTTCGTTGTAGCGTGTTGCCTCAGCAACGGCAGGCTGCGTCAGCAGTGGGCGTGTATCTCAGTAGGGACGGGTTGCCTCGGCAACGGCTGGCTGCATCAGCAGTGGGCGTGTATCTCAGTAGGGGCGGGTTGCCTCGGCAACGGCTGGCTGCGTCAGCAGTGGGCGTGTATCTCAGTTGGGGCGGGTTGCCTCGGTAGTGGTGGACGCCCCTCCCCCACAGAGTGTCTCGGCCCGTCTGCTCGGGATAGTTTGAAATCGCAGTTTTGTTCGTCCCACCGGGTATCCCAAACGATCTGTCCCTGCAATCCCTGGGCTGGCCTACTGTCCAAGTCTCGTTCAGTCTCAAGTCCAGCCCTCTCAAGTCTCAGGTTGCTGGTTCAACAGGGCACCCGGACAAGCGCACCCTGTGGGGATTGCTGGGTAGGGCTGGCCGCCGCCGCCCCGGCTGCCGGCTTCGCCAGGCAGACCTACTGCCTGGCGTCCCGTGTCTTTTTTATTCTTGGGAGTTTCCCCATTCTGTGGGCAACAAAGATCAGTCTGGAAATGCAACTCCGACTCACCGTTTGCGGATTCAACGAGAGCTCCAATCCTGGGTTGTTCTCACAGTGCCATTTTGAGTCCTCCATCTAGAAAATCTTAAGAACAGTAACAAGTAAACCTTCCTAGAACTAATAAATCAATCTAGCAAGGCTGAAAGAGACAAGATAAACATGTAAAAATCAATTGTATTTCTATATACTATCAATGAACACGTAAACAATGAAATTAAAAATACAATATCATTTACAATTGCTAAAAAAATAAAACTTTGGTATAAATCTAACAAATATGAACAGGGCATTGGTGATAACTACACAATTCTAATGAAAAAAAAACCCTAAATAAATGGAGCAACTTATTGGGTTTATAGATCAAAAGACTCATACATAGTAGAAATATCAATTTAGCCAAAACAGATGCACAGCTTTAATTTGATTCCTATCAAAATCCTAGCAATATTTTTTGTAGGTTATAGGCAAGATTATTTAAACATTTATATGGAAAGGCAAAAGAACTAGGATAGCTAAAACAATTTTGAAAAAAGAAAAGGAAAAAATGAGATGAATCAGAATACCTAATTTCCAATTTCAAGGCTTTCTATAGTAATAAACATTGTGGTGCTGATGGAGAAACAGGCACATAGATGAGTGGAACAGAATGGAGATCCAGAAGTAGACTCATAAAAATATGCCCAATTGATTTTTAACAAAGGTGCAAAAGCAGTTTAGTGAAGGAATGATAGCCTTTTCAATAAAAGGTGGTGGAACTATTCGGCATCCATATGCAGACAAACTGAACTTCAAATTCTACCTTAAACCTTATATAAAAATTAGCACAAAAAGGATTATACTCTTAAATGCAAGACTATAAGACTTATAGGAAAAGAAACCCCCAAAAACCAAAAAACCAAAACAGTCTGGTGCAGTGGCTCTAGCCTGTAATCTCAGCACTTTTGGAGGCCAAGGCTGGTGGATCACCTGAGGTCAGGAACTTGAGATCTGCCTGGCCAACATGGCAAAACAATGTTTCTACTAAAAATGCAAAAATTAGCCAGGTGTGGTGGCAGACACCTGTAATCCCAGCTTCTCAGGAGGCTGAGGCGGGAGGATCACTTAAACCTGGGAGGCATTGTTCTTCATGTTTTAAGCACTTTATGAAGAATAAAACATTCATGTACTGCAAAAAAAAAAAAAAAAAAAAACCTGGGAGGCAGAGGATGCAATGAGCTGAGATTTTGCCACTGCACTCCAGCCTGGGCAACAGAGCAAGATTCCATCTCAAAACAACAACAACAACAACAAAAATAGCAACAAAATTTCTTAGATTTGATATCATAAGCATGATCCATAAAAGTAAAAAAAAATCAATAAACTTTAAACTGGACTTGATCAAAATGAAAGCTTTTACATTGCAAATGGCCCCGTTATAATGATGTAAAGAAAACTTACAGGATGTGAGAAAATATTTGAAAATCATATATCCAACAAAGGATTACTGTCCAGAATATATAAAGAGCTCTCAAAATTCAACATTAAAAAAAATTCAACTGGACATGGGCAAAATACATGAAGCGATAGGTATTTCATTGAAGAGAATATACAGGTGGCAAATAATCACAGGAAAAATGTTCAACATCATTAGCCATTAGGGAAATAAAACTTTTAATCACATTGCAATACCACTACAAACCTATCAGAATGGCTAATATAAAAAATAACATCAAATGCTGGTGAGAATGCAATGAAACAATCTCTCATATACTCCTGGTGGGAATTTTAAATAGTGTAGCTACTATGTAAAATAGTTGGGCAGTTCTCTTTAAAATAAACCTAATATACACTATAACATGATCGTGCAATGCACTCCTGGACATTAATTGTAGGAAAACGAACACTTATGTTCACATAAAACCCTGTATGCAAATATTTTAACAGCTTTAATTGTAATAGACCCAAACTAGAATCAACCCAGATGTTCTTCGATGAGTGAATAAACAGTAGTATATTCATTTCATAGAATGTATCCTTATCATGGAGTAAAAAGGAATGAATTATTGATACATACAACGATCAGGAACAATCTTAGATGAATTCTGCTCAGTGAAAAAGGCCAGTCCCAAAATTACATACTGTATGATTCCCCTTATATAACATTGTAAGTGGTTAAAATTACAGAAATGGAGAAGAGATTACAGTGTCTCTTCTGTACAGAGATTACAACCTTCACGGAGGTTGCCAGGTGTTAAGGAAGGGGTGGGGAGAGTAGGGAACTATATGTGCCTATAACTGGGCAACTCAAGGAATCCTTGTGGTGATGGAAATGCTCTGTATTGATTGTCTCAATGCCAATATCCTGGTTGTGATGTTGTTTTCTCGTTTGCAAGATGCTATCATTGGGTAAAATGTACTCTGGTAAAGCGTATCCAGGATTACTTAAAACTGTATGTGAATCTCTGATTAACTTTTTAAAAATTTAATTTAAAAAGTGTACTGTATATCTTAGACCTGATCAAATACAGTATCTTACTCAAGATTACACAACAAATAAGTGATAGAGCCTGTTGGCACTCAGTTCTGTCTCAACCCCAAGGTCGTGGTGCTTTTCAGTATGTCTATTGGACATTCCTCAGTTCCGTTCTTTCTTTTCCTTTCCCACCATTCCTTTCTTTTGCATTCTTTTCTTTTTTCTCCTTTGCTTTCCTAAACAACTCAGCCCTGAAGCTGTTAGGCAAGACAGTATAAGATGAACTTCTGAACCCAAGGTAGGGTGGCGCATGAGGCAGTACCTGCTGTGCCCAGACACCAGATAGAATGTCAGAGCCTGAGCAGGGTGAGGAAGGCACCTGTATGGAAGCAGTCCCATGGGAAGTGCCAGGAGGTGAGTGGCATGAGAAGGCCTCTGTGCAGGGGAAGGAGCAACAGTAGAGCTGGGGTATTGCTTACAATGGGTTGACCAAAAAGTAACTAGAAAGCCAGATTTTTTACTGTTCAATGTCACTGTTCAGTGTCACTGGCCTGGAGCATTGACACTAATAATATGAGCATATCTAGCTCCCAGAATGTGTCTTCTAAATATTATTCTTTACTGAAAGAAACCAAGGCTTTTTAGATAAATGATTGATTTCAGGGTTGGTAGGCTAAGTACAAGATCAGTCCAAAATGTCTTATTTATGCCAGAAATCAAGGAAGTGCTCAAAGAATGAGAGAAGCATGTCAAAAGGACTCAGGAACCAACTGGAAGGGGCTCTTGTTGGCCAAATCTGGGACAGTTTAAGCACTTAAATAAATAATGATAGTAGTAGATAATAAACAATTGAATAGAGAAATCATAAGTCCATTCTGATATAAACTAATGAAGAATAAATTAGAAGTGTGATGAAGTGTAGCAAATTTTCTTATTAATTACATAGGGGAAAAGAATAACTTTAAAGTGAAAGAAAACTGGCAGACACCACTTTAATCAAATGATCAAAGTGAACATCATCAGTAATGGGACAAATTGAAATCGCGTGCCACCCAATAAGGTACAATAAGAAGAACGCAGCATCACTTCTTTGATTTTCCTGCCAAAGAGGCATAACCCAAATCCAATAATGAGGAAACATCAGACAAACCCAAACTGAGGAACATATAAAAGAGTAACCGCCCAATAATTTTCAAAAGAGTCAAGGATGTGAAAGACAAGGAGACTAAGGAACTATTCCAGCCTGAAGGAGACTAAGGAGTCTTAACAAGTGAACTCAGCCCATGATTCTGAACAGGAATATTTTTGCTGCAAATGATCAGTGAAACATTTGGCAAAACTTGACTGAGGTTTGGGAATTTATTGGTGGCAATGTATCTAGTTAATTTCCTGATGTTGTGGTTATGTTCTGATTATGTGGGAAAATGTTACCATTTGTAGGAAATAAATACTAAATTAGGGAGTGCTGTGGCATCAGGTCAGTAACTTATTTAGACATAGTAAGTAGGAGCTGGGGGGAAGTTTTGTTTCCCACTTTGTACTTTACTTATAGCCTTGTTTGAAGATGTTTCAAAGTTTTTTCTTTAAAGGAAAAGAAAGAAAAAATGTCACCTGGTTAAATCCCAAGTATCTAAAATTTACTATATCTTGAACAGAAATGGCCACCATTCCAATTTGCTCCTTCCTGACTCTCAATTTTGATGAATGGTACTTACATCTAATCACTTACCAAAGATAACTGTGAAAATCAAGGAAACCAAGGGATGATTCTTAATGTCTCTTTCTTAGTTACTCCCACATCTCAGCTTTATCTACCCTGCCTCAGAAATATCTCCCAATGTGAATGTGTCTTCTTCACTCTCACTGCCACTGCGGTGGCCTCTTTCTTTGTCCCTGATATCACTAACCAGCCTTTCTCCATCCATTGCTAGCCTCCGTGCTAGCAGTTAACTTACTAAAAGTGAATCTTATGTCCCCGCATAGAGACATCATTTGGCTCTCCATGGCATTCAGGATAAAGCCTGGCATTAGTAGCTTCAAAGCCTTCCTTAATCCTAACCAACCTATAGTCATCTTATCTTCTGTCTCTCCTGTAAAACAACCAGTTACCCAAACTTCTCCACCTTCCTTAGATATACCTGCCCTTCCTTAACTTTGTGTTTTTTACACGTGTTGTCCCTACTGTGTAAAACACCTATGTCACCTTAAAAGCAGGAGACACAAATTGGAAGGCCAACAAACCAAATCTGGGCTCCAGAATATTTCATATGGCCAACACAGAGGTTTTGGAAATGTGCAAGGGGCATCCTTTAGGTGGGGTCTTCCCTCTGCAGCTCACCAGGAAGCCCCCAACATTTGGCAACTTCACGCATTCCCCTTTCCTGGAAGGATTTTAGTCAGACTTTTCAATACTCATCTCCCCTGAAGCCTTTCATGACTTCCCCCTTGTGAAGGCTCCATTCATGATCCCAAAATAGCACTTATCACTGAGATCTCTGCTTGCATGCTGCTCAACTCTGACTCTCAGCAGGAACTGTGGCACCAACCTAAATTCTACCAAGAAAAGTACAGACACATACTGGAAAGCACTAGTTAGGGATCCAGAAGTGATTCACTCTTTCCTTGGAATATTTTTGATCTCCAAAGATATCTGGAACAACCATTTTCATATGATCCCAGGTCATACATATTTTAGAAAAAAGTTCCAGCAGGGGAAAGTGCTTTTAAAGTTTCTTTTATCTTCTTTGGAAAGGTGGTGATCCTAAATGATTGGCCTGAGCTATGTGTTAATATTTTGCCTGATTAAGGTTTTAGGTGGGTTGTGAAGCAGAACGTGAGCTTCTCCTTCACTTTGATATGGGTGATTCCATTTCTGTTCCAGGTCTGCAGGCCTTTGGACAGTGAGTAAGCAAATGAAGGAGCATGATCAAAAGACAGATAGATAAATAGATAGTATTGATATGTATAATGTCTATCATATATATATGTACATATGTATGTATATATACGTGTATATACATACACACACACACACACACACACACACACACATATATATATATATATATATATATATATATATATATATATATATAGAGAGAGAGAGAGAGAGAGAGAGAGAGAGAGAGATACAGATAGACAAACATGTTTGAGGCCCTAATGGACTGACATAATCATATACATATTATATACATAATATACTTATTTTTTTAATTTAAGGGATTAAATCATGTGTGAGTGTGTGTGTGTATACATATATGTGTGTGTGTGTGATTATCTCAATTCAGTAGAGTAGCAAACATATGTCTAGTACAATTTAATAAGCCTTTTTGTTATGTAAGTAAACATCAGACTTTGGCCCAAATAAAAATGGACAAAAGGATTTGTGCAATTCTACCAATACTGCATAAATATTTATTTTGATGAGTTTTTGGCTACTTTTTAAGTTTTTTTTTTTGTTAGTTTGACAAGGCTTGGCTGTTTGGGGTCATATTAATTGTGTTCTCTCGTTACACATTTTTAGAGGATTTTGGAAATTAGGAAGCACAACAGGCAGATGAACAGAGATGAAGGCACAACAAAAATACTCACCAGGTGACTTCCCTGAGTGCAGTCATAGGCCCATTTACTCCCATTAGAAATTAGAACTGACAAAATCTTGTACAGCAGAGATGGCAAACAGATGCCAGACACATGTGGTTCTCCTAAAGAATGATCTTCTGGGGGGAGTTCTCTGTGCTTCTGACAGTCCCCTCTGTGTGTCCCCTTGTGGGATCCCTTAGATTAAAGCATGCTCCTCGAATTCTCAGTGCGATGAGAAAGAGGAAGGTGAGGGGTATAGAGAAAGGGGCATGAGAAGGTGTGGGTTTTGCAATAAGGGAATGGCACTAAATTTCTTTCTTTCTTTTTTTTTTGAGACAGAGTCTTGCTCAGTCACCCAAGCTGGAGTGCAGCGGTGGGTGTAATCTCGGCTCACTGCAACCTCTGCCTCCCAGGTTCAAGCGATTCTTTTGCCTCCTGAGTAGCTGGGACTACAGGCACGCACCACCACACCCGGCTAATTTTTGTATTTTTAGTAGAGACAGGGTTCCACCATGTTGTCCAGGTTGGTCTCAAACTCCTGACCTCGTGATCCTCCTGCCTCTACCTCCCAAAGTGCTGGGATTACAAGCATGAGTCACCACACCCAGTTGTAACTTAGATTCTGTGTCTACCTATGGAGAAAGCCACAAACATTTAGGTCAAATTCTGGTGACAGTGAAAGTCAGTAAACTTCAGTTCTTCATTTTTACTGCTTTCTGTGATTGGAGGGCACAAAAAATTGTTTCTTAAAATTCTCAAAAAAAGTTTAAAAAATTCATTATATTATTAGGGAAGGTGGTGGTAATGCCTAACTGTTTAAAATGGGACAATGTGTATAGACCTTGTGTTGACAAGTGGGTTTATAAGGTTGACAGTATTGAGCTCGAGCAAATTAAAGAAGCCTTGTCTCTCCATGGTTCCTTAAATTTACTCTGGCAATTTGTGATGTACAGAAAGTCTAGATCTCTCTGCCTACAAGCACATAGGACTCCTTTAACTTGAGCACCTGGGAGTAAATAGCATGTAGCTGACCCTATTAGTTTCCCTCGTTTGTGTCATGTAGTCTCTGCTTCTGAGATACCCTCCATGCAAGACATTCCATCAATCTAATAACTTTTCAAGGGAAAAAAACTCCATTACATTTAATATGCATAAGTGACTTTACGGTAAATCCTGATTTTAGAAATGTTGTAAAGGAGTAGGAAGGAGGACAGAGAAGTGCATCTTAAAATTGGGTAGGAAGATGCTGACTTGAAGAGAGTCTCTTCTAATTGGTTCCATAAAAATTAGCATGTGGGTTAAGGACATAGATATCCTAGAACCTGATGGCAGGAGGTATAGAAAGACTTCTCAAGAACTAGGCAGTCAGCAGGAGCCGATATTTTGAGTTCCGGTGGTGTCTTCTCAGCACATCTGTTTGGTTCATCTTTCTTCAGCTCTTCCTATCCATAACCCTTAACTTCTGCTCCCTCAGAATTTCAGCATCAACTTTTCATGCTATCAACTTTGGACTCAAAATTGGACTGTTTTGCACTGCTAATAGACTTACCCTTAACGTACTCCAATTACAAAATTCTACAGGAGGAATCTGATGGGCTCAGCTTGGATATTTCCTCTTTGTCCTGTGAGGTTTGGCCACAGAGTTCGGTTGCCTAATAAATACATGGGTACAGGGGTTCACTTCACAGTGTATAGGTGGAGCTAGAGTCTCTTAATATGGCAGGAAAGGTAATTATTATCATTGCCTAAGAATCATGGATGTGTGGGGAATTTTTCAAATCAACAGATATTGGAGGTAAGTGGGAGATATTCATAGGTACCTTGGCTTATATGTTAAAATGACCAAAATCTTCATGTTCATCTAACTTGTGACTTGTTTTAAGTTGTGAGACTCTATCTTCAAGTGACCTATAAGCTAGATCTGCCATCTAAAATGTCAGAGATTTAAAATGACAAGATTATTGGATTCATGTAATATACACTTTATGTGACACACTCTTTTAACTAAATTTTTTATTTAATGCAAGACATACGGTGAAACAAGGATCTTCTTGCATTGCTTGTCAAGTGTCAGTCATCAGAATCCTCTTAGAAGGCAATTTGGAAAAATGTAATCGAGAGCTTTAATGTGTTCATAACTTCATTTTGAATTTGGTTTAAGACTTATTTCAGCAGCTTATATAGTTGGTGCTCAATGAAAGCTTGTTGAGAGATTAGTTTACATTTTGCTTTTTATATCATGTTCTTTTATGCTTTCCTGTTTAACCTGCCTTGCTGTCTATGGCATATCGGGCTTGTGTCTGAATGAACAGAACATTTGTGAAAGCAGGTTAAAAAGTGTGCATGCAATTTGTGCAATTGAACATAAATTTCTTGAAAACAGAGTTTTGTGCCAAGTTGGACAGATTTATAATGTGAACTTTAGGACATGATGACTGAAGGCAAACTTGGAGAAAGGGCACTGATGAGAGGTTGAGGTTTTACTTTCTACACTTTGGTAAAATTTGATCATCCCAGAATTTTCTTGGCCTGGCTCAACTCAACGTCATCTGCAGCCAGAACTCATCACCTCACCCAGTGTGTAAGAGGCCCATCTCCTTCCTTAAACACTGGCTCTCTGTAGATAGTTGGAAAGAAGGCTACATAGCATGACATATCTTGAATGCCATAGACTTAAGAACTCCTCTTTCACCACACACATTCCCACATATTTTATGATATTCTACTTCAAACTCAGCCATTACTACATAATTTTAACTTACAAAGTCTTCCAAGAGTGAGATCACATTTTGGTCCTTCAGGGTCTAGTACAGCAGGATTCTGGATGTTACTTTATTGACTTGCGCAAAAGTGGTCCCGATCTCAACGAGAATTTGTCATCATACATTCTTGTTGCAAGAATCAAGATGTAGCTCATTATTATTATTTTTTTTAATTGTACTTTAGGTTCTGGGGTACATATGCAGATCATGCAGGATTGTTGCATAGGTACACACATGGCAATGTGGTTTGCTGCCTCCATCCCCTATTCACCTACATCTGGCATTTCTCCCCATGTTATCCCTCCCCAACTTCCCCACCTGCCCTGCTGTCCCTCCCTTGGTCCCCCACAACAGACCCCAGTGTGTGATGCTCCCCTTCCTGTGTCCATGTGTTCTCATTGTTCAACACCTGCCTGTGAGTGAAAACATGTGGTATTTGATTTTCTGTTCTTGTGTCAGTTTGCTAAGAATGATGGTTTCCAGATTCATCCATGTCCCCACAAAGGTTACAAACTCATCATTTTTTATGGCTGCATAGTATTCCATGGTGTATATATGCCACATTTTCCTTGTCCAGTCTATCGTTGATGGGCATTTCGGTTGGTTTCAGGTCTTTGCTATTGTAAACAGTGCTGCTATGAACATATGTGTGCATGTGTCTTTATAATAGAATGATTTCTTTGTTTACTTCAGAACTGTTGTTCCCAAGGCAACAGTGGGGACTGGTGAATGCTAAGATTCTGCTTCCTCTTTGTAGGCAAGCTCAGGTAGACTGCCGCCTTTACCTGTGGTTTGTCATGAACGAAACAAATCTATGTAGAAATCTCCATACTTTGAGGGTGTGCAGATGCGTATGCATAGTAATCATATTTGTTCTTTGACATGTTGAATTTAGATGTATTTAACACAGTGTGGAATTTGTCACTGAATAGAACTGAGTGTTGACTGTGAAATCACTTAAAATAACTTTTAAAATTCAGTATTAATGAAATTGAGGGGTTTTGTTAGGTTTCTGAGATTCAAGCACCTCTTTAACGGCATCTGTCAATGCCAGCTGCATTTGACAGGTTTGCGTGATCCAGCTAAAGAATATTTTACAAGAAGTTGCTGAAGATCTCATACATATATACCTCCCTTTCTCATCAAGACTCTTCTACCTTTTCTAATATTTGGTAGCACAACAGGGGGACTACAGTTAACATTAAATTATTGTATATTTTAAAATAACTAAAAGAGGCCAGGCGTAGTGTCTTAACCCTGTAACCATGGCACTTCGGGAGGCCAAGGCAGGTGAATCGCTTGAGGCCAGGAGTTCAAGACCAGCTTGGGCAACATAGTGAGACTCCATCTCTATAACATCTCCGTGAAAAATTAAAAACGTAGCCAGGTGTGGTGGTATGCACATATAGTGTTAGCTACTTGGGAGGCAGGAGAATCGCTTGAGTCAAGGAGTTCAATGCTGCAGCCAGCCACCACACTCCAGACTGAGCGATGGGGTGACACCCTGTCTCTAAAAGGAAAACAAATACAATAATAACAATAATACGAATAACTAAAAGTGTGGAATTAGAATACTCCTAACACAAAAAAATGATACATGCTGGAGGTGATGGACACTCCAATTACCCTGATTTAATCATTAGAGACTATATGCCTATATCAAAACATCACATATAATATAAATATATGCCACTATTGTGTATCAATAATAATTAACATTTAAAATTTAAAAAAAGGATTCCCATACCTGATTGCTACAAAAACTCAAGTTAGAGTTTTTGGGGGCTGCAGAGAAATGAGAGGAGGAATAGGGAAAAAAAGACAAAGATGTTGTCTATCTGGATTTTGAAACAAAGTTTCTAAGTAGGTCCATGGAAAAAAATCAACATAAAGTTAAATTGAGGTACTGCAATTTATACTGTATGTTCACTTTATAATTGTAACTCATTTCCCAGGATTTCCTGTTAAAATTTGTATTTTCTAGGAATTGATGGTACAGTGATAAGATGATCCTTCTAGTCTCTAGTCCGTTTGAGGCCCTACTGTATAAAATCATTTCCTCCCAAGGGTAAGGGGTATTTGTGGTGTATTTCCTTATTCCAGGTTCTTACGAGTTCCAGGAAGTGTTGCCTTGTGTCCCTTTGTCCTAGAGCTCCCACAGAACTGCAGACAGATCTGGCTGCTGGGACATGATGCAGAATGCTGACCTGCAGGGAGGGTGAGGGGACTTGCTATTGCCCACCTGCTTTTATTTTCACTTCCTAAGTTCAGCAGCAAAGGGGAACTTCCACCCTGTCCCTGGACCTCATTCTTTCCTGGAAGAGAAGTCTTCTGGCACCAGTGCACACATCAGACCAAGAGAAGCCTGCTTTCCTTGACTTTTCTGATAACTGAAGGCATAAAAAGGGACCACAAAGCTTTCACAGGGAATCACACTGCAGCAGAGACAAATCTGAATTGCTGTGTTAATCTCCTATCATTCAAGGTCAAGAGAATAAGAGATACCATACCCTAATGCTACCTGCACATGCAAAGTACCCTCAGCCCTACATTCTGCATTGAGAATTCTGTGGAAGCAACAAGAAAACAGTGGAAAGTTAGGAGAAAAAAAAGAATTTCTCAAAATCGATATGCCATATCTTTCAATCGTGCTCAAATAAACCGTTTTGAAAAAGGTAAATGTCTTCGTATTTTCCTGCCAAAAGCGAGGCTGATCAGTTTTTCCTTTGTGGTGGATGCAGGAAGAGACAGAGGAAATGCCAGTGTTTAGCCTGGAAAATTGTTAAAAATCTGTACTTTGTTATTATTCCGTTACCATGCAAAGTTTTACGTAACAGAGACGGTTATACTTTTAATTGCTTGGTAAACCATGTAAATGACTTAAGTTCAAATAAGGATTTATTAATGTATAAAGCTATAGGAGTTTTCCTTTTATGTTTATTTTGTTTACTTATTTGATTTTAACCATTGTTTTTATATAACCTTTTATATATAAATATAAAAATACCTTTTGCATATGAAAATGCTATTCTCTGGAAATTTTTAAATTAATGCTGAGTTTTCTGTTTAGTAGAGAAGAGCCCAACAAAATTCTGTGAAGCATTTCTTTAACTTGCATTTCTGTGATTCTATTTACAATACTTAGTTACTCTTCAGTTAAATGCATTAAACACTATTGTTTCAATGGCCCTTGCTGTGTCAAATTGTTATTTCTGGCATTTCATACAAGCCTGAGGTCAAGAAGAACAGAAAACACCAAATAAATTTCTCAGCAGGAATTCTAGCTTCCCTTCTCCTATATGGTCATATTTCTGATTTCTATGAAGAAAGAAAAATCTTAGAGACAGATTAAATCATCTGAATTTTGCTCTCATTTCTGCCCATGGCTTTTAAAATTCTAAATGTGTAGTATTCTATACCATACTGGATAGTTTTGTATAGTAGATGCTGACTATAAATGTTCTTGGCTTATACAGAGGAAGTGATCCTAAAATAAAATATATTTTAATTCCTGAACTTATGCTCTCTAAATCCTTCCTTATATAATTCTTCTACGGAAAAATAAACCACCATGATATCTTATTTCTGGAACTCTCTTTGTCTGGTATTTTCTAAACTTTGATGTCTGAATGTCTTTAAAAATGTTTAATCATCGTAATGCATAAAACAATTGGAGCAGTCTGACATTGTTTATCTTTGTGTGGTTGAAAAAAGTGCAAAAATAAATTGTTTGTATAGTGCTGAAGATGGAGGTTGGGATTAAATTGACCTAAGGTTAATGATAGGATGAAGATCAACTGTCAAGCAGCAAGAAAGTGCTGTAGCTTTGGCAATAATTAATGGTGAACAATGGCTGGAGTTCAGATTATTGTAATGAGAGATGATATGCTGTTCTGACTGTCCAGAGGTCAACGTTACTTGGTTTCCTATGGTTAGGGATGAATAAGGAGGACTTTCTAGTAAAAACAGTGTAACTGGATACAGTGAGCCTGCAGCAACCCAAGGTTCATGGGAGACATTGTTTGCATGTATAAAGAGTTTATAAAATATGTAGCAACCAATGTTTTATGGAATTCAGTGACTGAATGAGGAATGATGGGGGTAGAAAGGTGGAGCCAAGGAGGTGTTTATCTAGCTGCAAAAAATAGACTAAGATTATATTTTCCAGAGTCCCATATGTTGGCTAGTATCCTGTAATACTAATGAATCTTTTTTGAATCCTTCATTTTTTGAATGGCACCATTCTTCCCATAATATATCATCAGTTGTCCTTGCTCTGATAATGTATTACATTAATATATCATTAAAGCAATAGCTATATTAGAGTAATACATTATCAGAACAAAGCACTCTGGTGGTGATATATTTTGCAAAAGATGGCTCCATCTTGGCAGCCCAGGTCCAGAAGCAGAGTCAGTTCAACGAGGCAGAAGGTGAATCCATGTTGCACGTTCTTTAGCACCTGACATTTGGCTGCAGCTGTGAGATGCAACCCAAGTGTAATGTACATTCCAGTTTCTATTGGACCACTGGGCCTTCATCAAAATCCTTGAATATGGTGAGTCTCATTTCTGAAAAAGAAATAGAGTGGAACATATGTCTTCCCTGAGAGAAGATTGTTTGTAAGCAATGAATTGTCTAACACTTTGTTGTTTCTGGGAAGGCAGGTTCATCTGTGAGGGCAAACTTAAGTCCCTGGTTGAGGTGATGTCTGCACCATTTGGCATCCCAAATGGTGTATTTGCTTTCTCCACCATCTAACTACAAGAATTATTTTCCTTTCCACTGTTGGTTTCTTTAACTTGGAATAAGTTTTCTTTCTGCATATGGGCATTCAGTTTTCCCACACTATTATCGAAGAAACTGTCCTGACCCTTTCCCAGCTAATGTTTTTGGTACATTTGTCAAAGATTGGAGGATAGATTTGTTTAATGGTTTATCTATCATCGTCTTCTTCTCTTGATATTTAGCTTAGGATTTCAGAACAGGGAGAAAGCTGAACCTCCAGGGTCTTTGGGTTACCTCGGGGATATTGACTTGTTTACAGACAGATAGGGTCATGGCCAGTGCCGTTACCAGTGTTGGGATTTTTCATGTTATAGCTATCTATAGCTACAACAAAATTTCAATCATGTTATAGTTATCTCTGTGCAGAAAATCAGATTTCTTATTCACTGCCAACCATTGTAGCTACAAGGCTTTATCAAAGAAAGGAATAGAATGTTTATAATAACTCAAAGGCAAGCTGGCTATAAGCTGCAATTGATGGGAAGAACTTCATTAATTATGATGTGGGTGAGGATGGGGAATAGGGCTCCTTTCTAGGTAGTGACCTCTTACATTCGAATGGGCCTGAGAAAAAGGGTCATTCATTTAATTAGTTCCCTTTCATAGTCCTCTTACAGCTGTAAAGTTATTATGCTCCTTCCTCCTTCCCCAGAAAAGTAATAATCACCTCCTAATAAGAGCCTGCCTCAGAAGCCAACACCTAGAGAAAGTAGCCCCAATTTACAGAATGGCATCCCACGGGGACTTCCTTCTGATGCTTGAAGAAAGGATTTGGAAGTGTTCAAAAGAGGAGCATAATACTTGCTAATGTGTTTTTACAGTAATTGTTGTGACTATTTTTCTTGTCTTTTTCCTGGACTCTTAGTATATTTATTAACTCACTGGCCATTTCCTAAGTGGATGACTTAGATAAATAGATGGATCTATTCTTTAATAGGTGGACTACTCTTTAATAGACTGCCAGATAGATCAGGAGAGAAAGGTAGAGGAGAACTGCTGGTACCTGCGAAAGTCTGTTACAAAGCAAAGTAGACATGAGTTATACACCTGCCAGGGAAAGAACTTTGAGGAGGCTCATTTTTAAATGGTAGTAATCTCAAATAGAAGACACAGCAACAGGTTTGTAGGAAGAGACAATTATCTCACAAATGAACTATGGCCCCATCGTGTGTTTATTTACCAGTGACCTTGCCACTGTCACTCAGTACTGGATAATTTGAGAAATAACCAGGTGCCATTTTTAACCTTTCACCAGAACAGACTCAGTTCCCACAGGGCACTGACATATCCAGACCCTGAAGTACCATAGATTAATACACTGATTTTAAATATTTTATAAAATGCACCCATCAACAGGCTAGAAGCATATATCCATCAATTAAAAATTAAACAGTCAAGGCAAAACAACACACACACACACACACACACACACACACACACACACACACACTGCTCATCCATTACTGAGAACAAGTCCATCAACAGGAGACCAAGGAAAGACAAATAACTTACATCAGGTTTGCAAGTAAAATGCATTTATCAGCCCACTTAATAATGCTTTTTGACATTTAAGAGCCTGTTTCTATGTGGTCCTGTACCAAGAGGGATTTACACATACATACTCTTGTGCATTCTCAGAGTTTATATTCTAAAAAAGAGTAAAATCCACTTAAGACTTCCCAGCAAGCTGAACTAACAGGAAAGTTATTTTTAAAACAAAATTAATATGGGTGTCTTTAGGGGGGTTTATTATATCAATCTGAATTTGGAAGAAAGATGAATTAGAAGGCTCCCATTATATGAGTATGCAGTGACTCGCAGATATTATAGAGGAGAGAACAAATGATTTCCAACTTCTTAGAGCAATTTGACAATGCACATTTAAAACCTTGAAATTTGTCATTCCCTCTGTCCTGGAAATTCCACTTACAAATATTTATTTATTTATTTATTTTAATTTTTTATTGGATTTTAGGTTTTGGGGTACATGAGCAGAGCATGCAAGACAGTTGCGTAGGAACACACATGGCAGTGTGCTTTTCTTTCCTTCTCCCCTTCACCCACATTTGGCATTTCTCCCCAGGCTATCCCTCCCCACCTCCCCCTCCCACTGGCCCTCCCCTTTTCCCCCCAATAGACCCCAGTGTTTAGTACTCCCCTTTCTGTGTCCATGTGTTCTCATTTTTCATCACCCGCCTATGAGTGAGAATATGCGGTGTTTCATTTTCTGTTCTTGTGTCAGTTTGCTGAGGATGACGTTCTCCAGATTCATCCATGTCCCTACAAACGACACGAACTCATCATTTCTGATTGCTGCATAATATTCCATGGTGTATATGTGCCACATTTTTCCAATCCAGTCTATTATCAATGGGCATTTTGGTTGATTCCAGGTCTTTGCTATTGTAAACAGTGCTGCAATGAACATTCGTGTACATGTGTCCTTATAGTAGAACGATTTATAGTCTTTTGGATATATACCGAGTAATGGGATTGCTGGGTCAAATGGAATTTCTATTTCTAAGGCCTTGAGGAATCGCCACACTGTCTTCCACAATGGTTGAACTAATCTACACTCCCACCAACAGTGTAAAAGTGTTCCTTTTTCTCCACATCCTCTCCAGCATCTGTTGTCTCCAGATTTTTTAATGATCGCCATTCTAACTGGCGTGAGATGGTATCTCAATGTGGTTTTGATTTGCATCTCTCTGATGACCAGTGACGATGAGCATTTTTTCATATGATTGTTGGCCTCATATATGTCTTCTTTCGTAAAGTGTCTGTTCGTATTCTTTGCCCACTTTTGAATGGGCTTGTTTGTTTTTTTCCTGTAAATCCGTTTGAGTTCTTTGTAAATTCTGGATATCAGCCCTTTGTCAGATGAGTAAACTGCAAACATTTTTTCCCATTCTGTTGGTTGCCGATCCACTCTAGTGACTGTTTCTTTTGCCGTGCAGAAGCTGTGGAGTTTGATTAGGTCCCATTTGTCTATTTTGGCTTTTGTTGCCAATGCTTTTGGTGTTTTGTTCATGAAGTCCTTGCCTACTCCTATGTCCTGGATAGTTTTGCCTAGATTTCCTTCTAGGGTTTTTATGGTGCCAGGTCTTATGTTTAAGTCTTTAATCCATCTGGAGTTAATTTTAGTGTAAGGTGTCAGGAAGGGGTCCAGTTTCTGCTTTCTGCACATGGCTAGCCAGTTTTCCCAACACCATTTGTTGAACAGGGAATCCTTTCCCCCTTGCTTGTTTTTGTCAGGTTTATCAAAGATTGTATGGTTGTAGATATGTTGTGTTGCCTCCGGTGCCTCTGTTTTGTTCCATTGGTCTATATCTCTGTTTTGGTACCAGTACCATGCTGTTTTGATTACTGTAGCCTTGTAGTATAGTTTGAAATCCGGTAGTGTGATGCCCCCCGCTGTGTTCTTTTTGCTTAGAATTGACTTGGCTATGCGGGCTCTCCTTTGGTTCCATATGAAGTTCATGGTGCTTTTTTCCAGTTCTGTGAAGAAAGTCAATGGTAGCTTGATGGGGATAGCGTTGATTCTGTAAATTACTTTGGGCAGTATAGTCATTTTCATGATGTTAATTCTTCCTAACCATGAACATGGAATGTTTCTCCATCTGTTTGTGTCCTCTCTGATTTCGTTGAGCAGTGGTTTGTAGTTCTCCTTGAAGAGGTCCCTTACGTTCCTTGTGAGTTGTATTCCTAGGTATTTTATTCTTTTTGTAGCAATTGTGAATGGCAGTTCGTTCTTTATTTGGCTTTCTTTAAGTCTGTTACTGGTGTAGATGAATGCCTGTGATTTTTGCACATTGATTTTATATCCTGAGACTTTGCTGAAGTTGCTTTTCAGTTTCAGGAGTTTTTGGGCTGAGGTGATGGGGTCTTCTAGGTATACTATCATGTCGTCTGCAAATAGAGACAATTTGGCTTCCTCCTTTCCTATTTGAATACCCTTTATTTCTTTTTCTTGCCTGATTGCTCTGGCTAGAATTTCCAGTACTATATTGAATAGGAGTGGTGAAAGAGGGCATCCTTGTCTAGTGCCAGATTTCAAAGGGAATGCTTCCAGTTTTTGCCCATTCAGTATGATATTGGCTGTTGGTTTGGCATAAATAGCTTTTATTACTTTGAGATACGTTCCATCGATACTGAGTTTATTGAGGGTTTTTAGCATAAAGGGCTGTTGAATTTTGTCAAATGCCTTCTCTGTGTCAATTGAGATAATCATGTGGTTTTTGTTTTTGGTTCTGTTTATGTGGTGAATTACATTTATAGACTTGCGTTATGTTGAACCAGCCTTGCATCCCGGGATGAATCCTACTTGATCATGGTGAATAAGTTTTTTGATTTGCTGTTGCATTCAGCTTGCCAATATTTTATTGAAGATTTTTGCATCTATGTTCATCATGGATATTGGCCTGAAGTTTTCATTTCTTGTTGGGTCTCTGCCGGGTTTTGGTATCAGAATGATGTTGGTCTCATAAAATGATTTGGGAAGGCTTCCCTCTTTTTGGATTGTTTGAAATAGCTTTAGAAGGAATGGTACCAGCTCCTCTTTGTGTGTCTGGTAGAATTCGGCTGTGAACCCATCTGGACCTGGGCTTTTTTTGTGTGGTAGGCTCTTAATTGCTGCCTCGACTTCTGACCATGTTATTGGTCTATTCATAGTTTCAGCTTCCTCCTGGTTTAGGCTTGGGAGGATGCAGGAGTCCAGGAATTTATCAATTTCTTCCATGTTTACTAGTTTATGTGCATAGAGTTGTTTGTAATATTCTCTGATGATGGTTTGAATTTCTGTGGAATCTGTGGTGATTTCCCCTTTATTATTTTTTATTGCATCGATTTGGTTGTTCTCTCTTTTCTTTTTAATCAATCTGGCTAGTGGTCTGTCTATTTTGTTGATCTTTCCAAAAAACCAGCTCTTGGATTTATTGATTTTTTGAAGGGTTTTTCGTATGTCAATCTCCTTCAGTTCAGCTCTGATCTTAGTTATTTCTTGTCTTCTGCTGGGTTTTGAGTTTTTTTGATCTTGCTCCTCTAGCTCTTTCAATTTTGACGATAGGGTGTCAATATTGGATCTCTCCATTCTCCTCATATGGGCACTTATTGCTATGTACTTTCCTCTAAAGACTGCTTTAAATGTGTCCCAGAGGTTCTGGCATGTTGTGTCTTCGTTCTCATTGGTTTTGAAGAACTTCTTTATTTCTGACTTCATTTCATTGTTTACCCAGTCAACATTCAAGAGCCAGTTATTCAGTTTCCATGAAGCTGTGCGGTTCTGGGTCGGTTTCTGTATTCTGAGTTCTAACTTGATTGCACTATGGTCTGAGAGGCTGTTTGTTATGATTTCAGTTGTTTTGCATTTGTTGAGCAGTGCTTTACTTCCAATTATGTGGTCAATTTTTGAGTAGGTGTGATGTGGTGCTGAGAAGAATGTATATTCTGTGGATTTGGGGTGGAGAGTTCTGTAAATGTCTATCAGGTTTGCTCGCTCCAGGTCTGAGTTCAAGCCCTGGATATCCTTGTTGATTTTCTGTCTGGTTGATCTGTCTAATATTGACAGTGGAGTGTTAAAGTCTCCCACTATTATTGTGTGCGAGTCTAAGTCTCTTTGTAAGTCCTTAAGAACTTGCCTTATGTATCTGGGTGCTCCTGCATTGGGTCCATATATGTTTAGGATCGTTAGCTCTTCTTGTTTTATTGATCCTTTTACCATTATGTAATGGCCTTCTTTGTCTCTTTTGATCTTTGTTGCTTTAAAGTCTATTTTATCAGAGATGAGATTTGCAACTCCTGCTTTTTTTTGCTCTCCATTTTCTTGGTAAATCTTCCTCCATCCCTTTATTTTGAGCCTTTGTGTATCCTTGCATGTGAGATGGGTTTCCTTGATACAGCACACTGATGGGTTTTGGCTTTTTATCCAATTTGCCAGTCTGTTTCTTTTGATTGGTGCATTTAGTCCATTTACATTTAGGGTTAATATTGCTATGTGTGAATTTGATACTGCCATTTTGATGCTAAGTGGCTGTTTTGCCTGTTAGTTGTTGTAGATTCTTCATTATGTTGATGCTCTTTAGCATTGAGTGTGATTTTGGAATGGCTGGTACTGGTTGATCCATTCTATGTGTAGTGCCTCTTTTAGGAGCTCTTGTAAAGCAGGCCTGGTGGTGACAAAATCTCTGAGTACTTGCTTGTTCGCAAAGGATTTTATTTTTCCTTCACTTCTGAAGCTCAGTTTGGCTGGATGTGAAATTCTGGGTTGAAAGTTATTTTCTTTAAGAATGTTGAATATTGGCCCCCACTCTCTTCTGGCTTGTAGAGTTTCTGCCGAGGGATATGCTGTGAGTCTGATGGGCTTCCCTTTGTGGGTAACTCGACCTTTCTCTTTGGCTGCCCTTAGTATTTTCTCCTTTATTTCAACCTTGTTGCATCTGATGATTATGTGCCTTGGGGTTGCTCTTCTTGCAGAATATCTTTGTGGTGTTCTCTGTATTTCCTGCATTTGAGTGTTGGCCTGTCTTGCTAGGTGGGGGAAGTTTTCCTGGATGATGTCCTGAAGAGTATTTTCCAGTTTGGATTCATTCTCTTCGTCCCCTTCTGGTACACCTATCAAACGTAGGTTAGGTCTTTTCACATAGTCCCACATTTCTTCGAGACTTTGTTCATTCCTTTTTGCGCTTTTTTCTCTAATCTTGGTTTCTCGTTTAATTTCATTGAGTTGGTCTTCGACTTCAGATATTCTTTCTTCTGCTTGGTCAATTCGGCTATTGAAACTTGTGCATGCTTCGCTAAGTTCTCGTATTGTGTTCTTCAGCTCCTTTAATTCATTCATATTCCTCTCTAAGTTATCCATTCTTGTTATCATTTCCTCATATCTTTTTTTAAGTTCCTTAGTTTCTTTGCATTGATTGAATACATGTTCTTTTAGCTCACAAAAGTTTCTCATTATCCACCTTCTGAAGTCTAATTCCGTCATTTCATCACAGTCATTCTCCGTCCAGCTTTGTTCCCTTGCTGGTGAGGAGTTTTTGTCCTTTCTAGGAGGCGAGGTGTTCTGGTTTCGGGTGTTTTCCTCATTTTTCGCTGGTTTCTTCCCATCTTTGTGGGTTTATCCACTTATCGTCTGCGTAGTTGCTGACTTTTCGATTGTGTCTCTGAGTGGACACCCAGATTGTTGATGATGAAGTATTTCTGTTACTTGGTTTTCCTTCTACCAGCCTAGCCCCTTCGCTGTACGACTGCTGAGGTCCACTCTAGGCCCTGCTTGTCTGGGGTGCACCTCTAGCAGCTGTGGCACAGCAAGGGATGCTACCCGTTTCTTTTTCTGGTATCTTTGTTCCAGGATGATGCCTGCCAAATGTCAGTCTTTTGGATATAGAGGGGTCAGGGAGCTGCTTGAGGAGACAGTCTGTTCTTTTTAGGAGCTCAATTTCTGAGCTGTGAGCTCTGTTGTTCATTCAGGGCTGTTAGGCTGCTATGTTTGATTCTGCTGCAACAGAGCTCATTAAAAAAACCCTTTTTTTCTCAAATGCTCTGTGTTGGGGGGTTCGGGCTTTATTTTTCGATGTTCTTTGAGGTGTCCTGCCCAGCTATGAGGCAGACTAGCCACTGTTTGCCTGCTGAGACTCCGCCCTGCTGTTGTGTGATTCGCCCTGTTCCTGCAGGCTCTGCTGTGGTCTCCGCCACGCCCTGCGGCAGAGTCTCTTCGTTGTAGCGTGTTGCCTCAGCAATGGCAGGCTGCGTCAGCAGTGGGCGTGTATCTCAGTAGGGACGGGTTGCCTCGGCAACGGGAGGCTGCGTCCGCAGTGGGCATGTATCTCAGTAGGGACGGGTCGCCTCGGCAACAGCTGGCTGCGTCAGCAGTGGGCGTGTATCTCAGTTGGGGCGGGTTGCCTCGGTAGTGGTGGACGCCCCTCCCCCACAGAGCGTCTCGGCCCGCCTGCTCGGGATAGTTTGAAATCGCGGTTTTGTTCGTCCCACTGGGTATCCCAAATGCTCTGTCCCTGCAATCCCCTGGGCTGGCCTACTGTCCAAGTCTCGTTCAGTCTCAAGTCCAGCCCTCTCAAGTCTCAGGTTGCTGGTTCAACAGGGCACCCGGACAAGCGTGCCCTGTGGGGATTGCTGGGTAGGGCCGGCCGCCGCCACCCTGCTGCCGGCTTCGCCAGGCAGACTTACTGCCTGGCATCCCGTGTCTTTTCTATACTTGGGAGTTTCCCCGTTCTGTGGGCAACAAAGATCAGTCTAAAAATGCAGCTTGGACTCACCTCTTTGCGGATTCAATGAGAGCTCCAATCCTGGGATGTTCTTACAGCGCCATCTTGAGTCCTGTCCACAAAAATTTATTTTAAAGACATTGTCATATAGACTGTAAAGATTTAACAAGAATATTAATTTCAGGCGGGACATTCTGGCTTATGCCTATAATCCCAGCACTTTAAGAGGCCAGGGCAGGAAGATTGCTTGAGTCCAGAAGTCTCAGACTAACCCCAGCAATATAATGAGACCTGTTCTCTACAAAAAATAGAAAAAATTAGCCAGGCATGGTGCACACACCTGTAGTCCCAGCTACTCAGGAGGTTGAGGTGGGGGGAATCACTTGAGCCCAGGAGGTGAAGGCTACAATGAGCTGTGATTGTGCCACACTGCACTCTAGCCTGGGTGAAAGAGTAAGACCCTATCCCAAAAGAAAAAATAACAAGAATATTAATTTCAGCATTATTTACAATAGACCAAACTTTTAAATAGTGTAAATGTTTGAAAATGCAGGATGATTTCAAATTTTTATGAAACATCAATATAGTGGAAGCCTATGCAAGGTTCTAAAAGTGACAACGAAGAATAATTAAAGACATCGTTGTAAAATGGAAGAAGAATGCTGCAGAACAGTATTTTTTTTAACTCTTGGTTAAAAAAATTATGCACACAAATATCCTTACATATATGCTCTAATTTATTTGTACATGTAGATGTGGAATGTCTGCAAGGAAAGAAGTCCAAATATCAATAATAACTATGTCTGTGTGATCCAATTATGGAAGATTTCATTTTATTTATGCTTTTTTTAGTGGCTTCATGTTATAAATTCAACCATTTAAAACTGATAAAATGCACAACAGTGGGTAAAAACAAGTATGGTTGAGGAGGGGCATGGCAAAGAGGTAACATTGGAGATATAGGTAGAAAGCAGAAGAGCCTTGAATGCCAAGCTGAGAAAGAATACATTTTTCTCCACATGTGACATATTTTATTGGCATTATGCACATTTGAACCACTGCTATATAAAATATTAACAGTCTCACTTTATGTTCAAAACTGGAGATAACTTGAATCCCCCACTCTCAGTACAAAAGCCTTCATCAAAAACCACACACTATCAGAACTGGCGGGCTGAGTGGTTGGAAGCTGAGTGGGCTCTATGCCACTCAGCAGCACCCCTTAGCCACATTCACCCTCTGTCAATGCCTGGTGAACCTGTTTACAGGCACCAGGCACGGGAATGTTTGTGAGTGATCTGATGGCTTCGCTTCAGTTATTTTAACATTTGCTGCTGTTATAATTTAAACTCTTCTTTATATCCTACCTATAATGCTGTAACAAGGTCATCCAAGGGTTCTTTAAGTGTTAGAGCTGTAAAACACTCAGAATGCTGAAGAAACTCGGGGAATTTGGAAGAGAACTTAGATGTGCTAAATCTCTGTTGAGAAGGCCAAATCCCACCATGGTGTGCTGTACTGTTAATTTAAGAGAGAGCACTTCAAAATATTAGAGAAAATACAAGGAAAATAAAAAGCAGTCTTATAGCAAATATATATTACAAGGTTTGCAGATTTATGCACTCCAAGATTGCATTCTCCCTCCTGCACACACTTTATATTCAGTCCTGTGGGAAAAGTAGGCTTGAATTATGTAAGCTTTGAATTATATGAGGTATCCAGAAATGCATTATTCGCACGAAATGCAACCATCTTGTATAATGGGATGGAATGGGTTGAGGGTGGTGGTGACAGATGGAAGGCAGAGGGGCTGTTGGAAATAGTGTGACTTGAGTATAGGGCTAAGAAGCCTACTTAGGCTTCTACTCAACTTGGGGGATGAACTGGAGGGAAGAGAAAATGGGACCTCAAGAAAAGGGTGAGAAGGAATTAAAACTGACTGAAGGAATTAATACAAGGCACTAGGGGAGTCTATTTGTATGGATCATGTGGCTTCACTTTCACAAGTTGTGAGGCATTATTTCTTTTTGCCAGTAAGAAAAACCAATCGGCTTTGGGAGGCCGAGGCGGGTGGATTATGAGGTCAAGAGATCGAGACCATCCTGGTCAACATGGTGAAACCCCGTCTCTACTAAAAATACAAAAAATTAGCTGGGCATGGTGGTGCTTGCCTGTAATCCCAGTTACTCGGGAGGCTGAGGCGGGAGAATTGCCTGATCCCAGGAGGCGGAGGTTGCAGTGAGCCAAGATCGCACCATTGCGCTCCAGCCTGGGTAACAAGAACGAAACTCCATCTCAAAAAAAAAAAAAAAAAAAAAAAGAAAGAAAGAAAGAAAGAAAAGAAAAGAAAAACCAATCTGAAGTCCCAGAGATGCGTGCATGGAAAGACTCCTTTATTTATTCATCAATTTGTTTTTCATTCTCTTGATTATTCCAAAATGAAATTTTTAATGATAAATGTAATGTATGCCTAAAGAAAAAGAAGCTCAAATAATGATAAACTGTTGAAAATAGAAAGGGGGAGCTCATTATCCAACAAACCTCTTCACCTCCACCATTGCATCCTGCACTTCAGAGATAACCAGCTAAGCATCTGGTTACTAACGTCTAGACATCCTTACACATGTAAATGGATCATTCTGTAGCTACTGTTTGGTAACATGCTTTTTTTCTCCATGGAATCATATGTTGTGGATACTGAGCCATGAACCACCAGATCCTTTTTCAAAAAATTAAAAAAATTTATTTTTAAGAGAAATTTTAGGTTCACAGCAAAATTGAGTGGAAAGTATGAGAGTTACCATAATAGCCCCTGTCCCTTCCCCACTCTACTCCTAATTTTTTTCACAATTGATATACTGCACCATAGTGGTACATTCGTTACAATCAATGAAGCTACATTGACATATTATTATCGTCACCTGAAGTCCATACTGTATGTTAGTGTTCACCCTTGGTGTTGTGCATTCTATGGGTTTAGACAAATGTGCAATGACATAAGTCTACCACTGTTGTATCACACAAGGTAGTTTAACTGCTCTAAGAAGTCTCTGTGCTCTGACTATCCCACTATTTGCTACTCACTAATCTTTTTACTGTCTCTTTAGCTTTTTTGCCTTTTCCAGCATGTCTTATACTTGGCATCATACTCTATGTACCCTTTTCAGATTGGCTTCTCTCATTTAGTAATATGCATTTAAGGGTTCTCCGTGTCTTTTTCTGGCTTAATAGCTAATTTCTTTTCACTGCGGAATAATATTCCACTGTCTGTACATACCACAGTTTGTTTATTCACTCACTTACTGAAGGACATCTTGGTTGTTTCTAAGATTTGGTGATTAGGAACAAAGCTGCTATAAATACCAGTGTGCAGGTTTTTGCATAGAAATGTCCTAATTGATGTGGTAAATACCAGCAAGTACGATTGCTTCTAGTAAGAGTATATTTAGTTCTTTTTTGTTGTTGTTTTGTTTCTGTTTTGAGACAGAGTCTTGCTCTGTCACCCAGGCTGGAGTGCAGTGGCACAATCTCAGCTCACTGCAACCTCCGCCTCTTGGGTTCAAGTGGTTCTCCTGGCTCAGCCTCCTGAGTAGCTGGGACTACAGGCACATGCCACCATGCCTAGCTAATTTTTGTCTTTTTAACAGACAAGGGGTTTCACCATGTTGGCCAGGCTTGTCTCAAACTCCTGAGCTCAAGTTATCTGCCCTCTTTGGCCTCCCAAAGTGCTGGGATTGCAGGTGTGAGCCAATGCACCTGGCCAAGGGTATATTTAGTTTTGTAACAAACTGTCAAACTCTTCCTAACTGGCTTTTCCATTTTGTATTTTCACTTGTGCCAATGAATAAATATACTTGTTGTGCCACATCTTTACCAGCATTTTTTGACAGTGTTTTGAATTTTGGCTATTCTAATAGGTTTGTAGAGGTTGTCAGAAAAGCTGTGTCATTGTTTGAATTTGCTGTTCCATAGAAATACCTTGCAACTTTGCTACAAGCACTTATTTGAGGATTTTTATGGGGTTTTGGTATGGGGATTCAGTCAGGCTGGTGGGAGAAATTTTAATTATAGAGAATGTACACAAATCATTTTGGAAGGCCTAACGGTTTTTACTATAGTTCTTGGCTGAAGGCAGCCTTGTCCCCTTAGTTAAATAAATTAGAGTAGAAACAAAGGAATATAAGGAGTTTACCTAACTAACTTGTTGACTCATGTAAACACCACTATGGGCCTTTAATCTCTACCCTGTAGTGGTGTTGACTCAAAGCCTTTGCCATTTAACATGTGCTGAATAAAGGCTGGCAAGGCCAGTGTGTCGGGGCCAGCAGCTGCTGTAACTTTACAGCACTCTCCTTGAGTGTCTGTGAGTGGCCACGGACACCCCAACCCACTTGTTCACTGTATTCTGTGTTTGAGTAAATTTATTCATCCGCCATTAAGTCAGGGTCTGCAAGGCAGATCCCTGCAGGTGGTGACCCTGATATTTTTGGTCAATTATTTTGAATTTTTACATAGATGATCATATTATTTGTGAAGAAAGACAATTTATTTCTTTCTTACCAATCTGTATACTCCTTTATTGCTTTTTATGTCTTACTGAATTAGATAGAACTTCTAAAGCAATGTTGAAAAGCAATAGTGAGAGGAGACATCTTTGCCCTGTTCCTGATTTTGGCAGGAAAGCTTCAAGTTTCTCACCATTAAGTATAATCTTAGCTTTAGAGTTTTGTAGATGGCCTTTAAAGTTGTGACAGTTCCCCTTTATTCTTAGTTTGCACAGAGGTGGTTTTTAAAAATGTTTTTTAAATAAGTGGGTGCTGGATTTTGTCAAATTTTTTTACTGAATCTCTTGATATGATTATGTAATTTTTCTTCTTTAGTTTGTTGATGGGTGGGTTACATTAAGCGATTTTCAAATGTTGAACCAGTCTTGCATAACTTGGATAAATCCCATTGGGTCATAGCTTATTTTTTTAATTCATTGTTAGATTCCATTTGCAAATATTCTGTTTAGTATTTTTGACTTTATGTTTATGAGAGATATTGATTGATCTTTCCCTGTAATATCTTTGTTGGGTTTTGATATTAGGGTAATGCTGACTTCATAGAATGAATTAGGAAATATTTCCTTAGCTTCTAGCATTTGGAAGAGATTGTAGAGAATTGGTACAATTTCTTTCTTAAATGTTTGGTAGATTTCACCAGTGAATCCATATGAGCCTGGTGCTTTCTGTTTTGCAAAATTATTAATGATTGATTCAATTTCTTTAATGAATATAGAACTTTTCAGATTATCTTTCTTTTGTGTGACTTTTGACAAGTTGTGTCTTTTCAATGATTTGGTCCATTTCATCTAGAATATGAAATTTGTGGGCATAGAGTTGTTCATAATATTATCTTATTATTTTAATTTCAGTGGGATCTGTAGTGATATCTTCTTTTTTATTTCTGATATTAGTAATTTGTGTCTTTTTTTCTTAGCCTGGTTAGTAGTTCATCAATTTTATTGATATTTTCAAATAACTAGCTTTTGTCTTTGTTGCTTTTCTTTATTAATTTTCTATTTTTAATTTAATTAATTTCTGCTTTTTAAAATTATTTCTGTTCTTTTGCTTATTTTGGTTTTAATTTGCTCTTCTTTTTCTAGTTTCCTAGGGTTAAAGCTTATGTTGATGATTTTAGACTTTTCTTCTTTTCTAATATAGGCATTCAGTGCTATAAATTTCCCTCGAAGCACTGCTTTCACTGCATGTTTTATAAGTTATATTTTTGCTGTTATTTACCTAAAAAAATTATATTTTTCTCTTGAGATTTCTTCTTTGACCAATGCATTATTTAGAACTGTGTTGTTTAATCTTCAACTGTTTAGGGATTTTCCAGGTACTGTTGATTTTTACTTTGATTCCACTATTTTCTGAGAGCAGACACTGTATGACTTCTATTATTTTAAATTTATTAAGGTGTGTTTTATGGCTCAGAATGTGGCCTATCTTGGTAAATGTTGCATATGAGCTTGAGAAGAATGTATAATATGTTGTTGTTGGATGAACTTCTAGAAATTTTAATTATATCCAGTTAATTGGTGGTGCTGTTGAGTTTAACTGCGTCCTTGCTGATTTTCTGCCTGCTGGATCTGTTCATTTCTAATAGAGGGGTATTGAAGTCTCCAACTACAATAGTGGACCAATCTATTTCTCCTTGCCGTTCTATCAGTTTTTGCATCACATATTTCAACACTGGTGGGCTTATATATGTTAAGGATTGTTATGTCTTCTTTATTACTTGATCCTTTTATTATTATAAATGCCCTTCTTTCTTCCTGCTAACTTTCCTTGTTCTGAAGTCTGTTCTGTCTGAAATTAATATAGTTATTCTTAATTTCTTTTGATTAGTATTATAATGGTTTCTCTTTTTTAATCCCTTTACTTTTAAGTTATATATGTCTTTATATTTAAAGTAGGTTTCTTCACACTGAGATACTATGTCATACCAGTTAGAATGGTGATCATTAAAAAGTCAGGAAACAACAGATGCTAGAGAGGATATAGAGAAATAAGAACGCTTTTACACTGCTGATGAAAGTGTAAATTAGTTCGGCCGTTGTGGAAGACAGTGGGGTGATTCCACAAGGATCTAGAACCAGAAATACCATTTGATCCAGCAATCCCATTACTGGGTATACACCCAAAGGATTAGAAATCATTCTACTGTAAAGACACATGCACACATATGTTTATTGTGGGCCTGTTCACAATAGCAAAGACTTGGAACCAACCCAAATGCCCACAAATGACAGAATGGATAAAGAAAATGTGGCACATATACACCATGGAATACTATGCAGCCATAAAAATGATGAGTTCATGTCCGGACATGGATGAAGCTGGAAACCATCATGCTCAGCAAACTGACACAAGAACAGACAACCAAACACCACATGTTACCCCCCATAAGTGGGAGTTGAACAATGAGAACACATGAACATAGGGAGGGGAACATCACACACTGGGACTTGCAGGGCATTGGTCAGGGCTAGGGGAGGGATAGCATTAGGAGAAATACCTAATGTAGATGACGAGTTGATGGGTGCAGCAAACCACCGTGGCACATGCATACCTATGTAACAAACCTGCACATTTTGCTCATGTGTCCCAGAACTTAAAGTACAATAAAAAAAGATTATTTGCTAACAAGGAGCTGTCACTTAACATGATTGTGGTATGCTTGCAATTAGAAAAAAATAAAGTAGGTTTCTTATAGACCACGTACAGTTGGGTCTTGCTTTTTTTAAAAATCCACCTGATGACAATCTTTGTCTTTGTTATTATTGTTGTTTGTTTGTTTAAGACAGGATCCACTGTGTCACCTTAGGCTGGAGTACAGTGGAATAAGCATAGCCCACTGCAACCTAGAATTCCTGAGCTCAAGTGATCCTCCTTCCTTAGCGTCAAGCAGCTGGGACTACAGGTGTGTGCCACCATACCTAGCTAAGCTCTGTCTGTCTTCTAATTTGTGCATATAGAATATTACTGATATTAAAAAGAGTTGCTGGTTTTTCATTTTTTCTGCGTTTTGCTTGTTGTTAGGGCTGAGTGACAACTTCTAAGCTCCTTACATGCTGAATCGGAAACCAAAAATCTCCACCTTACCCTTTAAAAAATACCTTCGCAGTGTCTGACTTCATGGTTGTGCTATTCTTTAGCAAGTCCTGCATTACCATAGGCACTTGTCACTTTTTTGGCCACCCAGCTTCCATTCTTTGCTCTTAATTTATTAAATATAAATCTCATATTTTATTCACATATTAAACGTATTAATGTAAATCCAGAATATTGTGCACAGCAGGTCCTTCATTAATTGAAACACAGTAGGTCCTTCATTAAACTCCCCTAAAACACTGCTCACAATGATGCAAAACTTTTCTCACTTTAAAAAAATTATGATTTTGGCTGGGCACGGTGGCTCATGCCTGCAACCCCAGCACTTTGGGAGGCTGAAGTGGGTGGATCATGAGGTCAAGAGATAGAGATCATCTTGGCCAACAGAGGAAACCCCGTCTCTACTAAAAATACAAAAATTAGCTGAGTGTTGTGTCCCATGCCTATAATACTTGGGAGACTGAGGCAGAAGAATTGCCTCAACCACAGAGGCAGAAATTGCAGTGAGCCAAGATCGTGCCATTGCACTCCACCCTGGCCACAGAGCAAGACTGTCTCAAAAAAATTTTTGATTTTTAATTGACACATAATAATTGTATAACTTTAGGAGTACAGCCTCATATTAATACTTTGATATATGTATAGAATGTATAATGATCAAATCAGGGTAATTAGCATATCCTTCACCTCAAAAATTTATCATTTCTTTGTGTTGGGAACATTCAAAATACTTTCTAGGTATTTGGAACTATATAACAAATTATTGTTAACCATAATTACCCTACAGTGCTATAGGACACTAGAACTTATTCTTCCTATCTAGCTTTAATTTTGTATCCATTAATCAACCTATCCTGATGCCCCACCAAGCCTCCCTGCTTCACAGCCTCAATAACCATTATTTTACTCTCTAATTCTATGAGACCAACAATTTTAGCTTCTACGTGTAATAATATTTATCTTTAAGCAATATTTATCTTTCTATGCCTGGTTTATTTCACTTAACATGATGTCCTCTGGGCTCATTCATATTACCATAAATAACATAATTTATTTCTTTTTATGGCAGAGTAGTATTCGATTGTGTAGATATACAATTTCCTTTATCCACTCATCTGTTGATGGATATTTAGGTAGATTCTTTATCCTGGCTGGCTATTGTGAATAGTGCTGCAATAAATGTGGCAGTGTAGGTTTTTCTTTAACATACTAATTTCCTTTCTTTCAGATTATAAACCATGTAGTGAGATTGCTGGATCCCAAGGTAATTCTATGTTTAGTTTTTTTGGGAACCTCTATACTGTTTTCCATAATAGCTGTACTAATTTACATTTTCACCAGTGGTGTGTTAGGGTTCTCCTTCCTCTGGACCTTCAGCAGCATTTGTTATTTTTTGTTGTTTTGATAACAGCCATTCTAACCGGGGTGAAATAATATTTCATTGTGGTTTCAATTTGCATTTCCTTGATGACTAGTGATGTTGAGCATTTTTTCACATGCTTTTTGGCCACTTGGATATCTTCTTCTGAGACATGTTTTTTCAGATCCTTTGTCCATTTTTAGTCAGATTGTTATTTATTATTATTATTATTGCTAAGTTGTTTTAATTCTGTGAATATTATGGATATTAATGTAAGACTCAAAACTATAAAACTACTAGAGAAAGATATGATGGAACTGCTTCAGGACATTGGGCTGGGCAAAGATTTTCTAGATATAACAAATGGGCAAAAATAGACAAATGGGATTATGTCAAACTAAGAAGCTTCTGCACAGGAAATGACACAATCTATGGAGTAAAGAGACACCTGCAGAATGCGAAATATATTTTCAAGCTATTCATCTGATAAGGGATTAATATCTACAAGGTTTGTTCTGTTTTTGCCATTCTGATTCTTTTATGTGTATTGCTAGATTGTTTACTTGAAATCCTTTTATCTCTTTGATGTAGGTGTTCATTTTTATAAATAACCTTCTTAGTACTGCTTCTGTCGTATTCCATAGAATTTGTTATGTTGGTTTTATTTTTATTTGTTTCAAGAAATTTTGCATTTCCTTCTTACTTTCTCATTGACCCATTGATCACTCAAGAGGATATTGTTTAATTTCCATTTATTTACATAGTTTCCAAAGTTGCTATGGCTTTTTTTTTTTTTTTTTTTTTTTACTGATTTCTAGTTTTGTTCTTTTGTGGTCAGAAAAGATACTTGACATGATTTTGATTTTTTAAAGTTTGCGGAGACGTGTTTTGTGGCCTAACATATGGTAAATCCTGCAGAATGTTCCATGTATTAATGAGAAGAATAGGTATTCTGCAGTTGTTGGATGAAATGTTGTGTAAATATCTGATACATCCATTTGGTCTATAGCTCAGTTAAAATCTGCTATTTATTTATTGATTTTTGTTTATGTGATCTGTACAATACAAGTCGAGTATTGAAGTCTCCAACTCTTATTGTATTAAAGTAATCTTTTCTTTTAAATCTTATATTTGCCTTATATACCTAGGTGTTCTGGTATTGGAGGCACATATATTTACAATTATATCCTCTTGCTGAATTGATCCATTTATCATTATATAATAATCATCTTTGTCTCTTTCTATAATTTTTTACCTAAAGCCTATTTTATTTGACATAAAGATAGCTATTTCTGTTTGCCTTTAGTTTCTGTTTGCATGGAATATCTTTTGCCGTACTTTCATTTTTGTTCTATGTATGTCCTTGCAGTTTTGTTGCCATACTTGCAGTTTTGTTTTATGTATGTCTCACTCTAGTGAGTTTCTTGTAGGAAGCATATAGTTAGGTTATGTTTCTTTAATCATGCAGTGAGTTTATATATATATGTATATAAATATATATAGATACACATATCTAGATATATAAATATATATAGACATGTGTATATATATATATAAAAAATATATATACAAGTATATATATAAAAATATATATGTATACACGTATATATATAAAAATATATATGTATACATGTGTATATATATAAAAACATATATGTATACACACATATGTATATATAAATATATATACACACACGTATGTGTATATATATATATATATACATATATATATACGTGTGTGTATATATATATGTATACATATATATATATATATCTTTTTTTTTTTTTGAGACAGAGTTTCACTCTTGTTACCCAGGCTGGCGTGCAATGGCGCGATCTTGGCTCACAGCAACCTCCGCCTCCTGGGTTCAGGCAATTCTCCTGCCTCAGCCTCCTGAGTAGCTGGGATTACAGGCACGCACCACCATGCCCAGCTAATTTTTTGTATTTTTTAGTAGAGATGGGGTTTCACCATGTTGACCAGGATGGTCTCCATCTCTTGACCTTGTGATCCACCTGCCTCGGCCTCCCAAAGTGCTGGGATTACAGGCTTGAGCCACCGTGCTTGGCCGAGTTTATATATTTTAATTGTGGAATTTAATCAGTTTATATTCAAGGTTATTATTGATAAAGAGTTACTCTTTTCATTTTGTTATTTTTTGATGGTGTTGTATGTTCTGCGTTTTTTCCTCTTTTATGGTTTATTTTCATGATTTGATGGTTTTCTGTAGTTATGATGTTTGCTTTCTTTCTCATTCTCATTCATATTTTTTCTCTACTAGTAAATTTTATACTTTCATGTGCTTTATCTTACTGGTATATATGCTTTTTCTTCCAAATGTAGGACTTTGAAAAGCATTTTTTGTAGGGCTGGTCTAGTGGTGATGAATTTGATCAGTTTTTGCTTATGTAGGAAAGGCTTTATTTCTCCCTCTTTTCTTGGGATAGCTTTGCTGATAGCTTTCTTGGTAGACATTTTTTTTCTTTCAGTACTTTGAATATATTATCACATTTTCTTCTGGACTATAATGTTTCTGCTGGGAAATCTGCCCTTAGTATAATTGGGATTCCCTTACAAGCAACTTGATGCTTTTCTCTTTGTTAGAATTCTCTCTTTCTGGACTTTTAAAAGTTTGACTATAATGTGCCTCAAAGAGGAAACTTTTGGGTTGAATCTATTTGGGACTCTTGAGCTTCCTGAATGTAGATGTCCATATTTCTCCCATGACTTAGGAAGATTTTTAGCTATTTCTTTCTCTCCTTCTCTTTCATTTCTTTCTTTCTCTTTCCTTCCTTCCTTCCTTCTTTCCTTCCTTCCTTCCTTCTCTCTTTCTTTCTTTCCTTCCTTCCTTTCTTTTTCTCTTTCCTTCCTTCCTCTCCTTTCTTTCCTTCCTCCCTTCCTTCCTTCCTTCCTTCCTTCCTTCCTTCCTTCCTTCCTTCCTTCCTTCCTTCCTTCCTTCTTTCCTTTTCTTTCTAATGGAGTCTCACTCTGTTGCTCAGGATGAAGTCAGTCCCTTCCTTCCTTCCTTCCTTCCTTCTTTCTTTCTCTTTCTTTCTTTCTTTCTTTCTTTCTTTCTTTCTTTCTTTCTTTCTTTCTTTCTTTCTTTCCTTTTCTTTTCTTTTCTTTCTAATGGAGTCTCACTCTGTTGCCCAGGATGAAGTACACTGGTGCAGCCTCAGCTTACAGCAGTCTTCACCTCTGGGTTCCAGTGATTCTCCTGCCTCAGATTCCCAAGTAGTTGGGATTACAGGCATGCACCACCCCACCCAGGAAATTTTTGTATTTTAGTAAAGACAGTGTTTCATCATGTTGGCTAGGCTGGTCTCTAACTTCTGATCTCAGGTAATTCACCTGCCTCAGCCTCCCAAAGTGCTGGGATTACAGGCATTAGCTACCACACTCAGCCAGCTATAATTTTCTTAAATGGGTTTTCTATGCTTTCTCCTATCTCTTCTTCTGGAACTTTCATAATGCAAAAATTTATTTGCTTAGTGATGTTCCATAAATCCTGTAGGCCTTATTCATTCTTTTTTCCTTTTGTATGACTTGGTTATTTCAAAAGACATGTCTTCAGATGAAGTTTAGAAATTCTTCTGCTTGATCTACTCTGTGGTTGAAGCTCTCAATTATATTTTTATTTTATTCATTGAATTCTTCATTTCTAAGATTTTTGTTTGGTTTCTTTTATGATATATACCTCCTTATTGAATTTATTATTCAGATTATGAATTATTTTCTTATTTTGTTCAATTGTCTCTGTGTTATTTTGCATCTTGTTGAACATCCTTAAGATCATTATTTTGAATTCCTTTTTAGGCATTTTATAGATTTTTTTTTCTTTGGGGTCTGTTACTGGAGACTTACCATTTTCCTTTGGAGGGGTCACATGTCCTTTCTCTTTAATGCTTCCTGTGTCTCTACATTGATGCACATACAGTGGAACAATCCCCTCTTCCAACTTTATGGAGTAAATTAAGTAGCTTCATCTACATGAAAGTCTTTTCCATATGAGTTTGGTGATTTTGGTTGGGTAGGGTGCTTTATCTTTGGTTCTGGGTGGGCAAAGTAGTGTAGTCTCCATGTGATTTATTTGGTTGCAAACAATGTCAGCAGTGTCTGTGTGTGCCTCAGTGGCCTAGCTTGTGGGTGTTTGTAGAGACAGTATTGTGGCTTTTCTGGGTCTAGAGACTGCCTGGCAGGCCAACTCTCGGGTCTGAGGCTGTGCAGGCCAGGTGTAATGGCTCCACCAACCTCAGGGCTGGTCTTGCTAGTAGCAGCAGGTACCAGGCAGGCCAGTCCTTAGGCCCTTGGGAATGTGTGCAGAGCATGGTAGCTCTGCTGGAATTTCTTTATCAACACCTTAGTTTTCTTGCATTTACTTTGGGTATGATATTTAATTCAACAGTCTGCCTCTCACTCAGATAATCAAAGGGAAAATCCTTCTTCTCCCTGCTCTAGACACAGAGAGTTCAATCAGATGTTCTTGGCTGAGACTTTGAAATTAAATGAGTGACCCAAAGGAAAACATGGGAAAATTTCAGAAAGTCCCTCATTCTAGGCAAAATTGTATATTTAGGCATGTCCTGATTAAACCATTTTTACTACTGGTTATTGGCTGTAGTTTCTGATTCCCTGGCTCTCAGAACTAGCTCAATTTTCAAACTGGTGTTTCCAACCTCTGTTGATCTTACCCGTTGATCTGTAAGTCTTTGAGAACCTCTAACAAGTTGTCCAGATTTGATTTTTGTTGTTTCTACTCAGGAACCCTAACTTGTGCTCACTCCTTTTCAGGTCATGCCACACAAAAATTTGCATGAAAATTGTATATTTATGGCACAGTGGGATAAATCAAGGAAACACTTTTGCTACATAAGACCTTCAGTAGTTGTTCTGAGAGGGGAATGACCAATCTCAGCCCAACTGCACCCCATTCTTAGCCCACCAAGGCACATCAGGTGGAAGCTCTGCCTCATTTATAAAGCTATTAATACACATTCAGATTGTGTCCAGTTTTACACTATAAGAAACTATGCTACAATAGGTATCCTGCAATGTTTCTTTTCATCCCAAATTAACTTACTGAATTCAAAATTTCTCCAAAATTTGGTCCACATAAATTTTTAGAAAGCATTTATTATAAATCAGAATGGTGTCTGTACTTTCCCTCTGTCTCACAAAGAACATTTCTACTAGCTCTAGGCAAATGACCTCTTTAGGTACCCTACTGGATGATGCCACTTGCTTTTTTCTCTGTGGAAAGGGGTAGACTTCATTACACAGAAGACTCAAACTGCAAGGCTGCTTTGGATTAAAAACAAAAATTCTGCATTTTGTCTACAAGTTGTGTATAACTTTCAGATTGTCACAGACTGCTTGGTTCTATTCTGGTTGTGGAGACTTTACAGAATTGTAACAGAGAAGTAATGCAACAACCAATGTTTTTAAGGATTTACTATGTGTGACACAATCGTAGGTGCTGCACCTGTAAAGATTCATTTGATCCTCACATCTGGCCTATAAGGAAGGTCCTATTATCAGTCTCAATTGACAGATCAATAAACTGAGACAAGAGAAATTAATCTTTCTCAATGTTACTTGGATAGTAAGTCGTAGAGTTAGTAATTAAACCCAGAACTGTATTGTTCCACAGGCCTCAGGAGCAAGTATATTAAAACAGATACCTATACTTTAGCATTTTAGGAAATATACTGATTTTATATCTCTTAGACATCCAGATTGTTATCTGTTTGTTTTCATTTATAAAGAAATAAGATGTAATGATTATCATAAAAATAGAACAATTTCATTATTCTAAAATTTGAGGAAAATCACAGGCAACTATTAATAGGAAAAGAAATATGTCATAGTAATCCCATTGTATTTCATTGTTCCAAATCACCCTTAACATTTTGACAAAATTCTCTTTTGTATGTATACTAGACATATTAAGATTTGCTTTATAGGGTGAAGACATACTGTACTAATAGGGTCTGTTTGTTTATTTTAGAGGCAGGGTCTTGCTCTTTCACCCAGGGTAGAGTGCAGATTGACCATGGCTCACTGTAACCTTAAGCTTCCTGGGCACAAGAGATTCTCCTGCCACTCAGCCTCCCAAATAGCTGGGACTATAGGTGTGAGCCATTATGCCTGGCTAAGTGTTTTCTTAAAGAGATGGGGTCTTTTATGTTACCCAGGCTGTGGTCTTAGACTCCTGGCTTCAAATGATTCTTCCACCCTGGCCTCCCAAAATGCTGGAATTGCAGGCATGAACCACACTGTGCCTGGTCCTGTACATACAGTTTTATATCTCAGTTTCATTATGTAAAATTTTATTATAAACATGACACATTTTTAAATAATATCCCAAGCTTGATTTTTAATGGTTACATAATATCCCATGGAATTGAATGTACTATCATTTAGTCAATCACTTTCCTTTTGTTGGCATTCAGGTCAATATGTATTTTTTGCAGAAATAGCTATTACTGCGATGAATATTCTTGAAGTTTCAATCCTGATATCTGGGACTTTTATCAACTCAGAAAATCCTGAGTACCTTGAGATTATGCCAGTTCATTTAATGCTGATGCCAAAATCTGTAGTTGGGTAGGCATAGTCTGTCAGGCCCATTTCCCTCATTCTCAGATGCAACTGTAAGCCATGAGAAAATGAATTGAAAGATCAAATAGATGTTCACACTTAAACCCTAGGCATGGTCTCTGATACATTTTGATTATTATCCTTCTTCAACTGAATTGGCTAGGCTAAAGGCGGGTCCAGGGGCCAAGCAGATCATATGTGAATTCAAAGGAATACATCAAGTTTAAATTGTATTTTAGAATAATTTGGGATCAATCATTTGAAGTTCCCAAAAAATGTGTCAGAGAGTTTTATTTTACAGTCTTAAGAACTCAAAGGCCCCAGTTGCTGCTGAACAATTTAACCAAAATCTTTTTTTGTGGTTAAAAACTGTGCCAATTTCCAGGCTAATTATCATATCCTTCTCTGTGTGGTTCACAGTTGACCAGAACGTTCACTGCAGCCAGGTTCACTGATACTGGGTCAGAAATTATCTTCTTCCCTCATAGCAGTTTTCTACAAAGGAATATGGAGAACAGTCCTCTCCATCTTCATACACTGTTTCTTTTTACTGATACATTTGCAATCCAAGTTTCTTAAACCAGTATTTCCTAAAGCATGCTCATGGGATCATTTTTTTGTTTGTTTTTGAGATCTCAAGTGATCCACTCACCTCAGCCTCGGAAAGTGCTAGGATTATAGGCATGAGCCACTGCGCTCGGCTGCGATAATTTTTTTTTTAATGAAGTTCTAAAGAACTGGTGGTGCTGTAGTGGTAAGCACATACGTGGGCACTAGAGCCAACTTTCCCAGCCTGCACAGAGGCTTTACCTTTCACTGCTTCTGTGTCCACATCTTTAGAGTGGGGATAAGTGTACTTACCTTACAGCATTGCTATAAGGACTAAAGAAGTGAACATATACATGGTGACTGGCATGTTGTATGTGCCAAGTAAGCATTACCTATTATTATAACATAATAATTCCTACTGTAAATAAGTTTGGGAAATTCTGTATTAAATCCTGCTTGCTCATTTGTACATTGCAAGACTTCTCAGAACCTGCAATGGGAAATATGATTTTTGAATCTTTAGAAGGGTTTCCCAAGCTTATTTGACAAGGGAACTGTCTTTCAAAGAGGACTTTTCAGGAGTAATGTCCCAGAAAAGCTTTCTGGAAACATAGCCCCCCAAACCAAAATACTGTGATGTCAGTCAATACTCTTTTTACTTCGTATCCACGTTGCTAAGTTTCAACTCAATCATTTAAAATTACCGTTAAAGTGCTCTTAATAAAATTCAACCTGTTGAATGCTGCCTTTGCTGCAGTTCACATCTTTGTGTAAGCACATGATGATGAAGAGAAAATAATTGCCGTCTGGTGAGCCCACACAGAAGGCTGTATACTCACACAAACACAACAAACACAATGTTATGAATAGACCCATCTGAATGGGGCTAGTATCAGTAAGAGGAGACAAAGTGGTTATTTTTGAGACAGGGTCTCGCTCTGTTGACACACTGGAGAGCAGTGGCATGATCGTAGCTCACTGCAGCCTCTACGTCCCAGGCTCAACAAATCTTCTTGCCTCAGCCTCTTGGTAGCTGGGAGTACAAGCATGCAACACTACACCTTGCTAACTTTTAAAAACATTTTTGTAGAGGTGGGGTCCCACTATGTTGCCTACGATGGTCTCAAACTCCTGGGCTCAAGCAATCCTCCCATACCAGCCTACCAAGGTGTTGGAATTACAGGCATGAGCTACTGTGCCCAGCCAAAGTTTTTTATTTCACTCTAATTTATATCACATTTGGAAAAAAACCGTGTTTGCAAACAAATATAAACCCCCTAATAAATATTTCACTGGGAGGGATCAGAATCTCCTAATTATTATTCATATGTTGCCTCTGTGATTTTAATACATATACAGCATCCCCCCAAACTTCTAACTTCTATTTTTAAAACTTTAAGTATAATTTTCATATTGTAAAGTTCATCTATTTCAAGTATATTATTCAAAGATGTTTAGTAAACTTACTTAGTTTTACAGTCCTCAGCATAATCCAGTTTTAGAACATTTCTGTCACCCCAGGAAGGATCTCTCATGCCCGTTTACATACCTGTTTACCCCACGTTATTACCCCCACCCTGTCATCCTGGGCAACCATCAATAGACTTCCTGTCTCTATAGATTTGCCTCTTCAGGACATTTCTTTTCTTAATCGTATTATTACTTGTTAGAGACAGGGGTCTCACCATGTTGCTCAGGTTTTTCCCAAACTCCTGACCTCAAGCGATCCTCTCACCTTAGCCTCCCAAAGTGCTGGCATTATTTCATATAGATGGAATCATACAATAGGCAGTGTTTTGTTGCTGATGTTTTTCAATTAATACTTTTTGAGCTTCATCCACATTGTGGTTTGTATTAACAGCTTGCTCCCTTTTGCTCCTAAATAGTACTCTAGTGTGTAGATATACCGTATTTTATTTACTCACTTATCAGTTAATGGACTGTTTTTACTTGGGTTATTGTGAATAATGCTGCTTTGAAGATTTGCAAGCAAATCCTTATGTGTATGTTTGTGTGTGTGTGTGTGTGTGTGTGTGTGTGTGTGTGTGTGTGTTTTCAGTTCTCTTATGTATATACCTAAGAGCAAAATTGCTGGTTCTCAATGACTTCTTATTTGATTTGGTAACTATATGATGAACAAAGAAATCTGGTCAAAATAGATCCATTTCCATCTTATAAAGAAATGATAATGAAGGCAAGGAAGATATTCTTTATTCATAAAAGAATGATGATTTCTCAGGAACTTTATTTTGCTGCAAGTTATTTGTTTTTTGTCATAAATCCCTTATCCATAAAGTGACTATTCAAAGCTGCTCTTCGAAGAAAGCTGTAAGTAGATATGGTGACTGTAACTCGGCATTCATTCCAAATTCCTATTCTTGTGTCTTCATTTAACACACAGGTTGGAAAACAGGTTGTCCCTGAGAGGGAACCCTTGGGAGTTTAGAAACCCTGAGAGCTGGGTTTCTGGTTGTGAATTAGGTGCTTCTGGTTAGGTCCTGAGACTTGCAAAGTGGAAGGCGAGCTTTAATCTGGTTGCTTGGTTATTGCTCTTGACAGGTGCAAGACACATTGTTTTTCTGTAGTATTCCAGTGCCGAGGGTGTGGTTTTATGAATATTAAAGAACACTGCTGCAGTAACAGTGGTTTCCTGAGCCTCATATCACAGTTACAGCGGTACGAGCTTGTGGTCAGCAGTTCTATCCAGTTCCATTTTCAGGAATGTGGGAAGTGGTCTCTCCTAGAGGGCTAGTTTGGAGATGTCCTTCAAGGAGTCATTCCCGAAGATCAGTGTAGAACCAGACTGTCTAACAATCTGTAAGGGCCTAATCCCTGTATTAAATTCCTTCTGCTTAACACACCTAGCATAATTTCTGTTTCCAGCAACTGAACCCCGCTAATTGCAAAGCCTAAATATTATTACTTGATAATACAAAATAGCTGGGGGATCTTGGTTTCTATTCCTCAGTAACAATTCTTCACTGGGATAAGAATTCAGAAACAAGAGATTTATTAAGAAAGCTCTTCCAGGAAACACTGGCAAGGGAATAGGAGAATCAGAAAGGGTAGGGGAAGATGCCAGGCAAGGATGGGATCTTAGTTAAGCCTTACAGAGAGCAGCTTTTGCTCAATCCCTCATGGGAAGTGATGTTAAGTGTTCGTAAGTGATGCCTCGGAACTGTTCTAATCTAGAGCAAGAGAGCTCTGGATCTGTTTGTATCTGTTAGTCATTGGTTAAGAGTTGACCTAGGGGTGGGAGTTTTCAGGCACTTCAGCTCACTGGGTTTATTGGCAATATGGCTCCAGTAGCAAATGTTAGTCCTTCCAAGAAAAACTGTAGTCACTGGATGTTGGAAGGGACCACAGTCAAAGACTAAAAGGGTGCAAAAAATAAAATAAAATAAAAAAAAATAAAATGGTAAGAAGGGAACTGAGGGGATGTGGGCAATGTTCAGAGCTACACTGGCCTTTTTCTATACTGGGATTAAGATACTGGAACACTGGCAATTCTCTGACATAGTCAGATCTCTTCCTCTTGATAAAACTTGAGCCATAAACAAGAGGTTTGACTCAAACTTCACTTTTTAGTCAATTAGCATTTAACAGACAAAGGAGGTTTGTCTGTTTTCTATTGTGGCCTCAACTACCACGAACACTTATTGGACATCTGTTTTTATCAAGGTACTGTTAGGTGCTAGGGATATGAAGAGATATAGAACCCAAACTCATTGGCAGGGCCCAAAAGATTGCCAGGCATCATCTCTGCTTATTCTCCCACAGTTTCCCATTTCCCTGCTTAAATTTAGTGTTTCCTGCAGAACTTTTGCAAGCAATTCAAATACATTGTTCTGTTTCCCAGCTCTATGTCTTCTCACAAGTCATTTCTTTAGTTTGAATGCCCTTCTTGTCTATTTGCTAGTTCCCTTCCCATTTGTTGTAATCCAAGTTGTGGCAGATACAATGGATAGATAACTCAACAACAGTTCCCAGCTCCTCCTCTGTTCATTTCCAGTGAGAGACAGACAGAGAGAAAAAAACCAAGTCCCTTTTGTAGCCTTTTTGCTGTCATGATTGATCAGGTACTTAGTTCTAGCCAATATAACAAGGGGGAATATCTACTTGGGGCTCTGGGGAAAGTTTCTGCTTTCTGATAAAAGGGACATGTACAAGAGGAAAGCTGTTGGCGTTGCTCCTTCCTTCTTTCTGAATTGAACATGGATGGATCCAGTGTAGGATCTAGTCAAGTGACCTTGTATCGTGAGAAAGCAAGCATAAGGAAGGCAGCACAGCCAGACAGAAAGAGCCAGGGATCGTGATGTGATCGGGAGCTCCTGAGCCAGAACCAGTAACTACCCATCTCGGAGTTTCTTACTATAAGAAAAGATTAGACTGTCTGTTTAAACCGTGGATTGGCAAATTATGGCCATGGATCTGGCTGCTTGTTTTTTTTCTGTTATTCTAGCCAAAGCTTTCTTTATTTTTTATTTTTAACTTCTGTGGGTACATAGTAGAAGTAGATATTTATTGGTTCCAAGAGATACTTTGATAGAGGCAGGCAATACACAATAATCACATCAGGGGAAATGGGGTATCCATCACCTCGAGCATTTACCCTTTGTTACAAACAATCCAATTATACTCTTTTAGTTATTTTTAAGTGTACAATTAAATTATTTTTTACTATTGTCACCTCGTTGTGCCAGAAAAATACTAAGTTGTATTCATTCTTTCTATTTTTTGTACCCATTAACCATCCTCATTTTCTCCCTTCCCCCAATCCCTGCCCTACTGTTCTTCCCAGCATCTGGTAACTATCCTTCTACTCTGGAACTCCAGGAGTTCAATTATTTTAATTTTTAGCTCTCACAAACAATTGAGAACATGTGAAGTTTGTCTTTCTGTGTCTGGCTTATTTCACTTAATGTAACGACCTCCACTTCCATCCATGTTATTGCAAATGACAGGATCTCATTGTTCTTTAGGGCTGAATAGTACTCCATTGTGTAGATGTACAACATTTTCTTTATCCATTCATCTGTTGATAGACATTTAGGTTGGTTCCAAATCTTGGCTGTTGTGAACAGTGCTGTAGTAAACACGGGAATGCAGATACCTCCTTAACATACTGATTTCCTTTGTTTTGGGTATATACCAAGGAGTGGAATTACCAGATAGTATGGAAGCTCTACTTTTAGTCTTTTGAGGAACCTCCAAACTGTTCTCCACAGTGGTTGTACTAACTTACATTACCATCAACAGTTTATGAGGGTTCTCGTTTCTCCACATCCTTGCCAACATTTTTTATTGCTGACTTTTGGATGAAAGCCATTCTAACTGGGGTGAGATGGTATCTCACTGTAATTTTGATTTGCGTTTCTCTGATGATCAATTGATGTTGAGACATCATTTGATCATCTATTTGCCACTTGTGTGTCTTCTTTTGAGAAATATCTATTCAGATATTTTGCCTATTTTAAAATAAGATAATTAGAATTTTTCCTATAGAGTTATTTGAGCTCCCTATATATTCTGGCTATTAATCCCTTGTCAAATGGACAGTTTGTAAATATTTTCTCCCATTCTGTGGGTTGTCTTTTCACTTTGTTGATTGTTTCCTTTGCTGTGCAGAAGTTTTTTAACTTGACATTATTCCATTTGTCTATTTTTTCTTTGGTTGCCTGTGCTTGTGTCGTATTTCTCTAGAAATCTTGGCCCATTCCAGTGTCCTGAAGAGTTTCCCCAATAGTTTCATTATGGGAGGTGTTAGACTTAAGTCTTTAATTCATTTTTATGTGATATGACAAGAGATGGAGTCTAGTTTCATTCTTTTGCATATGAATATCCAGTTTTTACTGCACCATGTATTGGAGTCTGTCCTTTTCCCAATGTATGTTCTTTGCGTCTTTGTTTAGTGAGTTCACTGTAGTTGTGTAGCTTTATCTCTGGGTTCTCTATTCAGTTCCGTTGAACTTTGTGTCTATTTTTATGCCAGTATAGTGCTGTTTTGGTAACTATAGCTCTGTAGTATAATTTTAAGTCAGTTAATGTGATTCCTTCAGTTTTGTTCTTTTTGCTTAAAATAGCTTTGGCTTTTCCAGCTCTTTTGTGGTTCCATATATATTTTAGGATTGTATTTTCTAGTTCCATGAAAAAAATGTTATAATATTTTAATAGGGTTACATTAAATCTGTAGATTGCTTTGGATAGTATGGACATTTTAACATATTGATTCTTCCAGTTTATAAATATGGAATATTGTTCCATTTTTTGTGTCCTCTTTAATTTCTTTCATCCATGTTTCATACTTTTCATATAGTCTTCTCTCTTCCTCTCTTAGTCTGACTAAATGTTTGCCACTTTTGTTTATCTTTTCAAAAAACCAACTTTTCATTTTGTTGACTTTTTGTATTGTTTTCTTTGTTTCTGTTCTTTTCTTCTACTCATTTTAGATTTGGTTTGCACTTGCTTTCCTACTTCTTTAAGATGCATCACTAGGTTATTTGTTTGACATTTTTTATTTTTTCTGATGTAGGTGCTTATAGCTATAAACTTCCCCCTTAGTACTGCTTTAGCTGTATCTGTAGGTTTTGGTATGTTGTGTTTCCATTACCATTTGTTTCAAAAAACTTTCAATTTCTTTAAAAAAATTTTATTGACCTACTGGTAATTCAGAAGCATATTTAATTTCCATAGTTTGCATAGTTTCCAAAATTCCTCATGTTATTGATTTCTAGTTTTATTCTGTTGTAGTCAGAGAAAATGCTTGATATGATTTCAAAGTTTTTGAATGTTTTAAGACTTGCTTTGTGACCGAACATATGATATGATCATATCAACAACAGAATGATCCATGTGTTGCAGAGAAGAATGTGTATTCCGTGCTGTTGGATAAAATGTTCCGTAAATATCTATTAGGTCCATTTGGTCTATAGTGCAGATTAAGTTTGAAGTTTCTTTGTTGATTTTTCTGTCTAGAAGATCCGTCCAATAATGAAAGTGGGGTATCAAAGTCTCCAGCTATTATTGTACTGGAGTCTCTCCCTCTTTATTTCTAATAATATTTGCTTTGTAAATCTGGATGCTCCAGTATTGAGTGCACATACTCTTTATTATTATATAGTAATCTTCTTTGTCACTTTTTAAAGTTTTTGTCTTGAAATCTATTTTTTCTGATGTAAATATAGCTGGTCCTGCCCTTTTGTGGTTTTCTTCAGAATGGAATATCTTTTTCTATACCTTTATTTTCAATCTACATGTGTCTTTATAGGTGAAGTGTGTTTTTTGTAGACAACAGTTGGTTGTTTTGTGGTCTTCTCCTTCTTTCCTTCCTTCCTGTCTTCCTTTTAGGGAAGGTGATTTTCTATGATGGTGTAATTTAATTTTTTGTGTATTTATTTTATTTTTTAATTTGAGCTTACCATGAGGCTTGTAAATACTGTCTTATAACCCATTATTTTAAGCTGACAAAAACTTTACTGTTCACATAAACAAGCAAAAATAAAACTAATAAAAACTCTACCCTTCAACTTTGTCTGCTTTTTAACTTTTAGTTGTTTCTATTTATATCTCATTGTATTGTCTATGTCTTGAAAAGTTGTGGTTATTATATTTGATTGGTTCATTGTTTAGTCTTTCTATTTTGATAAGAGTAGTTTACACACCACAGTTGCAGTGTTATAATGGTCTGTGTGTTTTTCAGTGTACTTACTATTACCAGTGAGTTTTGCACCTTCAGATGATTTCTTATTATGCATAATGTCCTTTTCTTTCTCAATGAAGTATTCTCTTTAGCATTTCTTATAGGTCAGGTCTGGCATTGATGAAATCCCTCAGATAATGAAATCCCTCAGATATTGTTTGTCTAGGAAAGTCTTTATTTCTCTTCATGTGTGAAGGGTATATTTATATATATACCCTTTATATATATATAAATTATATATATATCATTTCTTTTTTGCCAGATATAGCATTCTAGGGTAAATTTTTTTTTGAACTTTAAATATATCATACCAGTCTCTTCTGGCCTGTAAGGTTTCCATGGAAATGTCTGCTGCCAGATATATAGGAGTTCCATTGTATGTTATTGTTTCTTTTATCTTGTTGCTTTTCGGTCTTTATCCTTGACCTTTGGGAGTTTCATCTTCTTTGGGCTAACTCTGCTGAGTGTTCAATAACCTTCTTGTACTTGGATATTGATGTCTTTCTCTAGGTTTGGGAAGTTCTCTGTTCTTATCCCTTTGAATAAAATTTATACCCCTATCTCTTTCTCTTCCTCCTCTTTAAGGCCAATAATTCTTAGATTTTCCTTTTTGATGCGGTTTTCCAAATGCTGTAGGTTTGCTTCATTGTTTTTTGTTCTTTTTTTTTTTTGTCTTCTCTGACTGCATATTTTCAAATAGCCTGTTTTTAAGCTCAGTAATTCTTTCTTCTGCTTGATTGTTTCTGCTGTCAAAGACATTCTTCAGTGTGTCCATTGAATTTTTCAACTCCAGAATTTCTGTTCTATTCTTTCTAATTACTTTAATCTCTTTGTTAAATTTATCTGATAGAATTCTGAATTCCTTCTCTGTATTATCTTTGATTTCTTTGAGTTTTTTCAACACAGCTATTTTAGATTTTCTGTCAGAAAGGTTACATATCTGTTTCTCCAGGATTGTTCCCTGGTGTGCTGTTTTATTTAGTTTATTGGTGAGATCATTTTTTTCCTCACCATGGATGGTCTTGATGCTTGTGGATGTTCATCTATGTCTGTGCATAGAAGAGTTAGGTGTTGCAGTCTTTGCACTCTGAGCGTATTTGTTCCTGTCCTTCTTGAGAAGGCTTTCCAGCTATTTGAAAGAATGTAGGTGTTCTGATCTAAGCTGTATCTGTAGTACAGGGCATCCCACGTCCAGTAATGCTGTGTTTCTCTCAGACTTGTAGAGGTACTGCCTTGATGGTCTTAGATAAGATCTGGAAGAATACTCTGGATTACCAGGCAGAGACCCTTGCTTTCTTCCATTCACTCAAACAAATGGGATTTCTTTCTCTCTGTTCTGCAATAGAGCACCAGATAGACTTCTAAGGTTTTTGATGCCAGGCCCTGGTTTCTGGGTGGCACCTCTGGACCTTCCTGGGGCCTAGAGAAACTTGCCACCCTAAAGGGAAGTCAGCAGGTTATGAATCCTTCCAGGACTGGGTCCTTCCCTTCAAGGCAGCAGGTTCTCTTCTGCCTCAAACACCTCAAACACTGGGACTGTACTGGGGCAGACCTGAAACCAGCACAGCACTTGATCTTGCCCAAGGCCCACTGTAACTACTACCTAGCTACCACCTATGTTCACTCAAGGCCCTGGTCATATAAAGTCAGCAGGTAGCAAAGGAGACAGGTTTGTGTCCTTTCCTTCAGGCTGGTGAGTTTCCCTAGGCCCCAGGTGGGTCCAGAGGTGCCATCCAGGAACCAGGACCTGACATCAAACATCTTAGAAGTCTCTCTGGGGCTCTATTGCACAGTACCTGAGCTGGCACTCAATTTACAAGATGCAATCCTTCCCACTCTTTCCTTCCCTTTCCACAGGCAGAGAAAGCTCACCCCATGGCTACCACCACCAGCCCAAAAGGAGGCTACTGCCAATATTGCCTCAAGGTGTAAAGGCTCTTAGGGGAGCCTTAGGTCCAGTGCAGATCCAGAAATGCTATCCAAAAGCCAAGACCTGGAATCAGGGACCCCAGAACACCACTTGGTATTCTACACTAGTCAACCTGGTTCCTCAGGTGCAAGACAAAGTCCCTTTTACTTTTCCTTCACTTTTCTCAAGCAGAAGGAGTCTGCCCATAGCCACCACAGTTGGAAATGTACTGAGTAGTACCTGAAGATCCAGCAAGTCCAAGTCTCACCCAAGGCCTATGGCATACTGCCTGGCATCACTGCTCATTATTCAGGGCCCCAGGGTTCTTTAGTCAGCAGATGATGAAACCTTCTAGGACTGGGTCCTTCCCTTCAAGGCAGCAGTTTCTATTCTGGCCCAGGGTGTGTCCTGAAACTAGGGCCTGGATAGGGGGCCTCACAACTCTGACTGGTGCTCTATCCTACTGTGGCTAAGCTGGTATCCAAGATGCAAGACAAAGTCCTCTCCTTGCCTCAAGCAGAAGGAATGGATCTCTTTTGGAGCTGTGAGCTGTGCAGGCACCTGAATGGTGTCTCCCTGGTTCAGATGACCCTCACTTCACTGGTTCAGAGCCCAATTCAGCACTAGGATTTGCCTAGGAGTTGCAGTCCTTGTGGTCTAGACTGCCTTTTGAGTTTATTTAGGACCCCAGAGCACTTTAGCTCAGAGTGGAAAGCCTTGCTGGAATTCAAGTTCTGACCACTGGAATGGGCAATGTCCCTCTGCTTAGGACTGGTTTGAATACTTCCTCTGTGGGCAGGTGTCAGATTAGTTCAGCCAGTTTTGCTTTCTGTTGTGACAGAGCACTACTGAGTTCCATGCAATGTCTCACAGTTGCTGCACTCTTCCTCTCCCAAACACACACTCACACATTTCCTCTCCACACCACATGGCCACTGTTGGGGCTGGGGGAGGAGAGGTGTCAGCAATTCAATATTGTCTCCTATTCACCTCACTACCTCTTTCAGTGATATGACATTTAAGCCAGGTACTGTGAGTATTCACCTGATTCTTGGTTCTTATGAAAGTGCTTTTGTGTATAGATAGTTGTTAAATTGTTGTCCTTGAGGTGGAGGAGATGACTGGTGGAGGCTTCTATTTTGCCATCTTGCTATGCCCCTTCTCCCCAAAGAATTCTTTTTTTATTATTTATTTATTTATTTTTAGATGGAGTTTCACTCTTGTTGCCCAGGCTGGAGTGCAATGGTACTATCTTACCTCACTGCAACGTCCACCTCCCAGGTTCAAGCAATTCTCCTGCCTCAGCCTCCCAAGTAGCTGGGATTACAGGCATGTGCCACCAAACCTGGCTATTTTTTTTCTATTTTTAGAAGAGACTGGGTTTCTCCATGTTGGTCAGGCTGGTCTTGAACTCCTGACCTATGGCAATCTGCCCACTGTGGCCTTCCAAAGTGCTGGGATTTCAGGCATGAGCCACCATTCCTGGCCAAGTGTTGTTAATTGAATGAAACATTACCAAATGACCACCTCATCTATGATCTTCCCTCCACGCCTCCATGTTATTAATGTATCATGTGTATTTGTAAATTATTTTATTGCACTTATCCCCCAGAGCTAGATTGGCTGCTTTCTCATTTATCTGCTAGGTATTGAGCTGGGAAGTGAAGCCAGGTCTTGTTACTCTTAAATATTTAGTGTTATTCCAGGTCCATACTCAATACTAAAAAAATGATTGTTGAGTGAAGGGAAGGCATAGTCTCTCTTCTGTGACAGACATGAATTATTGTCTTTGCCCTGCCCCCATCCCCATATAATCCTGTGGCTGCAGCACTCTTCCTATCCTGCTCTATGCCTAGTATGCCCACTCTCCTTTCCCCTCATTCCCCAAAGCACCACTACCATAGGCTACTGAGTAGAGCCACATAAGTGTAAGGCTGTCATACTCAATAAGAGTTTAGAGTAATGGATGAAGATTTTAGCACAGGTGAGAACATGGTACAACTTAAAATGAAGTTTAATATTCGACATCACTGTCTGAAGTTCTTCGGTGATTTGTACCATGGGGTATCTCATATTGGTTGTCTTTCTATGCAGGGCTGGCCTGCTTCCATTTGCTCTCTCACTTTCTCTCTTTCTCATTCTTTCTCTCTCTCCCAAGAGGCCTCCTTTCCTTCTCCCCCATTTTAGAAGTATTTCCTCACCTCATTTCATAAATATATTGACAAATGTAGTTCTCAAGGTCTTTCCAAATCAGGTCTAGACTTGCTTTTGAATCTCAATGGTATATTGTTAAACAAAAGTGTTATCTAACTCTGATGACACTTGGCAGAATATTTTTGTTATTTGTTTCTTTGTTTTGAGACAGTCTTTCTCTGCTGCCCATGCTAGATTGTAGTGGCACAATTATAGTTCAATGTAACCTTGAACTCCTCAGCTTAAGTGACCATCTAGCCTCAACCTCTGAAGCAGCTATGACTGTAGGCACATGCCACTGCAACCAGTTAATTTTTAACATTTTTTGTCTCTTTGGGGGTCTCACTACATTGCCCAGGCTGGTCTTGAACTTCTGGCCTCAAGCAATACTCCTGCCTTGGCCTCCCAAAATGCTGGGATTATATGCATGAGCCATTATGCCCACCTCTTGGGAGAAGTTTTGAAATTCATTTTTGTCTACTTATGCAGGTTCTTAGGCAGGGTTTATTGTGCCATATAATCTGTGGGCTAGAGGTGGAATAGAGGTGGAGTGGTTCTTATTCTTGCTACCAATAAAAAAAAAGATAATTTATCTTAGAAAAGAGAAAGTTAAGGAACAGTTTAATATCCTTCAAATGAAAATTTTATTAGTATCTTGAGAGAGGAGAGTGATGGCTCTGATAATCCTAAATCGATGAACAACTTTGGAATGCATATGTTTGCACACTTAGCTAATTTTGTAATGAGTTTGTATTCACCTGCTTTTTGAGAATATGCTATCTGGGTCACAAAAGGAGATGGTGCTATGATAATGTACAGGACAGCAGAGGAACTTAATTTAGGATTACAAAAAATACCACAATGTGGATAATTAAGAGCTAACTGTCCAAGAAGAGATATTATGTAATCATTCTTCAACCCCAAGAGCAACAGAAGTAGGACGAGGGAAGAGGAGAGGAGGGAAGAAGCGGAGGTGTTCTTTCTGTTACTCTTGTGGTGATGACATTTTCTGTAATCTCTGCTGAGGGGTTTCCTGTCCCTTTAAACAAAAAGATCACGTCACAAAGTGTTTCCATGCCAGCTTTTGACTGCCTTGGTTCACTCAGCTGAAATGATGGCTCCAGAAGCTGGTAGTACAGTGTAGACACATGGAGCCTACTTCAGCCAAGGACAGTGTTCCTTGGAATAGCTTCTACTGAGCTTCTGAGAACTAAACAGAGACCAAGATACCATGTGCTGAATTCTTTCCCTCACCACCTCCCATATGTTGTTTTCCTGAGGTTGGCATAGAATGAACACACAGCCAGAGAAAGAAGAAAAGAAAGACCATCCTGCTGCCCTATGGGGAGAAAAGGCATAATTTAAAAAACTCAGGTTTTAGGAGCATTTAGGGGACCCTATTTCCCATAACATACTTTTAACCTTCACCCATGTGTCTGCTAAGGAAAAAGAACTAGGATAAATAATTAAGTGACCTAGGATGTAGCCAAAGTTTAGCTCAGTGTGAGTCTGAACTGAACTCTATCCAAAGCAGCAGGTTTTATAGATTCTGGAAGAATTAAAGAGAGGACATGTAGGTTACTTTGGCAATAGAGAAGCAAGGGGTTAAGGCAGAGAAAGGAGTGGAGAGAAAGGAGTATGTGAATCACATGACTCATGTGATAATGGCTTTAGTCAAGGTCTTACCTTTGGTTAAAAGTGGTGGGTCCCTAGGTGCTTATGATATTATTAAAAACAATTAATTAACCAAATAGGCAAAAGCAGATTATAAATGAACCAGTGATGGGAATGTGCCATGAATCAAGGACTATGATAAATCCAATGCTAAGTTCCTGAGATCAAAAGGGGAATATGACAGAGAGAGACTCATTCTCTTTCATAGTGCCTTTGAGTTTCTGACCCATATGTTAAAACTTCAAAATATTGAAACGAATTTAGGAGGGAAGCCACTGCATTGGCTGTGGCAGGTGATCCTCACAATGAGTTTATGAGTGTCCATACGGTTCAATCTCACTCGATCCTCTCAAACAGTCCATGGCTTTGGTATCATGTCTATTTCACAGATGAGGGGACCAAAGTTCAGAGAGGTTAGATGATGTGCTTGAGGTTTCAGAGCTAGGAAATGGTGTCATCAGGTTTGTAATCTGATGCTGCCTCCCAGCCTGAGGTCACCCTCCATTCTGACATGTGACAGGTTAGTGGACCTGTGGAGAGTGAGGGTTGGGTGGGCAGTGGGGTCATCACTCCTCTCCCATGGGTCCCAATATGGTGCCAGGTGTGGAGGCAGTATTTGTACTCTTACAATGATTATTTCACAAACTAAAAGCACAATCATCATCATCGTCCCACCATAATATGGACAGGCTCAAAATACCCAGTTTCTCAGAAATCTTTGTTTTGGGTAATAAAAATACTTTTCCTAAGAACTAAGTTTTGTAAGTGTGTAACAATAGTTAAACCAGGTGTCATCATCATCTGTCAGCCACAACATCTAAAACAACAAAAATAACAGCAAAAACTCATAGCAAATAACAGCAAAAGCTCAGTGTGGGTCTGAACTGAACTCTATCCAAGGCAGCAGGTTTTACAGAGTCTGGAAGAATTAAAGAGAAGACATGAAGCTTACTTTGGGAGTAGAGAGGCAAGGGGATAGGTGGGTGGAGAGAAAGGAGTGTGGGAATCACATGACTCATTGTGATAGTGGTCTTGCCTTTGGTAAGACCTTGACTTCCAGCACTATCAGGACTTGCAAGAAGAAAAGAATGATCACAAACTAGACTCAGTCCACAACACAAGGTCTTGTGATCTCTATGTATAGTCCTCATTACACTGTCCTTTAAAACAGATGGGCTTCAGCCCTCAGTAGGTTTTGAAATCAATTGAGTGGGTCTTAATCAGTATTTTAAAAATAGACTTTTAAATTAATCTACATTTTAAGTATTGTTTTATAAGGCTTTTGTTTCAGTCCTATAGGTGTATATGAGTGTGTTTAAGTGCGTGCATATGCACGTGTATGCACCGCGTGTACACTTCTTACTGTGATTATTTATTAGAAAGGCTTAAAGGCCTTGCTTCTGGAAGCATTAGTGAATATCTCTGAGGAGTTAATGAAAAGGTAGCTGGGAGTGTTCCCTGATCTTGTGCACCCATAGAGACCATGAATGGTTTCACATGCAGGATTTAAAACCATGCTTCACAGGGCTAGAATTAGATATTGAGGCAAATCGTGAATGCATGCTACTTTAAAGCAGATGACACCTGGGTATAATTTGGAAGATGAATGGTCAGCTAGGGAGTTGGGCTGGACAGAGCCATTTAGACCAAGTAATTGCAAGAGTTATAAGAGGGTAGGGAATGTCAGGTCTTTAGAAATATTGTGGTCTGCTACCTCACTTTCTTTAGATACATTGGGAAAGAATTCCTTCTACTTCTCATAGATAGTAATTATTTATTACTCCTTTTAAGAATAATTTGAGACCCACAAACATATGTGTGTGTGTGTGTATGCACATAAACATACTAATAACACCAGTAGCAGTAATTTTCATGGTGTTGTCTACTGGGTGTCAGGTACCCTATTAGGTGCTCTCCTGAGTTACCGTTAATCCTCTCAAATACCCTACAAGGTTGTTCTTGTGGAAGTTTTACACATGAAAGAACAGCAGCTATTGGTTTTAGGAGTTAAAGGGAAAGACTAGCTGGTTATTCAGGCACAAGACTAATAGGATTCCATTAACTTGATGACTTTAACCTTGCCTTTAGCTCTGCGGGTTCAGACACCCACTTTTGTCAACAAGTTGAGAGTTGGTATCTGAGATACGGGTCATATTATCCAGTGGAGGTATGGACAACCAGAATGCCTCCTGATTACCCTGTGATGACAGTAATTGTGACACAGCCTGGACCACTGGAGCCAACCTGACAGCCCATAGGAACTCATAACCCAATTAAAAGTTTATTTGGTGAACGTTGATTTTAAAAAGGGGATGGGAGGTGACTATACAGGTTTAATGTTATCAGGTAAGAATGGCTTGAAGTGAGGTTACCAATCTTTACCTTTTATCCTGGTAGTTTCTCAGTGGGAAGGAGAACAGACTCAGGGAAATTTCAGGACGTAAGAGTGGTAGGCTCTGCCCCCAAAGCTCCAGTGCTCAGAGCTAGAAACTTCAACCTTGGGCTTGAGCTAAAGTGCTGGCCTTCCATACCTCACCTCATCCAGAGTGGAAATAGGGCAGGGCCAATGTGACTTGCTTGCCTGCATGCACTGTGAGAAGCTGGAGCAGAAGGAAAGCAAAAGGAAGCCCACCCAGGAGCTGAGGTAGGAGGGCCCCTAGACTGAGCAGGCCAATCAAAGAAAAAGTGTGCACAAGCAATGCCCAAGTCCATCACCCCGCCTTCTCATATGTGAAATCAAGTGGTTGATATGCTGCCTTGAGTCAGATTAGCTACTCTTACCCTGGGGAGAGAAGAATGAAAGGTGGGACAGAGAAAGAGTATGTGTCAGTTTACATATTCCCTAAAAAGGTCTGCAAGTTGGAGGGGAGGGGAGAGTTCTCTCATCTATGAGCCTGAGTTGAGAATATGGGAAGAAGAAGAACAGTGTTTACAAAAGGGCAAGCACTGCTCTTGGCCAGGAGATGGTTATCTTTAACCAAGATGCATTTCTTCCCTGAGCTGTTCTTAGATGGACATGTCAGCTTGCTCTTGTGACACAGCCTGGACCACTGGAGCCAAAAGGCAGGAGTAGAATGTTTTCATTCTCTCAATGCAGTACTTAGCAGACAAGTAATGTATGTATGGAGTTCATACATTTACTTCTCTCTCCCTTTTCTTCTTTCATGGTATTGAAACCTATCTTAAATTGACTATTATCCCTTTAGCTGCGTTATTTTCCTCAGTCAGGTTACTATGTTTAGCATGATGACTTTGCACATCTCTGCTCCATACAATATGTATTGATTTTGTTGTTTAGCTCTTGGAGGACAACCTCATTTTCCTTCCTGACACCAAGTTCTTTAGGGACACATTTCCCTGTAGCTGTCAAGAGTCTCATTCCCATCCTATAATCACTTAAGAGCAAAGCCAAACGTAAAATCCAAGGTCACAGGAAAAAAAATGTTATCAGATGTACTGTTTGAACACTCCCGTTAGACGTTAGCGTTTCACAGAACGCATCAGAGAAACCCAAGTTTTCACAAAACACTACATTTATTTCCACCTCCCACAGCAGTTATCTTGCCCAAGAGAGGAAATTGTTTCCAATTTACACATGGTAAAGGACACCTTCTGAAAATTTCCCTTTGGGGCCAGAAATTTAATCTTACTACTGGGTTAATGCGTTTATTTGGGTGGCTTTTTAACCTAAATAGTGAGCAGTATTTCCTCCCACCATCACTTTCATAATTGCTGTGAAAAGAGGCCCTTGTGGGGTTGCTGCAGAAACAGCCTGGGGAAACCCCATGAAGTTAAACGCGCCGCTTGAAAACAGTTTTGGTTGCCAAGGAGCCTAGCAGGGCAAAGGTTAATTTCTCTTTGCTTTTTTTCTTCCACTTCCTGTTCTTCCACTTTTTCCATTGCCTTCTCATGACTATCCCAGACTCTCTCCTTCTTTTCCTCTTCTCTTTTGATCACTTCCAAAGCCTTTCCTTTCTTTTCTCACTCTACCCACACCCCCTTGTCTGTTAAAATGCATAAAGTTCATCCTTCAGCCAAGGAGACAGTGCAGCTTTTATAGTCAAGAATGTGGGCCAAGAAGCCAGACATCCTGGGGCCAAATCCCACTTCCCTGGGAGTGTTATCGAATCTCTCAGGGCCTTAGTTTCTACATCTGTAAAATGGGAAAGATACTAATAGTTCTTATTCCATAAGGTTATTATGAGAGTCAAATCAGTTAATATGTGTAAAGTGCTTAGAAATGTTAAGTAACATACATAAGAGTGTTTGCTGGAAAAAACAACAACAGCATGGCACAAGTGGGCGAGAATGAAAATGGGCTTAGAACAGGGATCATATTCCACCCTCTGCCCCTTTGATTGAGGATAGGGGTTTGGCTGCAACTGCATTTCTTCCCCTAGAATATCCACACATTTTAGAACTCTTAAGTATGTTCTTTGTGTAAATTGAACATAGTTCATAACCTGTTTCTCAGCTACCATTTTCTCTTTGCAGAGGGAAAAACTTGGACTCTTTCCTGAAGAGCTATTTCTGGCTAGCTTTAAAATGTGTTTAAATTAATGACTATTTGTTTATGCCCATGATGTATAAGCTGAACAACTGTCCCTGCATTCTATAATTCCAGTCCCAAGGAAGGGAAAAAGATGCCAGGATAGCATGGGGAAGAAAGAAGCAATCATCACCAACCCACCAGAAAATCTCCCTCCTCTCATATTCAGTCTTTAATTACAGAACTGCATTTATGTACACATTTGGAGAATTACATGTTTATATGTCTTGTCTCCTCTTGATTACAAGGTAGTGTCTGCTCCATATTCTGTATCCTTGGTGCTCAGAACAGTGCTACACTTACCTGTGGGTGTTAAGTACAATTTGCTGACAAACTATAAACCAATATAAATAGAACATATAGACTAGTATTAAAGGTTTTAAAAATAGTCCATTTAAAAAATATAGTTTGTCAAATTTCTGAGTTTTAAATGGCAAACATTAAAGAAAAGAAAGAAGAGAGTGGTTTCCATTTTTTGAATTACATTTTCTACTTTTATTTCCATGTGCCCCTAAAAGGGATTATATATATAGTAGGCATGAAGCATTGATGTAAGGTATATACATAAGGTATATATATGTGTGTGAGGTACGTGTGTATTTTGTGTGTGAATCAAGCTGTCAAGTCAGCACACACAAGGAGAAGATCCTGTACAGAAATGCCTTAGAAAACTGTATACATCACTTGGGGCTCCATGCTTGGAAGCTCAAACGCTAAGATTTAGCTTCTTTTGTTTCTATGTATATTCTCTCTGTAGTCTCATTCTCTGTGGAGCACTGGAGGATAGAGTCTAGTTTGAAAGAGAGAGTACATGCAGTAGGGTAAAAAAGAATTTTTTTTTCACTTTTTGCACACTAAGGTTTATGAAAATTAAATTCTTTTAAAATGCAACTTCACAGTGTGTGTGCATATGTGTATATGTCTATTTATATGTGTGTGTGTGTGTGTGTATTTTTTTTTAATGGATTCTCTCTCTGTTCCCCATACTGGAGTACAGTGGCATGATCTCGGCTCACTGCCATCTCTGTCTCTTGGGTTCAAGCGGTTCTCCTGCCTCAGCCTTGTGAGTAGCTGGGATTACACTATGCCTGGCTAATTTTTGTATTTTTAGTAGAGATGGGGTTTCACCATGTTGGACAGGCTGGTCTCGAACTCCTGAGCTCAAGTGATCCACCCACCTTGGCATCTCAAAGTGCTAGGATTACAGGTATGCACCACCATGCCTGGCCTGTCTGTGGTGTTATGTTATAATCTATACACTTTTATTTTTATTATTTCACATAACTTTTACAACAAATTTGAAAACAAGGTTTGCACTTACAGATCAGGAAACTAAAAGCATTGAAGTGACTTTCTCAGTGGTCAGTGGTGGTATTAGGTTAGAACTGGGCAAACAAGCTTACAGTTTGATGTTTACCCACTAGCACTACTGCCTTCAAAGCTGATCACGAATCATAATAGTGAATGAAGCTTTGAAACTACAGACCTACAACCTCCTTTTGTAGGACTGGAAGGGACCTTAATTAAGACCATTGGATTTACAGAGGAGAGAGCAGAAGCCCAGAGATACCAAAAGAGTCAGCACGGGTCACACCTTGGTGATTGGAAGGACTAAGAACAAGCCTTGCTCTTGACTCCCGAGCTTTTCTACACCACGTCCTGCTGCCCCTGCCAGGAGGCTAGATCTCAGAATGCAGTCAGAAAAATCCTTTGCTGAGAGGACTAGATTACAGCTCTGGACAGAGCAGCATGCAGAAACCTGTGGTGTGAATTTTAGCTCCAGATCCACTGCAGAAACAAAACAGTGATCCCGAGAGGACCCACAGACTCTCTGAAGGAAGCAGACTGCTCCCACAGGACCCAGGAGGCACCTCAAATACTGTGAGTGCCCCAACTGCGGAAGTGGGAAAGGGAGACCCTCTTCTCCCCAACACACACCCCGACTGGAGAGGCTGAAGGTCTATTTTCGGGAGAAGTTTCTGACTTTATCTGGAGCAGAGTCAAGTTAGAGAGCCCAGTGAAAGACAGGGGTAGAGGAAGCAGCAGAAAGGCCCTGGGGGCTCACTGAGTCCCCAAGCAGCACATTCCTGCCTGATACCACAGGGATCCATTGGGAGGGTGGCCAGAGGAGCGGGAGGAAAAACTATGGGGAGAAGGAATTCTCTAGCTGAACTCTGCAACAATTTGAATGGGGCGAGAAGCCTCCTGGACGGAACTCAAGGGAAAGCAGGAATCCAGTGCGCAGACTTCACAGGTGGGGAAAACCTAAAGTCCTTTTCTCTCGCAGCTGGGAAGCAGATATCCTTGGGCAAATTTCCAAGCCTGTCTTGCCCTCCACCTGGAAACAGATTCCAGGCTGTTGTAAGGGGCACAGTAGAAGTGAGACTGGCCCTTCAGTTTGTGTGGGAGCTGGGTGAGGCTGGTGACTGTCATCTTTCCCCTGCTTCCCTGACAACCTGCATGATTTAGCAGAGGCAGCCATAATCCTCCTTGGTACACAACTCCAGTGACCTGGGAATCTCACCCCCATACCCCACAGCAGCCACAGCAAGACCTGCCCAAAGAGAGTCTGCACTCAGACACACCTAGCCCTGCCCTCATCTGATGGTCCTTTTCTATCAGCTCTGATAAAGACAAAAGGGTATATAATGGGGAGTTCTAGGGCCCCGCCCACCGTTGGTCCCTCTCCACACTTCTACAACTGATGCTTTCTGGAAAGCAACCACCTCCTGCCAGAAGGCAAATGAGCACAAAAATAAAGCATTAAACCACCAAAGCTAAGGACCCCCACGGAGTCCACTGCACCCTCTGCTACCTCCACCAGAATAGGCACTGGTATCCATGGCTGAGAGACCCATAGATGGTTCGCATCACAGGACTCTGTACAGACAACCCTCAGTACAAGCCCAGTGTCAGGTGGGTGGCTAGGCCCAGTAGAGACACAAAGATCACTGCAGTTTGGCTCACAGGAAGCCACATCCATAGGAAAAGGGGGAGTGTACTATATAAAGGAAACACCCTATGGGACAAAAGAATCTCAACAACAGCCTTCAGCCCTAGACCTTCCCTCCAACAGAGCCTACCCAAATGGGAAGGAACCAGAAAACCGATTCTGGTAATATGACAAAACAAGGCTTTTCAACACCCCCAAAATCACACTGGTTCACCAGCAATGAATCCAAACCAACAAGAAATCCCTGATTTATTTGAAAAAGAATTTGGGAGGTTTGTTATTAAGCTAATCAGGGAGGGACTGGAGAAAGATGAAGCCCAATGCAAGGAAATCAAAAGAAAAAATGATATAAGAAGTGAAGGGAGAAATATTCATGGAAATAAATAGCTTAAAGATAAACCAATAAAAAAATTCAGGAAACTTTCGACACACTTTTAGAAATGTAAAATGCTCTAGAAAATCTCAACAATAGAATTGAACAAGTAGAAGAAAGAAATTCAGAGCTCCAAGACAAGGTCTTTGAATTAACCCAATCCAATAAAGACAAAAAAAAAAAGAATAAGAAAATATGGGCCAAGCACGGTGGTTTATGCCTGTAATCCAGCACTTTGGGAGGCCAAGGCAGGCAGATCACAAGGTCAGGAGATTGAGACCATCCTGGCCAACATGATGAAACCCCACCTCTACAAAAAAATACAAAAATTAGCTGGGTATAGTGACAGGCACCTGTAATCCCAGCTACTTGGGAAGCTTCAGCAGGAGAATAGCTTGAACCAAGGAGTCGGAGGTTGCAGTGAGCTAAGATCATTCCACTGCACTCCAGCCTGGTGGCAGAGTGAGACTCCATCTCAAAAAAAAAAAGAAAAGAAAAGAAAATATGAGCAAAGCCTCCAAGAAGTCTGGGATCATGTTAAATGACCAAACCTAAGAATAATCGGTGTACCTAAGGAAGAAGAGAACTCTAAAAGCCTGGAAAACATATTTGGGGGAATAATCAAGGAAAACTTCAATGGCCTTGTGAGAGACCTAGACAGCTAAATACAAGAAGCACAAAGAACACCTAGGAAATTCATCGCAAAAAGATCTTCACCTCGGCACATTGTCATCAGGTTATCCAAAATTAAGACGAAAGAAAAAACCTTAAGAGCCATGTGATAGAAGCACTGGGTACCTATAAAGAAAACCTATCAGATTAATAGCAGATTTCTCAGCAGAAACCTTACAAGCTAAAAGGGATTGGAGACCAATCTTCAGCCTCCTCAAACAAAATAATTATCAGTCAAGAATTTTGTGTCCAGTGAAACTAGGCATCATATATGAAGGAAAGATATAGTCATTTTCAGACAAAAAAAAATGCTGAGAGAATTTGCCATTACCAAACCGCCACTACAAGAACTGCTAACAGGAGCTCTAAATCTTGAAACAAACCATGGAAACACATCAAACAGAACCTCTTTAAAGCTTAACTCACACAGGACCTATAAGACAAAAATGCAAGTTAAAAAGCAAAAACAACAAGCAAAAAGTACACAGACAACAAAGAGCACGATGAAGGAAACAGCACCTCACATTTCAATACTGACGCTGAATGTAAGTGGCCTAAATGCTCCACTTAAAAGATACAGAACTGCAGAATGGATAAGAAGTCACCAACTAACCATCTGCTGCCTTCAGGAGACTCACCTAACACATGAGGCCTCACATAAAAAGTAAAGGGGTGAAAAAAGGCATTTCATGCAAATGGACACCAAAAGTGCACAGGGGTTGCTATTCTTACATCAGACAAAACAAACTTTAAAGCAACAGTGGTTAAAAGAGACAAAGAGGAACAGTAGCTAATGGAAAAAGGCCTCATCCAACAGGAAAATATCACAGATCCTAAACATATATGCACCTAACACTGGAGCTCCCAAATTTATAAAGCAATTACTAATAGACCTAAGAAAGGAGATAGCAACACAGTACTAGTGGGGGACTTTAATGCTCCACTGACAGCACTAGACGGGTCATAAAGACAGAAAGTCAACAAAGAAACAATGGATTTAAACTATACCTTGGAAGAAATGGACTTAACAGATATATACAGAACATTTCATCCAACAACCGCAGACAACACATTCTATTCAACAGCATATGGAACTTTCTCCAAGACAGACCATATGATAGGCCATAAAACGAGCCTCAGTAAATTTAAGAAAATTGAAATTATATCAAACACTCTCTCAGACCGCAGTGGGATTAAACTGGAAATCAACTTCCAAAGGAATCTTCTTTCTTTCTCTTCTCTTCTCTTCCTTCCTTCCTTCCTTCCTTCCTTCCTTCCTTCCTTCCTTCCTTCCTTCCTTCCTTCCTTCCTTTCTTTCTTTCTTTCTTTCTTTCTTTCTTTCTTTCTTTCTTTCTTTCTTTCTTCTCTCTTTCTTTTTTTTCTTTCTTTCTTTCTCTCTTTATCTTTTTTCTCTTTCTGTTTCTTTCTTTCCTTCTTTTTTCTCTTTCTTTTTCTTTCTTCCCTCCCTCCCTCCCTCCCTCCCTCCCTCCCTCCCTCCCTCCCTCCCTCCCTCCCTCCCTCCCTCCCTCCCTTCCTTCCTTCCTTCCTTCCTTCCTTCCTTCCTTCCTTCCTTCCTTTCTTCCTTTTCTTGAGACAGAGTTTCTCTGTTGTCATCCAGGCTGGAATGCAATGGCATGATCCTGGCTCACTGCAACCTCCACTTTCCAAGTTCAAGGGATTCTCCTGTCTCAGCCTCCCAAGTAGCTGGAATTACAGGCACCCCCACCCCCACCACCACACCCAATTAATTTTTGTATTTTTAGTAGAGATGGAGTTTCACCATGCTGGCCAGGCTGGCCTCCAACTCCTGACCTCATGTGATCTGACCGTCTCGGCCTCCCAAAGTGCTGGAATTACAGGTGTGAGCCATTGCGCCCAGCCATATCTTTTCCTTAGAAAGTATAAGTTGCTATGTGTCATCACCAAGTATGGGTAAATTGATGCAGAAATTATAAAAGAGTGGATCTCTTTATTGAGATGCATATCCCACTTATTTTTTATTATTTAGTAATTTTTCATAGTTTAGTATGGCAGAAATTTTCTAAAAATAATGATCAAATTGTCAATGATAATTTGATTTGCAAAGGCAAATAAAAACTTTTATTAATAAATAAAATATTTTATAATAAAAAATTAATATTTATTATTTTCAAAGGCAAATAAAAATGTTTTAATTTTAATTTTTGATGGGTTTATGAGTTGGGAAATTACTGAGGAATCAAGGGAACTCTATGTACCTGTTCCAAGCAGCGAGATTATGTTAAAATAATTTTGACACACACATTAAAGTGGGGAAGAATCAGATACACGGCTGAATCAGACACGTGGCTGAAGTCAAATAAGACATCATCGGGCCAGCACATAAGGCAAGATTCCACCTAGTCCCTACTCTTGAGGAGTTCATTAGGAGTTACTGCATAGCTTGTAAATGATTGAACTATTAGGATGATTTTGAATAGTGAGGTTATCTACTATTGCAGGTTATTTAAAAATCTATACCTGTATCTATATATGAGTTAGATAAATGTGATACTACATTTGGTTCTTTTAACATATGTGTGAGAATCAAACTGAGAACAACTATGGAACATTGTATCTGATGCAATAATTTAATATGGAAACATACAAAAATGAGTTAGTTATCTCTGAGCCACAAGTGTCTAAATGTATTACCACTTTGTTTCTGAGCAGAAGTGAGCATACTTTGGACTTGTAAGATTAGAGGATGAGAAAAATCATGTCCTATGCAGAGAACACTCTGAGTAAGACATAGTGCTGAGTGGTTGACCTCAATAATTTGCCAAATAATGAAACTTCCCATGATGATCATTAGTCCTGAAGGACTTCTAGGCACATACTTATTTTCTCTTCCAAATAAAGTTTTGCTGAACATCTCCTAGGTGCTAAGTGCTATGGGAGGTAAATAATTAAGCAGAAATGACTCAAATTCTATGCCTGCCTTCAGTGAGTTTTTCCTCAAGTCAACAGGAAGAACCATGCATCTACTCAAATAATTACAATGCAAGAAGAGTGTGAAGTATAATTAGTGAAAGTTACAGAAATTTTCAAGATATGCTGTTGTGATAGCTTGAAGAAAGGAAAGATTTTATTTTAATTAGGTTAAAGCATTGAGTCATCCAGAGGATTACTAAATTGACAAGGATTAGATCATTTAATGAATAAATCACTACCACGACCATCCACTATTATTGTTAGCAGTGGTTTCTAAACATTTTTGATTTTATAAGCCAATAGTAAGTAAAATTTTGAGCACAACTCATCAGGATGTATTATATTTATATGTCGTCTTATACATGTATTGCTGTATCAATATATTATATAACCAAACATACACAAAATAGGTATGCTTAAAGAATGAGCTAAGTTTGAGATACATAATATTTGAAAATATTGAAAATTAATTTTTATTCATGGCATATGTTTTTTCCTTTTAAAAATGCCATTTTAAACCAGTGCAGTGTGGTTGAAGATCCTTCTTTCTTTTTGAAGATGGTAGTTTCACATTTGTGACCCAGCAATTCAAAGATCTGCTTCTCAGTTATTTGTTTTTTCATTAGTTTTAATGACTGTCATAATTGCAAAAGACATGCCACAGACACAAGAGAAACACACCTCAAGTGAAATCTAGGTGTATGACTGTAGATACACTTCCATATCTGGTAGGATTCTTGACATTTTCAGTTTGGTGAGAGCATCTTCTTCTTAGATCTGATTAGATGGTCATTGTCTTGTGAGTAGCTGAAGAGACCTTGTTCCGGCAATACACTGGCAGAGCAGAAGTGGAAACTCCATGGTCAGCACCTCCATGCTGTGAATGGAGAAGTATCCTCTCTGATGCTTCTCCTCTGAGATGAGAGATGCTTCTCTGAAAAAGCATCCCCTCCAATAAGTGAAGCCTGACCATCTAACATCACCATCTAGTGATGGCACTGCTGTCAGTCCATGTAGTGGTATTTGTAGGGCCTATTTCCCTAATTTTTAAGATAATGTTTTCTTCCCACACCATAATGATGATGTTGACAGTCTTGTGAGGTGCACACTCACACCCCACTTTGGAAACGTTGGAACTAGAGAATAGTTTCTCCTTTCCACAGACGGGCAGGGGACAGCAGGAGGGGCTGACACTCTAGGATGGAGCCCTAAAGTGGCACTTTTTCCCTGGCAAATACAATCCCAGGTATCTTAAAATCCAGATAGCCATTATGTCACAATGATGCCACTTTAATTTTTTCTTTTGGGACTCTTTTGATAAAATAATCAGACTTAGTCTGTTTTAGTCCCCAAGTATCTATGTCCTCTTAAACCCGTGTTGGTAAATTAATGAGATGAATGGATTAGAGACCTCTTCCCCCCACATATCAGTAGAGTAACACAGTACATGAGGCTCCTGTTTGTTAACCATCAGCATTAGTGCTTGATAAACAGTTTCAATACTAAATGCCAAATATCTGTGTTGGGAGATATGTCAAAACAGATGGACCATGTTGTTCTTTTCTTGCTTTTCAGACTCAAAATGAAACACTGCCCTCTCTAGGATTTCATTACTCCAAGGACAGCTCCGAAGCTGGGTCCGTAGGGGGCTTGTCAGGAGACAGAGTTCATTCCTACTGCTTCAGAGGCCAAAAGCCTCTGCGTTTTGCTGCTTAATGCATGTCTTTGACCAGTCCCTGGACTCTGGCTGCCCTCAACTTTCTTAACTGCATTAGGCAATGTCATATCCTTGAATTTCTGTTGGCCTGAGAATATGTGTGATATCCAAACTCCCAATTCTGCTCTGAGTTCAGTTAGACTAGTTGTTTGGCATTTTCCAAACGGGCACAACACCTAGATTTATGTTATTAACCTTTTCTGGGTCACCTACTCCTTTGAGGATCTATGTGAAATAGAATGAGAAAAATACTCAACCACATAAATTATGCATACAATTTCAAAGAGGGGGTAGTTTATATCCCTTCTGAAGTTCATCTTAAACCTGGATTTTTTTAAAACTAAATTTACTGAGTTGTCCTACAAACCAATTCATAGTGAAACTGTTTTTAGGTTTTTAATTTTTATTGCTGTTTTCTCTCTCTTTTTTAATGAGGTAGCTTTGAAGACTTATAAAATGTTTATAGTATGTCTATTTATACTGCCTCGAACAGTTAAGAGCTGTTCACTATGGCATAGTGTTGATCTTTAAATATATAGTTACAGAGGCCCCTGCTTTATAATTTGGTTGTCACTGAAGCCTGTACACACAGGCTGGTAGTTGCTTACCCCAATCAATTTCTCCCCTTCTTCCTCACTAAGAGAAATCTGTTTGTTAGGGGTGGCAATGTACCCTACTGAAAATCTACATTTCCTAGCTTGACTTGTGGATAGAGGTGGCTATGTGGTCAGATTATTGCCAATGCTAATTTAAAATGCTTCTTAAAAGGGGCTGATTCCTTTTAAAGAGCTAGAATGTGCTCTTTTGCACCCATTCTTTCTTCTTCTTCTTATCCAGAACTCAGATGCCACAGCTGGATCTACTATGCCCATCTTGCAGTTATAAGACAACCTAGAGAATGGAAGCCATGTGTTCAGATGTCAGAACAGAGAGTTAGAAAAATACTGAGAAACAGATAAACTTGAAACTTTTAACAAGCCCTGGGTCTCCTTCCTCTGGACCCCTGGTCTTCAAGTTACATGAGAGAAAAATAAATCCTGATCTTGGTCAAATAAATAAATATGGGTATATATATATACACACACACACATACATACCAATACAGAGTCACCTCTACAAAGAGACATTTCTTAATTAATGCAAATCTATGTATGTATTTAAAAATATCTACCAACATTAAGTAGCAAATCCTCTCTCATGGAGAAACTGATAATTTCAACAAATTCAGTACACCCTTCTGAAAATAAGTTGTTATCCTAGTTGCATGGTATCATCAAAATATATATATATATACTAGTGTCTAACTTACAAATAGTACATTCTTGCAAAAATTCCCAGCTTGGAAGAATTAATGTCCATTGATCTCTCCTTCTACATCCCTCCTCCAAAAAACCCATTTCCCAAGATTTACCACCTGCATCCATTTTCCATTGGTGCTATAATTAATTTCCACAAACTTGGTGGCTTACACACACACACACACACACACACACACCCCAAATTTACTATTTAGTCCTAGAGGTCAGAAATCCAAAATGGATCTCACTGGACGAAACTCTAGGTGCTGGCAGGAATGAGTTCCCTTCTAGGGGCGCTAAGGGAGAATCTGTTTTTGCTTTTTCTAGCCCCTAAGGCTGCCTGCAGTTCCTCTGCTTGTGGCTTCCTTCCGTCTTCAAACCTGGTAATGGCGGTCAAATCTTTTTTTTCACTATACCGCCCTGAAACTGACTCTTCTGCCTCTCTTTTTCACTTAAAAGTATCCTTGTCATTACATTAAGCCCACCTGAATAATCTGGGCTAAACTTCCCATCTCAAGATCCTTAATTTAACCATATCTGCAAAGCTCCTTTTGCCAATAAGGTAACATATCTAAAAGTTCTAGAGATTAAGATGTGGACATATTTGAGGGGCCATTTTCTGCTTACCACACCAGCATTACATGTTGTGTAAGTACCTATAAAGAAGATTTTTTAGTACACATTCAGTTATATTTGTATTTTAAAATGTTTTATGCAGCTAGTTGGGAGTCTGAGGCAGGAGGATCTCTTGAAGCCAGGAGTTTGAGGCTGTTCTGTGTTATAATCATGTCTGTGACTAGCTGTCGCACTCCAGCTTGGGCAACAAACATAATGAGTATCTGTCTCCTAATACTTTTTTAAATAATGTTTTAAGATTATCAGAATGAGATTTCATACTATTCTGTTGCTTGCTTGTTTTTACTTAACAGTGTATAATGCATAGCATTCCACATTGGACAAGATAAATCTAGTAAGGTAATATTTTAAAGAAAGGCTTTCTTCTGAAATTTTGAGAATGTTTTTTATTTTTCTGAAAAAATATAATAAGGGGGAAAAAAGAAACTACGAATTCTGCCTTAGTCTAAATGAAGTGAAAAATGAAACGTGGGGCCGGGCACAGTGGCTCACGCCTGTAATCCTAGGGCTTTGGGAGGCCAAGGCAGGCAGGTTACTCGAGGCCAGGAGTTCAAGACCAGGCTGGCCAACATGGTGAAACCCCATCTCTACTAAAAGTACAAAAATTGGTGGCCGGGCGCGGTGGCTCATGCCTATAATCCCAGCACTTTGGGAGGCCGAGTCGGGTGGATCACGAGGTCAAGAGATAGAGACCGTCCTGGTCAACATGGTGAAACCCAGCCTCTACTAAAAATACAAAAAAAAAAAAAAAAAAAAAAAAAAAATTAGCTGGGCATGGTGGCGCACGCCTGTATTTTCAGCTACTTGGGAGGCTGAGGCAGGAGAATTGCTTGAACCCAGGAGGCAGAGGTTGTGGTAAGCTGAGATCGCGCCATTGCACTCCAGCCTAGGTGACAAGAGTGAAACTCCGCCTCAAAAAAAAAAAAAAAAAATACAAAAATTAGCCAGGCATGGTGGGACGTGTCTGTAATCTCAGCTACTCAGGATTCACTTGAACCCTGGAGGCAGAGGTAGCAATGAGCCAAGATCTCACCACTCTACTCCAGCTTGGAACAAGAGCTCAACTCTGTCTAAAAAAAAAAAAAAAAAAAAAAAAGAAAAGAAAAGAAAAGAAAAACGAAAGTGGGAAGTTCAAGAGAAGTAGTCTCAGTCCTTTGCATGTTGCAGGTGAATGTGGTATTTTAGGAAGCAGTTACTATCCAGTTACGTTCTGCTTAGCTCTGGTGAAAATACTCTCACTGCAGTGAAAATATGTTCCCTGCAGTGGGCATTTGTGGTTATTTTACTACTTAGTATCCGTTCCTCTAACCAACAGCATCTGATTTCCCTTAGAGCATTACACCCCCCAATGGGTAACCTTTTTGGATGTGCCCTGCCCTCCTCCTAATGGAGGAAGGCCACGTGACCCAAGCTAGGCCAATCACATACTGCCTCTTTTAAACCTACAATTTGGAGGACCTGACAAAGAACGGTTGACGGTTATGCATCCTCGAAATGGCTCTAAAATGATTAAAAACAGGATGAGCACTCAGTAAAATATAAAGCAAAACAAAATCCCTAAAACCGATATTGAGCCCTGTCTTCAGAATTGTAACAAAAAATAGTTCTAGGAATTGTTGACTGGATGCAGTGCCTCATGCCTGTAATCCTAGTACTTTGGAAGGCTGAGGTGGGTGGATTGCTTGAGCCCAGGAATTTAATTAAGATCAGCCTGGACAACACAGTGAAACCCCAGCTCTACAAAAAAATATAAAAAACAAAAATGAGCTGGGCCTGGTGGTGTGCCCCTGTAGTCCCAGCTACTCGGGAGACTTATGTGGGAAAATCGCTTGAGCCTAGGAGGTTGAGGTTGCAGTGAGCTGAGATTGCACCACTGTACTCCAGCCTGTACAAGAGAGCGAGACTCTGTCTCAAAATAAAAAAAAAAGAGTTGTTAGTCTGCAGCATAATAGATAAGAGCTAGTTTGTTGTTGAGACCTCTGGTTGCTGTCATTGGAGTAAAAGGTGAGGGTATCCTGGGAATAACTAGGCAATACCAACGCGTCTCTGCATTGGTAACCTGACATTACAATTTGGGAAGCTAAGGTCACTATTGCACCTGAGCCATGATGTGCACCTACCTCTGTACTCTGTAGACACACCAGCCAAGTTGAACAGGTTTAGTCAGTATCTGAGCTGAGTAAAGCTGGGCAAAAGAGCAATAGGTGAAAACAATCCCAGCAAGATGTCATCTCTTCCTTAGAAATCAATTACTGAGATGTGAAAAAGAAAAAGCCGCAGAATGCTTTGACCAATTAAGCAGTTTTATTTATAACTATTTGATAAAACAACAAAAGTAAATGCAGCACATTTAGCTCTTGGTTGTAAACAAGGAATGCAAGATGGCTTACTTGGAGCTCCACAGAGGAGTAAAGGGAGAGATACAAGAGGTGCTCCCAGAAGGTGGAAGGAGGGAAACAACCAAACCCCAGAAGACAGGAGGCACAGAATTGGGCAGTGGATTCTCCAACTCTAGGAGGACTTGACATTTTGTATCACCTGTTCTTACAATTCCGTTTTATTCTTTCATACCAGCTGTCTCCATGGGGTGGAGTTACATGGCTGCTTTCAGACATCATCACTAGCAAAGAAAGCTCTTCCTCCCTGTGGAGCTCCACTTCAGAATCCTGGGGAAGGCCTCTGATTGGTTTAGCTTTCACAGCCTCTTGGAATAATCACTGAAGACAGTGCATGATGCATGGTAACTAACCACATTCCTGCCCTTTGACTGGAACAGAGAGATCAGGGGTTCATAATTAGAAGTTCTCACTAGAACCACATGGTTGAAATGGAGAAAGGTAGACAAAAACAATCCATGTTCAACAAAGCCTGTATATGGCAGCAAATATGCCATACTTGAGTATTCATAAGCCTGTAGGAAGAAAGAATCTGGACAGCATTTGGTTTACATCCCATCAAAAGTGAAAATAAAACAGGATTTATTCAACAAATATTTATATGGTTTAAAATGAGCAACGCTTGTTTATTCTCAGTTTTTGACTACTCACTGGCTTTTTCAGGTTGCCACTGATATTTTTGTCTCTGCGAATGCAGAGGTCCTTCTAAATCTGTCTTAGTGATATCCCTCCTGGAGGGTTTCCTAATATGTGCAGGAGATAAAGAAAGAACTACTATATACTTGCCCCCAGCGTGGATTTCTTCATAAGCTGCATTCCAAAGGGAATACTATGTGCATTACCAAAGTTAAAATGCATAAATCTATAGAGCTACCCTTTGAAAATATTTAAAATACTAAAAGATGTGCGCATATATGTCTGAATGCAAATGTGTGTATGTGTATTTGTGTATGGGAAAACTCTGCTATAAAATCAAAATAAAGAGTTGAATAACCCAGATAGTTCAACCACTTTTAAAGAAAAAATGTATACCTATAAAATTTGACTTATGATGTTTATTTTGCCTGCATGGTGAAAATGTTGATTTCATTAGTCATAGTAGTTGGCCAATGACAGCTATTTCAAAATAATCCTTGGATAGTTGACAGCCCTACCAACCATTTCTACAGTTATGAAAATACGCCTCTTCATACGGTGTTAGGATGCATTACTGCATTTTTTCAAAGTTTACTTCCTTCATTTTTCATAAACTAGTGAAAATAACTTTTTAAAACTGTTCTTCACAGTTTTGCTGCAGGTATCACTATAAATGTGCATTACTTCAGCCTATCAGTGGATATCATATTACTTTGGTCTAGAAAATTACTAAAAATACTTGTAGCAAATAAGAAATAAATATAGATAGGCAAACTTACCATCTTTGTTTGGGTTCCCCAAAATGCAGACTGAGATGAAGATTTGATTACAGATGGTTTATTTGGTGATCCCAGGAACTTCATGAGATGGAGTGGGGAAGGGAGGGAAAGAAAGGAGAAAAGTCAAAAAGGGGTGTCTTAATGAGTAGATTCCATTTTCCTAAACAACTGGGGCTCACTTTCTCTGGAGAGCCTCTGAGAAACCAGATAGAATGTGTCTCAGAAGGAATTCACTCTTCTGAATCTTGAACCTCATCGATTAAAGATTGACCTTGTTGGCATTATGCCCTGGGCACTTGCAGGCTACTTGTGCTGTGGACTAAGAAGGGCCTCAGCAGAGAAGCAGAGGGTATGGGATTCATGGTAGGAAGATGTCAGTGTGTATAGACAGGTTTGCAAGCTGCTGGAGAGCTAACAAGTGAGCCGGGGGCCATGGGCAGGGTCTCAATAGTGACTGTCATGTTCATTCCTTGCTCTCAGCAGATCCTCTCATGCCCATTCTGAGTTTGCTGTGTTCCTGACATTTCAGAGTTGTAACTGGCTGCAATCTCCAAAAATGACTGAAAATAGAAGAATGTATGAAACAAGTCACAATCTTCACTGCTGCAGCTGCTCCCAAGTCTATAATCTATACTCATCATCTCCCTCCTCTTCCACCTCTTCTAGATTTCCTGAATCCTCGGCTAGCACTTCCTCTAGTCATTGTTGCTTGCTCAGTGAATGACCAGACCTTCATCTCTGAGTGGCTGAGCCTTAATTATCTTGCCCTTGTCAGGACATGGTTGCTTCAATTGCTTCTCTGCTATTACCACCAGACGGAGAAGCACTAAGGGGGGCCCAGGTTAATCCCCCAAGTTCTAGACATCTTCCTCCCTGGGCCCATTATGTAGCAGCAACTCCAATTCTCCAAGATAACCAGTCAGTCATCCCTGACAGTACAGTACTCCCATTTTTGCCTGCTGATCTGTTAGTATGGAGATGCCCAAATCCTCAGGTGGTACTGTATTGATGCAGCGGAAAACTTACTGTCTCCCTGTGTACACACACCTGAGACCAAGGCTTCTAATCAGGAAAAGCCTACAGTTATAAGAATTAAAAACATAATTTCCACTAATGGGTCGAAGAGAGTGTTTACGTCAGTCCTACTTGTATCCTTTAATTACCATTCCTGTGTCTTCCAAATGCTGGGAAAACAGCACAGTGATTGCGTGTAGTGATCACTGGATCAACAAACATGCTCAAGGACAATGACCCAGACATGCAAGGTACAATTCCTAAGCTGATGCCTTTTTAAGTCTTTAAAGGATACTCTCTCGGACCCCCTCAAAGCCAACAGTCTTCTGATACAAAGGATCAGAGCATTATTCTCATGGGTAATTTTTTTTCTCTCTCTCAAGAATTCAAAGCAGTTCACCAAGTGGTAAGAAGTGCAAAGTATTCTTTTGGATAGGATGTCTCAACATATCCCTAGATCTTTGGGCCCCTTAAATATTCCCTGATGTGGCAGACTTCCAAAACTTTGTAGGGCTTATCTCTCATCCTTCTGCATGAAGTATATAAAACCAGTATACTTGCTTCTTCCTAAAAACCAAGTCCAATTATTATTCTGTCATTAATATAATGGGCCAGGATGATGTCCTATAGAATGCCAAGGTGATCAAGCTCACTGCAGACTATTTGTAATGGAAACGAGGAGCATTTAACAAATTCCTAGGACCAGGTAGTGAATGATAAAGAGAATGCATTCAACAAGTACCGCAGTCTTTGGCACTTAGCGTGAGACTATTGCAAAAGTAGTTTGCATTTACCGAGAAAGATAGATGTGCACATTCACTATTAGTACGAAGGATCTTGCCAAAGCAACCAGCTTACGTGCTCTTCATGTGGCTTTGCTTTCTTCCAGCATGGCAGCCTCAGGGTAGGTGGTCTTACGCAGTAGCTCAGTCCCACAGAGGCAAATGTCCCCAGGAACAAGGCAGACGCTGCATCACCTTGTATGACTCAGCCGTGAGAATCACACGGCATCACTTCTGTACATTATTGGTCAAAGCAAGTAAAGTCCAGTTTAGATTCAAGGGGATTGAAATTAGATTTCATCTCTTGGTAGAGGAATGACAAGTTTGCATGGTAGAAGAGCATTTGGGATGAGAGATATTGTTGCAGCCTTCTTTAGAAAATACAATCTGTCACATGTCTCACAGCAAGAATTGTGCCACCCTGTTCAGGCTATGCTGAGACTTTTTCATAGTTTTTGGAATAGAGGCAATGAGGCAGGCAGTAGCAGACCTTCAAGTGATCTTGGAGGTGTCTGCTTCAGAGGAGGACTGTGAAGAGTCTCCAGGCAATGGGAAGCTGTTCTCTTCAAGTAATGGGGTGCAGGCTATTTCGGCTAGCCTCGATGGTTCAGGGAATCTAGGGGTTCAAGGTTACCTAGCACATCTATCCAGATGCCTGCCTGCATCCCAGTAGTTTTTAAGGACCATTTCCTTCCTCTAGGGCTTTTTGCATGAGAGGCCTGCTTGGACTGTGCCTTCAATCTTTCTGTAGTTCTATTACTTTTCCAATGAACTCCTGAGTGTCATTTCTTAGAACAGCCTGCCCTTTGCTTGCAGGAAATGAGGATCCCTTTAGATCCTTCCAAGGAAACCTTTTGGCTTTCATTACTATGCTCTGAATGGATAGTTGGATGATGCAAACCTACCATTTTCCCCCAGTTCTTCTAGGGGGAACAAGACTATTCTTCAATTCCCATGATGATCACAACCCTGTATCTTTCAGGAGTTAGCATTGTTGCATAAGCTAAGCTTCTCCTCTCACTTTTCCCTCAACCAAATACACCAGGGGTCAAGTGTGGGTAATGAAATTCTTCAAAGTGCCAGGATTTGTCACCAACTTACTTACCACCATTAATGGGGTTTTGTTGCCTCCATACCACTGAGAATATACTTTCTATGGTCACTTCCAGTACCCATCACGTTAGTTTGAATTCCTCCAAAATCAGACCTTGAGACAAAGCTTTGGATACAGGAGTTTATCTTGGAGAGGATCCAGGTAGAACAAGTGAGTGAGTGTGAAAAGTGAGAGAGGTGAAAAAGAAACTTGAATTGGTGAATGGGTTTTTACTGAGGGCAACTTGGGCTCAATCCCATTTGGGATCTCTGAGGAATCAAGCAGAATGCCTTATAATAGTCCCACCTTATAATAGTCCCATCAAAGTATGAGACAGTTGCGTATTAATGCACTGATCCTCATTCTACATGGGTTAAGGGGTTTTCAGTCCCCAGCAATTCCAGGATACCTTGTGAGTTATCAGGCAAGCTCTTGTTGTACTGGAGGAAATCCTCAGTCAGAGAAGCAGAATGAGGCAGGTGCTTGACAGGGCAAGCTGTCAGCATGCTTAGGAAATGTTCACTGCAGCTGCAGGTCAACTCGGAGTCAAGGGGACGCGAGGAAAGGCATTAGGATAGTCTTCTACCTACTCGTCAGTAATTCACATGAAAAAAATCAGGAGGCAATCCTTGTTAAACACTGTGGACTGAACACATGCGTTTATCACAACTTCATCCTGAAGCCTCTCTGAAATGACTGAAAAGGAATAAAAACAATCTTATAAAACCTGGAAGGATAAAGAGAACAGAAGAGGCAACAGCAGACAAGAGCTAGCAACAAAATGTTGGAAGACAGAAGGCAGATGGGTGAGTGCTAACGAAGTTAACGGAGCAGCAAGAAAGTTTGCTTTGCTGTGGAAAATATCAAAAAGCAAATGAATACCTACTGTACAACCCTGGAAAGGCTCAGAAAGTGGAGATCATTGTTACTTCTGTAGAAAGGGATGCAACATGGGGCTGAAAAAAAAGGGTGGGACTGGAGATGACTCCTCAGAATCCTTCTCCTCTACTGTACGCCAACCAGCCCAGCAGGCAACTGGTTTAATTTCTAGGGAAATAGAGCCAGGGGTTTTCAGACTCAATGATACCATGTTTTGAAGAGGACAGGAGTAAGGCTGAAAAAGGATGATTGAGGTCAAGTCTACATGCCATATACTAGTTAGTGAGACTCCCACCCTGTTGCCCTCACTTGCATGTTAGGGCACTGGCAACTAGATTTATATTTCCTAGCCAGGGAATTGGAAGATTCCCCTCTGACAAAACTAACTGATTGAAGAAAAGACTTATACATTGACTTTTTGAAGTCTCCCAATGAAATGGCCAGGTGCCTGACTGACTGCTCTACAGTAAACAGTAGCAATTGACAAACACTGTAAATACACACAAAGCTTCCCATTCGCTTTTTAAGTACCTCACTGTTAAGTATGAACAATCAAGTATCATCAGATGTATGAGGGAAGTCTCTAACATAAACTATTAAAGATTGAAGTAAACAAATTAACGAAGGCAACTTGGAGTAACAGTGCAATGAAAAGAATACTTAAACACATTATTAATGACCTTAAAAAATAAAATAAAATGTTACATCCACAAAATAAGAATATGTGGTTACATGAAAAAAAGAAAGATTTAGAGCATAAGAAATCATTCTTGGTAAATGAATATAGGTAGCAGAAATAATAGATTCAATAAAAGGGCTGGAAGATAAGTCTTCAAGAAACTAAGCAAAAGGACAAAGAGAAGGAAAAATGGAAGAGCCAACTAAATTAGCAAGTTGAACTCGGAGACCTATCACTTACTAATAGGACTGTAAGAAAGAGAAAATGTGGAAAACAGAGGGGAGAAATTATAAAAGAAATAATTCAAAAACTTCCCTAGAACAGAAGGCTATGATACTCCAGATTCATAGGCTCATGAGAACAGTTCAACGAGTGAAAACTTCGAGGTTGTCATCACTCTCTCCAATATGCCCTCGTAGATGCTGTCATGGAATTCCTGCTAACTGAACATGCTCTCAGTGCCTTGACTTCCTTTCCTCCAATTATTTAATTTCCATCCTTTCTTCAACCAACCTCTTCCCATTGCTCAGATCCTAGACCTTATCATTACCAATGACTGCACTGACATTAACTTGATAATCTCAATTTCATGCTTTCCATGTTCTGACTATAACCACCTATTTTTCCTCTTAGGTTGGTGCAAAAGTAATGGCAAAAACTGCAATTACTTTTGCACCAACCTAATAGTTTAATCCCACTATCATCCTAACTCATAAAATATTTCTGTTCCTTTGGGACTGAGTATCAGTTACTCTGATGCCACCAGCTTTTCACTGCCCCACACTCAGCTCACGTCCTTACTCTGTGTAGATTCTACAGTCCATCAGTATAAATTCCCTTGCATATGCTTTCAGCTCTCTTGCCTGTCTCTCCTTTCACTGCATTTTCTTGAAAAGGACCCAATCCTTGTTTAATTCAATTCCTCACACATGATGTTTGCACATGCATACAGCTTAACATGGCTGGAGAAAATCCGCATCCATATCAGGTGGTCCTGATAAACTCATTATCACTCACCTCCAGCCAGATTTTTGTGCTACCCAGCAATCCCACTACATCTTCCTAGTCTGTTTACTGCCCCGTTCTCCTTGTTTAGTTCCTCTCCCTTCCTAAATACCTATTTTGTATCTTTTCCTACAGTATCTCCTTTCCTTCCCTCACTTCAAGTTCATGCCCTTACCTCCAAATTCACTAAGAAAATGAAAATAGCCTGAAAACACCCCTGCTCATTCCCACTGCCACATTCGCTTGTGTCTGATAGTGTACCCTGCCTGCTACAGTACACACATGTTCCATCCCCTGAGCTAAGACAATCCCTCTACTTATAGTCTTAGTTCCTTCCCCTTCCTTGAAAGTTTTAGTACTTGTAACTGTCTCTTCTTTTTCCCTCTTTTATCACTCCTCTCTTGTATCAGTCTCACCAGCAAGCAAATGTGCTATAATATCTTCCATTGGAAAAATGAATATCTTTTCTTTATATCATATCTCTAATCCCCTTTAAAGGATTGACTATAGATTCACCATCTCTAAGACCACTCTGCCACTTCCCTTTGAACTCACTTCAGTCATTTTTCACTCTCACTGGTAGAGCTAGTCAAAATCACTGATGACCATCATGTTGCTAAATCTCAGTCCTTATCTTACTTAACCAGTCAACAGTTGATCACTCCCTTCTCCTTGAGAAGGTCTCCTGGCTTACTTTCTACCTCCCTGACTACAGTTTCTCAATCTCCTTCATGGATTTTTCTCTGATCCCTGGTCTTTAATATATGGGCACATCTCAGATCTCAACCCTCAGACCTTTCCTTTTTCCATGTTCACTACCTCCTCTGCCATCTCACTCTTCCGTTGTGTTTATAGGCTTATTGCTTCAGAGCTTATACATCTAGCCAATACCGCTCTCCTTAACCCCAGACTCCCATACCCAGCTACCTGTTTGGGATTTCCATGCAGAGTCTAACAGGTATCTCAAACTGCAGTGTTCAAAACTGCTACTGCTCGTTCCACAGATGTCTCCATTTCAGCAGCTCTTTCCTTCTATTTGTTCAGGATGAAAATACTGGTGTCATATTTAACTCCTCTCTGCCTTTATCTTACATCATCATCATATGCTGTACAATCATTGGCATATCCTATTGGTTCCACATTCAAAAAATAAGCAGAAACTGAACATTTTTCAACATTTTCAATCTCACTGCCTGGAATCCCACTAGTTGGGTATAAGCCCATTATCACTTGCTTGACTTACTGCAATCACCTCCTAACTGGTGTCCATCCTGCTGCCTTAGCCCACTAGTTTATTCTCAACACAGCAGCCAGTCTGATGCTTTAAACATGTAATTTAGATCGTGACACTTCTCTGCTCAAAACTCTTCATTTCCTCCCTAGCTTATTCAGGATAAAAGCCAGATGCTTATAAAAACCTCCAAATCCTGACATGATCTGGCCACAGACTACCTCTTGCAATCCACATCTTACCTCTCCTTCTCTCACAAACCCTGCTCCAGCTTCACCAGGACATCTGTTCCTTCACAATGGCAGGTTTGCTCTTGACCCACCCCAGGCTCTTTGTACTGGACATCCATGATCTGGAGTGTTCTTCCCTCAGCAGCCTGTTCCTTTACTTCCCTGAGGTCTTTTCTTATACTTCAAGTAAGGAAATAAAATAGCAGTGTCTTTAAAATTTTTTATGGAAAATATTTCCAATCTATAATTCTCTTTATATTTAGATTATCAATCAAGTTTGAGGGTAGAAATTGCATTTTATAGCATGCAAGGTCTCTGCAAATTTCCTTTCAATTTCTTTTTCAGGAAGCTCCTAGAGGATGTGCTCAACCAACATGAAACAATAACCCAAGAAAGAGGAAACGGGCATCCAACACGGAAGAGAGGCAAGGGGAATTCCCAGCGTGATGGTGACAGGAAGTCCTTGGGCCATAGCTGTGCAGCCAACCTAGCAGGAGGACAGCAGGTGCCAGGAGGAAGGTAGTCAAGGGAAAAGAATGACACAGAGAGATTGCCTGATGCATCTGATTATATTAAGGAGACTGATGCAATTGTATGGAGTTTGGGGCTGACACATTAGAGTCACATAGAAAAGCAGTGGGGTGATTTTCTGTAGGAAACAAAACGATTAGCCAGGAAAATAAAAAATATGATCATAGTGTTCTACATGTCCCAACCTAACAATATTTTCATGGTCATAAAAATGACTTCAACCACAATTTCATAATAACTGTATTGGGACCACGTAAGGAATACAGAGGCTCCTTGATTTATGATAGGGTTATGTCCCAATAAAACCATTGTAAGTAGAAAATATTATAAGTCAAAAAATGCATTTAATATACCTAACCCACCAGGCATCATAGCTTATTCTAGCCTGGCCTACCTTAAACGTGCTCAGAACACCTACATTAGCCTACAGTTGGGAAAATTACCTAGCACAAAGCTTATTTTATAATAAAGTGATGAATTTCTCATGTAATCTATTGAATATTGTGCTGAATGTGAAAAACAGAATGATTGTATGGGTACTTAAAGGGTGGTTTCTACTGAAATGTGTATTGCTTTCACACCATCATAAAGCAAAACAATTTAAAGTCAAACCATAATACTCTGGGCATCATCTGTATGGTGTACAAGGGGGAGGGAGAAGGAAGAAAGCTGGAGACTCCACTTCCAGATTAGGAAGCTAATACATTCTGTCTAAAAGCTTGAAGATGAAGACATAGCAATGCAATAGTGTTATTTAAGAATATGAAGGTAAATACAGAAGTGATGGCTGAAAGATTTGAAATGCTCCCTCTGGGAACAGAAATCAGGATAGAGAGGGGCCTTTTGTCTCTTTTAAATTAAAAGACATAGTGATTGACTTTTGTAAACCAAATACATGAATTTCTTTGCTAAAATTAAAATAAAATCAGACATAAATAGAAAGATAAGCTCCCCAAACCACAATAAAAAATAAAGTCATGAATCATACTTAATATAACTGATATGTAAGTGGTATAAATTGTTCATAGAGAAAAAACAAGGAAATATTATTTTCAATGTGTTATAACTCTGTGAACAACCACTAATGTGTTCTACTTATATTTCTTCTTCCTTCCTCCCTCCCTCCCTCCTTTCTTTCCCTCTCCTTCCTTCCTTTCCCTCTCTCCCTCCCAACCTCCCTCCCCCCCACCCCACACAGGGCCTTGCTCTGTCACCCAGGCTGGAGCTCAGTGGCATCATCATAGCTCACTGCAGTCTCAACCTCCCAGGCTTAAGCAATCCTTGTCCCTCAGCCCTCTATCTGGAACCACAGGTATGCATTACCACACCCAGAGAATTTTTAAATTATTATTATTATTATTTGGTAGAGATAGGATCTCCTTATGTTGCCCAGGCTAGTCTTGAACTCCTGGGCTCAAATAATCAGTCCTCCTCAGCCTCCCAAAGTGGTGGGATTACAGTGTGAGTCAACGTGCCTGGCCTCTCTTTTCTTCTAGGAAGTGCATCCCCTTTATTTTACAGATTTTCTCCTTTCTCATTTGGGTTTATCTGTGGCAGTATACCATCTCCTATACATAGGGGTTGGCATATGATCCTATCAAGCCAGTCTGAGCCCTGTCTTGAAAGTTTTTGAATTGAATAGAGGAAGGAAGCTTTGTGAATGCAACCCCAGAGCTGTCAGCAGGTGTGTCTTCTGTGTGAAAAATCCTGTCTGCAGTAGATAGTAGGCAACAATGACTCAGACCCAGAAATCTGTGGAAGAAATAAAGAACAAACTTGAGAGTGGGAGAGAAATTAAGAACTGACAGCATTCAACTTTCTGGTTCTGGTTGTCCCCAGCTACTTCCTTGCATTTCTAGCTCACCAGCCAAGAAGCCCTCCTTTTTTGGTCACGCTGTTTCAGGTTGCATTTATAGCAACTTCTAAAAGCACAGTGTACATGGGTGTCAAAGGCAGCACTACAACACACCTTTATGTTCTCCTACTAAGTGTGGGGCACTAAATGCTTGACACTGGGGCCATCCTCAAGGAATTTGAGGAATCAGGACACAAAGACAATCAGAGCCTGAGGAGCCTCAAGTGCAAGAGGAGCCATGTAAATAATCAGAGGGAGGAACAATAATGGACGAGTAGGGAACCAGATTAGGAAAGGAGGTGGCCCTGGAAAGGGGAGGAGAGAAAAAGGAAGTGTATTCTAGGCAGGGAGACAATGAGAGCTGGGGTTGCAAACTCAAAAGCTTACTAGTGCTGCAGGGCAGGGTGGCTCATACTTATAGTCCCAGCTACTTAGAAGGCGGAGGGGGATGATGGCTTGAGCCCAGGAGTTCGAGGCTGTAGTGGACTATAATTGCCCCACTGCACTCCAGCCCAGGCAACAGAGTGAGACCCTGTCTCCAAAAAAAGAAAAAAGAAGAAATTTAAATGCTTACTAGGGCCATGCATCAATGAGTCAGGCTAGGGTGGTTGTGGGGAGCCCATGTTCCATTTGCAAAGGTCTCCTGTGCCCAACAATGAATGGTGCCAGGAGAGGGCCCAGTCTTATCAGGTCCTCCAATTTCTTGGGAAAAGTGAGAAATCTAAATTTTGTTGTGAAATTGGTGATGTTTAAATGTTGACAACAATTTGTAAAAATCAAAACACTACGTGAGCCAAACATACCATGTCTATTGGCTGGCTCTGGGTAGTGGTCCTTCGGTGAAAGACTGATGCTATAAGCAAAGGCAGGGTGGAGGAAACGTGATTGTGTTTCTAAAAAGGAGACTGGGAGCAGACGGTTGTATGGAAGAATAGTAGAAAAGTTTGAAGAGTTAGATGGGGGCTTCAAGCCCTGTTAACAGGTTATTCAAGAGACATGTGTGCAGAGAAATATTTTAGGAAGATATATTTGGTAGCTGGGTGAAGGATGAGTCAGACATGGAAAAGACTAGAATACTGTTTTATTTAAAGACATGATTTTAAGGGTTTGGTACTTTTGTGGTTTTTTTAAACTGTAAAATGGGGTCAAAGTTATTCTCATGTAAAACTGTAAGGTTTTTCTCCTTCAAGCCTGAAGCAGAACTGATCTTTCTGTTACCTCCTGACAGAGCAATATTGGAATGACAGGGGACTCAGTGGGGAGATGGAAGGGAAGGCTTACATCATGTAACACCTGGAGTAGAGTCTAATCACATTCCTCCTGGACATTGTTATACTCTCCCCAAAGTCCCTCTTTGATCTCCATCCAATGAATCTCCTTCTTTCTCAACCCTGAACCCCACCATCACTACCTATTTAATCCTCCCCAACAGTGGAGTTGTGGCAGCCGTGGAGCTGAGCCATGTAAATGTCCCTTCCAAAGTAAATCTGCCATGAGTTCAGCCAGCCTTCAGTCTCCAGGTGCAGTACCTTGGGATTTGCCATAGGGTGCACACTGAGGTCACGCTCTCCATAGGCTGTTCCCAGCCAATAATTGAACAGGTAGGGATACTAGAGCGCATCATATTTGCCCAACATGGGACTCTTCTAATGATCAATATTTACTCTGAGATTCCCCTTTGTACTGGCGGATTTTCTCAGACTGTACTTCAGTTTGGAGCCTCTTCTTACCCAACCCTCCTTCCTTCCTCATTTCCTTTCACAGACGTTAGAGCTACATCATGGTCTGAAGATTTGTACTGTCTACTTCTGCTCCCTCATCCCTTTACCTTTCACAGGTGTTTTGCCCAATAAATCTTTTTCCCTTCTAATTCCATCTCATCATCTGCTTCCCGGAGGACTGAACCGATGCATCTGGATCCATGATTAATCCAAGAAGGCAGGTAGGTAGTCAAAGGGGTTTGGGAACTGGATCGCTCACTTTCTGGCTAGCAAGGAAGAGCTCCTGTAGAATGGAATGTGGGGCATGGATAATCTTTGGCACAAGATGGTGGCCTAACTGCTAACCTTTCATTGGCGGTGATTTGGGAAAGCAGGCCTCCAAAAATTATGAGGGGAACAGTGTGTACAAGGGCAATGTACTTGATGGAATTTTACTAATTTGTTTTATGCCTTGCAAAGAGATTATGACAAATGAACACTAAAAACTACGTGTGAAAAACAAAAAGCTGGCCGGGCGCAGTGGCTCATGTCGGTAATCCCAACACTTTGAGAGGCCAAGGCGGGCGGATCACGAGGTCAAGAGATCGAGACCATCATGGCCAACATGGTGAAACCCCGTGTCTACTAAAAATACAAAAAAATTAGCTGGGCGTGGTGATGTGTGGCTGTAGTCCCAGCTACTTGGGAGGCTGAAGCAGGAGAATTGCTTGAACCCGGGAAGTGGAGGTTGCAGTGAGCTGAGGTTGTGCCACTGCACTCCAGCCTGGCTCCTGGTGACAGAGTGAGACTCTGTCTCAAAAAAAAGAAAAAGAAAAAAAAGCCATTTTAAAAAATGGAGAAAAGACCTGACAGGTGCAAAATATTGGGAGGAGACTTGAATATCTCCTGAACAAGAGATATGGATGGCAAATAGGCACATGGAAAGATGGTCAATATCATGAATTATTAGAAAATCATGAAATCAGAATAGAACATCATCATATATTTATTATAGTTTTGATGGCTAAAATTAAAACTACAAATAGCACCAAGTCCTGACAAAAATGTGTAACAATGTAACTCTCATAGATCACTTGTGGGAGGGCAAAATGGTACAGCCATTTTGTCAAAGAGTTCAGCAGTATTTTTAAATGAACTGAAACACACACATTATCATGTAACCCAACAATCCCTTTCCTGGCTATTTACTCAGGATAAATGAAAGCATGGCTTCACACAAAGACCTGAATGTAAAAATTTATACAAGTTTTATTCATAATTACCCCAAACTGGAACAACCGAAATGTCCACCTAATGGGGAATGGATAAACAAACTGTGATGCATTTATACATTGGAACACTATTAAAAACAAAAGAGAATGAACTACTGATGCATGCAGTAACGTGAGTGAATCTCAAATGTGTTGAAATGAAAAGAGTCGGGTGCAAAAGACCTCATGAATAATTTCATCTATGTAATACTCTTAAAAAGTCACAGGGACAGAAATCACATCAGTGGTTGCCAGGGGCTGGGGTTGGCGAGATTGATTACAAAGGGGCATCATGAAGGAATTTTTACGGTGATGCTTATGTTCCATATCTCAACTGTGGTGGTTGTTACACTAATAAATACATTTTTCAAAAACTGATCAAACTAAACATCTAAATTTTTACTATGTGTAGATTTTATCTTAATAGACCTGAGTTTAAAAAATAAGTATGAAAGACAAAGATTCTTTTTGGTAGCTTTCAAAGCATCCCTTATCTTCAGCAGTGCAGAGTGGATATAGCTGAGGTGTAAAGTCAACACTTAATAGAGTTGCCGACCTACAAAGATAATGAATGGTCAGGCAAGGCAGGTCTACTATGCTAAGGTCCAGGCCCTAGTTGAGAAAAGCTGGGACCCTAAAACATGGAATAAGGACATCTTGGTGAAGGAACCCTGAACACTGTGACTGTGCAAACTCCCAAGCCATTAGAGGCTGCAGAAGTGGCCCATTCCTGACAAGTTTAGAGCTTTGCCGGGGAAGGAGGACACTGCAGAGGCCCTTTTCTTCAGTACAAGTGTCTCCTCAGCTTCCTACTTCTTCTCCTGGTGCCAGATGGACACACAGGGTTAAACTCAAGCACACCACTTCTGAGGACATGCTATGCCTGATAAGGGAAGAAAAAGATTACATCCCAAAAAGGTGGGAAGAATTAGCCACTATGGACTGGCAGAAGCCAAGGGAAGTACTCCTGGGATTTGATGTTGAGGGTGTTTGATCAAAGAGGCCAGAACATAAGAATGGAAAAGCAAGACTTCATAGTCTTGGGACACTAGGTTGGGACATTTGATTTAACACCCTGTTGAGGATCTTAGGAGATAGGCAAATTTATGGCTGGGTGGTTCTTGGAAACAGGATGAAAGTGATGACCCTACCAGAAAGCATTTTCCAAGGAAGAGGCATTGAATAAGCAAGCAGACAAAAATGACCTGGGCAGCCAATGTTATCAGGCCTTTGCACTGGCTACCCTAGAATTAGCACAATCTGCACATGAATGAAGCTGCCATGGAAGCAGAGATGGGTCCAAAAGCATGAACTCCCATGATCTAGCTATTGCTGCCTCCAAATGTCCTATCTTCCAACCATAGATACCAATGCTGATCCTGCAATATGGTGCCATATCTTGAGGAAACCAAATTGCCACTTGGTGGCAAGTTGACTACATTGAGTCCCTTTCATCATCGGAGGGCCAGTGATTCTCATTAGAATAGGTAGCTATACTGGTAAAAGTTTACATTTCTTGCCTTCAGAACCTCAGCCTTCTAGGCTTCCTATTTGGGAGTTTATGGAATTTCTGATTCACAGACCTGGAGTTCCATATAACGTAACCTCTAACAGGAGACCCACTTTACACTAAAGGAAGCCCATAACCATAGGCCCAACTCATTGTACCACAAACCACATTGTCCAGAAGCAGCCAGCCTCAAAGAGCCCTGGAATAACCTTCTTTTTTTCTTTTTCTTTCTTTTTTTTTTATTTTTTGATACAGAGTATCACTCTTGTTGCCCAGGCTGGAGTGCAATGGTGTGATCTCAGCTCATAGCAACCTCTGCCTCCTGGGTTCGAGTGATTCTGCTGCCTCAGCTTCCCAAGTAGCTGGGATTACAGGCATGTGCCACCATACCCAGCTAATTTTTTTTTTTTTTGTATTTTTAATAAAAATGGGGTTTCTCCATGTTGGTCAGGCTGGTCTCAAACTTCCTACCTCAGGTGATCAGCCCTCCCTGGCCTCCCAAAGTGCTGGGATTACAGGCATCAGCCACCACACCTGGCCTGGAATAACCTTCTAATGACCCAACTTCAGTGCCAGCACAGACACAATATTCTGTAAGAGTGGGTATCCCCCTCCAGGATGCAGCATATGCACTGATCCAGAGACTTGTGGAGGTCTGTCCTTGGGTATGGAGCTGTGTCTCCAATGAGAAGAATGCATGGACCCAGGAACCAAGGGGCAGGAGTACCTTCCTTTCTACCATCTTCTCATCCATTCCAATAACTCACAGGAGTCATTTCACTTCCTGGCTGCACAATGGTGGTAGCTGTAGGGTTAGAGCTCCTGGTCCTCAAAGTGAGTGCATTCTAGCCAGGGAGAAAACCAGAGTTTCATTGAACACAAAGTTAAGGCAGCCTTCCAGGGCTTCTTGGGCTCTTTGTGTCCAGAGACCAGCAAGTTAGAAGAGAAGTGACCATCCTGGCAGCAGTAATTGATCTTGATCAGCAAGAGGAGGTAGGAACATTTTTATATAATAGGCTGAGGCATTGAGTACATACGAGACTCAAGGTGACCTACTTGGGTGCCTCTTAGTAGTTCCATGCCCACTTATACTGTGAAGGGACCCCCTTGTATAGCAACTTTGGACAGAGATCACTCAGGGCTCAGCCCCTGCAGTAATGTGGTCTGGAACACATCATCAAGTAAGCATCCAAGACTTGCAGAAATAATAGCCAAGCGTAAAGGGCAGTTGGAATAAATAGTGGAGAAGAGAGAAAATGAGTGCCAGTTGCAACTCCAAAACTAACCGCAGTGACGGGGGCTGAGGTTCATCTGACCTCCCTCTTCTGAGCTGCTCCCCAGGAAGCAAAGCTCACAGTAACTGTGGAGGAGCCGCCCCGGATCATGCATGAAGTAGCTCACACAGTGTCAACTGCAGTGGTCCTGGATTTGTGCCATTCAAATCTCCCTTGAAGAGAGAGCCTGTTGCAAGGAGTGTAGTTAGCCGACAGCCTCCAGCGGCAGGGCCTTCTGGATCCTGTGCAACATGCACACATACTCACACACTGAAACCATGCTCTCTTAAAAGATGGAGCATGGGGGAGATACTAGAGCCTGGCCATTCCTGCCCAACGCAGGACTTGTCTCACAGGACTCCTTGCTCTGTGGATCCTTCTTGAGCAGGCTGACTTTCTGAGAGCTGTACCACACCAAGAGGGTGAGGGTAGGCTCTTCCTCACTCTTCTCTCCTTCCTTCTCACAGTCTGAAGAGTTTCCCTGCCTGCTCTTGCTCCTTTGGTCCTTTATCTTTCACAGAAACTTCCTTCAATAAACCTGCTGTAGTTTTAATTCTTTTTTTTTTTTTTTTAGGATGAAATCTCGCCCTGTTCCCCAGGATGGAGTGCAACGGCGCGATCTCAGCTCACTGCAGCCTCTGCCTCCCGGGTTCAAGCAATTCTCCTGTCTCAGCCTTCCGAGTAGCTGGGATTACAGGCGCCTGCCACCACGTCCGGCTACAAATTCTTGTATTTTTAGTAGAAACAAGGTTTCACTGTGTTGGCTAGGCTGGTCTCGAATTCCTGACCTCAGGTGATCCACCCTCCTCGGCCTCCCCAAATTACTGGGATTACTGGCATGAGCCACAGCACCTAGCCGTGTTTTTAATTCTATCTTGACCTCTGCTTCCTAGAGGGAGAAGCACCCAGAGGGACAATTACCCTTTCTTATGCCTGATCCTAATGGGAGCACAGCTTCTGTGCCAGCAGCCACACAATGAAACTGACCTCTCTCCTGCAGTGATGGTTCTGATTACGTTACTAAAATTCAAAGCAAAATTTAATACTTTTTTTCCACATTGTAATGCCAAGAACACTTAAATTATTAAAAATTGGGGGAAATCAATTTACAGAAATAGAATTATTTATATTTTAGCAAAGCACTATCCCACAAAGTGAGTGCATACATAATACATCTGCTCAAGAACTTTCCAAAAGATTCCCAATCAGGTTTTCATCTATTTCTTCAGATCTTACCAAGTTTTGCTATTTCCACAACTCCTTATTCTAAAACTTACAAGTACATTTTTCAGCCTTATAACATGTTAAGAAAATTTCACATTTTCATCTACTGAAAAGGAAACTACCGTTATATAAAAGATGAATAAGCTGACAGTTTTGGAGGGGCCTGCATCATTATATTTAAATGGTTTCAAGTGTTTTAATTTCATCCACCATCAGATTTTATGCAAATAGAAAGTAAGGTCTGTGCCTTTTATTTCGTGTGTCTCTCTGGGCTCCAGGAACTCTGCCTGTGCTAAATAAGTTCTCAATAAACAGCTAGTTTATTTAATCTCTCCCCATCCTCTCCTTTCTTCTACCACCACTCTAGGAGAATGGCCATGATACCTCTCAAGGCCAATTCATTTTTTCCCTTGTTTTACTTTTCCCAATATGCCTAAATATTTTAAATTATTATTTTTAATTATACCAGAAAGTCTGCTTATTTTACAAAGTGAAATAGATTCAAATATACGTAAGAACAGCATTAATAACCTTCTTCCAGTCCCTTCTATCCTCACCCCTTAAATAAGCAATGGTAACAGCTTGATGCACCTTAGTCCATATCTTTTCTTATGCTCACATGGACCTGTAAAAATTGGCATGTTCATGTGTAGTATGTTTTTTAATTGATAAAAAATCACACTTAAGCAATGCAGTTTTTTCATCTCTCTGTCTCAGGAAGTGAAACTCTGGCTCAATAATTTTGAAACAACATCACATTCCAAGTTATTGGTAAAACCACCATTTATTCAGTTTGCTTATTACTGAGGTCTAATAACATTGAGTATATTCTCATAATTTTTTTTTTTTTTTTGAGATGGAGTCTCATTCTGTCACCCAGGCTGGGGTGTAGTGGTCCAATCTCAGCTCTTCTCACATTATAAAACACATATTTATGTCTCTCCTGTGCATTGCTGTCCATATTCTTCATTCCTTAGGTTTACATTTCTAAACCATCAGAACCTTATTTTTCTGGATTGCATGAGATAGTGGATTTAGTTTTGTTTTTTCTAGATTGATGGCCAGTTTATATTTTAAAAAATAAATTGATCTTTTCCTACTGAATTGAAACAGCATTCTTTCCATATTTTAAATTCTTATATATAATTGCAATTATTTCAGGATCAATTTCTGATTCACTGACACTTTTTTTCATCTTTTAATCTTGTTTTGATTATAGTGACTTTATAATATAGGTTAATATTTGGTAGGGCAATTCTCCCTATTTCTATTTTTTATTTTTATAATTTTCTTGCCTATTCTTAGACACTAACTTATTTTTTCATTTGAACTTTACATTCATTTAATGTAGTTTTGTAAAATGGCTTACTATGGTTTGAATGTTTGCACCCTCCCCAAATTCATATGTTGAAATCCTAACCCCCAAGGTGATGGTATTGAAAGGCAGAGCCTTCGGGAGGTAACTAGTTTGTGAAGGCAGAGCTCCCATAAATAGGATTCGTGTTCTCATAAAAGAGGCCTAAGGGAGCTTGTTTGTCCCTTTCCCCAGGACACAGCAAGAAGGCACTGTAAATAAACCATGAAATAGGCTCTCACCTGACACTGATCTGCCTGCACCTTGATCTTGAACTTCCCAGCCTTCAGAGCTATGAAAAATACATTTATGTCGTTTAGTAGCTATCCAATCTATATAGTATTTTGTTACAGCAGCCCAAAGGGACCACGACATAATTCAATGTGTTTCTAACAGGAATTGCATCATAGTTAAATGTTAATTTTTCTAAGAATTAACATTAGCACTCTCCTTTCTGGAGTACTGGCATGTCTCTCCACTTGTTTAGATCTTGTCTTTTGTCTTTAAACATGACTTTATAGTTTTTTTTTTTTTTTGTATAGGTAATTTACTTAACCATTAAAAACATTTCTTAGCCACTATTGTTATTTTTATCATGATTTAAAAAAAGAGATTTCAAGTGAAAAATAGATTATTAATTTAAAATATACAGAACAGTATAAAACATAGTATTCAAGGCCACACGTCCCCTCCTCTCATACTTACTAGATTTTAACATTTTGACATATTTGCAGAGTATGATGGCTTTCTTTCATCTTCCCCTTTTCTAGAGATGTGACTGGTTTCTAGAAGCCATTGTGTATGATTCCTATACACTTAAACATTTTTTAAACATATGTTTGCATTCCTAAATAATATATAATGGTTTTATATGTATTCCTAAGTAATATATAATGCTTTTATGTGTTATTTAAAAAATATATTTATATCCGTGTCTAGTTATTGCTCATATTGAGAAAGACCAATGATTTTTATGTACTGTATGTATCTTGATTTGAGATACCTTATTAAATTATTTTAATTGTAGTGGTATTTCTTATTAAAATCTTAGGCTTTCTCTGTTCTCTATTATATGCAAAGATACATAATATTACCTTTTCTGTACAATATACATGCCAATTGTTTTCTTTTCTTTTAGTTTAATTAGCTAAACATTCCAAATAATGTTGAAAATAATACTGGTAAAAGCAGCATGGTTTTCTTATTCTTGATTTCAATCGAAATGACTTTAGAAATTCTAATATAATGCTTCTGTTAATTTTCATAGTCTTGTTATATTCAAGCAAGTGTGTTAACTTTTTTTTTCAGGATAATATTTATAATTCTCACTCACAATCAGAGTCAAATTTTGGCCAGATCCCAGCCAGAAGAGACCCTTTATGTGAAAGTTGGGTATTTTGAGTGTCTTGGCTTTAATCTCATCCTGTTTTATGGGTGGCAGCAGGTTTTTTTGAGTTCACATTATTTGCAGGGCAAAGTCTAGATGGTTCTCAAAATGTGGCCCCTAAATGACAGCATCAGTTATATCCTAGGAACTTTTTTAAAATTTGAGTTTTTGGGTCTCATCCCAGACCTACTAAATCAGAAACTCTGAGGCTGGAACACAGCAATTTGTGTTCTCACAATCCTTCTGGCATACACTGAAGTATTAGAACCACTTTTTCTTTGCAGCATATACATACAATGGAGTAGTATTTAGCTCTCTAAATAGAGAAGGAAATCCTGACATAAGCTACAACGTGGATGAACCTGGAGGACAGTATGCTAAGTGAAATAAAGCGGGTGCAGAAGAACAAATGCTGAATGATTCAACTTAAATAATTTGTCAAAAATAGTCAAACTCCTAGAAGTGTAGAGTAGGATGGGGATTGCCAGGGACTGGGAGGAAGGGGATATATGGGAAGTTGCTGTTGGATGGGTATAAAATTTCACTGTGCAAGATGAGTAAGTTCTAGCTGTACAACATTGTGCCCAGAGTTAACAACACTGTGTTATACACTTACAAAATTGTTGAGGGTAGATCTCGTGAGTATTCTTACCACAATAAAAATAGCGCAAAGTAATATAAAATGAAACACACACACAAAATTAAAGAAAGTATAATTTGAGAACCATTGGTCTGGACAAAAGTGCAGAACTGAAACAGGCTATTATTGGCCCCATCTTTTTTTTTTTTTCTTTTTTCCTCTTCTCTTGATCTCACTTCTTCCACCAGCTCTCTTTTCTTTTCAGCAAGAACTTCTTGAAAGTGTTGTTTTATGTTTACTGTCTCCAAGTCTTCTCTACCTGTTTTTTCCTCAAGCCACACAATTAGATTTTTATCTTTGTTCACAGTCATTGAAACTGCTCTTGCTGAGTCATGCTCGTAGCTAAATCCAGTGGTCATTTCTCAATCTCCATGTTACTCGACCAATCAGTGGCATTTGATTGAGTTGATTACTCCCTCCTTTTCAGTATACCTTCTTTATTTTTCTTCTAGAACAACACACTTTCTGGAGTTTTATCCTGGTTCCTGGCTGCTCCATGATCAGTTTTGACGTTGAATGTTGGCGTGATCCATAGCTGAGCAACTGATCCTTTTTAATTCCTCATCTCACTCACTTCCTTGGTAATTATCTACTCATTGCTTTAAATGCCAACTCTGTTAGAGTTGCCCAGTTTAGCAAATATAGCTACAGGATGGCCAGTGAAGTTTGAATTTCAGATAAGCAACCAAAAATGTTTTACTATAAAAGTATCCCAAATATTACATGTGATATACAATATTAATTATGTTGATGGGTAATTGTTGGCATTATTAACTATAATCACAATAATTGCTAATAGTTTTATCAGGAAATTAAATCCATTACCTAAGATATATTTGGGACATATTTATCCTAAAAAATTATTTGTTGTTTATCTGAAAATCAAATATTGTTACATTATTACATTTTATCTGGTAATCCTAACCTATAGGCCAAGGAACCCCCAAGTTATATATTCAGCCCAGAGCTTTCTTTTGAATTCCAGAAATCTATAACTGTCTACATCTCCACTTTGATGATCAATAGACAATTCAAACTCAACATGACCCAAGCTGAGCTCCTGATGTTCCTCATCTCTAGATGTGCTCTACCCACAGCCTTCCCCTATCCCAGTTGATGGCAGCACCTTCTTCCAGTGGATCAGGACAAACACTTAGAGTGATCATTTTCTTGTTCTCTTTCTCTTGCATCCCACATTCAATTAATCAGGAAGACCTATTGGTTCTACCTTCAACAGGAATCTGAATTTCCAACCATTTAACACACCCCCATCTCCATACCATCCTGGTAACAAGACACTATCATCTAGTGCTTCCACTAGCCTCCTAGCTGGTCTCACTCACTTCCTTGGTAATTAACTACTCATTGCTTCAAATGCCAACTCTTTTCCATTTAGTTTGTTCTTATACAGAAACTCTAACAGGATTCTTTTAAAATCTAAGCCAGATGTTCCTCTTCCACTCTGCTTGCTCCAATGGCTTACTCTCATGCAGAATTAAAAGCCCAACTCATTTCCGTAGTCTTCAAAGTTCTACATCACCTAGTTCCTGCTACTTCTCTGACATCATTCCCTATTATCTTCCCTTCATTGGCTCTCTTTGATCACACTGGCCTTGCTATTCCTGGTTCACTCTAGCCGCATTTCCACCTGAGAGCCATTGCACTGGCTGTTCCCTCTGTCTGAAGTGCTCTTCTCCCAGGTATTCACCAGGCTAACTCTCTCACCTCCTTAAGTCTTTGCTCAAATGTCACTTTCCCAGTGAAGCTCAAACAGACAACTTTGTTGAATTTGTAATTCACTTCACACACACACACACACACACACACTCCCAAAGTCCCTTGTTCTGCTTTATTTTTTACTATAGCACTTACCGTTTTAACACATTTTACTAATGCATTGTGTTTATTAATTATTGTCCGTCTCATCTCCCTCACTCCAGCCCAGAATGCTCAAGGAAGGCTTCTGCTCCTGCTTTTATTTCTGTAAATTAACTTGCCCAGTGTTCCTTGAACCTACTGCCTTATGATTACACTTTTACTAACGCTAATAAGACCCTTGGGTTTAGCTTTGCCCCTCTTCTCAACAAGATAATACAATTCGTTCAAAAAAGTAAATAAAGTGTCAAAGGGTTTTTATCTCAGAAAAGGACTTTGCATCTCCAGGGACCTCAGGACTAGCTCATCCGGCTCTAGCCAAACTAGCATGATCCCAATAGATGTTTCTTAACAGAAAGTTACATAAAATCATGTATGTTCCCCTGACAAATTTGGTCCCCATTTTATTTTATTTTATATTTTGAGACAGGTCTCACACTGTCACCCAGGCTGGAGTACAGTGGCTCAAGTGATCCTCCCGCCTCAGCCTCCCAAAGTTCTGGTTTCCACTTTAAAAAGACCCTGAATGTCTAAAACAGGGTTTTTATTAATAAGTATTTCAGAAAACTAAATATAATGAGACAATGCTTTTTAGAATGCATGGTACATGGCTGGGCATAGTGGCTCATGCTTGTAATCCCAGCAGTTTGGGGTACCAAGGCAGGAGGATCACTTGAGCCCAGGAGTTTGAGAATAGCATAAGCAACATAGGGAGACCCCCTCTCTATAGATAACTCAAAAATTAGCTGGGCATGGCAGTGCATGTCTGTGTTGCCAGCTATTCAGGAGGCTGAGGTGGGAGGATCACTTGAGCCCAGGAGGTCAAGGCTGCAGTGAGACATGATCGCACCACTGCACTCCAGAATGGGTGACAGAGCGAGACTCTGTCTAAATAAGAAAAAAAAAATGACTTGTAAATACTTAGTAATGAGTTTTGACACTCTCACATCTCTTCTTTAAAATGTACCACCGATTTAATCTGACGTCTTTCTCCTAAGAGCTCTTGGCTCAGCATAGCTCAGGTGAGTTTATAGCTATTATCCCATTAATTCAACTTGTGAAATTGAGAGTTCCCAACTGCTATTACCCTCATTTTGTGGAAAGAGTAATGGAGTTACACGTAAGTCAAAGTGATTTGCCCTAAGTTTTATGTGTCATTGTCACAGATTTTTTTTCCCTCATCTGTTCTTGGTACTTTAAAGCCAATATTTGGTTGCAGTTTCATGAGAGCTTTTAAGTGAAACTAGCTGTAAGAAATCAGCCTATGAAAAGTACTTTATATTTATTACAGTTCCCTAGATCCTTGAGTATTCAGCATCTCGGTACTCAAGAAACAAGCAGTAAATTCTAAGGTCCATTTCACCCTGAGTGAAGTGATTGAAGTCAACAGTCATTAAAGGTGATGAAAGTGATAAATTCCGCTTCATATTTCAGCTGTTTATCATTACTGCCTATCCTCATCAATCAGTAAATTAATTAACAGATAGTGCCTATGTGGATATTTCTATTCATTCAAATAATTTATTTAACCACTCTCACAGACTTTTAATACAGCAAGAGGGAGATTTTTCAAAATTCTACCAAATTCATATATAAGATAAATGCCAATCTAATACAATGCTTTAGCAGCCTCACGAATTACATTTCCAAGAACACTAAATGAAAGTTATGAATATCAGCTCAGTTGGCTCCCAAACTGGCCACATTGGAATCATCTGGGCAGACAAAAAAATAAATAAATAAATAAAAAATGCATGGGCCCAATCCCTATACATTTCTGATTCAGGTTTGGGTTTGTGGCCCAGGAATCAGAAATTGAAAAACAGCTCTCCGCTGAATCAGATATAAGTGGATTTGAAAATCACTGAGTTAAATAAACAGTGTTAGGATGAACAGTGAGTCAGCCAGGAATTTCTCATCAATTGGCTGATTATTAATGGACCCAAACCGGACAAAGCAATTTCATTGGAAAGTCTTCATTTAGAATGTCAGACAGATAACTCAGCATATTAGATTTCCTTTACAAACTGCTGACCCATGCCATGTAAGGCCAAGGTGGCAACTTTTATAAATACACAGGAGCGAGGCCGTGTCAGCCTTACCTCTTCTGATCTAAGCATTCCTCAGGTGTGTACCCTATCTGTAAGCACACGGGTGCCCCTATTTTTCTTTTGTCTTCCCAACTAATCATTGTCTATCACCACCCTTCATCTCTCCACACCATACCACCTTGTCTGTGTGACCTTCTCCACAGGGGAAATCGGAACCGTGTCCAAGTCTGACGTGAGAGGATGTATGTGTGAAGGAATAGGCCTCAAACAAACAAAGAGCTCATGCGAGCCTTGAGTACCCAATTTATTTTGATAAAGTCTTTTTAAATAATCACCCTATATATGATCATATTTTTCCTTGTTGTATTACTTCCTAACACATTCCCTCTATTTAATTTATACATTGAATCATTACTGTCTTCTGATAACCGTTCTATATTTATCATTATTAAACTCATTTTATTGATCTCATTCTTTCTCCAATCTGTCATGATTTTATGAATTTTAATTCAATTCTTTCTGCATTTATGATCCCTCCAGCCTCATGCCACCTTCACGTTTTTATTAACATGGTCTCCAGTCTCTCTTCTATGCTGCTGGTTATTATTATAATGTGATGTTAATGAGACTATTTAAACATATTGCACCGCTGCAGCATCTCATTGGAAAAAAAAAGGCTTACCTTGACATTAAGCAATTAATATTAACTTTTATGTTTTTATTTTGCCAATTTCCATTTATTTTGCAGCGGAGTTGCATGATTCACATGCCTCTTCTTTTCCTCTGAGTGTTGTGTAAAGACAAATGCTTTTCTCACACTGTGAAATAACACCACGAAGCGCTCATACTGTATTTCCTTTACCTACAGGTCATCTTAGTTCACCAAATAAATAAATTCTCAACCCTTCCTCATTTCCATTAGCTAAGGTAAAAACAAAATTCAAGGAAATGTTAAAATAATGTAAAGCCTTTGACATGAAACTATACAAATCCTCGATGTTTATAGAAAAGGCTGATGCTACATTCCTAAATTCATAATGTGGAGTCTAAGTTCTAGTTGATGCAGGATTTTCAAGTGTCCCCAAAGAGCTGCTTATCATGGATGCTTCCTGTACATAGAAGAAGTGGGTTAAGATAAATTAATGGATTAAGATATAGGTATCCCTGAGCTTTCAGGCAATTTTAGTCTAAGTGTTACATACCTACATGAAGATGATAAACCTCAGTAGTGACTCTCTGTACTTGTTTATACCTTCCAGTCACAAATTTCAGCTCTTTCTAGAATCATTAAATTTCAGAACATTTGAGAAACTATGTTAAGCAAGGTTGTTCTCTATTTCTTTATTGGTAAGCAGAAGAGTAAGGGGTGTTTATGTAGCCCTGGGTTTTTAAGACAAGCAATCCACCCTCTGTCTCCGCCACCACTGCCACTCATCCTGCATGGCTGTCTCCTTGATAATCCCAGGGCTTGCTTCCAAATGGGGCTTTTGACATGATGACCAGTTTTCAGGTTGAAAGCCTTTGCCGCCATTTGCCCAGTTTTGACCTTTTAATTCCCAATGGCTTATAATTAATGATTTAGAATCTCTCTCCAAATGGGCTTGTCACCTACTCCTGGCAGACACTTTGCTGGGCCCAGCCCCTAAGGCATTTCATCTTATTAGGATGTCTGGTATCCAGCTATGTTTTCTCTGGGTCCTTCTGGAAAATCCAGATGGCATCCATGCAAACGCAGTCTAATTGACCTGAAGTGAAAAATGCGGTTATTTCAAATCAATACATTTTATCTATAGAGCTGAACCATGTACTTCTGTTCTTAATGACTATAAAGACTTAAGACATCCTCTGCCATACCTGTGAATGCGAAAAATGGCATATGTTTGATTTTCCTGAGTAGAAAAGGTCTAAGTTATCATTGAACTAAGAGGGACTTCAAAAGTCAATATGTCTAAGGTTTTCAATTACTTGATAGACTCTATGATACGGACTTTCAAAGCTGGTCTTTTGAATTCCTTCCAATCTCATAAACTGTTAGAGGCAAGAGGAAAGGACCTGAAAGACCACGTAGTTGACTTTCTCATTTAACAGAATAAGAAATATAAATTGCAGAATAGCTCAGTAATTTCCTAGAGCTGGAACTAGAACTCACGTTTCCAGACTTGGTCTAGTCTCTTTATCACTCTGCTTGACCTTAGTGTGAAAAAGTTTCTACTTTTCCAAGGATTAGAAAAGTGAGGACAATGATGCAATAACAAAATTTAAGCATTATAAGGAAAATAACCTAGTATATGTTAGACATTTCTAGAATGTTTTAGGAAATTTTCCCCAGTGAAACAGAACCATAGCATTTTAAAATGGGAAAGAATACATCATCCTCTCTACTCCAGCCTGCATAAGAAGGCAGTGGATATGCTTGATACCTACATTAGCTTAGAGTTCACTAAACAACTCCCTGTTCTTCATTCTACCCAAAAATGTTACCACAATTGGATGTCTTATGAGAATGTAGCTCAAACACCCAAGTGGAGAAATCTGTTTTAAAAATTCTCGAGCTCATTCACTCAAGTTATGTCTTCATGATTCCGAATAGCTTCATTCACCCCCAAAGCCAATGAAACTATATCTATGGGGCGTAACAAATTCATTTAGTAATTTTAGGTAGAGAATAAATCTTCACATTACAGATGAAGACATAAAGACAATAAAGTAAGAAAATAATGTGGCTCTCTTCAGGGTTGTTTTATCTGCACATGATCAAGAGTAGTGTTTTGGATTATAACTATAGATGGGTGTCATCATTCTCACATTGTCTGTTACTGCAGCCACTGTACACATTTGCCATTCCTTGGACAGCTGGCTCCAGTCTTCTGTGTTCCTTGACAATTTTATCTAGTTGTTCCCTAATTGGCCATGCCCATCCTTGGCCTTATGTCAGCCACATCTCAAACACCGCAGTGAGGGTGAAGGAATCATTGTGTGCCCCCAAAGCGGTTAGGTTGCAACCACTTGCAGGGAGGAAAGCAAAGAAGTCTTTGTAGAGCTTTGAAGTCCTACAGTTGGAGACTTTGAGAGTTATGCTAGACCAGTGCTGTTCAACATAAATATAATGAAAGCCATATATAATTTTACGTTTTCTAGTAGATACATTATGAAAAAGTTTTTTTAAAACCTAAAATTAATATTAATAATCTATTTTATTTATCTCAGTATATTCAAAATATCATTTCAACATTTAGCATAGTTGCATTTTAGGTGCTTAACAGGCCACATGTGGCTAGTGGCAACTGTATTGGAGAGGGCAGCACTAGATAGTACGCTCGGGAAATCATTTTCTTCAGTTAATCCTAGTAAGCAACCACTCCTTACAATGAATTTTCTGTGTTAAAAAAAATCATGGCAAGTGAAGACTTCCCAACTATAAGTCAGGTTCTCCAAATAACAAAAACAATAAGATGTGTATGTATGTGTATATATATATATATATATATATATATATATATAGAGAGAGAGAGAGAGAGAGAGAGAGATTTAAGAAATTAATTCATGCAGTTGTGGAGGCCGGCAAGTCCAAAATTTGTAGGGCAGGCCAACGAGTTGGAGACCTAAGGAAGAGCAGATGGTGCAGCTGGAGTCCATAGACGGTCTGGAGGCAGAATTTCTTCTTCCTCGGAAAACCTCACTTTTTATTCTCTTAAAGGCTTCAACTGATTAGTGAGTTTCATCCACATTGTGGAGGGTAAGCTGCTTTACTTAAAGTCTACTGATTTAAATGTTAATTAGGTCTAAAAATATTCTTTCAAAGCAGCATCTAGGCTGGTGTTTCTTTGCTGTAGTTTGTTTGTTTGTTCTGAGACAGGTCTTGCTCTGTTGCCCCAGGGGCTGAAATGCAGTGTTGGAATTATAGCTCACTGCAGTCTTAAACTCCTGGGCTCAAGCAATCCTCCCACCTCAGCCTCCCAAGTAAATGGTATATACGTGTGTGCCACCACACTTGACTAATTTTTAAAAAATATTCTTTTGTAGAGATGGGGTCTAGCTATGTTGTCCAGGCTGGTCTCAGACTCCTGGTTTCAACCAATCCTCCTGCCTCAGCCTCTCAAAGTGTTGGGATTATAGGCTTGAGCCATGGTACTCAGCCTAGACTGGTGTTTGATCAAACATCTGGGAATCATAGCCTAGCCAAGTTGACCCATAAAATGAACCATCACACCAACCAAAGCAAAGGAAATGGTTTGAAACAGTTACCCACATAACTCAGGAAATAATCCATATTCAATAAGTTTAGATATTAATTAAAAGTAATACAAAAACTGCACTTAGTTTTGCACCAACATAATAGAATTCAGCTTTGCTTTGGCTGTGATGACCTGGCAAAAAGAAAGTCTTTTTACATTTTTCTGTAAACTGCTTAATATTCTGGACAGCCCTTCTTTGTAACATTTTAACTATTATCACCAAGAACCTGACTATGTTATATTATCAAGGCAGATATTTTAAAAATTAAACAAATCAACAAAAGAAACCAGGAATGTCTCAGTAGTATTCCCTTGGGAAGAATGGGCAATCCACAAGAGTGCGTTATATACATGACATCTAAAGACATCATAGGAAACTACAGATGTGGTTATTATTTATTTCACACAGGACTGATAAATGTAGAAATCACACACTTCAATTACTTCCCTTTTCTTCTGTTCTTCGTAAGTTAAGATTTAGATAGTTATCTTTTCTGGCTGCCCGATATTATTTCAAACCCTCTGTCTTTTTGGGGGTTATCCAAGAAAAAGTAAAAGGCAGTCCCTCTCCTCCCACTTTGGAACCTGAAGGGAGCAGATGTTATCTTTGCCAGCTCCCTGGTGACTGGGATGAGACTATATAAATGAGGCTCAGCCAATCAGATGATCCCCCTCCCAGCGCCCCCCCCCCCTTTACCCCACCAATGCCGACTCTTGGTGCAGGAGTATCAGAGATTATTGGCAGTGATCGTAGTCGCGTTGTGGAGTTGAAAGGCCAGTGGGGTGGAAGAGAGTGCACAGGGGCACCAGGGCCAGCAGCAGCAGCTCTGTTCAGCAATCATAATGCCAGGAACAGGGCATCATCGAAAGACTCTTCCTGTGGCTGTGACTGGCCCTTGGCTGTGCTTTGCATTCTTAGCTCCTCCTGCTATGAGCTAGCAACTACCTTCCCAATACATTTTTTTCTGAAATTTTAAAGTAGCCAGAGTTAATTTCTGTTGCTTAACACCAAGAACTCTGATCCAGTATAGAACCCATAAATGGAAGATGAATTTTTTTTTTTTTTTTTTTTTTTTTTGAGACGGAGTCTCACTCTTTCACCAGGCTGGAGTGCAGTGGCTGATCTCTGCTCTCTGCAACCTCCGCCTCAGCTTCCTGAGTAGCTAGGATTACAGGCATGCGCCACCATGCCCGGCTAATTTTTGTATTTTTAGTAGAGATTTCACCGTGTTGGCCAGGATGATCTCTACTGACCTTGTGATCTGCCTACCTCCGCCTCTGACTTTTCAGATTTGCTATTAACTGCATGGATCTCTAATATTTTAATAGAGGGGGTTTCAAGGTTTCTGGTCTCAGAACCTCTTTACACTTTGAAAAATTATTGAGGACACCATAGAGTTTTTGTTGACACGAATTATCTACTGATATTTACCTATTGGAAACTAAAACCAAATTTAAACTATCTATTAATTTAGTCAAAAAAATTATACATCCCTTACTTGTTAACATACATAACACTTTTCATTAAAAAAAAAAAAAAAAGCTTTATTTTTTATGCGTGGTGGCTTGTGCCTGTGCTCCTAGCACTTTGGGAGGCCAAGGTGGGCAGATCACTTGAGGTCAGGAGTTCAAGACCAGCCCGGTCAACATGGTGAAACTGTGTCTCTACTAAAAATACAAAAGTTAGCCAGGCGTGGTGACATGTACCTTAGTCCCAGCTACTTGGGAGGCTGAGGAACGAGAATCACTTGAACCTGGGAGGCAGAGGTTGTAGTAAGACGAGATGGTGCCACCGCACTCCAGTATGGCAACAGAGCGAGACTGTCTCAAAAAAAAAGCTTTATTTTCAAAAAACACAAAAGAATTTTCTGGTTTAATAGAATGCAAGAGTCTCAGTTATGCTTCTGCATTCAGTCTGTGGTTATACATTCTTTGAGTTAAAGTATGAAGAAAATTCAGGTTTACTAAGCTACATAGCTGGAAATCAGGAGAGCATTTTAGTAGCCTTTTTAGATATTTGTGGATATTCCTCTTTGATACCACACCAGGGCTTGACAAGTGGTGGTTTCCTAAAGGTTAGTTGTAATATAGAATCCAAAACCTAGCAGTAAACAGTTCCTGTCTTACTACGTTACAATCTGTTTTGAAATAATTTTAACATGGGTCATTTGGAAAACACTGGTTTACTAAATTATGTAAATCTGAAATGTCAACATACCTCACTGTACAATATCAGAACCATATTCATTAGTGTCACCACCAAACTCATTAAAAAATACTTAAGTATTTGGAAATTGTTGGACTAATGGTGGCAAATCTAGGTTCTTGAAAATTTTTAATTTTCTATTGAAAGTCCAGATTTTATCATTGGCAACAAAAACTCTAGGTTATTTTCCTTCAAGTGACAGGATCACGTCATTCCTTAAAAAACTACCCAACATGCCAGTCAGAAAAGGTACAGTTTGTCTGAGTAATTTTTCCAAGTAGAAATGGTGTTCTACGATAAAAGCAACTAGTTGAGCTGCGTTCAGTCACTCTAGTGCCTTTCCCGAGACAACCACTGTATTTTGAAATGCAGAACACTTTATGTGGACTTTCCATTTCTCAAAAGTAATGGTTTTAGAAATCTGTATTCGGGTGTCTAGATTTAATTAAATTAATAATTTTTGTCTTCATCAAGGACATTCTTCAATGAAATTGACATTTTCTGTCCTGTGGGTGTTTGGCTTGAAGAATGCAAGGACAACTAGCATAGCTTGGAGCCACTGCCTTGATTTGTGGCGAGACTCTAGCAGTTTCACCTGGCATTGCTTTGAACCATCAGTGCATATGCGAACACAATGAAAAAGACAAATAATGCTTTAGTATTATTACAAAGACAGTTTTGACCCGACAGTCCCGCTAAAGGTTCTCAGGGCCTCCAGAAGTTCACTGAACAAAGTGGGAGAATCGCTGGGCTAATAAGTTAATGAGTGCCTGTCTACAAATGAGAGGCTTTGTAAGCCTCTATCATTACAGAAACAGGTGAAAATAAGTCTTGCCATCTTAGTTACACTATTTTGTTATAAATGTTTCTAAATAAAGAATAACTTGTCCTACTTTATTACAAGATCTTTCTCTAGGATTTTGAAAGCTAAAATATTTGAGTACTTGGAGCCTTGTGACTAACGGTTATTTTGCCATTTTGACCTCTCAAACTGTGGTAGGTTGTGTCATAAAGTATCACTGAACTCATTTCAAGGAGTGAGGCTGGAGTGGCAGGAAAGGTTAGTTGACTTGAGCTCCTGTAATAATCTGTGGATACATTGGTTTAGATATTAGAGATCCCAGGAGGTGGTCTTTCCTGAAATCTAGCCATCATGGGTTTTGACCTCTTGATTAAAGGCATTTAATTTGCAGTGAAAGAAGGGAGCAATTGTAAATGTAGAGATGAGAATTCTGCATGAGCTGGCTTGAAATGACACCACAGAAAGGATCCCGGTGGACTTGAATAGTATATAATATTGGACTGAGCACAATGAGAACTGCTAGTAATAGCTTTCTTCCTAGTAATAATAAACTGGAGATATTGTGAGTTTGTTTCCAGACCACTGCAATAGAACAAATAATCACAATAAAATGAGTTACCTGATTTTTTTTTTTGTTTTTTCAGTACAAATAAAAGTTCTATTTACATTCTTCTGCATATGGCTATCCAGTTTTCCCAGCACCATTTATTGAAGAGAATACTCTTTCCCTAATGTTCTTGGCACTTTTGTCAAAAATCAGTTGGCTGTAAACATAATGATTTATTTCTGGGTTCTCTATTCTGTTCTATTGGTCTGTCTATGTGTCTGTTTTCATACCAATACCATGCTGCTTTGGTTACTATAGCCCTGTAATGTATTCTGAACTCAGGTATGGTGATGCTGCCAGATTTGTTATTTTTGCTCAGTATTGCTTTGGCTATTCGGGCTCTTTTTTTGGTTCCATATAAATTTTAGGATTTTTTTTTGTATGACTGTGAAAAATGCATTGGTGTTTTGATAGATATTTCACTGAATCTGCAGATTGCCTTGGGTAGTATGATAACGTTTTAGCAGTATCAATTATTCCAATAGCTGAGCATGGGATGTCTTTTCCTTTGTTTGTGTACTCCTCAATTTCAGTAGCTATTGTAAGGGGGATTCTCTTCTTGATTTATTTCTGAGCTAGTTCATTATTGGTATATAGAAGTGCTAAAAACTTATGTATATTGATTTTCTATCCTATAACTTTACTGATTTTATTATTCTAAGAGTTTTTTGGTAAAGTCTTTAGGTTTTTATAGATATAAGATTACATCATCTGGAAAGACTAAAACTGGACTCGTATCTCTCACCATATACAAAAATTAACTCAAGATGGAATAGACTTAAATGTAACACCCAAAACTCTAAAACTACCAGAAAGAAAATGTAGGGGAAACACTTCAGGACATTGGTCTAGGCAAAGATTTTTTTGACTAAGACCTCAAAAGCACAGATAACAAAACCGAAAACCAAAATTAAACAACCATATCAAATTCAAAAGCTTCCGCACAGCTAAGGAAACAATCAACAGAGCGAAGAGACAACCTGATGAACAGGATCAAACTATTCATCCAACAAGGGACTAATATTTAGAATGTACAAGAAATTCAAATAACCCATCAAAAAAAAAAGACAAATAATACCATTAAAAGGTGGGCAAAGGATCTGCGTAGACATTTTTCAAAGAAAACATGCAGATAGCCCCAACAGGTATATGAAAAAATGTTCAACATCACTAATCATCAGGAAACACAAATCAAAACTACAATGACCTATCTCACCTCAGGATGGCTATTCTAAAAAGACAAAAAATAACAGATGCTGGCAAGGATGTGGAGAAAAGGGAACTCATACACTGTTGGTGGTAGTGTAAAGTACAGCCATGAAGGAAAACAGTATGGAGATTTCTCAAAAAACTAAACATTGGGCTATTAAACAATCTAGCAATCCCACTATTGGGTATTTATCCAAAGGAAAAGAAATCAGTTTATCAAAGGGATTCTTGCACCCCAATGTGTATTGTAGCACTATTCACATTACCAAAGATATGGAATCAACCTGAGTGTCCATCAGTGGATGAATGGACTAAAAATATGGCATGTATACACAATGTAATACTAAGCAGTCATAAGAAAGAATGAAATAATGTAATTTGAAGCAACATGGATGGAACTTGAGGTCATAATGTTAAGTGAAAAAAGGCAGGCATGGAAACACAAATATTTCATGTTCTCACTCATATGTGGGAGCTAAAAAAAAAGCTAATCTCAGGAAGACAGAATAGAATGATATATATCACAGACTAGGAAGGGTGTGTGAGAGGGGGTGGGGGTGAAAAGAGGTTGGTTAATGGTACAAACATACAGTTAGGTAAGAAGAATAACTTCTAAAGTTTGACAAGAGAGCAGGGTGAAAACAACTATGGCTGAAAACAATGTGTTGTCTATTTCAAAATAGCTAGAGGAGAGAACTTAAAATGTCCCAACATATAGGAATGGATACTGAGGTGATGGATACCCCAAATATGCTGACTTAATTATTATATATTCTGTGCCTGTAATAAAATATCACATGCACCCCATATATATGTACAAATATGTGCCAATAAAAATAAATTTTAAAAAGTTATATTTATACTATACAACAGTATATTAAATATGCAATAGCATTATATCTAGGAAACATTTACATAATTTAATTTTAAAATACTTTATTGCTAAAAAATGCTAATGATCAACTGAACTTTCAGTGAGTTGCAATCTTTTGGTTGGTGGATCGTCTTGCCTGCATGTTGATGGCTGCTGGCAATTTCTTAAAATAAGGTAACGATGAAGTTGACCACATCAATTGACTTCTTGCATGAAAAATTTCTCTATTAACAGTGCTGTTTGACTGTATTTTACCCATAATAGAACCTCTTTCAAAATGGGAGTCAATCCTCTCACATCCTGACACTGCTTTATCAACTAAGTTGATGTAATATTCAAAACCTTTTGTTGTCATTTCAACAATGTTCACAGCATTTTCGCAGGGAGTAGTTCCATCTCAAGAAACCAGTTCCTTCGCTCATTCTTAAAAAGCAACTCCTCATTCATCCAATCTTTATATTGAGTCAGTTGCAATTCAGTCATATCTTCAAGTTCCACTTCTAATTCTAGTTATTTTGCAGTATCCACCCCATCTGTAGTGACTTCCTCTGCTGAAGTTTTGAACCCCTCAAAATTATCCATGAAGACTGGAATTAAATTCATTCAAACTCTTGTTAATATTGATATTTTGACCTCTTCCCATAAATCATGAACATTCTTGATGGCATCCAGAAGATTTTCAATTTACTTTGCCCAGATCCATCAGAGGAATCATTATCTATGGCAGCTTTAGTCTTATGAAATACGTGCCTTAAATAATAAGATTTGAAAGTCAAAATTACTTCTTGATCCATGGACTGCAGAATGGGTATTGTGTTAGCAGGCATGAAGACAATATCGATCTCTCTGTACATCTCAATCAGAGCTCTTGGGTGACCAGGTACGTTGTTAATGAGCCGTAATATTTTGGAAGAATCTTTTTTTCTGAGCAGTAGCTCTCAACAGTGGGCTATAATATTCAGTAAGTCATACTATAAACAGGGGTGCTATCATTAAAGCTTGTTCCATTGACAGAGCAGGGACAGAGTAGACATAGCATAATTTGTAAGGGCCCCAAAATTTTCAGAATGGTAAATGAGCAATGGCTTTAACTTAAAGTCCCCAGCATTAGTCCCTAACAAATAAGTCAGTCTGTCCTTTGAAGCTTCAAAGCCAGGCATTGACTTCTCTTCTCTAGCTATGAAAGTCCTAGTTGGCATCTTCTTCCAATAGAAGGCTGTTTTTGTGTAGATTAAAAATTTATTGTTTGGTGTATCCACCTTCATCAATTATCTTTGCTAGATCTTTTGGACAATGTGCTGCAGCTTCTCCGTTAGCCCTTGCTGCTTCACCTGGTACTTTTATGTTATGGAGGCAGTTCTTTCTTTAAACTTCATACCAATCTTTTCTAGCTTCAAACTTTTCTTCCACAACTTCCCCTCCTCTCTCAGCCTTCATAGAATTGAAGAGTTTAGGGCTTTGCTCTGAATTAGGTTTTTGGCTTAAGGGAATGGTGCGGCTGGTTGGTCTTCTAGATAGACCTCTAAACTTTCTCCATATCAGCAGAAAGGCTATTTTGCTTTTTTATCATTCATGTGTTAACTGGAGTAGCACTTTTAATTTCCTTTAAGAACTTTTCTTTTGCCTTCCTAGCTTGGCTAACTGGCTTTCAGCCTATCTTGGCTTTGGACCTGTCTTCCTCACTAAGCTTGATCATTTCTAGCTTTTGATTTTAAGTGAGAGATGTGCAACTCTTCCTTTCACTTGAACATTGACAGGCCATTTTAGAGTAATTAATTGGCCTAATTTCAATATTTCTGTGTCTCAGGGAATAGGGAAGCCCTAGGAAAGGACAAGAGATGGGGAATGACAGGTGCATGGAGCAGTCAGAACACACACAACATTTATCAAGTAATTTCGCTGTCCTATATGGGTGCTGTTTGTGGTGCCTTAAAACAATTAAAATAGCAGCATCGAAGATCACTGAGATCACAGATCACCATAACAGATACAACAATAATGAAAAAGTGTTTGCAATATTGTGAGAATTACCAAAATGTGACACAAAGACATGAAGTGAGCACAGGCTGTTGGAGAAACGGCACTTACAGACTTTCTCAATGCAGGGTTGCCACGAACTTTCAATATGTAAACAATGCAGTGTCTGCAAAGTGCAGTAAAGTCAGGAACGCCTGTATGTGAACAGAGAGCCAGTTTCAAAGCTGCTCTCACTCTAGGGAGTTTTCTTACTGGTCATTTGGAGTATTTTAATAATATTTGCATAAATATTAATATTATACTCATTAGGAAAAATTTAAGGAAACCTACCTTTCACCAGAGTAAATATGTTACAGTTATTTTTGTAGACCACATTTGGTAAAGACTGGAGGAAAAACAAAACAAACAAAACCCCATAACAATTAATAGCTGTACAGTTTGGAAAGAAAGATTAATTAGGTAACAGAGTTAATTGCAGTTTAAGACACCCCTGTCATAAATGTATAATACAAATTCTAAAGAGACATATCTGGTAGCTAAATCAAGTTACATGGTTTGTTACTTTTATTTTAAAGGAGCTAAACTGTGAAGAGTTGGTGTGTATAGAGGCCAGAAACACAAATCTTTCAAAACACATCTCAGGCTTGTAGTTGAGCTAAAATTACAACACATTATGTAGTAACATTCCTGCATATCTTGACTTGGGGATGTAATTCAAAGAGTTGAAGCCTTTGCCCTGGCGTGGGAGGCCAAGCACTGGTGAGGACTGGAGATCACAAGAACCATCTTCATTGCTGGTGAGGTGGGAATCATTTCATTTGGAGACACAACTTGGCAATTCAAAAAAGTCTGAAGATGCATGTTTTAGCCTGCTCAGGCTGCATAAGAGAATACCACAGGCTGGGTGTCTTAAACAACAGAAAATATTTTTTTCATAGTTAAATAGTTAATTTCTAGAGGTTGGAAGTTCAAGATCAAGGTTTCAGTGGGGTTTGGTTTCTGGTGAGGGCCCTCCCCTTTCTGGATTGAAGGTGGCTATTTTGTCCTACCTGGCCTTTTTTCTGAGTGCACTCAGAGAGAGAGAGAGAGAGTGTGTGTGCACACTATCTGATGTCTTCCCTTGTAAAGACACCAATCCTTGGTAGGGCTCCACCGTTATAACCAAATCATTTTACCTTAATTACCATCTTACAGGCTCTATCTCCAACTACAGTCACATTGGGGGTTAAGGATTCAGTATATGACATGGAGGGAAACACACAATTTAGTCCATAGCAACGCACATACCCTAGGATCCAGAAGTTCTAGTAACATTTCCTAGAGAAACTCTTGTGCATGTACACAGAGAGATATTCATTGTTGCATTATTTATAACAGCTACATGAAAAAATTTAGATAACCACCATTAGGAAATGGAGAAAGAAATTGTAAAGTAATCAAACAATAAGATAATACACAGTAGTGAAAAGAGCAAATAGAACTACCTATTGTGGCTCTGTTAGCATGAATAAATCTTACAAATAAAATTTGAGTATGAAAACCGAACAACAAAAAGTATACATAGATCATGATACCATTAATGTAAGAAAATAAATAAGCAGCAGGTCTTAGCTTCTTACAGATACACTCATATGAATGAAACATATGTTGAGAATATGACAATATGGATGGAAAGAATGAATCTTAATTCAGGCTAGTGGCTGATTTAGAGAAGGAGGAAGGGCAGTAACAGGATAGGTGACTTTAATTCTGTCTGTAATATTTTATTCTCAAGTTAAAAGGATCTGAGGTAAATAAGGCAAAGTCATAACATTTACTAAAGGGATAGTGGGTACATAGTAATTTGATATATAATTTCTATTCCTCATGTTTGCAATTTTCATAATGAAACACCAAATAAGCAAACAAATGTTTAAAAGGCAAAATGTCCCTAAGAGTTAAAGACATCTAGGAGTTCCCATTATTCACTAGCTATAGTTGAGTAACTTGGGCAAGTTTCTTGGGCAAGTTACTTAACCTTCTTAAGTTGCTCTTATTTATGTATTTCATCTATACCTATCTCTTGGGGATATTGTGAAACTCAATAGCACTCATGTAAAGCACATGGCACCCAGCACAGAAAACAATGCTAGTTCCCTTTCTTGCACCAAGTACTGTTTAGTAACATCGGTTTAAACTCCATGTCTTTGTCTAAATTAAAAGGAAACTCTGAGTGGTTGCAATAAGATAAGATAATTTTCCTGTTTCTCTTATCGTGGCCTTTTTTTTTTAACAGCTACCTTGTCTTAGGTATTTAAAGGTGTGTGTGCATGCACAAATACATAAGCAATACTTCACAAGCGCTTTAGAGTAGATGCTAAGCTTTTGGAGGAAGGGAAAGTGGTCTATTTAGCTTCATGTAAGTGGGAAGCACCTTTTCACTTGCAGGTTCAAAAGAAGTATATCATACTATATTGTAGCAAAACCGGAAATCAGTTGAAGTCTTTGTGTTGAGACAGTACTTGCTGGTTGAATACTCATGGTGAATGTGCTCTTTTTTTTGAGCTGGAGTCTTGCTTTGTTGCCCAGGTTGATCTCAAACTCCTGAGCTCGATAAATCCTCCTGCTTCAGCCTCCTGAGCAGCTTATTACAAGGCATGCATTACTGCACCTGGCTGTATTCATTTTTATGTAGTCTTTCATAACAATATAATAAGGACAGTTTTGTGTGGTCAGCTTGCAATTATCCTTGCTATGGAGACATCAGAATGCTCAGAAAAATCCAGAAACTTCATCTGAATCAATTGTTTACATTTTTTAAAACTGCCGCTTGAACTATTAGCAGAAAAGATAATTGATTCAAGTATATTCCCCTTTTTGTTCTTTTTTCATGCTAGAGAATTTGTTAAAGAAAAACGCAAAAGTCACAACATTAGCAGCAATAAACATGAAAAATAAAAATAAAAAAGCCTCTGCTACTTTGAAGACAAAATGCTAACTGAAAATCAAGCTGATCAAATTGGTTGCCTTCAATTCTATGTTTTCTTTAGACTGAAGCTCAGAGTTTCTTATATCTAAGGAGGAGAGGAGAAAGAGATGTAGAGAGCAGGCTGAAAAGAAGCTAGATCACCAAGGACTGCCATGCATGTTGTGCACTGCACAACTCCAGACAGCACTATTTACAAACTATGTATGCACGCAGTGGCCCTGAAAGGAGGCATCAAAGTAAAGAACAGAAAAGGCCCTAGTAGCACAGAAGACTTCCTAGTCTCTGAAATTTCCCACAATCTAACTTCATGGGTGAAGCCCATTCTCACTTCACTACCCGAGTAAGTGATGGATTTTGGAGAAGCAAAGTCCGTAGTATGGATAATACACAGGATTTTTTGGTGGGATACCTCCCAATAACACGGAAATAAAGGGAATGAAACTAACAAGGACCAAGAGGTAATGAATAGGGTTACTGATCTGTGGAAGTTCCCTAAAAGATTGAAACCGAGTAGCAAATAGACATAATAAACAGTCAAATCAATATATATGTTGTACCGTTTCCTGTATTTAAAAAGGTAAGAAACAGCCATGCTAATCAGTATGAGGAAGAACATATGTACTTAAGCATTCTGCTTTCCATAGTGAACACATCCAAGGGACACAGTTTATGCAGTTTTTACAGGTTTGAGAATGAGCTTACTAAGCATGTAGAGAAGAAAAATAAGTACTGGACAGTTCTGATGAGCATTCTGAGTTTCATTGCATTGGTTAAAAGTGTAAAGTAGGTAAATTCCTAAAGATCCTCCTATTTATGTGTGAAATCAAGGGTAGGTTCATGAGTTCTTTTTAGTTTTTAAATGTCTGTGATTTTATTAGCAATGATGGGTGATATACAAGGAAGAGGAGCAGAAAGAAGTCATCCCTTTCCATGGACAAGTACTTTCTTTTATCATTGTATCTGTGAGTGGATAAATTCTATAATTATTGTAAAATAATATGTGCTATTCCAAATGCTTTTCTTTGGATCTGCATAGAGTGCCTTTGATGTAAACAAGGCTGGGCAGTTGTTTTAAAAAAAAAGTGGTTCGGAGATCAAGTTCTTGACCTAATATGGTCAAGGTCTATTTTGGACTCTTTCATTTGAAACTAGCAACAGCAGATTAAAGACAACTTTACAAATTCAAAGTAGAAATGTCTTTTTAGCCACCATCTAATTTCTTGCTCATTGTGATCCAAATTTGGTAAGGTTTGGGGAACTGAATATTAAGATTATATTTCTGCCTTGTGCAGAAGAATAATTCTAGTCCATAAAATAAAATCGTGAGTGTCCAGTGAGGTTGTTTTCACGGCACATTGATGGCTACTGGGTTGTGGCCCATTAATAGGTCAAGTTCACTGTCAATAACCACCATATTATCCTAACCTCTTCTGCTGGCCACAAAGCAAATGAACCAGAAGATAAGGCTCTTTCTTGGATCACTAATATTTTCCATTTTGGTACATTTATATCTTTCCTAATGTAGCAAAGTAGCATTAAGCATAGCAATTTAAAGAGGTAAAGCAGAGGTGTTAGGGAAGCCAGATGGCTGCCAACACAAGACTAACTCAATGGTAGTGTCCCGTTGAGGTCACCACTGTCCCAAGTCTGTACTCAGATTTTCAGGTCTAGAATTGGTTCTGTTTTCACACCCAAATTTTACCCAGCTGCGAGTTAACAGCAAATAACCAAACTTACAAAAACTTGGTGTAAAAACTGGTATTCCAATATTTTATAGTAATATTACTATATCATGGATAGATTGTTTATACCCCGTATTCAGGGACTTCTCTTTTAAAGAATCTTGTTTTTCTGGAAAGTTGAGTGAATTTCACAAAGATGCTTGCTCTATCAGCCATGATGAAACAGCACTGTGACAGAGAAAGCCCACACTGTAATTCAAATAGGGAATGTTTAATATAAAAAAGAGAAAAAGCAATCAAAAGAGAGAAAAATTAATCAAAAAAGAGAAAAACTACACAGTAATTCAAACAGGGAATGTTTAATACAAAGAATTATTAACTATAACAGAGAATTGGGATAATAAAGGATTGACTTGTAACAAATACAAATCACTGTACAGAATAAAAGGATAGCAGATACAAGGAACAGCATTACTCCTAGGGCTTAGATAAAGCACCTCAGGAAGAAACAGATCTTATTGCATAGGGTGCAGCTGTGGCTCAAGGATGGTTGACAAGCCACTGAAATACCTCACCAGTAGAACTTGCTAGAAGCCCACCCTCTCGGGTGTCAAGGAAGCTATTCACAAGGTGGTGCCATATTTTGGAATTTACTCCAGTGTCAAGAAAAAGGTGACAGAGGAAGCTGCTGGCCACTGGGTGTTGGTGACTGCTACTTGCTGCAGGAACCTGGCAGTGGAGAAACCCCACATATAGAAGGAACCTAGAGAAGAGAACAGACCAGATCAGAAAGAGAAACCCTTCCTCCTCTTGTATCTTTTTGCACCTTCCACCGACATGCATAGCATCACTCCAGATACCAAAGGAGAAATATGTACAGGGTCCAACTCCATTCTCACGGAGTGGGTAATAAAGGGTGGATTTGGAGCTAAGAGGCAAGAAATCGGTAACTGGCACAGTTGTTACGGCAGCATGAAATTCATTCAAAGAAAGGTAGACAGTTTTGAAAACCCTATCATTCGAGCCAAGGAAAATGTAATAAATCTTGTCTAAAAACAGAGCATACTTCTTTGCTTAAGGAAAATGTCTGTGGGTTCCAGACCCATAACACTTTGGTAGTTCTGGATAAACCCAAATTCTTGGTCTGTTTTCCAGGTTCTGCTACAACCAACTTATTTCTGGTTGGGTAGGGTATTATACAAACAACATGGTTTTAATTTCTTAGACTTTTAAAATCACTTTCATGGCCTGTCTCCCTCACATTATAAACCTACTGCTTTGCTGAATCATGAAAGTTTCCTTTTGTCTTTAGCCATATATTACTATCTTGGGTGACAGCTACAGGTAGCTAACTCTTCAAGGCTGGAGATGACCTTTGTTCCAAGTTACAAAAGATCTCTCATGATAGCCTCCATCATGGCGATAGAGAGCTCTAATTTTCTCGAACATGACCTCAGAGAGACAAAATCCATTTAACTTTTAAGCCAATAGTGTTTGATTTTACGAATTACTAAAAAACTTAGTAACAGCCTTTTTTTTTTGTTACCCAGAAATAATATTTGCTAAGGGGAATGAGTAAAGTAAAAGGAATACTTATTCAGAGAGTATTTACTAGCTGTGTAACTTGAGGCATGCTTTGTCCCTTGTTTTTTGCACTAATGCAAAATGTGTGTACTAATAACAATTTTGATGGATCATTGTGAAATCAATTTAGTTAACAGATGTTAAAGTGCTTAAGTCAGCACCTGGTACATAGTTAATACTTGTAAGTGACACATATGAAATGAAAACTAAGAAATTTTTTTTTCTTTTTCTTTTTCTTTTTTGAGATGGAGATTCACTCATGTTGCCCAGGCTGGAGTGCAATGGTGCGATCACAGCTCACTGCAACCTCCACCTTCCAGGTTCAAGCAATTCTCCTGCCTCAACCTCCCTACTAGCTGGGATTACAGGCATGTGCCATCACACCCAGTGAATTTTTGTATTTTTAGTAGAGACGGGGTTTCTTCAGGTTGGTCACAGTGGTCTCCAACTCCCAGCCTCAGGTGATCCACCTGCCTCGGCCTCCCAAAGTGTTGGGATTACAAGTGTGAGCCACCTCGCCTGACCAAAAACTAAGAAATTTCTTGGATTTCTGGCAGAAATGTATCCAACTTGAGCAAAAAAGATCAGCAAGAATGAAGAATTTTAATACATTTTTGAAATAAGAAAAGGTATTGTTCCCTTTGGCAGTAGACAAAGTCTACTTCCATTGACTATAGTCAGTTATACTCTATTTATTAAGCATAGTGCGAACTTGTGAGAATGTAGATCTGTCCGTTTAAGGCCCAAAGAGCTTCAGCGAACAGTCTCCAACAGGCTTATGATGGATTGGGATGCAAATTAACTGTCACTAGATGGCGCTGTAGAGCAATTAAGCTTGGTTGCTCAAAGGTGATTCTAAACATTTTTCTAAAATTAGATTATTTTCATATGAGCGTTTTGCACAGGCATAGGCAGTTTTGTGAACCAAAAATAGTGTACCTATGTTCACCAGGGTTTTTGCCCTCAAACAGCTGGTGTGGCAAGTATGAGAGACCTTGAGAACAAGTGGACCAGGAGGCATAGTAGGCTTAAAGGAAGGTAACTGAACACAAATCAAGGTCAGGTTCAGTAGCTGGCTGGGATCACTAATGGTCACGGAGAAACTATGGTCCGAGGTCAGCTTGTCAAACTTAAGGCTAGCATCGCTAAAATGAAAACTATGAGCTAAATACTGCAAAAATAGAGCATTAAAAGGCTATAGTTTGATATCCTTATTTGTATCTGAGGTTCTGATAGTATACCTGATGTACTATCTAGTTCACGAAAACAAGACTGGTTAAAATTATACCTTTTCAAGTCTTACTTTGGATTAGTATTTTCACTTTCTAAAGGGCATTTAAGGGATCCACACTATTATATAAAAAAATTGTATTTGGGATTTGGTAGAGCATTTTTTTGGAAATAGTAAGGAGAGAGGGGTGAAGCAAAGAAAGAAGTTGATTTTATATACAGATATTAAGGAAGGTTATAAAGAAAGAAGAGAAAGTGCAGGCCACATTGAGACATTTGACTCACATTATAGTGCTGTAAAACTAGTCGATTCAGCTCATTGCCTTCAATCTCCTCAATCAGTACAGCCTTGCCAATTTTTAAACCAGCCAGCAGAGAGCAAGAATGACTGGACGGCTGTGCTGCGATCCATTTATTGTACTACACAGAGCTATAGCTAGATTCCTACCAAGCCATAACATCAAGAAGGAACAGATTGCACTTGACCTGTAGAGGAATGGCTTTTGATGTGGACTTAGATGGAGATAAAGGAAGTCAGCTGCTATGGCGCTAGCATTAGAAATGGTGGGATATATAATATAATAGTGTAGAAATGGTGGGAAAAGGAAACACTCTAACAATCTGGAATAAAGAAAAAATGGAGATAAGATATTTACAAGGTTAAGAAATGAAGAGGAAATATAAAGGAACTTAAAAGGAAATTATTCCTTGGCTTCAGGAAATTAACTATGGATTCTTTCCTTGTTATTTGGAGCCTTAAATAGTAAGAGATGTCTGTGGTGTGTGGAGAGGAACGTCTGTTTTATTGTGTTATGTGGCAACTCAGGACACTTGGCACTCAAAGGCATAACATTTCAGTAATCTGGACCTTGGAACCCCTGTAGGTTTTAGTATTGTAATCTTCAGTCTCTACAAAGTTGACCTCAACTGAGTCATTGATACTTTATTAATGATTTTTCATTATTTTTAGATTATTAGAATTCAACTTTGAGTTATAAAATTCCTATTTCAAGCATCTTCTTAAAATTAACTAAGAGCAAATGTGTATAATTCTTAGGTATCACCTCTAAAGTCAAGGTTCAGGTGGTAATTCAGTTAAAAAGTCAGTTCCTGAGTATAATGATACAGCGAAAATGTTATTGCTGTTGCTGCTAGAATGAGAATCCCATCTGAGGAAGGCTTTGCTGAGCTCATGTGACACTTAAAAAAAAAATGAGGCTACACCCTGAGGAAGAAGTGGACCACTCATCCCAGTGCCTCCCCATCGTGACAAGGGATAGGGGATGGGAGTTTGGGGTGTTTCAGGAAGGTGCTAGAAGGAGAGGATGGGGTGCTGGTGAGAGGGTGGAAAGGGACCCCTCCTGGGCCTGGTCAGATCTGTACTCATGATTCTCAGAGCATGATACGCTAAGTATGAGTAGGTCCTTTGGGAAAACCCTGAAAGGGCTGAGCCCTGTGTCCAGCTAGCATGTTTGAATTCAGGGGAAAAGATTATCATGAGAAGTATGATGTTGGAATTGTAACATTTATTTAATGCAGTCATTTAAAGCTGACAACAGGTCACCCAGCTGGAGAGCAGCAGATCCACCACCCCACACTCACCCTGGCAGAGTGGAAAAAGCAACTCTTGAACAATGAAATGAGTGAATGTGGAGATGAGTGAGGCCTCCACCCCTGCAACTCACCTTCTGTATCTGTATGCCCCCCGATGGCCCCTTATAGCTGGGCCCTCCCCAAAGGGTTAAATGAACTGAGTGGCTGATAAATTACCCCCTCAGTTGCCTTCTCTGTGAGATGAGGAACTAATGGGATCTCTCCTGTGAGGTGTGATGATAATTCACATAAAGCCCTTAAACTATTACTGGTTGTATATGGTGGAATATAGAATGTATGTTAGTTATATGTTAATCTTATCCTCAAAAACGACCTATTCTAATACTCTGTGCAGTAGCAACAGATGAAGGAAACATGACTTTCAATTTTTAAATTTTCCTTAGCCTGTGCTTCATGATTGTGAAAAGGCACCAACTCTGGAACTTTCAAAATCCTTGGTACCTTAATGTCTAGAGAGGCCCAGAGGTCCCACTGCTGTGCAGTTCACCCTCCAGCAACAGGCACTCTGACCAAATGCCAGGCATTAAAATATTCCAGGAAAGACAAAGACTAGAGCCAAAGTAGAAAGAAATCAAGAGAAGAAAAATCATTTGAGTGACACACAGTTATAATTAAATAACACAGTACTAAAACCAAGCATTTTTTTGTTGCACCCTCTATGAGTAATATTTGTTTCTTGAAACTTTAAAAATATTTAGGGCAAAAAGAAATGATATGCATGACAACCAGTTAAAGTCATACATTTAGGACAAAAATGATAAAATATTAAAATGAAAGAAATAAATGTTATAACTGAAATACTGAGATTCTGTGGAGATGAATTATTCAAAGTAGGAAACACATGCGACCTCCAATCTATTATATAATGGGGGGAAAGGATGGTAGAGTTCAAGCATAAAGCAATGTCAAGAGATGAGGAAATGACAGCAGGTAATGCTTAACAATATTCTAACGTTATGCTTAGATTTAAAGAAAGGGACTTCGGAGAAAGAAGAGGTAGTTTGGCTAGTGTAAAATGGTGACTAGGGGCTTTTCAATCAGAACACCTAAGTAGTCAGGATAGACTAAGTTATGCTGCAGTAACAAACAACCCTAAGGTTCAATGGCTTCAAGCAGCACAGTTTTATGTCTTGCTCATAATATATGTCTATCATGAGTTGATAAAGATCTCTGTTCACTAGTCACTTAGGGATAGGAGTTCTGATGGTACAGCCACCATCTTAAAATTTGCCAGTCTCTGTTCTAGAGGGAGCCCAGGGTTGCAGATCATGTAAAATATTAGTGTCCAGAAATGACTCATGTGAGTTTTACTCAAACTCCCCGTTCAGGACTACTTCAAGGGGGCCAAAAAGAACAATTTTACCCTGCAGGCAGAAGTAGGGAAGGAACAACAACAACAAAAAGATTTGGAGAATAACTCCAGTGGTTCCCGTGCAGCTCCACACGGCACTCCTTGGAAGGAAAACCTGTTTGTCTGGGGGCTTCATGTACTTTGTTCATGAGAAAATCAGCTCCTGACCCTAGCACGTAACATGAGCAGGATATTTGTGTCTAAGATGTTCATAAATTTAGGGTGATTTTGAGGAAAGCATTGTAGTTTTAATTTTAGTATTAATTGCCAAGCATGTAACAGAAGTCCAGTAGGCTGTGGGGACAGACAAGGGTCTTTGCAATTGACTATCTTCAGAGTCTTGAACCCAAATGCCTACAAGAGCCAAGGCAGGAAATGTGTGTGAATGGGGAAGTCCGGGAGGTGTGCAAGAGGGAGTTGTCACAACAGGGTGCACTGAGGGTACGAGTCCTCCTGAAGGGAGTGACTGCTTCTCAGCACCAGCAAAGGGCCAGCATGAGGGATTATGAGATGAATGTGGCCAGATTTTCTGACTTTTTAAGAGAAGCCAGACAGATGTAGTTGGTTGTTTCTTAGTTTTTGGTTTCTTTTCTAATTTTTAGACATAAAATCTGGTTTTTAAACCTTGGTTTCAAATTATAAAAAATTTAAAACACCATTTTGAGCCAATGAAACATGGCTATAGCATACCAGTTTATGACAATTTTGCAGTGTCTTTTCTCACCCCTTTCCCCTAACCCTCATTTCCCCAGCAGCAGAAGAACCATTTATTTGGTCAAGGTCCAACTCAGAAACTCAGTATGTAGAGCAGATGTATGTGGGGAACTGTTCTGGTTGAAGCAGAGTGAGGGCCTGGACCCTAAAATTCTGCTGTTTCCTTTCTTCTCCCAGAACTTAAGAAGCACAGTTTGAAAACCACAGAATGAGTGGAATGCAGGCCTCTCTTTCTTCAGGTGAGGATTCAGACCTGCATACCATACCAATCAGAGCCTATCAGTCCAGAAGTGCTGCCAGAGCACCAGCAGTCCCACAGAATACATTCATCCACATACTGACCACAGTGCCCACCAGAGTTCCCCGTGTAGCCAGAGGTGCACTGGAGCCTCTGTTAGACCTCATCATGAAATGTACCCTGAAAAGACTCTTGTGCAGGACACCCTGCTGGCAACATGTGGCGTGAAGGGTGCAGAGGTTGCCTTCTCCAAGGAATCATTTCCTAAGATGTACATTTCCATCTTGGCAGGCTCAGAGACAAACACTCAGGTGCTGTGCTCCAAAGCAGTTAAATTAATAAACTAAGAGGAATAACATCTTGGGGAGAATTTGTGCAGTGAAACATGGAAAGTGTGAGTGGCAGGACAGACCCTCAGCAGGGTTGAGAAGGAGTTACATTAAATCCTGGGTGTATGGTAGTTTGAATAACTTAATAGTTCAGCATTAGCATTGCCTTGCAAAAATTCTATGTATCTGCACCCCTACCTTTCAAGTCTAGAAATAGATAGATTTCTATATATGCACACATTATATATATATAATATAAAGTAGATACACACATGTTTTATTTTATTTTATAATTTCAACTTTTATTTTAGATTAAGGGGTACATGTGCAGGTTTTTCCTGGGTATACTGCATGATGCTGAGGTTTGGGGTATGATTGATGCCATCACCCAGATACTGAGCATAGTATCCAATAATTTTTCAACCCTGGCCCACCTCCCTCCCCCATCTAGTAGTCCCGGTGTCTATTGTTGGCATCTTTATGTCCATGAATATCCAATATGTAGGTCACACATATAAGTGATAATATGCAGTATTTAGTTTTCTGTTCCTGCATAAATTCACTTAGGATAATGGCTTCTAGCTACATCCATGTTGCTTCAGAGGACACGATTTTTTTCCCCTGTTTTATGGCTGCATAGTATTTCATCATGTACATGTACCACGTTTTTAAAATCCAATTCACCACTGATGAACATCTAGGCTGATTTCATCTTTTTGCTGTTATGAACAGGTTGCAACGAACACATGAGTGCATGTGTCCTTTCGGTAGAATGATTTATTCTCTTTTGGATATGGGATTACTGGGTTGAATGACAGTTCTGCGTTCTTTGAGAAATCTCCAAACTGCTTGCTACAGTGGCTTAACTAATTTACATTCTCACCTACAGTGTATAAGTGGTCCCCTTTCTTGCAGTCTTACCAGCATTTGTTGTTTTTTGACTTTTTAGTATTAGCCATTCTAACTGGTGTGAGATGGTATAACCTTGTGGTTTCGATTTGGATTTCCCTGATGGTTAGTGACATTGAGCATTTTTAAATATGTTTGTATATCTTCTTTTGAGAAGTGTCTGTTTATGCCTTTTGCCCATTTTTTTAATCGAGTTATTTGTTTTTTGCTTGTTGAATCAAGTTCCTTGTACATTCTGCATGTTAGACCCTTGTCAGACACACAGTTTGTGAATATTTTCCCCCATGCTGTATCTGTTTACTCTGTTGATTGTTTCCTTTGCTGAGCGGAAGCTCTTTAATTTAATTAGGAGCCGTTTGACAATTTTTGTTGTGGTTGCAATTGCTTTTGAGGACTTAGTCATACATTTTTTCCCAAAGCCCATGTCCAGAGTGATATTTCCTAGGTTTTCTTCTAGGATTCTTGTTATTTAAGGTCTTACATTTAAATCTTTAATCCATCTTGAATTCATTTTTGTATACAGTGAAAGATAAGGGTCCAGTTTCATTCTTCTTCATATGGTTGGCCAGTTATTTCATTACCATTTATTGAACACAAATTCCTTTCCCCATTTCTTGCTTTTCTCTACTTTGTCAAAGATCAGACAGTTGTAGATGTGCAGCTTTATCTCTGGGTTCTCTATTCTGTTCCATTGTTCTAGTCTGTTTTTGTACCAGAACCATGCTGTTTTGGTTACTGTAGACTTACAGTATAGTTTGAAGTTTGGGAATGTGATGGCTCCAACTTTGTTCATTTTGCTTAGGATTGCTTTGGGGATTTTGGCTTTTTGGTTCCATATGAATTTTAAAATATTTTTTCTAGTTCTGTGAAAAATGACATTGGTAGATTGATGGGACTAGCACTGAATCTGTAGAATATTTTGATCAGTATGGCTATTTTAACAATGTTGATTCTTCCAATCCATGAACAAATGTTTTCCATTTGATTGTGTCATCGTGATTTCCTTTAGCCGTATTTTGTAGTTCTCCTTGTAGAGATTTTCACCTCCTTCACTGGATGTATTCCTAGGTCTTAGGTTTTTTTTGCAGCTACTGTAAATGGGTTTGCATTTTTAATTTGGTTCTTAACTTGAATGTTATTGGTGTTTAGAAAGGCTGAGTTTTATTTTAAAATCAAGGATACACATTACTTAGTTTTAAAATTCAGCTATGAGTAAGTAGAAAAAAAAACTTTACTCTTAATTATGTAATCTGGTGGGTCAGCAAATTATGGTCTGTGGGCCAAATTCAGCCCACCACCTGTCTTTGTCATTAAGGTTTTATTGGAATGCAATCATGCCCCTTCACTTATGTGCTGCCCATGGCTACTTTCTTGTTAAAATGGCAGACGGAGTAGCTGCAACACAGACTGCATGGCTCACAAAGTCAAAAATACTTACTATGGATTGGGTGCTGTGGTTCGTGACTGTAATCCCAGCACTTTGGGAGGCTGAAATGGGAGGATCTTTTGAGCCCAGGAGTTCAAAATCATCCTGGGCAACACAGTGAGATCCCTGTTTCTACAAAATAAACATAAAAATAAACTAGCTGAGTGTGGTGGTACATGCCTGTGTTCCCAGTTACTCAGGAGGCTGAGGGTAAAGGATTGCTTTAGCCCAGAAGGTCAAGGCTGTAGTGAGCTGTGATCATGCTACTGTATTCCAGCCTGGGTGACAGAGCAAGACTTTTCCTTAAAACAAATAAATAAAATAAAATAAAACAAAATACTATTAGTCCCTTTATAGAAAAAGTTCGCTTACCTCTTACCCAATCTCACCAACTAAAGATCATCGTTATTAGTTGGCATATTTTCTTCTCATATTTTTCTATATATAGACATATATTGGAAAAAATGAAATCATAGTCTATTTAGTGCCCACAATTCTGCAAATAATGAAAATGCTCTATATCTGCACCATCCAACATAATTATTGAATACTTGAAATGTGCCTTGTGTCACTGAGAAACTTAATATTTAATTTTATTTAATTATAATCAATTAAAATTTAAATAGCCACGTGTGACTAGTGAATGTCACTATGAACAGAACTTTCTTGAAATATTTGCTTAATATTTTAGGATCATTTCTTCAAATCATTAAATATTCCTTATGAAACCCTTTTTATTAGTGTATAATATTATAATGTATGAATGAGTCATCATTTACTGAGCCAAGCACCTAACACTGACACTTCGTTCCCAGTTTTTCACTGTTATAATTCAATTCCATGATGAACATTTCTGTGCTTGCAAATATTTGCACATGTCTACAATTATTGACTTAGGATAAATTTCTAGATGCAGAATCATTTGATAAAGGAACATAAGTATTGTTCAGAGTTTTGAAATATATCATAAAATTGCTAGAGATCCTTTCATTCTGCCTATTTGATAGCAATACAAGAAAGTGCCTATTCCCCATACTATTCTGTGTATATTTTTAAGAATTGTCTTGAAAAGGGTCTCTCCCTTATCTGTTCCATCTGGACTGTCAAAGGGATAACTGAGTAGGATACTTTATGAAGACTCATCAGTGAGTTGAGGAAGATGGGGACTGAGATCAGAATGGAGCATTTTCCACTGAGGTTGTCTACACAATCAAGGCCTTGGGCCACTCGATTAATTTGCCTGATCACTTCTAAATTTAGTACTGTGGGCATAGTCCTTATGCTGTGGCAGGTCTTGACATTGAAATATTCTTGCTTGGGGGTAATGAAGACTTAAATGGCCGTGTGTGGGGAAAAATGAAATAGTAATGTAAATGGTGGGGGTGGGAGTGGTGGTGAGTTGGGTGGGGATGGGGATGGCAGTAGCTCCTTTCCATGCTCCCACCTTCTATCCCCCAGGACAGAAGATTTAAGAAACAGTCAACAGAGAAATAAAGGAATGGAAGAACAACCCATGCGCGGTGGCTCACTCCTGTAATCCCAATGCTTTGGGAGGCCGAGGCAGGCGGATGACGAGGTTAGGAGATTGAGACCATCCTTGCTAGCACGGTGAAACCCGTCTCTACTAAAAATACAAAACATTATCCAGGCATGGCGGCACACAGCAACCAGGCTGTTGTCCCAGCTACTGGGGAGGCTGAGGCAGGAGAATCGCTTGAACCTGGGAGGTGGAGGTTGCAGTGAGCCAAGATTGCACCACTGCACTCCAGCCTGGGTGACAGAGCAAGACTCCATCTTTAAAAAAAGAAAAAAAGGAATAGAGGAACAAGGCCACGGGAAGTGAATCATAAGCTCAGGTACCAACCACAAGTGGTGTCAACAACAGTAAGATGTGGGGGATAAGAGCAGGGTCTTCTGGTGAGAAAAACATGAAATTGAATTTTACACTGCTGACTCATCATGCACCATGACTAAGTGGCTTTATCTCTCTGGGCTTCAATTTTCTCAAGAGAATAATAATAGTTTTTTATGTCTAAGGATTGTCAAAAATAATCAATGTGAAAACTTCAGCATAGGGCCTGGCTCATATACATGGACAAGTGAGGGCCACTGATAGGTTTAGGACCATCTTTCTCTCACGCTGAAAACCAGGGGGCTGCCTTCTCCTGCGTGCTGGCCCATCCACTCCCTCATAGAAAGCATCACCACCGACAGGCCAGTTCCCTTGGCCTGGTGCACAGCCTGGCTATAGTGTATGTATTGCTCAAAGAGGACAGCCCTTCTCGTAATGTGCTATACACTATACCCAAGCATTCCTGAAAGTTAGTGACCTCCCATTTAGCCTGGCCTGGGCTACCTGCCACTCTCATGATTTGGGGGTAGAGGTGATTTTCTCCTTGTCTGCCTTAATAATTACTCTCTTCCCAGTAACTGATTGGAATGGGTCAGATCTTCCCAAGGCTGCCTATGCCTGCAGACATTTTCCCACCTATGCTTGTTCTTTGTCTCTAAAATGTACCAGTTTTGACTTTTTTTTTTTTTTTTTGTAATTTAGAAGCTCTGATCTCTACCATCCAAGGCAGGGGCAGCGCTGTTGCATGTCTGTTGTGTAACACAGAGAGAAAGAGAACCCATTAGTCAATTTGTAGGTGACTACGTTCCTCTCCGGCTCTTATGGTTCTTTCTCTGATTCCTTTAAAATAAACAAAGGCTAAAAGTGACAAAAAACTCCCAAAGGGAAGAATAAAGCCAGTGTGAAAGACCATCAAAGGCAGGCTCACTGAATTTATAAAAGCAGGGAACCCCTCCTACCCTGTCACCATCTGTGCCCACCCTTGACTCTATATGCACACTTCTTTTTTAGCCAATGCCTCAGTTAGCACAATGCTAACATTTCAGGGAAGGCTTGGATGATTTTTCTTTAGGAAACGATGGTCAACACTATTCAAAAACCAGACAAGCCAAAGCTGTTTCTTGAATTGGTGATATATTTGCAAGATGAAATTACACAATTCAGACATGCTTGGTATGAACACAGAAAATCTTCTGCTATTCTGTTCAAGGGTTGGAAAATGAAGAAGTCATTTAGATATTTACCAACTTCACAGTGGTTGCTGAAAGCGCCAGCCAAGTTTTTGAAATAAAAGAAGAGATGGCCATGTAGCTCACAGGAGAAGCAACTGCAACCCAGCTGAAGTATTTCAACAGCTGGTTTCATTACCAACAAGAGAAAGCTGACTCTTTTGTGGAGTTCAGAAAGTGAGTGGAAAGGTTACATTTTCATAACGATGTGCGTGGGCAGGGCGTGCAACAGCAGTCCTTGCTGGCTTCAGAAGAGGCAGAAATCTTGAGTGTAGACATACTTTTAAGTTCCAGCACGTAGATCCATGGTCATGGTCGGGTGGCTCCAAAATGCCTGCCTTAATGAAGACGCTCCCAGGCCTACACACAGCAACAACCATGAACCTTCAAGGGGGTTCTTTTGTTGGTGTCCTTATCCACCACATCTGTATTCTCTTGACCTAACATATTTCCTAATGAAACAATACGTTCACATGTGAAACTAATTATGATAGAGCTATAGCGTTGCCTGCTTTTTCTACAATTGAATTACTGAGACTCAGCCTGAATTCTAAAAATCTCTTCTTGAGTCATTAGGGGAGGAAAATGAATCATATGTGTTGTGAAGCTTAGACATCATGGTCTCCCTGTGTTGTCACCAGTGCAAAGAGTGACACACTCCTGGAGTAGTGGGTGGACCTGTGAGTTGAACCTCAACTAAACCTTTAAAAGAGCCCCTATGGGCCAGGCATGGTGGCTTACAAAGTGTAATCCCAGCACTTTGAGAGGCTGACGCAGGTGGATCACAAGGTCAGGAGTTCGAGACCAACCTGGCCACATGATGAAACCCTATCTCTACTAAAAATACAAAAATTAGCTGGGGATGGTGGTGCATGCCTGTAGTCTCAGCTACTCGGGAGGCTGAGGAAGGAGAATCACTTGAACCCTGGAGGTGGAGGGTGCAGTGAGCCGAGATCGGACCACTGCACTCCAGCCTGGGCAACAGAGCAACAGAGCGAGACTCCATCTCAAAAAAAGAAAAATAGCCCCCATGGAACACAGAACTCAAGATTCTGACTCAATTGGTCTTGTAGCTAAGGTGCCTGCAAAGTCTAAGAGTCTACATCGAGTGTTTGCCTTTTTCAGGTATGACTTCCTTGAGAAATTGTAATGTATGTCATGTCTTGGACATTCTGGGCATTCCAAATCATGAAATAGGAAGTCCAGATTATTCTGAATGGCTGTATTTACCTCATCTATTTCAACTGATATATCAACATACATGTTGCTGAAAGTGGAGCTTTGGGAGCTACTGCTCTAAACACAAATTAATGATAGAAGGTACTGACTCAAAGCATCATGTGGTAGAAAACCCCAAATGCTTTTCTCAAGAACTATATATGAACTGTATGCACACACACTTGTGTGTGTTTGTATGCTCATAAACGTTAATAAATTGATATTGGGTAATACAATGAACATTCACTTCATTGGAGGCCCACGTTACACTAGGATTTTCCCCTAATGATGTTTCAGAGCAGGATGTTTTTGCCCAAAATACAACACACAATTAAATTCTACTTTTTTCTAGTAGTATGCTAAATGCACCATGGGGGACACAAAATAATTAACCCCAAATCCCACCCTCAGGATATTTACAGCTTATTAAGAAAAAACATGTTTTTCCCAATAACAGAGAATTCAAATACAGCAGGTCCCTGTGTTTGTTGTCAAAAGTAGAAAGAAAATTGTACCCTGCCAGAACACATCATTATTAGTGTAAAATACACAAACAGATGCCAACATGCTAAACTTAATTTAAAATCTCATGGCATTAGACATCCCTTGTTTGAAGAATAAACTGAATCAAAGAAAGATTGAATGACTTGCCCAGGGTCACACAGCTCTGATGATATCAGAACCCAGCGTACTGACGTCCAGGTGGAGAATTATAGGCAAACTGAGAGTTCCTGGTTGCGTTGGGTCAGGTCCTTTATGGCTCTATAATGCTATGACTCTCTGAGAATTCTGTGACCATGCTGCCACTCTCCTGACATTCTTTTAATTAATAAAATCACTCAGCTGAACAAAAATAATGGTTTCATTAAGATGCAGAAAATGCCACATTTAATCACTAAAAATGGCACAATGTATCATTCACCTTAGGGAAATTTTTATATTTAAATATGCAGTATAAAGATATTTTAGATAATTAGCAACAAGGAAAGACAGCTAATCCATTATTGCATAATATTTGATTATCTGTTAACTTCGACCACGTAATTGAACACATAGCCAACGACGGTTACTTCCTGGCACTAAAACCCAGGTAGATACTGCTCTGTTTTCACTCTGCCATTCTAGTCATTTCTAAGACGAATTTCCTTTTCTTTGGAAGGAGGTTTTAAACTGAGCATTCAATGTCACGTTGTTACCCACCAAAAAGTACTCTCTGTAAGTGCTTCCTGAAGAAGGCAAGGTTGAAGCGAACCCTTTCAAATCAATGCATGGCGCTTTGTTAGCATTTGCTGAGTGTCCAGCTCTAAGCTAGGCTTGTGAGGTAAGAAAAGAAAGTTTGTGCCTGTTTTTTTATCACATGGGGCCCGTTGCCTTTGCCTGCCTTCCAGGACTTGGTTGCTGAATCCTGGGAAGTCTGTAATTATATTAGATGAGATCGGGCGTGTTCAGGGTGGTATGGCCGTAGACTGTAATTATATTAGAAGATGGGATCGTTAGTGATAAAATGTGGTGTTTGTATACATAGTGCTCCAAAACTTTGTTTCAATGCCCTTTCCCACACAGTGTCTCAATAACCCTAAGGTAGGCAGGAAAAAAAATGTTACCGAGGCTCAGAAAATTTAAATGGCCTGCCTGAAATCTGACAAAGGCAGATCCAACTCCCTTCCTCATGAGGAAGGACTCGTAAAGAGCATGCTCAATTCAAGGTTCCTTTGGCCTGGGAAATCCTGCTCCTGTCCACCTGCTGCCTTCAAGACTGGATCTCTGGGAATATCTGCGTATCTGACATGCGTCCTGGCCACATCTTAGCCCATAGTGCTCATGCACCTGCTTAGTCTCTAATCTTTCTTTTGGTGCTTTGATATGTTAACCATGGGCTACCTTACTCCCTCCATTTTATTTTTGGATACATTGAAGAAAACAGCTTAAAAATGATGAACTATAAGACTTTTATGTTGATTCTTTCTTCTCAGTCCCAAGCTTTGCCTATACTTCAAAACAGGTCTCTGTGGACAAAGAAAAATAATATCAATGTCTTACTGGGCATCTAAAGTGCTAGGCATTATGCTAAGAACACTGAATGTTTTTAACATTGTCTCAGGATGGGGACTGAAGGGCTTTAAACCCAGGCAGTCTGACTCCAGAACCCAAATGTCAGCTGTGACACTGTCATTGTCTCCCACAATGCCATACTTGCAAGTTTTGTGTAACGTAAGCATTTAGAAATCTCTTTAAAATTATGAGATTCTGGGTTTTCTTCTGTGGCACAAACACGAACTAAGAACATACCTAATGAACAGCTGCAATTGATATTTTCATCTTAATTAGAGACTAAATGTCAAAGAAACTGTTCTATTTAACATGATTTATGATGTCCTAACTTTTCCAGTAGTTCATTTCAAACAGATTTCGTGAATAGTAGGAGAAAACAGTACCACAGTAGCTTTTAAAAGTATGTGTGGGAAATTAACTAAAAATATTAAAAAGATCACTCACCCACTGTTAGCCTTTATTTTTTACCCCAAAATAACAACATGAGCAAATGAGTTTTTTTCTTTTACCTTTGTGGTACTTTCCTCCTTGAAAATAAGCCCACTAATAAGGAGATATAAAAGGAAAATATAGGTGTCTCAAGACAAATTATACTAAAATTTTTAAAAAGAAACAGTTTTATCAAAACAAGTTTTCAAATAAAAAATAATTACCAAATGAACATATTAGGGGAGTGTAGCCATTAGGCATGTTTTTATTATGCAATAATTTATCCATGAACAGTTTCTATTTCACATCCATATTACAGTGTTTTTTTTTTCCCCCAGTCACTGGGAGTGCTCAAGCAGAGTTGATAAACACTCATCAATCTGGAAAGTTCCAGAAGGGATTCTGCAGAGAGTAGAAAGTTGAAATCTTAGACGAAAAGGTCCCTTCTAATTCTAACATTCTATAATTTCCACCTTAGGCAACTGGCATAGGGTGAGTATCCTCAGGGACTTGATTCCGTAGTGAAGGTGGGAAGCGGTGGTGGGCTATCGTGGGCTCTGGAACCAGCCTGCCTGGTTTTGCTGTTGGACTTGACCACTTAATTGCTGTGAAACTTGAACAAGTTAGGTCTCCCAACTGTACCTCAGTTTCCTCATCCGTAAATGTTGATATGAATAATACCAATCTCATAGAGTTGTTGTGAAGATTACAGGAGTTAATGTAAGTAAAGTGATTTTTTTCACTGGGGGGTAAGTGCTGTGATCAGCTTCTATGCTGGACACTATGGGGGCTGGGAGAAGGCCACCTGACCTAGCCTACAAGGGACAGGGAAGACGTCCAGGCGGAGGTGAAAACTTCACTTAGACTTGAAGCAGGTATTAGGTTGATGAAGTAAGTAAGCCAAACAAAACAAAACACAATGAAGAAAAATGAAACCTCAAGAAGATTAGACTAAGAAATGTTTTCATTCCTTCCAGAAACTTTGAATTCCCTGTTACTGGGAAAAACATGGTTTTTCTTAATAGGCCGTAAATACCCTGAGGGTGGGGGGAGGGTTTGCAGTTAATTATTTTGTGTCCCCCATGGTGCCTTTCAATCCTGTGGTTCCAGCTATTCGAGAGGCTGAGGCAAGAGAATTGCTTGAACCTGAGAAGCGGAGGTTGCAGTGAGCTGAGACCGTGCCACTGCACTCCAGCCTGGGTGACAGAGCAAGACTCTGTCTCAAAAAAAAAAAAAAAAAAAGCCCCTATGGAACACAGAGCTCAAGATACTGACACCACTGGTCTTATACCTAAGATGCCTGGAAAGTTTAAGTGTCTACATCGAGCGTTCTCCTGGTTCTGCCACTTACTAGCTATGTGACTTTGGGTAAGTTACTTAAACTCTCTGAACATCAATGTGGTCATCTCTGGGACAGGGTCCTGATCTTATTGTGTTGTTCTGAGAATTAAAGAATCAAGGTATGTCCACCTCATAACCCAGTATCTCACACGGGCTTATTTTGAATATTGGTGATATTAAATCACTTATACTAAAACATAGTAAAAGAGGAAGTAATGATTTGTTGAATTTAGAAGAAATAATGAGGATAGCCAAAAGCAGCGCCACAAGCTCTGTATTTAGGCTCATGTGTCCATTCTTGCTAGAGCCACTAATTCAGAGCTGGGTGGAGAATAGCTGCCACTACATTCTATCTAATGATATGTCTATTGGCGGGTGGTGGGGGGAGGCTATTGGTAACTCACCTTGTCTAGTATCCTCCTGTTATAATACAAAGCTCCAGCCCAAACTGAAAATTTAAAGTACAATTAGCCAGATCCACCTTCTCAATGACTATGACATTTAAAGCATTCACAAAAGTGAAATTCAAATTATTGACCATGTGCAATTTCACCTTAATATAAAGATGAAGCAAAACAGGAGAAGGAAAGGCAGTCTATAATAAAAGCTACCATTTGTCACAGGCCTCCTATGAGTTAGGTACTCTTTATTTGCTATTTCTAATGCACATTGCAACTTACAAGGCTGTTCTGTTCTCATTCACAAATGAAGCACCCATGGTACAATTGGTGACTTCACAAAGGTCCCAAAGCTCCTAGGTGGGAAGCCGCCAGAAGGCAGATCTGACTCTAAAACTGCTGTATGCATGCCAGGCTAGTACCCCTCTCAATCTGGGACCAGAAAGGAGAGGTACCACCTATGGTCAAGGAGCTCCCACATCCCTAGGGGTGCCATTCTTCTTCCTTCTGCCTCCGTGATGTCACCACTACAATGTTGTCATATCATAAACTGTTCTTGTAAGTTACAAAATTTTCCAGAGAAAAGAAGAGAAAGGCCTACCCAAAACATGGGAAAGGAAAAAACTAATCTGAACTCCTCAGAGGCAAGTGAAGTTAAGAACCTGACCTTGGATGGGGGTATCCTACCCCAGCGGTGGCCTTAGTCATGTTATACTTCTTCTTTGCAACTGATCCCTGATACAGACACAGCCTAATTGAAAAGTGAAGGAGTTATTTGGTTGTGAGGTGTATTAACTTCTTAGGTGAAGTGGAATACTTTCAAAAAAAAAAAAGGTGAATTTTAAAAATCAGAGACCTTGATTCAAATCTGGTTTTACCACTTAATAGCTGTGTGGTTAAGCCTCATCTATTTATGTTCTAAATGAAATTAGTAGTATTTACTTCACTTTTCTCATCTCTAAAATGATGATAATAATACCTATCTTCTAGGATGATGGTGAGGATAAAACAAGAATAAACGCCAGTATGTAAAAAATAGTCCCCAAAGTTACGTACTGATACTTTTCTGTGATTATTTTAATTAGCTGCAGTATAGCATTCTTACATGAAGTACCTGGAGGTGGTAAATAATGAATACACAGCAGCTATTGTTATTAACAGGGCACATTTTTATATTGGTGGGTCTGCTGGTGGAAATGAATGGGATAGGAAAGAGAAGAAATCCTGCGTGTGACGGTAAATAAATGCAAACGTAAAACCCAAAACAACAATAAGAAAGCAGAGGTGGAAGAAAAAGAATCACAGCTTGAGTCAACCAACTTGTTACCAGAATTTAGTTATTAAAATCTCTACAGTGTAAATTTAGCCTTTAGAGATTTAATTTTTTTGACTTTTTCTTTTTGTTTTTGTTGTTTTCTCTTTTTTTCTTTTGTTTTTCTTTTATTTCTACCAAAGTCCACTTTGAAGATTCCAGTCTTCACTGGACAAGGAAGAAAGGAAAAGAAATTTAAATTTTTATTTAGTTAGTTTTGCTTTTTGTAAAAGAAAAGAATCCGGTCAAGTTCTTAACTCCACTCGCCTCTGAAGAATTCCGAGTCGTATTTCTCTCTCCGTTTCTGGGTGATGCTTTGTCTATGTCTGTGGTAGAGGGGAAATGGGGAAGAGATGCCGCAGGTGTGATGAGGACCAAATTTAGAACGCTCTAAAGAGAGAGGGGAGGTTCCGGGGAGAGAGTCAGAGGCTCCTTGTGCAGTGATCCTTCTCCTCCTTGGAATGGTTTGTCCCTAAAAGCTACCCTGCGTCTTTCCTCTCAGGGATGCTAGCAGAGCTCAATTCCGTATGCACCCAAGCTCCCAAGCCACTGGGTCCGATGAGATGTCTGGAGCCCAGCAGCGTCAGCACGAGACACAGCGTGAGGACTCCTGAAACACCACATTCCCATGGCTGCAGCAGGGCAGCAGGTGGCTAGAAGGCACAGTGTCCCTGAAACTGTGGTCCCATGCAAGGAGTGTGGCCTCATCGTGGGTCACCTGACCTATGAGCAGGACGGAAAGAAGAATGCCAATTTGGAGGCAGATGTGGGAAGTTGGAGCGCTGTGGCAACCCAATGTGGAAATAGGGAGTTCTCTTCAGGCGCAATGCTCACAATTTATGTAAATCTATTGACCTACGTATATGTGTGTGTTTGTCTGGGAGCAGGGTGGAGCAGTGTAAGGTGGGTTCAGAAACTATATTAGTCGGGGCTGTCCAGGGAGATAGGACCAATAGGAGCTATATCTATACTGATATTGGTATTTATACAGATGTAAATAGATGAGAGGGAATTAATTAGGGGTCTTGGCTGAGAAGTCCCACCACAGGTCATCTGCAAGCTGGAGATCCTGGGATGCAGGTGGTGTGGCTTCAGGACACGTTCACAGACCTCAGAATCAAGGGAACATATCTGCTCTGAGGATGAGATGGGGGAAAAGCCTTCAGGCATTCGTTTAAAGGGAGGTGAGAGAGGAAGATGAAGAAGGGTTTTCCCAAATCACTGTTGCAACACAAGAAACGGAAAGGTGAGAAGAAGGACCCAAGCCCAGGCTTCAGGAGGAATAGGAGCAGGAAGAGGGGCGTGGGCCCGACCCTGAGAGCAGAGCAGGGCCATGGCCAGAGGAGGATGCCTGGGCAGCTGGCCTGCGCCTGAGCAGAGGTGGCTGAGGTCCAGGAGCCAGAGGAGAAGAAACAGCCTCGCACTGCTGCTCCTGGCTTGCCCAGAGGAACAAGGATGATTGGGCTGTTCCTGTGCACAGGGGACCACAGCTCTTGAATTTTCTGTGTCCGGAAGGAGGCAAGGGCTGAACTGGAGAGCCAGGCCCTTCATTTAGTGCCAGCATCTCAGGAAATGCTCTCTTCCCTTCGCAGAAGCCTCCGCCTGCTACTGTGATGATCTTGGACCAGAAGGGCAAACTCTGAACACTTAAAATCCCACCTGCAGCAGGACTGGCCACCTACGCTGTGAGACATCTGCAAAATAAAATGCTGCACAGTCCTACAACTGTCCGTCAGAGCCAGAAGTCCTGAGTGCCTAAGGGCTGCTGGTGTCAGTCCTGGAGTTTGAAGGTCATAGAGCCTGGAGTCCAAGGGCAGGAGGAGAAGAGTGTCCCTGCTCCAGGAGACAGAGAGAGAAATAAAATCACTTTATGTGTGTGTGTGTTGTTGCCTTTTTTATTCTTATCCGTGCCCCCACACTGAGGACAGGTCTTCCCCACTCAGTTTACTGACACACACTCCAGTCTCCTCTGGAAATCATCTCACAGACACACCCAGAAAGAATGCTTTACCACTTCTCTAAGTATTCCTTAATCTAGTCAAGTTGGCACCTAAAATACATCATCTTAGGGGACACTGCTATTTTTAAATCTACCTAGAATTTGCACCTCTTATTCTAGAGATTGAAACAGAATTCATTTTCAGGGAGACTATCCTTTTGATTGGAAAAACACTGATATAAGCTCTTTAGTTAAACAAAGATAAGGCCAGGCTTCTATTCTGGAAGAAACAGATTTAAGACAGAGCAAAGGTAAGCTGCTCATCAGAGATTTTTTTTTCTCTAATAGATTTTATGGCTTTCTCAGGAAAGAAGCGGGCCAGGGAACAGTGGAGACGGGTAGAGTGGTAATAAAACAGGGGGCTCATGGAGAAGAGGGGAAATGGATTTTAGCACCACAATGGCAGGCAGGAGGTTAAGAGCAGAGTTTAATTGCAAGGGTTCCTGCGATTATGACCAATCTGCTCTAGGAACAGGGACACAGAATCTTCTATTTCCCTCTTGGTGGTGCTTTGGTTTGGATGTTTGTCCCCCCAAAAAACTGATGTTGAAATTTGATCCTGGTGTTGGAGGTGGGATTTTATGAGAGGTGTTTGGGTCATGGGGGAAGATCTCATATGAATTGATTAATACTCTCAGAGGTGAGTGAGGGTCATGTGACCCAGCCTTGGCCAATCAGGTACCTCCCCAGGACTTTGCATTGGAAGCTAGTAAACCAATGGAGAGGAGTAGTGGAGAGTCTACTCTGAGGAGTGGGGTGGTGGGGTGGAAGGCAGCTAAAGCCTCCGGTTTCCTGGGGCAGGAGGGAGAGTAGGGTTGGTACCATTATTTAGTTTAGAATGTTTGGGAATTTGAGGTTTATTCGGGCAATAAATTCATTGGGGAAAATGGCTCTGAAGGATAAAGAGGAAGGGAGTAGGACTCAGTGGAGAGAGCCATTAGATTGCGAGACACGTCTAACAACTGTAGAAGGAGAAAGAGAAGCAAAGAATGGTGGGAAGAGCTTCAGACTGCCGCAGAATTCTGAGAAAATCTTGGCTTGGCCAATGGAGAGTCTCCAGGCAAAAGCTGCTGTGTTCATTTTCTATTGCTGCTGTCACAGATTACCTGACACTTTGAAGCTGAAAACAACATGATGATCACTCTGTATTATTTATCTGTAATTTGCTAAGAGGGTAGATCCTGAGAGTCTTCACCACACCAAAAAATAAAAAGAAAAAATAAGAAAGAATGGTAACTAGGTGAGGTGAGGGAAACATTGATTAGCTTAATTGTGGTGAGTAACACAAATCTATTATCTTACAATTCTGGAGGTCAGAAGTCTGAAATGAGTCTTAGTGCTAAAATCAAGGAACTGACAGGATTGGTTCCTTCTGAGAGTTTAGCAGAGCTGGGCCCTGTCCTTTTCAGCTTCTAGTGACTGCCAGCATTCCTTGGCCTGGGGCTGCATCACTGCAATCTCTGCTTCTGTCATCACCTCTCCTACTTCCCCCTCTGATCTCCTGCCTCCCTCTTATAAGGAATCTTGTGATTACACCAAGCCCTAAGTAAGTTGGGATACTCTTCCAAGATTGCATGTGCAAAGTCCCCTTTGCCCTATGAAGTGATGTTCACTGGTTTCCTGTGCTGGTGGCAAATGTAGGCTCTGATGTCCAGTGTCTAGTGCTATTAGCAGCAATGCCTATTGCTCATGTTCTTGTGGCATGATTTGTACTTGGTTCTGGATACCTAGATTCTCTCTTCTTCTATCTGTTTTCTGAGCCTTCTCAAAACTTCCTGGTATTTCTCTGAATTCCTTGGTCATCTTTTAATAAATTTCTTTTCTACTTAACTCAATCAGAGTCAGTGTGGCTGATAGTTGTTAGGTTTGGTGAAAACCTAATGGTTGTTAGGTTTGTTACTAAAAGGAAAAGGGAAATAATAGTTGCAAATTTAGTGACTATATTTTCCAACCTTACTTGTGGCCAGGCATGGCCATGAGACTAAATTCTCACCAGGGAAATGTGAGCAGGAGTGATGTGTCTAACCTCCACGTCAGTTCTTCAGAAGGAGCTCCCTTGCACACTCTTTCCTCCTTTTCTCCCATCTTCTGGGCTCAGCATGTACATGGTATTAGGGAGTCAGCTTGCTTCAGTGAATAAGAGCAACATTTAAGGAGATGACAGGGCACCAAGAAAGACGGAACCAGGCTGTCTGGATGATTTTATGGAGCAGAACCACCTTACCAAGTTTGTGGGCGTCTGTTCTTGTGGGTTGTTATGTGAGAGAGAAATAAGCCTCTATATTGGTTGTGCCATGGTATTGGGGATCTCTTTTGAAAGCCACAAGCCTATTCTAGGTTTATTATAACCTAATGAAAACAGACAATTTAAGCCTAATATTCCTGACTAGTTCAGAAATAAAAACCAGGAGTGATTCCAGCATCTCAGGGAAGGGGAAGAAGGAGGGATTCTGGGAGTAATTTTTGGGCATCAGGACAGTAAAATTTCAATAGTAATATTTAAGAATGAGAATTTGTTAGTCTATGACATGCAGGGGTAAGACAATGACGTCTAAGGGGTCCGAGTAGCCACTGCCACTGAATAGCATAGGTAGAAAGAGTCACAAGGAGACTATGGGGTGAAGTAATTAATACTAACAGTCATGAGTACCTTAAATAAAGAAAATAACCAACTCAAATCACTAAATTCTCAGCCCAAGGCACAGTTAGAAAAAAAGGGAATCATATATAACTATGCTAAAATAATCTCTTGCAGCAGGGCCAAAATAGCTGCAAACCAAATGCAATGGTTAATTCTGAATTTTGCTTTGATCTGTTGAATTCTCAGGCTTGTCAGTGGAACATTGAACATAAAAATGTGGAACCCTGATCATTGAAATGGGGATATATAGACGGATTCAGAGGCCTTGGAAGGTTTTGATCCTCCAATGGCTGCTGCCCCTCTGGGGGTCACAGAGGAACATATGTCCATAGGTCACAGTTCATGAGTCTCTACAAAGAAGCCAGCCTTTGCAAATTCTAGTGAATTTGAACAGCGTAAAGTGGAAAAAGTCTGCCTATGTCATGATGAACATCAACTGTGAAGAGGCTGTTTTTGTCTTATTTGAAAACCCTGTAAGAACCTCTCTGAGGACTTACTCTACAAGGACTTGTCAATTCTTTATTTCCACATTCCCAACATCCTTCACTTCCACAGTGCCGTAATTAAAATGCCAGCATACCTGTGTGTGTGGCGGTGGTGGGGCAGTTACAAAGTTAAATATCAAAGGAAAAGGTTTCCTAGGAAAAAAGAATCATTTTTCCTACTTTATGTTGGCAAAAATATCTGTGGAATATGATTCGGTAATGGATTATGGGGTGCTAGGTCAAGGAGGGTGAGAACATACATTTAAATGGGGAGGAGAATTATCTCAATCTTGGGGTGGGGAGGGTAATATTCCAGGGCTTTCAATGGGTTCTTCCCTACCTAGTGAAAGAGTTAATCAAACCAAAATCTAAAATCCATGAGGAAACTGCAAAGATTAGTGATAAGTTAAGTATTGGAAGCATATAGTAGCTTTGTATCCTCCTATGTAGCTTTCTGATTTGAGGAAGGATGATTTGAGGATGGGTGGGTCTTAGCAGAGTGGATTACTGTAAATGTAATCAGTTGATGAGTATAACTTCAGCTTCTACCCCTGATGAAGTCTCTTTACGACAGAAAATTATTAGAGCCTATATGTGTAGTCACTGTTTTTGTTTATTGCTTTTTCTCTATCCCAAGAATTCTCAGGCTTTTTTTTTTTTTTAAATTTTGTATGAGGTCAGATACTAGAATGACAGGCTCTGCAGACCATAAGGCATCTGTCACATCTAACCAACTCTGTCATTGCAATATGAGAGCAGCCATAGACCAAGCACAAACAAATGGGTGTGGCTGTGTTCTAATTAAATTTTATTTTCAAAATAGACAGTAAGCGCCCCAGTAGCAATAAGCACATTTAGTGCTCAGATCCTGGTTTTTAATATCATTCTCCAATAAAAGGATCGCTGATTCTAGAATTGGGGTGAGAAATACACCACATGAGCCCGAAGCATCTGGTTATACCAAAAAGTAAGGATCTGCTCACAAATAACAAAAAGCAAAACAAAACAAAAAACTAAGAATAATCCACCACTAACAGAAAACCAAACACTCATTGATGCGGGTATGTCAAAGGGGCACAGGAGCTGACCAAAAGAGCTCCTAATGGCCAAAGTTGAGACAATTTGAGCAATAAAATAAAGTATCTCAAAGTGCACAGTAATTTCATACTGATACAAATAAATGATTTAATAAATTAACAAGTGGGAATAAGAGAAAATCTCTCACACAGAAGAATTCCAAATATATCACACAGATACTCTGTCTTAAAGGAGGGAGAACATAACTCCCCACTCAAGTGTGGGCTGTGCATAGTGACTTCTCTCCCAAGAATACAGTAAGGAGAGGCAGAAAGAAGTCACTTTACAGTGGAGAAACCTGACGTGCACTATTTCAGCCAGGTGATTGAGGTCAGTATCAATAGTCATACATAATGTTGGTAATATGTACCCTTGATATAATGTGATGAAAAGGGCACTTTACATTTGGGATCTTTTCCCAAAAATCCACAACACCATCCCAATTGTGAGAAAATCATCAAAAAAACTTCAGTAGAGGAAGACTGCAATATATCTGACCGCTACTCAAAACTGCCAAGGTGAACTTGGTGCAGTGGTGAGCTCCTATATTCCCAGCTACTTCGGGGCCTGAGGCAGGAGGAACACTTGAGCCCAGGAGTTCAAGACCACTCTAGGCAACACAGTGAAACCCTGTCTCCAAAACAAAAAGAAAAAGAAAACTGCCAAGGTCGTCAAAAACAAGGAAAATCTGAGAAAAAGCCATAGTCACAGTAGCCTAAGGAAACGTGACAAATGAATCTAATGTAGTATCCTGGATGGCATCCTGGAACAGAAAAAGGACATTAGGTCAAAATTAAGGAAGTCTGAACCGAATGGATGGAAAGGGTCACACAAGGACTGTGGGGTGGTATGGTTAATATGAACAATCAGGAGAGGCTTAAACAGAGAAAATAACAAACTCAAATCACTAAATTCTCAGCCCAAGGCACAGTTATGAAAAAAAAAGGAATCATATATAACTATTCTAAAATAATCTCTTGCAGCAGGGCCAAAATAGCTGCAAACCAAATGCAATGGTTAATTCTGAATTTTGCTTTGATCTGTTGAATTCTCAGCCTTGCCAGTAGAACATTGAATATAAAAAGGATTATTTAGTAATAGTATATCAATATATGTTAATTGTAACAAATGTACCATACTAATATAAGATGTTAATAACAGGGGGAATTGTGGGTATACTGGGAACTAACCATGCTCTCTGCTCAATTTTTCTGTATATATAAAACTGCTTTAAAAATATGTCTATTAATAAAAATTTTTAAAGGCAGCAAGGCAGATTTTACCTTCAAACTCTACTTTGCTGACCCCTGGATATAACCCACTAAGCAGAGAAAACAGTCAAGTTTGCTTTTGCCTGGTAGGAACAGTAGAATACCTTTATTGTTTTGTCTCGGAATTGTATCAAATCTCAGGCTGTATACCACAATACAGGGGATAAGTGCCTTGAACATCTCATCATCCCAGAAAACATCATTAGATCACAGGTGCACTAAATTGATGACGTCATGTTGACAGGAGTTGAAGAGAAGAAATTAAGCAGTGCTCTCCATGCCATGGTAACGTACATGTCTATAAGAGGGAAGGAGATATATCCCATAAAATGCAGGAAGGAGCCTACCCCTTCAATAAAGTTGCCAGGAATCTGATAGTCCCAGGATATTGGAATATCTTCTTCAAAGGGAACGCCGGATTGGTACGTGTTGTAGCCCCTACCTCTTAAAATGGTACGCTCTGGGGATCTTTGATTTTTGTAGACAGCATTTTACATTCAAATGTGTTACTCTGACCCATTTACAAGGTGACCTGAGAAGTTGCTTAGACTCTTACAGGATGTGAAGAATAAAGAATACTCCATTATCTCAGTTAACAGAGCTCATTGTAAGATTACACAGGGCAGTAAGAAAACTAAGAAAAAATAACTCGAGCTAAACCACCAGAGAATTGAATATTATGGCTATTTGGGACGCAGTGAAAGGTCTTGTAGTAACGTCTGCTGACTCTAGCAGCTGGCTGTGCTCCTGATTCCGGTCTTTCATTCTGCTTTTCTCCGCTAGTTTTTTCTTTGCTAGGACTAATTCTCTACCCTCTCCTGGCTTCTGTTTCTGCTCCTGTTACTACTACAATGGAATAACCATTTTTAATCTCTTCTATTTGTCTCCAGATTTCTGTTTACTCACAGCTTCTCCTGCCCCCCAGTTTTTGCTTACTGTCTTCTTTGTGTGTGTGTCCTGGCCTTTCCAGCCTGCTGACTCTCTGAATGCTTTGCATTCAATCTTTCAAAAAGAGTTTCTGATTGGACTCTTCACTCCCTACCAACGTCCTTTTATGGCAGAGCTCTTGTGCTGGCCTCCCTCAGCCCTCCCCCCGCCACCTGCAACCACAACTTCTAGAGAGCTAACAAACACCCATCACTGGTCTAATCAGCACTGACCGCGGTTGTGACATCACACAATGCCAACACACTGACCTATACAAAGGATCTTTCCGAAGAGGCTGTGGTTGTGGCAAACACCCTAAAGTTCTGCCACATGGAGACAGTACAGCCAGAAGGCATCTATCTGGCCTGTCCCAAACAATCGAATTGGTCATTTTGACTAAGGAGGATGACAACCTTTGACACCTTATAGTGTTAAGGGAAATAAATGAAACTCCTGATGATTTCAGCTTGGAAGATGAGTTATTAGGGTGGTGCAAAAGTAATTTGCAGCAACCTAATAGAAAGCTTTGACCTAGAGGAAGGTACTTTAGGAGACTGCCAGTCATCAGCATACTTTATGTTTCCTTTTCTCTCTTGTCTGGTAAGGTTTTATTCACAGTGGGTACTCCTGGTTTATGGTGGGAATATGAGGAAGGCTGTGGAGAAAAAGGATACAGAGGCTCCTAACCCCACGTATAAGGCTGCCACCAGTGGTCGCCACCCAGTGAGAATACTATAGAATTAAAATCCAGCATGGAGCTTTGTTAGTCCCTGCCTTGGCTGGGTCATGTGTACAATGATCAACTTCTTGCCACTCTTTTCTTTAGAAAAGCTAATCTGAACTTGGCAACTATGTTTTTGTTCATGGAAAGCTGGTTATCCAGCCCCTTGGTACAGCTGGCTTGGGTTTTGATTCCCAGAACTGTCCATAGCCCTTCCTAGCCTCCCTCTGGCACAGACTGCAGCACTCTGCAAGGTTCAAGTCCTGAGAACACATCATTTGGATGTCCTCTCTCTGGTTACCTGTCACGGCCAGCTCCTCTCCATCCCTGGATTTATTTTCTCTTGAATTATGTAAAGTGTACTCCTTAATCATTCAATGTGAAAAGAAATAAAACTTTTTCCTGGTCTTTTTTTTTTTTTTTTTTTTAATGGGAGAGGCTTTACTGATTTTCTTTTCTATTTGACCAATAATTCCTTCATGCCCACAGATACTCCTTAACAGTTGTTCTCTTGCTGCTGTCATTTTATATTAATGTTCGGAGAATACTTAATGGAATCTTCCTTCAGTAACTACTTACGTTGGCTCTTATTTTGTTTGCAATTTTGAAATCAAAGATATATGGAATTTAAAGCATACACTCTTCAGGTAAGAGGTTATTAACAATCACTGGTGACTGTATTTAGTGTTGAACTTATAATTCAGAAAGAGGTAGACTGGGTGAATTGAAAGATACCTCAGAGACTCAGAAATTAAGTCTTCAAAAAGCAATCAACTCCACCTTTTTCCAAATGAAAATAGTATCATATCAGGATTAATTCAAGTTAATAGCTAAGAAAATATCAATCTGGGTACTGCACATAGCTTCAATGCCCAGTTCATTTTGCTGCAAGAAACTATATATTTTATTGGACATGCACACAAAAAGCTTGTCATATTATTCATCACCCCTAGAAGCAGGTCATAGAGCAGCAGAGTAATGTGGCTAACAAGGAGCAGTTTTCTATAGTAGACAGCAATCCTTACCCTGTCGTGGATTTATCTTATTATTGACAGCAAATTTGGCTGGCATTGACCAGAATTGATGTTTTACCTAGCCCTGTATCAGAGCTGGAACATGAAGTAGGCTTATACCACACTTAATGTCACTCACATATTTCCTCTGTTCAAAGTCACATCCCTTTTCTGATCTGAATGATGAAGGAGGACGTTTAAAACATAGACATTTCCATGCTTTATTATAGAGTGGGTTGTAACTACTGTTTTATAATACAACACTTATATGAGGAGGCAGCAGCCACTACTTTAATATGATTAAAGGTAGCAGTATTCGCTACAACAGATGAGTTCTGACACTGGCCACCAGAGTTGTGTGTGTGTCTGGTTTTTGTTTTCTTTTTCCCCCTTGGTGTCTGGCTTACTTTCTACTTAATTTGTTCAGAAAAACACCAGGTCAATTTGTATTATAAGAATATGTCGAACTCATAGATGATCCCATAAGGAGTGGGCATTCTATTTTGTTCTATTTCTGTCGTTTGTGTCATCTTTCTAAGATATGTTGTATCATAAGCTTAATGTGTGTCTCATGTCTTTAAAGTTGCTTGAGGGATGAGCTATCAGTGAGAATCTGGAGATGTAGATAGAAGCAGTAACCAGTAAAGGTTGTGTGAGTAACTGGGCTCAGGGTATGCAAATAAGCAAGGAGTGGGATGTGCCCCTCAGTGAGCAAGTGCGTGGTCCTCTGAAGCTACTGCGACGGGGAGCCCCTTGGGGGTCAGTGGAGGAGCTGAGGAAGCAGAGACAATTCCAGAAAAGGTGATGTCTACCACTGGGGCCATTGGGATGATGGTGGGAGGAGGCACAGAGTCCACCTTAGAACAGAGGAGGAAGAAGAAAAAGTCTTTCTAGCTGGCCGTTGACTACGACTTGGAAAAAGGCACAGGACCAAAAAAAGTGAGTCAATGCTCTTCTCTCTGCCTAGACTGTATCACCATCCCTTTACCTAGTTAACTCCTACTCCCCCTTCAGTTCCCACTTAAAATGTCACTTCCTGTATGGCTGTTAATGTTGTCCTTTTTTTTTTTAGTACTTTTCCTTTATAGCACTTTTCACAGGTTACAGTGATATATTATTTGAGTGTTGCTTTGATGAGTGGTGCTGATTTAAACGATTTATTAATCATTCCGTAAGTGGTTATTATACATTTACTTTGTGTTGAGTACATGAGGTGTTAGAGATATTTGGTGAATGAATGAAAGAATGAATGAGTGAATGACGCAAGAATTTGATTTCCAGGGAGCCAGGGCTGTTGAAATCTCCAGAAGAAAAATGAAGTAACTAGTTTTGCAAGATGGCTTGATGTCTCTGGAGAGGAATTTTGTGTATCAAATAAAGAAGGGCTGGGTGTGGTGGCCTCATGCCTGTACTTTGGGAGGCCAAGGTGAGAGGATCACTTGAACCCAGGAGTTCAAGTCCACCCTGAGCAACATAGGGAGACTCAGTCTCTACAAAAAAAATTTAAAAATTAGCCAGGCTTGGTGGTGCATGCCTGTGGTCCCAGCTACTTGAAAGACTGAGGTAGGAGGAACACTTGAGCCTGGGAGGTTGAGGCTAGAGTAAGCTGCACTTCAGCCCACGTGACAGAGCAAGATCTTGTCTCAAAAATTAAATTAAAATAAAAACAACCTAGGAAAATTGTAGAAATCTAGTAAACTGTGGAATGGGAAAGGCTGGATTGGCACGTGTGCCTGGAGGTTGTATTGGGGAACAGCTTTTGTGAAGGCTTTGATAATTCCACCAGGCCCAAGGCATACGAAGACAACTTAAGTTCTTATTAGAAAAGAAACTAAAGCCTTTCTATTTTAAAAGTAGTTTTCTCTGTAAACTGGGCTAGACCATCTATTTTTGTCTTCTGTTATTATCCAGAAGTATGAAAAGCTTGAGAGTTTACCCTACTTGTAAGGTAACACATTGTCTTATCACAGCATAATTGCTGGCAGAAGACATGAGACTCCTAGATCAGAGACACAGGACTTAATTACTCGTAGAAAGCAAGAAGCATGAACATCAGCATATTTGTGTCAGTTATCCTTGTTCCCAACTCCTATGAGAGAGACTCAGATAGGCCCAGATAGATGCCTGTGCACGCAGTAGGTTGCATTACAGGAAAGAAACCCTCAACTTAGGGAAGTTGAATCTTATATTCAGCAATAAGCATGTGTGAGCTTTTCTCCAGAAGGCAACATTGCCTTTATCATCCAAGGCTGTAAGCAAACCTATGTTTTTCTCTGGAGGGAGACATAACTTTAAGTTCCAAGACTGTTGTACAGATATCCTTGAAAAGATATTCTGAAAATGGGGCTGTCAATATTTGTTTTCAAGACAGCCAGAAATGCAACAGATCAATAGGGAGTTGTCCCCCAAAAATATCCACCCCTTCTATACTGTACTGGCTTCTGGAGAATTTTCCCCATCAGCATGTCACTTCATTGGTTAATCTGAGTAATCTGACTGACAGAGGCTGGGAGCAAATTCATTCTGTATAATCTTATACAGCATTTACGAAGTTACTGTGAGGCTATCACAGTTAAGGGTACTATTAACAGGATGAGGACAACCGGTACTGACCTCAGCCATGCTCCCCAGAGTTACAGACCAAATAGCTAAACACATCTTATGAACTATCCACATCTACCTTAGAAGCCAGGGAGTTTTCTCCTTAAGTTTCCACATTGATGGCCAGAGTTTTTCATTACTCCAGGTACAGCAGGACGCCTTACTGATTGCATGGATTCCTCCTTGGCTCATAAGGAGGAAACCTCGGGCAATTTTGTCACCCATAACAACTCTGTCCAGTGAGTTGAGGCTGATCTGAATGCCAGATGGTATCATTGATTACTTCAGCTTAAGTCAAGAACACATTTTTTACTAACTTTTCTAATTGGAAGACTCCTGATAATTGATTTCGAATGTGCATAAATAACAAGTTATTTATTTCTCCAAAAAGAAACCCCAAGTAACCCCAAGTAACTAAGGGTGGCCTCATTTTGGAGAAACCTCTGCATCATATGAAGGCTACATAATCTACCGATGGTGTTTCCTTAAACACCTGAAAGTCTCTTGTGACCATCCCTCCAATCCCTAGGTGCAAATTACCATATTTTGGGGAGGGATGAAAGTTAATGCCTGGCTTCCAACAAAAAGTACAGTTCTGGGGGTGCACCTGGTACCACAGAAAGAATTTTTTTACAATTGTCAAGGTCCCCCAAGTGGGATCCATATCAGTTGGGAGCCACAGGTTGATAATGCTTCAAGTGTGGTTCCTAGCCAATTGGTAAATCTTAGCATTCACAGTCCGGTTCAAATTGAGTCTAGTTCTTGTTTTGAGAGAAAAGATTATCTATCTATCTATTTATCTATCTATCTGTCTATCTTTACATAAATACAGCCATGTGCTATATAATATATCTGTCAACAACAGACTACATGTTATAATAAACATGTATAGTAAATAAATCTTATGGGGCACAATAATGGCCTCATAAGATTATGATACTGCATTTGTACTATGTTTAGATATGTCCAGATACACAAATCCTTAGCACTGTTACAACTGACTATAGTATTCAGTACAGTTATATGCTGTACAGGCTTATAGCCTAGGAGCAATAGGCTACATCCTATTATATGGGTGTGTAGAAGGCTATACCCTCTTGGTTTGTGTAAGTTCACTCTATGAGGTTCACACAACGATGAAATTACTTAATGACGCACTTCTCAGAATGTTTCTCTGTTGTTAAGTGACGCATGACTATATATAGATTGAAAAATCATGTTGAAGAAATATCCCTCTAGCCTTGTTTTCTTAAGAATTTGGTCTAGAATATCTTTGAATTTTACCAAATGCTTTTGAGCATCTGTGAAGATAATCATATGGTTTTTATCCTTATATGTAGTAATATGGAAAATCACATGAATGATTTCTAAATATCGAAATTTTCTTACATTCTTAAAATGAACCCTAGTCATGGTATATTATTATTTCAAGATACTGTTGAATTCTGTTTACCAATATTCTATTTATGATATATATATATATGGATAGTCATAAGGGAACTCAGTGTGTAGTCTTCTTTTAGGTGCAATTTTTGTCAGCTTTTGCTGTGTTGTACTCATTTCAGTTAAAGAAAATGGATGCTTTCCTTCTTCTTCTCTACTTTGTGAACAGTCTCAAGAGCATTGGAATCATCTTTCTGTAGAAATTCACATAAATTGCCATGTGAAACTGTCTAGAAACATTTTTAAGGGTCTTGAGTTAGATTTTTCACAACTTTGTCTGTTTTTAAAATAATAAATTAATTTGGCAGATATCTTTTCTGAAATTGGTTTCAGAAAATATAGTTTTTTATGTAATTACCTATGAATATTATCTTTGTAATGAATTACACCCTTTAGCATTATAAGATGCTTTTCTTTGTTTTGTTTCATCCTTTATGATCCAAGTTCTCCTGGTCTAATAGTAAAATCATGACCCCTGACTTCTTTCTGTTTATATTTTTATGGTATAACTTTACTCATCTTTTTATTTTTAACCTTTGCTAAATGTCTACCTTTTAAGCATTCTTCAAATATACAACACAGAGTTTCATTTTCTTTGCGATACAATTTTACAAACCTTTTCTTTAGTAAGTGGATTTAACTTATTTACATTTCTGTCATTTTTTAATAGTATGTTTTCTATTTTTATGGCTTTAAAAATGTTTCTTCACTATTTGGACTCTTTGTTGTTTTGTGTGTGGTTCTGCTAATAATTTGGAGGATTTGTATTTTCAATCTAGAGGTTGCTTTTATAAACAATAGATTATAAAATGCCCTTCATCTTATATTTTTTTAGGTAGAAGAAAAATTCAAACAGTATAAAAAGAGTGTGGTCTGTATATAGTATTTAGAATTTATTAACATTTTTCATGGCCTGGTATATGATAAACTTTAAAAATATCCAAGAGGGATTTGGAAAGAATGTGTAGTTTGTATATTGGGTAGCTTGTTAATTGCTTATGATTTAAGTTCTCTATAGTGTTTCTCTCCCTACCTCTGACCCTTATCCTCTCTCTTAAGATAGCCAATGTCAACAGTTTTCTTGTGCATTCTTCCAGGAAAGCTATTTATGTATTTAATTTTATGTATGAAAATCCTTTTAAATATATAAAAAATTAGGTTATTTTATAAACTGTTTTATCACCTGCTGGTTTTAATTTAATGTAATTTGGAGATACAGTCATAGCCACCCATGTAGTTGTACCTCATTCTGAATAGTTCTTTTATTTAAAAAAAATTATTAAAATAATCTTTCTCCCATGTAGTTAGATTTATTTTTGATATATTTTGCTCTTAGCATCTAGTTTTCTTGCTTAATGATCAGAGAATGTGGCTATATATAATATATGGAGTTTAGGGAAATTTTTTCACGGTCTGATACATAATAAAATGTATAAATGTTCAATGGGGATTTGGAAAGCATATGTAGTCTATGTGTCTTGGCTAGCTTGTTAATTCTTTGTGATTCAAATTCATTATAATGTTATAGATTTTTGGTTACTTGACCTGCTGAGGTTTGAGCAGTATGAGTCTCCCATTATGATTGTGGTTTTGACAATTCTCCTTGCATTTCCGACTTTTTGGTTTTTACATATGTTTTGATCACTGTTGTTTAGTTATAAAATGGTTTTGGCTGTTCTATCTTCTTTATGTGTTGTATTTTGAAATCAACATGAAGGATCTCCTATTGCACTATCTAATGATTTCTCCATTAAAATATACATTTAAGACTTCTTTGCACGTTGTTTAGTTTACTTTTGGCTGATATATCTTTGCCTACCTTTTTTTTTTTTGAGACGGAGTTTCGCTCCTGTTACCCAGGCTGGAGTGCAATGGCGCGACGCAACATCCGCCTCCTGGGTTCAGGCAATTCTCCTGCCTCAGCCTCCTGAGTAGCTGGGACTACAGGCGCGCGCCACCATGCCCAGCTAATTTTTGTATTTTTAGTAGAGACGGGGTTTCACCATGTTGACCAGGATGGTCTCAATCTCTTGACCTCATGATCCACCCGCCTCAGCCTCCCAAAGTGCTGGGATTATAGGCGTGAGCCACTGCACCCGGCCCTTTGCCTACTTTTTATGCTGAACCAGTGACAGTTTGCTTTCAGTATGTTTCATGGAACTAGCACATCACTGGATCTAACAGCAGTAAATCTTCAGGGTGTATAATGGGATTTTTTATAAGTCTCCTAGACTTAAAGCTAAATCTTGGCTCCACCTCATCCATGTGACCTCATGCAAATAAATGATTACTTCTCCAAGACTCAGTTTCCTTACTTGTGAAATGGGTCAATAATAGTCTCATGTTAACTGGAATTCTGAATTGTGATAAAAATGAGGTTACAAAACAAAGGGAAACTTCTGTGCATAGAAAGCAAGAAAAACCAAACCCTGAAAAAAGGAAGGGCGAATCCTGCCTTTTATTTACCCTTCCTACAGCCCAGCTTTTCCTTGCCTCTTACCTCAAATTGCCTGTCAGGGCCTGCTTCATGCTCCCTCTTAAATTCTAAAATCTTAGGAAAGAATTCTTCATCTCCCTTGGGCTCATTTGAACCCCATCATTCAAGTTGGGGAAAAAGCATTTCCTAAGGAAAGGGGAGAGGCTGTTGGGAGACAAAGCAGTCCACCCTGCAAGATGAAGTGAGGACCGCAGGTGATAGACGTAAAAGCCTCTCCACGAGGTCGGTGCTCAATACATGCTAGACCTTACTGCCAGAGATCTCTGCTCTTCATAATCATCATTTCATTTAAAAACGGAGTCTGCTTCAGTGAAGAGGACTGTTTTTCCCTAACCTAGTCATGAAGAGGAAAACACTATAGAATTTGCTTTCATGTTAGATGGCTATCATTTATCTATGAGATGATTCCTTCAAGAAACAAACCTCTTAGCTTCATTGATCTTTAAAAACTGGGCTCAAATTAGTACTGAACATCCAGTTGGACGAAACCCCACCCTTACTCCCTGGGACGGCTTCTATGATCTAGGTTATGCCAGAGATATCATATTATAAAATCCTTCCATCCTTCTCAGCCTATCTTCTCATACACATAGGGCAGGCCTGATTCTAAGAGGCAGCGAGTCCATGTAGTGGAAGCCCCACATATACAGCCAAACAGGCTGTTCGTGAAGCTCCCTCTAAGCTCTGCTTAGGTTTATAGCACAAGTCCTAATCAATTTCCTCAAAGGGAGTGACACCTGATCTCTGCTGAGCATCACACAAATTTGTTCAACAGAAGTCAGACCTCACCATCTCATTATCTTTAGCAATGGATATGGCTGTCAACCTGGGTGGTGCTGTCACAAAGAACAATTCATCAGAACTTTGGAGTCATAAACATGGTTGGAGGCTTTAGCTAAAAGAGTAAGCAGGAACGCAGAGAAAGCTGAGGCTAAATTTAGTGAGGGCTGGGGGGAATTAAGCCTAAATATAAAAACTAATTCTCAAGGGTCCTGTGTCCCTTAAAGGTGGGAGACAGGCCCACAGTGCAGGCAAAGTCCAGACTTCACACTTGCAGATGGCAGCTGCTGGGGCCTCGCCAACCAAGGCCCTCACGGTATGGGTTCTGGCTGGTGACCAGGGAATTCATGGTGGGGTCCGGTAAGTGACCAGCAGGGGGCAGAATGGCAGGCCAGCAGGTAGGAGCTCCACACAGGTCTATCCAGCAGAGGCCTAGAGGGCTGAATGGGGAAACCAGGCAATTCCCAGACACACAAAACGTCCCCCAGTCTCCCTGTGATCATGCTCCCACCCCATTGGTAGGCCCTGTAAGTTATCTTCCAAAAAACCCAGTCAGTTTTCTCTTATGCCTTCTCACTGCTGCCCCCAGCCTCATCTAAGCCACCTGGACTGGCCTTCACCTGGGCAATACTGAAACCACCGTAACAGTCTCCCTGGCTTCACTGCTGCCCTGTTCCAATCCATTCTGCATACCAGATGGAATGGTGTCATGAAAAACGTAAATCAGATCATGTCTGCCTAATCTCCTTGTACCAAAAATCACATCCTCAGAACTTCCCACAGCCTGGAGGGCCCTGCCGGGTCCGCCACTGGCTCTGTCTCCAGCCACATCTGTGCCGTGCCCCCATGGCTGCCTTTGCACAGCATCCAGGACACAGCACGTTCTTTCCCACCTCCCAGGGCTCTCACTGTCCATTTCCTCTGCCTGGAACACTGTTCCGCCTCTTCATCCCATGGTGGCTTCACCCTCCCTTTGCATCTTATCACCACATTGATGAGCCCTCTTGACCTCCCTTCTAAAGCAGCTTCTGCACATGCCTCCACCCTTCCCCATCAGAGCTCTGTTTATTTTCTTCATAGACTTTATCCCACATCACGCTGTATTGATTTGTCTATTGTCTGCCTTTGCCACGACAGGCTATGCTTTGTGAGAGCAAGGACCATATTTTTCTTCACTGCTCCACCTCTTATATCTCACCAGTGTGTGGCACATAGTAGGTGCTTAACTAAACATGTTTGTGGAATAAAGACAGATGAACTAGGCCAGGATAGTGGTGGGTCGAGAGGGAGTACTATGGGATGAATTGTGTGTCCTCCCTCAAAAGATAATGTTGAAGTTCTAAACTCCCGTATCTCAGAATGCGACCTATTTGGTAATAAGGTGTTTGCAGATGTAGCAAAGTTAAAATGAGGTTACTGGGGTGAGCCCTAACCCAGTAAGACTGAGGTACTGATACAAAGGGAAAATTTGAACACAAACACAGAGATGCTGGGAGGAAGAACCACGTGAGGAGACACAGGGAGCAGTCCACGGGAAGATTAGAGTGATGTGGCCACAAGCCAAGCAATGCCTGGGCTACCAGAGCTGGAAGAGGCAAAGAAGGATTCTTCCCGTGAAGCTTCCAGAGGGAGCAGAGTCTTGCCATCACCTTACCTCGGCACTTCTGGCTCACAGGACTGTGCAGCAATAAATGTCTGTTGTTCTGGGCTACCCAGTTTGTGACTGTGGTCCTTTGTTACAGCAGCTCTGGGAAATGAATACAGGGAGGGGACCACTCAGGGGCCCTCAGGTCCCAAGGCCTCACCTCAAGTATTCTAGATGGTATATGGTCACAAGAGTAACTACAAACTGCACCTGCTGCTGGCCTGGGCTGCTCTTCCACTGAGTCAAGACAGGGTCAGGATGTGCCTGAGTGAAACTGTGAGTAACAAACACTGGGGAATTTCATGGGGTGGGTCTGACAAACACTGGGCTGGCTACTGAGAACTCTGAGTGCAGCCCAGTGTCGACTGGTGTCTTTGGAGAGAGATAAATCATTTCTTCTTCCTTTTTTTTTTTTTTTTCTTGAGACAGAGTCTTGCTCTGTCACCCAGGCTGGAGTTTAATGGTGCGATCTCTGCTCACTGCAGCCTCTGCTTCCGGGTTCAAGCAATTCTCCTGCCTCAGCCTCCTGAGTAGCTGGAACTACAGGCACGTGCCACCATGCCTGGCTAATTTTGTGTAGTTTTAGTAGAGACAGGATTTCACCATGTTAGCCAGGATGCTCTTGAACTCCTGACCTCATGATCTGCCCACCTTGGCCTCCCAAAGTGCTGGGATCACAGGCATGAGCCACCGCGCCCAGCTGAGAGAAATCATTTCTTACCCTGCAAAGAACTTGTTGTTGAGTGTGTGAGAAGTCAGAATCGTGAAGGAAAACACTCAAAATGGAAAGAGTCACCCATCACACAGCATGCAGGTTTCAGAAGCTGAAATCATAAAGGGAAACGCTGGGCAGTACACTGTTTCTGAGCAGCTTGGGGGATGTCAGAAGGGATCGTGAATTCAAGGTTTCAAGGTTATGAGGCAGGGCAAGTTAACCAATGACATGAGGAAAACTGAGGAGGAAATGGACCTGCTTCCATCCTCTGACCTTTAATCATCCATGAGAGAAAGTGCTTGAAAAATGTCCATGTGACTCCCACCAACCTGGAACTCCTCAAAACTCCCTGTGAATAGGGCTGTTTGTGTGGAGAATGACAGTCAGTTTAGAAAGTGGATTTGATTCATCAAAATGTATGTGATTCGAATCCAAGATAAGAAAATGCCCACAGGCCTGAGTCATTCCAATGAGCACAACTGGGAACTATGGACACACGTTTTTATGTAAGAAGCTTAGAATACATTCCAAATTCCAAGACATTAGAAGTAGAACCATTAAACCCAAATGATTTTGCTTACCTTTGACTGAGTGAGATCCAATGAACGCACTTCCGCCTGTTTTCTTAGTATCATCTGCAGGTATAACACAAAAGCTTTCCTTGTGGCTTTTGTTCTTAAATTCAATGCTTTCCATTGTTTTCAAGTGAATAATCGGGGTTTTATGGTAAAAGCAAAACACACTTATTTCCAATTTTTTAAATTTAGCTTTTTGTTTGACTCCCACTATCTCTCCTTGATTCTATTCCTTTTAAGTTGACTTTTTAAAAATTTCACACCAAAAAAAAATTTTTTTTTTAAGTAGGGAGAAACTAAAAGTGAGTTAAACATGATCACATTTACTTTGGCTGCTGTGTACATAGTTCTTCATCTTGACTTCATGACTTAAATACGAGAAAACTATGAAGCACTTTTACAATCAGGAAGGGAGAAATTACGTAAAATTGGGGTCAGAGCAATGGCTTCTTCTAATTCTACTCTGTGCAGAATTCAATTGATAATAAAATGGATCTGGTTCAAAAGCTGAGGGAGGCTAAAGAGACCAGTCCAAATTCCGCATATTGTCAATCGATTCAAATAATGATGGGACAATTCAAAGAGTGAGTTTTTCAAGTCTTCAAACAGGCACTTTCTTGAAGTCCAGCCAAAGGTTTTTGTATCTGAGCCCTGTATGTTCTGCTGTAACGTATGGCTATATTGAGGTACAGATTTCATCTCCACCAGCATCAGTGTAGTTGTCATTTACCTCGTTCTGTATCTTGAAGACCCTGTTGTTTTCTCTGTTATTAAGTGCCACAGTCCTTCAATGTCATTTTCTCCTGGGCTGTTTATCATTTGGTGGTTGGAAGAAGGTCACTGCCAGCTATAGAGGGAAATATAGGGTGGTCTGTGCTAACATACATTCAGAACTCTGACATCTTCCTCATTTTAATATGGAAAAATTTTCTCTCTTCGGCATCAAACTTGGATTGTTACCCAGCTATTCTTCCAATGGAGGGACAATTGTATTTCAAAAGATGGAACTGACAAAAGGACATGGGTTGATGGCTGTGCTTCTGGGGGAGGGGCTGGCCTGCTGGATGCACTTGATGAGTGGTTGATCTCACGGGGTGTCTGAGGCATCATGGACAAGGAGGGAGAGACGTTCCCCAGGTCGGGAGCAGCCGTCTGCATCCAACATTGGCAGTCCCCACTGTGACTTACCTGGGAAGTCCCATCAGGAGGTGGCTCTGATTTCTGTATCTGCCCAAAGCACTCAGCTTGAAAGTTACTGTAATCGTAGTATGGCTTGGATGAAAAACCTTCTTGTACCCCAGTTGGCAGACACTAGCTATTTCTTTTGAAAGTCAATAACCTTGTCTCTTACTTCTCCTTCTCAGGCCCATACCTTCCTTGTTTTTTCAGCTATTTGGGGCTTTTAAAAATAAATCCAGCTCTGAGCTGCAGCAGAGCATTGATACCATCTTCTTCTAGGCCCTGGCACACAAACTCAGCACAATTGACTATTTTGATATTTCTGGGCTGGAACTCTTCTCCTACCCAGATCTGATGTGCATCCTGGTTCTCTAGCATGTCTGCACTCGTACCCATCAATTAGTATGGCAGGATGCCCACTTAAACAAGGTGCGGAGCCAATTTCAACAAGGCAATGTGCCAATCCAATCCCGGCTTAGATAGGGACTGAAGCAAGTGACACAGCATGTCCACGAAGAGCCTTCCTGGTGGATGGCGCTGCCAAAGTAGGGCCTCGTGTTTCACTCCAGGGAGCTGTCGCCGTGGAAATCTTTAATCACCATGTATTGTTTTCACTCTATTCTTTTTCCTGTTAGAAAAGAAATTAGTATTATAGGATTTTGTGGATTCAGGATGCTTCTTTTAAAATGAAAATTTCTTTTGTACAAGCAAAAGATACAAATGGGGCATTGCAAAGCGCAGAAAGGCACAATAAGAAGTATAGGGCGTCTTTCTTCCCAAGAGCCATACACTGCCCTGGCAGCCAGAAAAGCGTGATTGCAGACAGACAGCACATTTCTCTTTGTGTACTGCCGAGGACACGGAAAAAGTGGCTCTGATGGTTATAGAGAGGCAAGAAGCACTAATGCAAAATTACTAGAGAGCTGCCCTTTTCCAAGAAGCTTCCCCCTCTAGCTCATGGATAAAGGCCTCACATCAGTTAAGAGGCTAAAGGAAGAGGAAGATTATAGGAGTGTGATAGGGAAAGCAAATCTCCTCTGAGTTTAAATAATTTATGAGTGAAAAGGAGCTGTGAACCTTTGCCCTGACCAAAAAAAAAAAAGTCATAAAAAAGCCTACCCTTTTAAAAACTACCCTCAAGGTAGAATGAACTTTTTCAATTGTAAGTCAAGTTCAGGTAAGCACCATGGAGCCAGGCATAGGCAGACAAGGAAAATAATGTTATTAATCATAGTGTTTTTTCTTTACATGGATAGGTTCGTTTTATATCATTTTAATTTAACTATGTTTTCCCACTTTTCCTCCTGAAACAAAGGTATGATTGCTTTTTTAATGAGAAAAAAAATACAAAAACTTCATTTTACAAAAATAAGATAGAAAGCTATAAAAATGAAGCCGATTACAGCCAAAGGAATTTGGGAGTCTTGAACATAGTTCATTGGGCATGTTTTGGCAAGGAAAGGCATTAAAATAAAAGGAAAGATTGGCAAGGAGGAAGAATCACTGATGAAATGCAAGAAGACTCCCCAGAGCCTGCTTTGTTGTTGCATTCTGTCATGAACTAGAGATGATAAAGCTTTCATGCACAGAAATGAATGAACATTGCAGACTTGTTGCAGCTGTCCTTGCTAAGTTAAACTCAGTTTGGTTTTCAGTTAAACTCAGTAAGCCTTAGCCACCGCAAATTTGTGCATTGAGGCTTGTCACTGCCACGGCTGTAGGTGCTGTGGAAACATCAGGCCCCTGACGCCCCAAGTGTGCCATGCTCTGAAGCCCGGAATCAATGGTGTGCTGGAGCCTGTGCAATTGTTATATGTTTAGAAATTTTGCCTGTGATTATTAAACTTGGGCATTATTAAAAATTAAATTATATAAACTGGCAGTGAAATAAACTTTAACAAAAACAAAAGCAATAAATCTTCAAAATTCATCACTTCTAAATTATTTTACTATAATCTATATTCTTAAAGTTATTTACATCTATTGTATTTTTATAGTGAAAATATTACAAAAAGCTGTGCTACTGTCCTCTCTGTAAGTGAGCTTTCCCACCATGGTTAATTTCAAGCTGCTGACGTGATGTGATTAAACTCAGAGCTGGAAAGAGAGGACAGCTTATGGCTTCTATCTATTTATTTTTTCCAGAGAGCTGGTTGTTAAACATTTCCCAGCATACCACTGTCTGAAATCCACAAAAGCCAAGCTTTTATGTTCTGTAATAAAGTGGACAGAATCCTTCACATCCCCTTCTATATTACTCTGCTGCATTTTCCCAAGGCTGAATACTGCCTTGAATTTCCAGCGTCTCAGAAAGATTGTGAAGACTGTGGGAAAGGTCCTTTCTGTCCTCCTGTCTCTCCCGAGGACTCAGGCATAAGCTGAAGCTGAAGTGGGCTGCAGCATGGGCGAATGACACCAACGCTGCACTAGGAACTCCCTCCCTCTGAGCGGAGCTACACCACATGTCTGTTTCTTCTCTTAGAACCAGTTCTTCCCAGGAGGCTTCTCAATCCCTCTTGTTCATGTTCTGCCGCCACCAATCCAGTAGTCCTGCTTAGCCTCAAAGCCCTTGAGAGTAGAGAGAAAGAGAAGGTCTGGGCTACAGGGATACCAACAGGAACAGAAAAGGAAAAAGCAAAACAGGACAGGAGGGGTGCAGTGCTCACGCCTGTAATCCCCACACTTTGGGAGGCCAAGGTGGGAGGATTGCTTGAGCCCAGGAGTTGGAGACCAGCCTGTCTCCAGTGAGAACCCTGTCTCTATCTAAAAAATTAAAATTAGCCAGGCATGGTGGTGCACACCTGTACTCCCAGCTACTCAGGAAGCTGAGGCAGGAGGATTGCTTGAACCTAGGGGATCAAGGGACCCTTGTCTCAACAACGACAACAAACAGGACAGATTTAAGCAAAAAAGAGGAAATGATTACACTATGTATCTCATTAATTACAGGTGATGAAAGAGAAGATAATTCAGGTTAACATTCTTTGATCCCACTGGGTTCAGTACTAGGAACTGTCAGGATTACAAAAGGAGAATAAATTCTGGCAGGAACTCGTAACCCAGGAGAGTTTAACGTTTCAGCTTACAACCCTATAAACAAGGGGTGACCGTGATCCAAGTAGGAAGGTGGTTACCTTGGTTTGAAATGCTTCTCAGAAATTGAAGCCAAGCTTGGTGGTACATGCCTGCAGTCCCAAATACTCAGGAGTCTGAGGTGGGAGAGTCAAGGCATGGAAGCTGAGGTGCACCACGATCGTGCCTGCAAATAGCCACTGTACTCCAGCCTGGGCAACATGTGAGAAACCATCTCAAAAAAAAAAAAATTAAAATAATCAAAAAAGTTAGTAGTATAGGGAGACTTTAAAACTCCATTTTATTTGATGGTGTTTCTTTTTTCATCTTACTTGACCCTCTAAGGCATTGAACAGTGCTGATCATGGTCTTCTCTTTGAGATACTCTCCTCATTCAGCTTCTGTATCCAGTCAGGCAGAGAGAGAGAGGGGGAGGCAGTTATTTTAAGGAATGGGCTCAGGATTGTGGGGGCTGGCAAATCTGAAATCTGTAAGACAGGCCAGCAGGCTGGAAACGCAGGCAGGGTTTCTATGTGCTGTCTTGAGACAGAATTCCTTCTACTTCAGGAAATCTTGGTCTTTGCTCTGAGGGCCTTCAACTCAAAACATGAAACCCACACCCATTATCAAGGGTAATGTTTCTTACTTGCAGTCAACTAATTGTAACTTAATCACATCTACAAAATACCTTTATGGCAACATCTAGACTAGTTGTTTTAGGCAGCAGAACCTGGTCAAGTTGACACGCAATTATCCACCACGTCTTCTAAGCAGGGCCTCCTTCCTGGCTGTGCCAATCCTTCCCTCTTGTCCCTTTCCAGCCTCTTTGTCTGTTGCCTATCTCTTAAATGCTGGTATTCACCAGCATGTATGTGAGTTTGGGGATACAGTTTTTCAGAGTTAAAAGAAGTTTTATAAATATACAAATGGAGATGGAATTGTCAAAATCACCTAATACACCTAAGTAAATTGTGAAACTGAAGACATAATTTTATTTGTTCTGGGGCAGTATAACAATAGTAAAAATTTTCATCAGGATAGAAAATTCAGATAAGTGGGAATCAAAGGCACTGTCTGGGCCTTAAACTCTTTAGGCATGACATATTTAGATTCCCCAAAGTTTCATCCTCAGCACTTTCTCTTCCCACTCAAAAGGATTTCTTTAGGGATCTCATCGGTGTCAGGCCGCTGATGACACCAACACGCCAATGCCTGCAAAATGATGTCCCAAAGAGCACTAGGTGCCATGTCCACATAAGTCAGAGAAGTGCCAGTGATACACCCCTCATTCTTAGGGGTTTACAGCATCCATTACGTGAAGTCTTGCCGTAACAGTAGTCTGCAGAACATCTTTGGGAAACATTGCCCTAAATCTATATTCTGAGCCCAAGCACCTCTCTTAAGTTTCAGAATGATGTTTCCAGCTATTTACTGTATATTACATTTAGTTGTCCCGTGGCTATTAAAATTAAACATGATCAAAACTGACATTATTTTGCCTGACTCAAAGCTTCTCCTCAAACGTTCCTTTTCTCCTACAATCCTTATCTCTTTCCCTAGTTGGTACTTTAGTTGTCCAAGTTAAAGACCTGGGTGATTTTAGAAACATCCTTTAAAAATCTTGGCAACGTAGTAGACATTGTCCAAGATGACCTCAATTTACATAGGCTCTTTCTCTCCCCTCATGCATGATTCCACAATGACCACTTTACTTGCCTATATTCAATTAATCTTCTTTTTCAGAATATGTCTAATCCGCCCCCTGTCCCTGGGCATGCTGCCTGCCTCAGTCCTGCCCTGCCATTTGTCCTTTATCTGCAACCATAACCTCCCCACTGCTTGCATTGCCTCCAGTGACCTCCTTGCCTCCAGATGGACGATCCCAAAACACTAAATGATATTACTCTCGTGCCTGACACCAGTGAGTTCTTACAGACAAAATCACCACTCTCATTTTGGAGGATAGTCTATGTTTAATTTATGATTAGGAGCTAAAGTTTTCTTAGTTCCTCCTGAGTGATTTGAAGAAAAAGTCCTCTACCTTCCTTTGGAGATACAAATGGGTCCCTTTTGGATTTGAAAATGCATTGAAACAATTCAAGTGAGGTTTGGGGAATGTTAATGTAGGGGGCATTTGTTGATGTTTAAATTTTTGGGGGTCATTTATTTCTGACCACAAAAGATAATGAGACCTGACTGTTTTGGGTCTCACTAGAACACATAGTTTGAATCAGGCTCTTTATTAAATTAAGAAAATGAAATATTTAACACAATAACTATAGTGAACTTCCCTACATATCAGGAAATTGGGAACAATTCTGACAGCTCTTTAAAAAATAGACATTTTTAAAATTTCTGGTAATATAGGATACTGTGATCTGGGAAAAAACACAGTTGTCAGAACCATATTTAAAATAGTCCATCAACTTAACACTTTCACCTTTACACCCTCCAGTGGTACAACTAATATATTTTTCTGAACAAGGAAACAAAAATCCTGGAAGAATATATCCCAAACTACTAGTGGGGCTTATCACTAGGGAGGGTGAATTATCATTTTCATATTCTTCTACCTGCTTAATTGTGTTTGCTAACATGTCTAAAATGAGTATGAATTATTTCTGTAATAAGGAAAAAAGGGTGATTGTTTTAAAAATCTTTTAAAAATCTTAGCTTATTAGACTAACGAATCTTAGTCTACTTCGTCCAAGATGACCTCAATTTACCTCTTTTCCATTGCCCTCAGTTTTGTTTTTCTGCCAGAAAAACAGCATGTCAATTTTAAAGAGTCAATAGTGTACTTTCAATGCCCACCCATGTGGTCTGGCATTAAACATATTTTCCAGGAGAAGGTAGTATTGACGACAGCCCTTCTAAGAAAACCCTGGCTCCTCTGTTCAGAGTTTAAAAGTAAAAATTGCACACTGGTTTGGTTTCAAAATATATAAAGGATGCATCCTGAGATACATACAAAAGTAATATCAAAACCTTGCATTTATGCTCAGCTTATTATTTGTTTGTATACTGACTCATTAACATACCCTAGATATTTTATCAACTTGGTATAAATTTTTTCTTTCTTTAAGATAAATGATTTTTTATGGTTGGAATGCTTAATAACTAACTTTCCCACTGTTTTCAAATAGATTTCAAGTTGAAGTACCTAACCATTGTCTTTATCTTAATTGTTGCACTTGGGTGATGTATGTTTACTTATTGGCTTTCATACTTTTATTTAAAAGGCATTCCCTTTCAATACGTTAGGACAAAAGTAATTTTGAATATATTATATGGCTTTTAAAATTCTATCTTCAGTTCAAAAATTAATTTCAAAATCAATTAAGTTCCTCTAATACTGATTCTAATGTCTGAGAAAAAAGCACACATATCGAATTCAATTAGGTTGAATATCTTCTTGTTTTATTATTTTGTTTAATAACTTTAACAAATTTTAAAATGAATACTTTAAACGGTTTTGAAATCAGTCATGAAGTCTTTTCTAAAGAATCACAGAACTCTTTTACTTGTCCATGTAATATAATGCATTTCCACTTAATATAGCTCTCTGGTAACTTAGCATCCTAAAATTTCAATAAACACGCTAGTTAGAAAAAAATGCAACCTAGAGAAATGGGGGTGAACTTTCACAGGAGCAGTGCTGTCTCACAGAATGTTCTGTGGTGATGAAAACATTCTACATCTTTGCTGCCCAGTACTGTGGCCACTAGCCACATATGGCTATGGGTCATTTATAATGTGGCTGGAGCTCAGGAGCTGCATTTTTTATTTGATTTGATTTTAATTAATTCAAATTTAAATAGCTACATTTCGTTGGTAGCTACCCTATTGGAAAGCCCAGTTCTAGAGTTAAGATCATTGAATTACACTCATATAAAAGTGTTCATGGATACTTGCCACTTAGTAATGTTCCTTTTACCTTAATAAAGTCAATGTTGGGACTTGCCTAATTTCCCAAAAAGAGTAAATTAGCTGTTTTCATTACCTCTTTACTTTCAATTCTTCCCTGGCATATGGTAGGAAATGAGAGCTCCATTTATTTCCCCTGAGAATATTGTTGGCATTTCACGATATCCCTGAAATTGTCTAGTTGAGCCCCGGGGGCTCTCCTTATGAGTCTCAGACTGATTAAAAAATGAAGTCCTTTTCTTTCTACTTTTAGGAGAACAATTAGCAACAATATAACTTTTACTTTTACATGACTAAAGAGAGTTTACTAGTAATCTACTAACAATTATTAGGGCTTACTTTGGGGGATCTAAGGGTGACAATTTTATTCTTGTCCCCACTTGTATTAGGGTCCCAACAGGAAACAGAAGACACCCTTAAACTTGTAATCCAGGAGAGTTTTCAAATGACTCTTCACAAAGTGTAGGCTGTGTTAGGGAAACCTGCAAGGAGCGGTGCAGTATCCCAGGGCTTGCAACACAGGTGAGCCGTCTCACTACTAGAACTGATAGGACAAGCCAAGGAGGCAGCTTCTGGAACCATTAGAGAATTGCTGTAGAAGACTACTTGATAGGAGCTGTGGTCTTTGTTAAAGGGACACAGCTGACTCTGACAACCATCCTCTGATCTCCTTTCAGTGCATCCCATTGGCTAACTCAACTGGAAGCCAGAAAACAGGGGAACCTATAGGTACAGTCTGTTAAGGCAGCCTTCTAGAGCACAGGCAGGGTAGATAAACATGAGTGTGACACCTTGTGAGGCAACAGTACTTATCTAATCACCCCTCCCAAATTTGGAACCAATCGAGAAAGACACAGATCATTCTAAATCAACCAAGAAAGACCTCAGATGAATTTTAAAAATATCTATTTTTATTACTCATGATAGGATGAATGACAAGATTCAGATGTGTGTATAGGATCCAACTTATGCATCTTTCCAGATTCACTTGTCCACACTTGCTCTCAGTAGAGAGCACCACTGTCTCCCCCAGGCTACTGTCACCTAAGTTAATCAACACCCATTATTAACATCATTACACATCTTAACCTCCCCCAGGGTCAGGGCTAGCTCTAGCATAATTCAACATGCCTACCACTGCAAGAGCTACAGGAGCTTTGCTACCAGGCGTAGTGGAGGCTCTGGATCCTCCCACCTACTTCTGGACTCAGAGGAAGAGCAATGAAGTGGATCATGGAATGTGGCTTCCCTGACAGCTTCCTGGGAGGAAAGGGAACTAAGTGACAGCCCAGAAATGTAGGGGAATTACCACCTCATATGGTGAACTTTGATCAGCGAAAGACAAAAGATAGCATAGGGGTGAAAAAGTATCAGATAAATTCTTCTTTCCTCTTTCTCCAAATAGAATCTCCTGAGATGGTTTTTCCAAACATCCTATTTGGGGATTGTAATGTTTAAATCAATGGCTATGTTTTCTTCTGAAACTCTGGCCAGTTCAATAATTCACCACCTTGAATTTACTGTCACTTTCTCTGCCTGTGGACTGTAGGTACTAGATTAAGGATGGCTGCAGATTCTTTGCTATTTCTTCCACTGAGAAGTGGAGTCTAATCCCCTCTCTCCTTAAATCTGCATTGGTCTTAGAGATTTGCTTGACTTATAGAATGCAGTGGAAGTAATATTCTTGGATTTAAGAGGCTAAGTCATAAGAAGCTTTGCAACTTCTGCCTGTTGTCTCTGGACTATTTTTTTTTTGAGACACTATCACTTGGTACTGACTCACCATACTAAGAGAAAACCAAGCTACATGGAACATTCACATGTCAAATAGCCCAAGTTGAGTTTCCAGCCATAAGCCAGCATCAACTACCAGCCTTCCTAGACCAGGTGCTACAGGTGAGTGAAGAAGCAATCTTGATAGTGATCCTGTAGCTTGACCACCATAACTGATGGCAAATGGATCAGAGAGATGAACCACCCAGCCAAGCCCTTCCTGGATCCCTGACTCATAAAATCAAGGCCAAGAGAAAATGGTCATGTTAAACCACTACATTATCTGGTAGTTTGTTACATAGCAATAAAAAACTGGAACTCCTCAATGCACTATTAGTGTTTCATAACAATCTATAGAGATTCTTCTCATATGATCAAGCAACTGGCTGTGTTTTCCTATGAAGTGATGGCTTACTCACTAATGGACCACCCTGTATTTGCTATATCTCCTTCCCTGCCTCACTTCCCCTTTTCCTTGACTCAGGCTAGCCTGGGATTATACTACCAAAAAATAAAGCATTAGCAACCAAGCTTAGTAAACTTTCTTGTTTACTAAGAAAGTTAGTATGAGAAGTGTCCTAGAAAGGAGGACCTTGGAGTGGGACTTTGAATTTGATGCCAATCTGTCTGAAAACAATCAGGTAATTGGGACAGCAATAGCTCCTAGAAGTGGCTGCACAGTTGCTAACTCTTTCACCTGAGGTTAACTGGGATTAAGTACAGGTGGAGAGCAAGCCTGGAAAATCATGGAGCTACCACTTTTGGTCAGTAGTGTAGGTGAGGCTGCTTTTGAGGTATTTTGAGGCCTTGCTAAAAGCAAATGATAGGTTCAGGGCATCTTATTATCAACTTAAGTTATGTTCTGAAAGCCAGAGGCATTGTTTAAATGAGACACTCATCTCCTGAAGCTGCACTTCAAATTGGTTTAGGATGTGATTCTAAGGGTGGCAGAGCTATAAAAAAAACTAAATGTGCAATCTCAATAGGGTCTTGATATTAAAGTTAGGGTCTTGATAGGGAAGAGTGGAAAACTGAGACCTGGAATGGGGATATTTGTAGACAAGCCTGGATCTTTCTGACCGATAAAAGAGACTGTTTCCCTTTGTCAGTGGTAAAGCATCACCCCTTGCCTGGAAAGCATGCAATGATCATGCTAATGAAGCAGGTGCCCCCAAAATCATGCTGAGTCTCAAGTTTTCCTCAAAACCCACTCTAACCTTCTCTCACTACCTCCAGGCAAATTTTCTTCCTTTTGGGGAATACGTGGCCTCTGTGACAAAGAAAATACTGATCTTGATGAAATTTGCTAGCAGAAATTGTGGGAACATTCATGGGAGTGGATCTTGAGGGCATTAGACAGTAGGAGGCACACAGGCTGGGTAGGTGGGAATGGATTGACATGAGCCATTCCAGTGTGACTGAGGATTTGGTGTTCTGATGACACCTGGAGCTGGTCCTTACATGCTGCTGCAATGGTGCCTTCAAGCCCAATCACCATGACGGCCTAAAGTGAATGAAGTAGAGATACTAGAATTTCCTTGACATCGTTTTGAGAAAACGGCCAGAAGTTTAAAGGAGGTATGCATATAAGAACAGATTCACTTTGTAAGACCTACCAGCTGACTATGCTTCCTGTAAGGCTGCCTTCCTGAGGCGATAAGGAATGCCATGGGGAAATGGTGGTAGAGTAAGGGGTGGGACAGACGCATCTTTGAGAAACTCAGTGGTAGCTGTCCTCTGCAGGCCAGGTTCACAGTGGGAGATGCTTCTTTGGAATTGAGCCCCCTTTTATTCATGGTAGTAAAAGGAATACGGATGATCAAAGACCAAGTGGCAGCCCTTAACCATCAAGGAAAAGATAGATCTAATAAGCCTTACAAACAGCAAGGCCCTAGCTGAGTGAGGGTGCCTACTGTCAAGGGTGCATTGGAGTGGGAAACTGACTGGGGGGATGCTTGATTTGGAAAACTTAACATCAAGAGCTGTTGAGTAGAAGAATATCATTGCCTTCCACAATAAAAAATTACACTCCATCATTGAGTTTCCAGATCTAAGTCAGTTAAGACTCAGAGCCCATTGATTGAAAGAGATTCTGGATCCCCCTAGAGGAAGGACCCTATAACGCCACTGCAAGTGTATGCAGTAAATAGTCCTCTGATCCTTCCCCAGAGAGAATCAAAGCAATTTGCCAGGGTAACTGGACACTAGGGAAAGAGCAAAACTAAGACTTTTCAAGGACTATTAGGTACAATGTATGAGATGATACTTATATAAGGAGACATGAAACACCATCACATTAGAACATAGGTTTGATTAGAACAGAGGCTTTTGGAGACCAAGTCTGTCTGCTGAAGGGTTAAGTGGTTTTGGATACCCACCTTGCAATTATTTCTCTGGTTCCCAAAAGTATGATGGAGAAGATATACTTAGCTTCTGGCTGGACCCTCAACTCAGTTGCCTGTCCTATGGTGTAAGGGTCATTGTGGTAGGAAGGGCCAAGTGTAGGGTCTCTCAACCTCAGCACTATTGACATTTTGAACCAGACAATTATCTGCTGTGGGGTCTATTCTGGGCATTGTAGGATGTTCAATAGCATCCCTGGCTACCCACTAGATGCCAATAACAACTTTTGTTATGATAACCAAAAATGTTTCTAGACATTGCCAAATGTCCCTAAGAGGGCAAAATCACCCCCAATTAAAAACCACTGGCTATGTGTGAGCTCCTGAAACAGCCTCATCTCTTGTCAATTACAGGAATAATACCACAATCCTTGAAGAATTATGGAGATTAACACCATCACCAAAGATAAAGGGATTAATTTCCCTAATATTCTCTTGATTCAATTATCTGGCTTCTGTAAAAATCAGATGGACCCTGGAGGATGAAGATGATGTAACCAGAAAATAGACCTAATCAAAACTACAGTGCCAGATGAGATCTCTTTACTATGGCTACCAAGCCTCTAACACTGGAGGTATAGCTATTGATTTGGCAAGGATTTTCTTCTCCATAGCTATTAGCAAAAGAAGCAGCTTGCCTTTATGTCACTGTCAAGAACTAGGTAAGATCTGAGGTTTCACCCTATTTACAAGCTAACAAGTAGCCCTCCTACAATTCCATGAATGTTTGCAGAAGACATAATAAGATCCTGGGTTAGTCACAAAGAGCTTTATCACTCACAGAAAAAGCAGTAGCCAGAGCTTCATGTTCATTTGTATTTATTCCTTGTATCCCCTAAATCCCAAAGAGGGGAGAGAGGGTGATGACTCAGGGGGGCCAAGAAGATGCCTACTCACCTAGTGTGCTGCATTACGGCAGAGGAATGCTGAGTTCGGGAATTTACTGCTTTTGCTGTTAACCTTTTCTTTGCCTGGGAGATTATGCAACTCATTTTTCAAGGTTGCTCACTGTGAACACAATCCTCAGAAATGACCTGGGTAAAGAGTGGTCAGAGCCTTGCATTCTTGGCACATCCAGCACAATACACAGGGACACTCAGGGCTCATGGAACGTTCCCACTTTTAGCAGTGGTGCTATGGACTGAATCTTTGTGTTCCCCCCAAAATTCATGTGTTGAAGCTGAAATCCCCAATGTGATGGTATTTGGAAGTGGGGTCATTAGGAGGTAATTAAGTCATGGGGGTGGAGCCCCCATGAATGTGATTAATGCTACTGAAAGAAGAGACACTAGAGCTAATCTCTCCGTCCACAGTGTGGGGATACAGCAAGGCATCCATCTGCAAACTGGGAAGAAGGCTCTCACCAAGAACTGAATCTGTGGCACCTTGGTCTTGGACTTCCCAGCCTCACCTTCACCATCTTGCCTCAGTGCTGTGTCAGCTCTTGTCTCTGTCATAATATACTTCACAGGAACCGTGGCAACTTTGACATTCCATAGCATTTCATTGCGGGTCCACAGTAATGAGAAGATCATGCTAATTGGATGCGATCAGTAGGAGATTTCGAGAACCCTGTATCTGGCTAGTTACATGCATGCCAGAGGTGGGAGATTAATTTCACAGTTCAGGGTCTTCTACTCATTGAAGTTTTTAGGAGTCAAGTCACCTGTCAAGTTGCCTAAAGCACATCAGAAAAACCACTTATAAAATAAAGAAAAAATGGTTGTCCTTTGCATCTCTTATCACCAAGAAAGAGGTACAGTGCATTTTGGCCCTCTTTGGATTTTAGAGGCAGCTGATATTTCACTTGAGAATATTTCTGTATGGTGAGCTCAATATGATGAGATTCATAAGTCATAAAGTTGGGTAGAAACATTATTTGATGGAAACAGTATATTCAGGACTTGGCTCAAGTTAATCCAGAAGACACCACGAATCATTTATATGGGTAACTCAAATCCATTCCACCTACCTCTTTTGCATCAATGGCTCTCCCTTAATTCACATTTATGGCTTATGGGGAGGGGACTACAACCAGCTGATGGAAGAAGAAAGGATTTGGGCTTTGTTCAGAGTTGGGCCCTCATGGTCTTGTTCACTGTTTTCAAGTGTAACCTCATGGGGCCCTGCATGGAGTGTGGTGTCCTTCCCCAGGCTGTGAGTATAGCATATGTGACTAATGAACTGCTCACAGTTTCATCTGTCCAGTGTTGGATGTTGTTTTGGCCACTCCCTATACTTGTAGGGGGAATTCCTCTCTCTCCAACAGGGTGAAGAAAAAGCAATCAAAATAGTAGGATCAGCTTCTCACACCTCACACTCTTCAAACCTAGGTTTTCCTGATTCCAGGAAAGGGAGGTCTTGATTCAGACAAAACAGTGAACTTTCCACTAACTTAGAAGCTTCAGCTACCTCCTGGACCCTTTGAGCTTCTTATACAGTAGAGCAGCAGGCAAAAAATAATAAATAAATAAATAAATACAAAGAAAAGAAAAAAAGAAAGGCAGAGGGAGGGAGGGTAACTGTATGGGCTAATGAAACCCACTCTGATTACTATGAGAAGCCGCTCTTTCAGTTACACCCTGGAAGCGTCCTTTGAGTTTGTCTGGAATGGGCCTATAGCTACCTGTCTTGGGGACAAACCTTAGGCACCCTTTATTTAACATCCCCAGGAGTTGGGTTTTCCCAGGTCTAGGTTCAGGCACTACTGCCATCATGTGTGCCATGGTGAAAGCCACAGCAGCTTTGGTGTCTAGGACCAAACTGATGCGATCCTCTGAAGACCTATCTCTTCCCACCCAGATGTGGGATCTAACTTTCCCTGTCAGTGGCCTGAAAAGGCAGGTCTTGCAACCCATAAGTGTAAGGGAGTAAATGTCCTATGGGGTAAATTGTGACCCATGAGAGACAGTATACAGAAATAAGGGGGAGGTGAACTAGTAACTAATTCGTCTCCCCTCCACACACCAAAGGACTTTTCTGAGATAGTGGTTCCACATAGTTGTGTGGATATATCACATGTGACAAGGTAACCTGCTGTGGTTTTCTCTTCCTTTGTTTTATCTTTTGCAAAGCTGTGGCCAGCCTTGCAATATATGACTTTATATTTATTCTCCTTCATTTCCCACCTCATTTATGTTTTCCCTCTCTCCATTGTCCTAAGGCTTCACTCCTTCCCAATAAAGTTTAGCATGTAAGCTTCATCTTCAGGTTCTGTTTATCGTCTTAACTTTTGCTAAATCAATGTGCAGCAACAATGGGTTTCTGCATATTTCTAACAGAATAAAATGTACCCACACAGTAAAAGGCAGAAGTGGAAAAACACAGTATTTCCAACTGAGACAGGGCACTTTTTGCATAGCTGGTGAGAACAGTAAAACAGAAAAACATGGTACTGTCGAGATACTTAAATCCTTCTTCCAAACTCACCAATCAAACAAGTTATTCCTCTTCCTACTGGGAAAAGTGAGTGAGGGGCAAGGATAGCCCATGGGCTATTCCATTACCTGTAGCCCCAAGAATACATGACCTCATGAAATTAGTTTTCCTTCTTTCATGGTGACCAGTGTTTGGCATTTATTCCTTTTGTAATTGTCCCACAGTTTTTGGATATTCTGCTTCATTGTTAAAATTATTTTTTCTTTTTGTATTTCAGATTTGGAAACTTCTTTTAGCATATATTCAAGTGTATTGAGTCTTTCCTTGGCTGTGTCCAGTCTATTGCTAAGACTTCCAAAGGCATTTTTCGCTACTGTTATAGTGATTTTGATTTGCAGCATTTCCTTTTAATTCTTCCTTAGAATTTCTCTCTCTACTTACATTTCTATCTCTCCGTTTGTTCTTGCATGTTGTCCACTTCTTCCATTATAGCCCTTAATGTTAATCATAATTGGTTTAATGATTAAACCTGATCTGATAATTTTACAATCTCTGTCGCATTTAAGTGTGGTTCTAATTCTGCTTTATTGCTTCAAATTGTTTTTTTTTGTCTTTTAGTATGCTTTGTAATTTTGTTGTTGTTGAAAGCAGGATATGATGGAGTGAGTAAAATAAAACGAAGAGAATAAATCTTTAGTGCAATGTTTTACATTTATATGGCCCGGGTTAGACTTTGTTTACTGTTTGCTGTAGCTGCAGGTATCAGAGGCTAATTTTTGTCTGGTGGCCTTGTTTTAATCTCTCCTGTTATCTTTGGGTTTCTTTAGAGACTTTTTTTTCTGAGGCAAAATCTTGCTCTCTCGCCCAGGCTAGAGTGCAGTGGTGCGATCTCGGCTTACTGCAACCACTGCCTTCCAGGTTTAAGCAATTCTCCTGTCTCAGCCTCCTGAGTAGCTGAGATTACTAGTAGGTGAGGCAAGCACCACAGTGCCCAGCTAATTTTTGTATTTTTAGTAGATATGGGGTTTCACCATATTGGTCAGGCTGGTCTCGAACTCCTGGCCTCAGGTGATCCACCCACCTCAGCCTCCCAAAGTGCTAGGATTATAGGCATGAGCCACCACACCTGGCCTAGAGACTTCTTAAAGTCTGGGAAGTGCAGTTATTTCAGTTGTAATCTCTTGTTATTGTATAGGAGCCTTATTGATGTGTTGACATGATGTGGGGAAAGGAGAAGCATTCTTTGGTCCCATAATTAGGTCACAGTATTTCAGTGAGCCTGTGCCCCTGAACCATGACCTTCACACATGCTTTTCCATTTTTGTCTCCCTCTTAGATGAGACAGGAAGGCTACAGAGGGCTAGAGTTGGGTATTTTTCTTTCCCCAGGTAAGTTAGGCTCTGGTAGACCCTACTTTGGCTAGACACTTGTAAACTGGTTTTCCTCGAAGGTAGGTCTTGTTAGGAGTAGAGCTTGGGTATATTTCAAAATGACTATAGACTTGTCAGACTGACAAAGGTTTGACTTACAATTTTTCAACTTTAGAGTGGTACAAAAACTATACACATTCAGTAGAAATCATACTTCAAGTATCCATACAAACATTCTATTTTTTACTTTCAGTACAGTATTCAATAAGTTACATGAGATGTTTTTACAAAATAGGCTTTGTGTTAGGTAATTTTTCCCAACTCTAGGCTAATGTAAGTGTTCTGAGCGTGTTTACAGTAGGCTGGAGGCTAGACTAAGCTATGATGTTTGGTAGGTTAGGTGTATTAAATGCATTTATGAAATTTTCAACTTATGATGAGTTTATTATAAATCAAGGAGCATCTGTACATGTCCCATCCTACTGACGGACGCACAGGGGACTTTTTTTGTAACCTTCACTGTGAGAACTCAGTAAGGCTCCTGGAGGTAAAACCCTTGGAAGTGTGGAGGCCCCCTAAGACTGGGTTCCCCCTGGCATTTTTAGCTCTCAAGCTTTCCTTACGGGGCCTCTAGCAATTCATCAGTTACAGTTTAGGTTGTCCGGCTCTGGTACTGGTTCCTGTGGAGGTTTCTGCTCCTTTCTAGGTTCCTCTGAATCCACCTGTATTTCCAGCTTTTAGGGCAGCAGTTTGCCTTATGATCTCAATTATTAGATGGATCTAAAAACAGCTGTTGATTTTCAGTTTGTTCAGCTTTTTTCTTGTACAGATGGGACAAGCTCCTTACATGTCAGACGGGAAACAAGAGGGTGAGAGTTTTCTTTTGCCTGCCATTTATAAACTAAAATTTTAGGGAAGGTTTTGATTTAGTATTATACTAATAAGGCTGCCTACCATGCCCTACAATATTGTACAATTCTTACTCTACATGTATAAATATACGCAATTGATAAAAAAACAAAACCCAGTAAGAGAAAAACTGGTATGAAATGTAGGCCATGAGGTCTTTGCTTAGCCTAAGTGGGCCATGGCCAAAATTTGAGAGCCACTACAGTGTATTATTGTGACCTTGCCACCTAGCCACCTATGTCCCGAGTGCACTATTTTATTCCCTTTCCTCCACTGAATCTGAAATCTCTCTGACTACCTATCGTCACTCTTACTGAACCCAAGAGGCAACTATGAAACATGCCCTAGCCACACAGCCATGTGTGCCTCCTGAATGTTTTCTCAAGTTTCTAGCCAAGCCCTTGTGTTCTTTCCTACTCCAGCAAAATGTTAGGAAATCCTCCATCTCTTTCCTTTAGAACCCATGAAACAGATTACCTAAGAAATATGCCTTGTTCTTTTCTCTTGGTCCTAACTTGGCCCACATCAATATTCCAAATTTAAGAGTAGCTCTTAACCAGAAGGCAATCCAAGTATTGCCAAGGAAGAAGAAGGAAACTATATATCCTTCCAAAGTACATCCTGTCATCCTTGACAAATGGAAGGCAGGCATTGTTAGGGTTCTAGTGGGGTTAGGGTTCTAGGGTCTATATGTACCATGTGCATCAGAATCAACTGAGACATCTATTAAAATCACAGCTGCCTGGGCGCCCATCTAAATTCACCAAATCAGAAGTTCTGAAGTTATCATAAGCTCCCTTGATTTTCTTGTGTGCATCAAAATTTGAGAGACACTGAGTGAAAGCAGCATGGAAGGTGGGAGGGCAGACATGAAGAGCAGCAGTCATCATTAAGATTTGAATACATTCTTAAGTCAAAAGCATCAGGCAAGGCTTACTAGCTCATGGTGCTGGGGCCATGCGCTTGTTAGAGCTTGAAATATGATCCTTTGAGCAACCATGAAGTAAAAATATTTTCTATTACAAACATTATACCTATTATGTATAAGGTACTTTTGTATATACTGAAGTATTGCAAATGGAATTATAATGTAAGACACATGACTAATGTAGGTAATTATCTGTTTTTAATAGTAACACTAGGAGTAATGTAACATTTATTGAGTGCTTCACCATGCTTAGACTGGGTGGTAAGTGGTTTTTATTTACTAGCTCAATTAATTCTTACAGAAATTATGTTTGGGAGGCCGAGGCGGGTGGATCACGAGGTCAAGAGATCGAGACCATCCTGGTCAACATGGTGAAACCCCTTCTCTACTAAAAATACAAAAAATTAGCTGGGCAGGTGGTGTGTGCCTGTAATTCCAGCTACTCAGGAGGCTGAGGCAGGAGAATTGCCTGAACCCAGGAGGCAGAGGTTGTGGTGAGCCGAGATCGTGCCATTGAACTCCAGCCTGGGTAACAAGAGCGAAATTCTGTCTCAAAAAAAAAAAAAAGGAATTATGTCAGGTAGGTAAAGTGATTGTTCCCATTTTATATATAAAGAAACTGAATTCTAAAAAATTAGGTAACTATTCTAAGTCATATAATTAGCAAGTGGCAGGGATAGACCATAGCCCAGAACTGTCTGCCCAAGCTCATAACCACTATCTCACTGCATTAAAATTAATTGGATAATAACGTATTAAAAAATTATTGTCCTTTGTGATATTGGTCAATTCTGACCCTTGCCTTGGCTGTTTGGCTCCCTTACACGATAAATCTGAGACTTAATTTTGAATGTGTGGAAAGTTGAATGTGCCTACATTTAATTAAAGAGAAGTGCATTTAATTGTGCTGGCAAATTTTAAGTGCTTGGCTATCCTGAGTTGGCAAAACCTTCTAAGTTCTTAAGTTAACCCTCATACTTCCAGAAGTTTTGCTTAACAAGTGAAAGTTTACTTGCATACTGAGAACCTACCCAGTTTTTTAGTATGAGGGTTTTCGTTGAGAACCATGCACTAGCTGCATTCTCTGATGTAGTGGAAAGCACTCCTGAGACTTCATGGGAAATGGCCTTCAGAAGGCTCTTTCCAGCCTTTCCCAGGTACACGGGATTTAGCTGCATAGCAGTTCTCAGATTACTTGATAAAAATCCTTTTCTGCTCGGTCAGAAGTGAGTAGCAGTTTTAATTAGGGGCTTAGGACAAGGACATTTGAATACCAGCCTCTGAGAATGTAAAGCTCTTTTCAAAACCAGAACCAATATTTTCTACACAAAATGCTAAACCTTCAAGCCCTCATTTGCAAATAAAAGACGGCAAGTTTCTGGCATTTGCTTACTGTCATTTCTCCTGGCACAATAATCAAGCACCCTGCTAATGACGGTGTGACTGTCAATATCACTTTCAAGTTATAAGACCTATTCAGGGTAGATAAAGGGGAGAAGGAAGATGGTCAACAGGCATTCCGGCTTTCATTTTAACACTCCCTGGAGGATTTCCATTACCCTTTCGGTGTCATGCCTTACCTTTTTCCCTTCTCAAGGTCAGCTCTGTCTAGACAGTTTCTAGCTTCAACTTCCTGCAGCTAATGCATATCCACAATAGGCTTGTGACCACAACCTCACACTGTGCCCTTCCACCTGAATCAGGAGAGTCCCTTCTTTTCCGTATTATTGGTAACCTTTCTCTAGGTTAAAAGGTCTCTTCTGCAGCAGGCAGGTCTGACTTGTTACGGTGATTGCACTGCAGAAAGCGGCTTCCACCTTGTTAGAAGTGACATCACTGTACATTAAAGACATCATATCTCCTTTCATATTAAAATGCCTGTCAGTTCTCCTGCTCAAAGGTTGTAAATCTGCCAGAGTAGCCTGAGCTTGGGGAGCTTTCATTATGAAAATGTGAAGATAAGCACTCTGTTTTACTGTCAAAGGGAAAGAGGTAGACTTCTAGTAATGACATTACTTTAGGAAATAAATATACATTTTCTTAACCGAGTGTTATATAAGCAAATTTGGAAAAGATAGCTCTCTCTCTTTTTTTTTTAAGTTTTTAAAATTCACGCTTAGAAAGCTGGCTGCCATAGCTCAGATAGGAAATATAGCTGGAGTATGATTTATTAATGCATGTATTTCACACTTGCTCTTATAGTAAATCATTAGACATTTTCAATGATTTTAGCCCTTCATTTTTAGTTGTCCAGTCTGAGAAGTGGCAAAGGGATACTTAACCTGCAATTCACCTTTCACTCACAAATGAAGCAGTTTTTGTGTTTGGATTTAAGCTTTTTCTTAACATTGTTTAAGACTATCACCAAATCATCAACGGCTGGAAGAACTTGTTTGACCTGCCGGTCTCATACATGTGTAAACCTAAGATGAGTATAATGAGTATTATTCAATGGAAGATTCGGTGGAAGATGGGGGTCAATTCCACCTGACTACATAAAAACGCAGAAAAATTGTTAAGGAGCCTATAATTTTCCCCAAATCCAATTGCCTTTGTGCATTTTCAGGCTTTCAAATTAACCCTTTACAGGCATAGAGACATTTAGAGTTTCTGGCAGATCTTACAATAAAAGATCTAAATTAAATTGTGAAACACCACTGGATTCAGGGAGTATGAGTGAACATCCATCTGTGAAGCAAACCGGTGATTTTCAAATCAGTCTTCAGGCTCATCCAGAAGTTTAATCTTACTTCACAGTTTATGAAGGGGAACTAAGACTCATATACTATTATTTCTCTTTGCCAGAAGTGACTACCAAAATCAATGTGGGGTCACTCAGGGCATCTCATTAAGAGAAAAAAGTAGCACAGCTGTATTTAGCAGTCAATGTACTCTATAGATTCATAAAGATTCAGATAATTCAGCTTCTCAAAGCTGACAGATCAAGAACTTTCCATAGAATGGAATTAACTTTTTTCATTTTTTAAAAAAGGCTAAGATATGCATATTTCTCTGTGTGTGTCACTAAATGAACACAAATGACACATTGCTTCCTCTCTTGCTTTAACACAATGCTGCGTAGACTGTACATGATAACATTCCAGGGTAAACTGTGCAATAATCTTATGTATGGTGTTTATCTGTAATTCAGCAAGTCCAGTTCCATATGACTTGTAGCTAGAAAGCCACAATGGATTAATGGATTAATTCAAATGAGAATAGCCATAATCACACAAGCTCTGAAGGGCTTAGACATTTGAGCAAGTATCCAATTACCATGAGCAAAAAAAAAAAAGACAAACCTCTTAGGAGGAAACTGAAGCTCAGATATTTCTCTGTAACGCTGGGTGCTCTGTGCTATATAATGACTCCAGCCTTAATTTCTGGAACCTGTCCTCTGGCTGTCTCAGTAGAGGAGGAAGTCCAGCTGAGATTAGTCAACGTCTGGAAGTATAGTTGACCCTTGAACAACATGGGTTTGAAGTGTGCAAGTCCACTCATACACATACACATTTTGTTTCAATAAATACATTGGAGAATTTTTTGGAGATTTGCAACAATTTGAAAAAACTCATGGACAAATCATGTGGCCTAGAAATTTTGAAAAAATTAACGAAAAGATGCATCATGAGTGCATAAAATATATGTACATAGATACTAGTCTATTTTATCATTCACTGACAAAATACATACAAGTTTATCACAAAAAGTACAAATTTATCAAAATTTACACACCTAACACCATACATGGTGCCATTTGCAATAAAGAGAAATCTAAAAAATGTAAAGATGCAGTTTTAAATGATAAGTGCATAAAATTAACTGTAGTGCATACTGTACTACCGTAGTAATTTCCTAGCCACTTCCTGTTGCTATTTAAGTGAACTCTGCTGTTGCCAGTATCTGCTTAAAGTGCTGTGTGACACTAATCATCTCTACATGAGCAGTTCATCCCTCCAATAAATCTGGTGTCATAAAAAGTGATCTCTCATAGTTCTTGTGTATTTTTTTTTTTTTTTTGAGACAGTCTTGCTCTGTCGCCCAGCCTGGAGTGCAATGGCACGATCTCTACTTACTGTAACCTCTGCCTCCTGGGTTCAAGCAATTTTCCTGCCTCAGCTTCCCAGGTAGCTGGGGTTACAGGCCACCACGCCTGGCTAATTTTTGTGTTTTTGGTAGAGCTGGGGTTTCACCATGTTGGTCAGGCTGGTCTTGAACTCCTGATCTCGTGGTTCACCCACCTCAGCCTCCCAAAGTGCTGGGATTGCAGGCATGATCCACCACGCCCGAACTCTGTGTACTTTTTATCGTGTTTAGTGTAACACCATAAACCTTGAATAATATCATGGGACCCATACCAAGTACTACCAGTGATGCTAAGCATGCTTCCAAAAGCAGAGAAAAGTCATGATATGAAAATCATGACATTAAAAGAGAAAGTTGAATTGCTTAAGATATAATTCAGATTGAGGTCTGAAGCTATGGTAGTCCATGCCAAGATAAATGAATCCAGTGTAAGGACCATTACTTAAAAAAAAAAAAATAGGATTTCAAGAAGCCATCACTATAACCACACAAGCAGAAGCAAAACTCTTGCACTTTTTGTAAAAATACCTTTTTATTTTGTATTGAAAATGTAGCTTTTATGTGGGTGCATGATTGCTATAGGAAAGGATGACTCACAGACTCTACTATTGTTTGAGAAAAAGAGAAATCATTAGATGATAAAGCAAAGAGAAGGTGAAGAATCTAAAGCTGAAGAATTTAATGTCAGCAAAAGATGGTTTGATAGTTTTAGAGAGTTTGACTTAAAAAACATCAACATTACAGGAGAAGCAGTTTCTGCCAATCAAGAGGCAGCAGATGAGTTCCTAGATACCATTAAGAAAATTATTTGAGGAGAAAGGATATCTTCCTGAATAGGCTTTAAATGCAAAGAAAAGTGTCCTGTCCTTGGGAAAAAATAAATACCAAAAAGGACATTTATTAGTAAGGCACAGAAGCAAGCACTAGGATTTAATGAAAAAATGGATAGTCTAACTCTATTGTTTTGTGCAAATGCATTCAGGTTTATGATAAAAATTGCCCTCATTTATAAAACTGCTAACACCCCAGCTTGAAGGGAAAAGATAAACACCAGCTACCAGTCCTTTGGTTGTACAACAAGAAGGCTTGGCCAACAAAAACCCCCTTCCTGGGTTGATTCCACTGATGCTTTGTCCTTGAAGTCAGGAAGTACCTTGCCAGTAAGAAACTGTTTTCTTAAAAAATTATTTTTATTTTATATATTTATTTATTAATTAGAGATAGGGGTCTTGTTATGTTGCCTAGGCTGGTCTTGAACTCCTGGCCTTAACCAATCTTCCTGCCTCAGCCTCCCAAATTTATAGGATTACAAGTGTGAGCCACCACCAGTGGGATTTCCTTTTAAAGTTGTTTTGATATTGGACAATACCCTGGGCCACTCAGCACTTCATGAGCTCAACACTAAAGGTGTCAAAGTGCTCTACTTGTTCCCAAACACCATGTCTCCAATCCAACCTGTAGATCAGGAGATCATAAGGGCCATTAAGACGCATTACAGGCTACTCCATGGAAAGGATTGTCAACACTACGGAAGAGAATTCCAACATAGAGAACATCATGAAAGTCTGGAAGGAGTACACACCATTTAAGTTGCCATTGTTGTTATAGAAAAAGCTGTGAAAGCCATCAACCCCAAAACAATAAATTCCTGCTGGAGACAACTCTGTCCAGATGTTGCGTGTGACTTCACAGGGTTTACAACAAAACCAATTAAGAAAATGGTAAAAGAGACTGTGGATATGGCAAAAAAGATTTTTTTTTTTTAAGTGAAGCATGCAGGATTTCAAGAAATAGATCTTGGGAAAATTCAAGAGCTAATAGACACCACAGCAGAGGAATTAACAGGACAACTTGATGGAGATGAGTGCTTTTAAATCAGTGCCAGACAGTACGGAAGAAGATAGAGAAGAAACTGTTCCAGGAAACAAATTGACATTAGACAATCCGGCAGAAGGGTTCTGGTTATTCAAGAGTCCCTTTTACCTCCTTTATGGCATGGACCATTCTATGATACAGGCAGTGAAACTAAAGCAAACAGTGGAAGAACTGGTACCATTTAGAAACGTTTTGTAGAGAAATAAAAAAGCAAAAAAATATAGAAATTACTATGTAATTCCATAAAGTTACACTGAGCTTGCCTACCTCTCTTGCCTCCACTTCTACGTCCTCCACCTCTTCCACCTCTACCACCCTGAGCAAGACCAATGACTCCTCTTTCTTTTCCTCATCAGCCTACTCAACCTGAAGACTATGAGGTTGAAGATCTTTACTGTGATCCATTTCCACTTGGTGAATATATTATATATATATATATTTCTTCTTTTTTCTTTGTTGGTGAATATGTTTTTTTTAAACGTTTTCTTTTCTCTTTACTTCTGTTAATTCTTTTGGAGTGGTATAAATAAGCTTTTGAATTTTCCCAAGATCCTTATCTTGAAATCCTAAATTGGCCCTAAATATATTTTCCCTTCCTTATGATCTATTAAATAACATTTTCTTTTCTTTAGCTTGCTTTATTGTAAGAATACAGCATATAATTCATATAATATAAAAAACATGTGGTAATTAACTATTTATGTTATTGGTAAAGCTTCTGGTCCACAGTGGGCTACTAGTATTTCAGTTTTAGATGTCAAAGTTATATACAGATTTTCAATTGCTCAGGGTGGCGGTATCACTAAACCCTGCATTGTTGGAGGGTCAGCTCTACCTAGAAATAAAATTAAAAGGGAACAAAGTTCTGTTGTCTTTCATGGCAAAGAATCCTGTTTGGCAATGTTTCACATCAGGACTTTGGGATAATCAGCTATCTACTGAGGCAATGCCATGTTACAAGTTATCAACAGAAAATTCTCAAGGGGTTGTTTAGTTCCCCTCTTCTCCCCTTAGAAATTTTAGACCATGTTACAAAAGTTAACAACTTAAAACTAATGACAATGTGTAGAAGCTGATGGCAAGGGCTCTCAAGAACAGAATGGTAGTTCAGACTCTATCACCTGGAAAATTACCTGAGTGGAGTCTAGACCTGGGGAAACCACAATTCAAAATGAAACCAAATCTTCATACTAAGCATTAAGTCCAATCAGCATTTAAGGAAATCCCTGACTTAATGATTCTTCTTTTGAGGTAGGGGAGAACAATCTTTGTATTTTTGGGGTTTCACAGAATTTGGCCTGGAGCTACCTAGCTTTTCTTTCTAGCCATGCTATGAGCATTCCGGACTGACAGCAGGAGAGCTTATTGTTGGTTGATGTTTCCTTTTGAATGAACAGTCACGCTTTCACATAAAATGGGCCAGAGCTTGAGCCATTCCGTGACCCTGAACATAGTAAGTTAGATGCTGGGGTTGTTGCTGACTCCTCCAGGCTACATGGGACCATTTAGCACAGAAAAGTAGTGGTGACTCGTCAACCAGAGTTGCTAACCTACCTAGAAATGCAGTATCTTCAGACTTCACTAGTTTGAAATCAATGACAAGCTTTATGAAGCAAACAAACAGTAAGAAACCCAATATCTTCACAGCAATGAAGGAGTGACTTAATCACTCCAAGCTGGTTTCCTTTCTGGGGAGCTTTACCTTTTTTTATCTACAGCCAAGAAGTAAGTAGGATTGAAACCTCCAGCAGTCACTATTTGGCCCTGCAAATGCCTTCCTAAATTGGTCTTGTTTAGAACATGGAATTGCAGCTGAAAGGGGACAGGCCACTGCAGTGGGCATGACTGCATGGAGAGGAGGTCAGTTTGCCTTTGCCCTTCTGCTCCCAGCCCTTTATTGCTGGCCTGCTGCCAGAGGCAAACACTTGACTGGATATCAGTGACCCCACAGAGAATTCACAGTCAGCAATGTTGAGTCTAATTCATGCAATAAAAAACGGTTTTGTAATAAGGATAATTTTTTAGAAGTAGAAAAAGTGTTGAAATGCTGCAGACAATTAGAAAATTTCCAACACTGGAGCCAGGGTCCTAGGCTCAATTTACATACAGGCTAGTCAGTTAATTTTATTCCAGAGCCATAAACTGTACCACCATCCTGTAAACACGCACTGCCAATATGTCATTGTATAAGCATATTCTATCAATCAGAAGAGCGGTGTGATGGTTAATAGTGTTAACTTGATTGGATTGAGGGATAAAAAGTATTAATCCTGGGTGTGTCTGTGTGGGTGTTGCCAAAATTGATGAACATTTGAGTCAGTGGGCTGGGGAAGGCAGATCCACCCTTAATCTGGTGGGTACAATATAATCAGCTTCTAGTGCATATAAAGCAGGTAGAAAAATGTGAAAAAAAGAGATGGGCCTAGCCTCCCAGCCTACATCTTTCTCCCATGCTGGATGCTTCCTGCCCTTGAATATCAGATTTCAAGTTCTTCAGTTTGGGACTTGGACTGACTCCCCTTGCTCCTCAGCTTGCAGGCAGCCTATTGTGGGACCCTGTGATTGTGTAAGTTAACACTATATACATATATACACACACACACACACACACACATATACACACACATACTTTATATACACATATATGTGATTGTGTAAGTTAATACTTTATATATATAAAGTGTTACATATATCACAATCACATATATATGTATATATACACATATGTATATAGACAATCACATACACACACACACACAGGGGACTTTAATATAGATAGATAGATAGATAGATAGATAGATAGATAGATAGATAGATATTCTATTAGTTTTGTTCCTCTAAGAGAACCCTGACTAATACAAGTGGGTTGCTGACAAATAATAAATGAATCAGTGAACACATTATCAGCTCTGTGCAAAGTCCAGCTTTTAAAGCATGTTTTATAGGCTGAAGAAATTTTAGTTATGTGGCGGATTTTATTTTTCAAAGAGGGCATCAACAAGATCTTCCAATCCATATGTTATATTACAATATGTTTTTGATGTTTCTCCTATCTAGAGTTGGGGGTCAATGGCTTCCTTGAAAGTCACAAAAGGTGTTTTGTGACTGCTTTAATTAATAGAATATGGCAGAAGTGACCTCTATGTGACTTCTGAGGCTGGATTATAAAGATTTCTGCCTCGTTTATTCACTCAAAAAGTCTTCAACCACCATGTAAATGGTCTGACTGCTGAGGTGACCATGTTGTGAGGGAGCACAATTAGCCCATAAAGAAAGACCATATTGAGGGATCTCATGTCCATACAAATAGAGATGCTCAGCTGGCCCCCATCTACATAAGTCTGCTGTAGTGCTAGCTCTAGCTACCATCTGCCTGTTCCAAATTCTAACTTGCAGACACTGAAAGATAGTAAAATGATTATTATTTTACCTAATGGTAAAATCACTAAGTTGTGTGATATTTTTTATATGTGCAAAGAAATTAGCTATTTGACCCATGACTGCTGCAATCCACAGATTGGCATCTGTGCAATTTAAAATAAATCAAAGTGGTTAAAGATCATGGATTCTGGAGATCAGCTACCTGGGTCCACAACGTGTTAGACATGTGATCTTGAGCAAATTACTTTTCTAAGCCTCAGTCAACTTATGTCCTCACTTACAGTTTGAGGATGATAACTGTAGTTATCAACTTTCTGAGCTTCAATCAATTTACATCTTCACTTACAGTTTAAGGATAATAATTGTAGTAACTTCATAGGGTTTGTGGGAGAATTAAATTAATTCATACTTATAAAATCACAGAACAGTACCTGCCTTCTAAGGTTTGAATGTTCCCTTCCAAACTTATGTTGAAATTTAATTGCCATTGTAATAGTGTTAAGAAGTAGAACCTGTAAGAGGTGATTTGGTCATGAGAGTTCTTATGTCATGAATGGATTAATGCCTTTATCATGAGAGTAGGTTAATTGTCACAGGAGTAGGCTGCTGATAAAAAGACAAAGTTCAGCCCCTATCCCTCTCTGTCTTGTGCGCTCACTTATCCTTTTGCTTTCTGTCATAAGACGATGCAGCATGAAGGCCCTTGCCAGATGTTAGTGCCATGCTTTTGGACTTCCCAACCTCCAGAACTGTGAGAAATAAATTTCTTTTCTCTGTAAATTATCCAGTCTGTGATATTCTAGTATAGCAACACAAAACGAACTTAGACTTGCAAATAAAAAGTGCTTACTAGGTGTTAACAGAGAATTACAGGTTCTGTAGGGTCGGAAGCATATTCAGTTTGGTGCCTTTTAACACAAATGTATAAAATTACAAAACTAAGTATTCAGAAATAGGCATGTATTAGGTGCTAGGGACATAATAATGACTTGGCATTCTTCCTGTCCTACAGGAGCTTGTACTCCATATGCAAAGAGTGGAGAATATGCAGTTATTTACAAACTAGACAGATAATTTTTGAAAACAGCTATCTTGTTGCACTATCATTTATTCTAAAAGGCATGTAAACTGGCTTTCCTGGGGAATATGGCACTACCTATAGCAAAGTATCCTTTAAAATATGCAAATTGTTAAAAATAGTTGAAAATAGTGATTCTGCATTGGGGGATTTATCTATAGAAATAATCAGATAAGCATTACATATAAATTATATGATATATATACACATACACATATTTAAATATATGTTGTTATTGATGGCAAAGAATTCAAAATACATGGTTGTTTGAAAATGAGATTAAATTGTTGAATGTTATGCTACTATGAAATTGATTTTATATTCACAGAAATTTAAAGATCTTCACAAAGTATAATTGAAAGAGAAAATTAGATGATCCAACAGTGTGTATCATACTGAGCAAGAGTAAGAGATAGACACAGGAGTGGCTTTCAACCTCTGCATTCATACATTGTTTTCCTCTGAGTGGTGAAATAAGAAGCAAGTTTTGAGCTTTATCTATAAATTCCAGTAACTTCCAGTTCATTTACAGAAAACATGCTATACTTGCTTGGGTAGAATCAATATTGTGAAAATGACCATATTGCCAAAAGCAAACTACAGATTTAATGCAATTCCCATCAAAATACCATTATCATTCTTCACAGAACTAGAAAAAAAATCATAAAATTCAGATGGAACCAAAAAAGAGCCTGCATAGTCAAAGTCAAGGCAAGACTAAGCAAAAAGAACAAATCTGAAGGCATCACATTACCCAATAGTATACTAATATACTTTTGATAACTATACTACAAGTCTATAGTTATCAAAAGAGCATGGCACTGGTATAAAAATAGGCATGTAGACCAATGAAATAGAATAGAGAACCCATAAATAAATTCAAATATTTATAGCCGACTGACCTTCAACAAAGCACACAAAAATATAAAGTGAGGAAAGGACACTCTATTCAACAAATGGTGTTGGGATAATTGGCAAGTATATAATAGTTGCAGAGGAATGAAACTGGATCCTCATCTCTCACCTTATACAAAATCAACTCAAGATAGATCATACTTAAATCTAAGATCTGAAACCATAAAAATTCTAGAAGATAACATCAGAAAAGTTCTTTTAGATGTTGGCTTAGGCAAAATTTTATGATCAAGAACCCAAAAGCAAATGCAACAAAAACAAAAATAAATAAATGGGACCTAATTAAACTAAAAAACTTCTGTACAGCAAAAGATATAAGCAGCAGAGTAATCAGAGAACTCACAGAGTGGGAGAAAATATTCACAAACTCTTCATCAGACAAAGGACTAATATCCAGAATCTACAAGGAACTCAAACAAATCAGCAAGAAAAAACAAATAATCCCATCAAAAAGTGGGAACAGTCTATGAATAGACAATTCCAAAAAGAAGATCTACAAATGGCTAAACAAACATTTGAAAAAATGCTCAACATTACTAATTATCAGGAAATGCAAATTAAAACCACAATGAAATACCACCTTACTCCTACAAGAATAGCAATAACTTAAAATAAAAAATTACAGATGCAATTTTTGGCTTGGATGTGATGAAAAGGGAACACTTTTATGCTGCTGGTGGGAATGTAAATTAGTACAACCACTATGGAAAACAGTGTGGAGATTCCTTAAATAATTATAAGTAGCTGGGTGCAGTGTCTCATGCCTGTAATCTCAGCACTTTGGAAGGCCAAGGTGGGCCAATCACTTGAGGTCAGGAGTTCAAGACCAGCCTGGCCAATATCATGAAGTCCTCTCTTTAATAAAAATACGAAAATTAGACAGATGTGGTGGCTCACGTCTGTAATCCCAGCTTCTCAGGAGGCTGAGGCATGAGAATCACTTGAACTCAGGAGGCAGAGGTTGCAGTGAGCTGAGATCATGCCATTGCACTCCAGCTTGGTGACAGAGTGAGACTGCATCTCAAAAACATTAAAAAACTAAAAATATAATTACCATTCAACCCAGCAATCCCACTACTAGGTATCTACTCAGAGGAAAAGAAGTCATTGTATGAAAAAGACAAATGCGCATGCATGTTGATAGCAGCACATTTTACAGTTACAAAAATGGTATCAACATAAATGCCCATCGACCAAAGAAAATGTGGCGTATATACACCATGGGATACTACTCAGCCATAAAAAAATATGAAATAATGGCCTTTGCAGCAACTTGGATGGAGTTGGAGACCATTATTCTAAGTGAAGTAACTCAGGAGTGGAAAACCAAATATCGTATGTTCTTACTTATAAGTGGGAGCTATGCCATGGGGTTGCAAAGGCATAAGAATGATATAATGGACTTCGGGGACTTGGTGGGGAAGGGTGCAAAGAGGCCATGGGATAAAAGACTACACATTGGGTATAGTGTACACTGCTCAGGTGATGGGTGCACCCAAGTCTCAGAAATCACCACTAAAGAACTTATCCATGCAACCAAAAACCACCTGTTCCCCAAAAACTATTGAAATAAAATAAAATAAAAAATATGCCATACTTGTGTAATAAAAATAAATTAATTTTATAAAAAGAATGACCACATCTTACTCAGGGTTCATATTTGCCCTCAGTTCTTGATCCATCTTCAATAAAAAGGCATATTTAATAAACCATCAGTTTTTCCAGACTTGGAATAACCTTCTGGCTCAGATTTAGATGTGTTAGAATAGTAGTGAAATGCAAGTTTGTAGCCAGAATGGGACATGAGCTAAGAAGACACAGATCCCTTCTGGAAGGCCCTTTGCCCTTCCAAGTTCAAGTCCATGGATGGAGCATCACTACATTCTAAAGTGTGATATAAAATGCCGACAATATTAGTATTAAATAATGTGTCATCTCTGTGGTTTAATTGGATTGATTTTCTTGGAAATAATCATTAGTATGTAGGTCTCAAAAGTCTTGGATGCCCTTGACTTCATGACAGCTGCCACTATCCTGATTGTCTGGGGATGAGGGATAAAGGACTTTCATTTTTAAAAGATGGCAGTGAGTGGCTTAAACATTTTGGCCTATAAATACATTGAGCATTCAAGTTGAATAAAATACAACAATGCCATCCCCATGTCCTTTCTTTCTACTATTTTTCTTTGAAAAGGGCTATTGTTTTTACAATAATTCACTGTTATTTTTAAAAACACATAACACGAAATCTACCTGCTTAAAACATTTTTAGGTATACAGTATGGCATTGTTATCTATGCACAGTGTTGTACAGTAGATCTCCAGAACCTTTCATCTTGTTTAACTGAAACTTTACACTCACTGGAAAGGAATTCCTCATTTCTCCCTTCCCCCAGCTCCTGGCAATCACCATTCTACTTTCTGCTTCTACGGGTGTGACTACTTTAGATGTCTCATATAAGTAGAATCATGCAGTCTTTGTTCTTCAGCAACTGGCATGTTTCACTCAGCATAATGTCCTCAAAGTTCATCCAATTCGTTTGTAAATGCCAGAATTTCCCTCCACCTTCCAGGTTCAAGCGATTCTCCTGCCTCAGCCTCCAGAAAAGCTGGGATTACAGGCACCTGCTATCACACCTGGCTAATTGTGTGTGTGTGTGTGTGTGTGTGTGTGTGTGTGCGCATGCGCGTGCACACACGCGCGCGCATACGTATTTTTAGTAGAGATGGGGTTTCACTATGTTGGCCAGGCTGGTCTTGGACTCCCGAACTTGCGATCCACCCACCTCGGCCTCCTGGAATTCTGGGATTATGGGTGTGAGCCACTGCACTTGGCTGAATTTCCCTCTTTTTAAGGCTGAGTAATATCCATTTTCTTGATATGGTTTGGCTCTGTGTTCTCACCCAAACCTCATCCTGAATTGTAATAATCCTCATGTGTGAAGGGCAGGACCAAGTGGAGATAATTCGATCATGGAGACAGTTTACCCCATACTGTACTCATGACAGGGAGTTTGTCCTCATGAAATCCGATGGTTTTATAAGGGGCATCCCCCTCCACTCGTCTCTCATTCTTCTCTCTCCTGAATGTGAAGAAGGACGTGTTTGCTTCCATTTTTACCATGATTGTTCAGTTTCCTGAGGCCTCCCCAGTCATGCAGAACTGTGAGTCAATTAAGCCTCTTTCCTTTATAAATGATCCAGTTTCAGGTATTTCTTCGTAGCAGTGTGAGAATGGACTAATACATGTGTATATACCACACTTTCTTCCATTCATCCACCTCTTGGCTATTGTGAATAATCCAATGAACATGTCAATAGAGATATCTCTTTGAGATGCTCATTTCAATTCTTTGAATAAACAGCCAGAATTGAGATTTCTGGATCATATGGCAAGTCTATTCTTAATTTCTTGAGAAACATCTGAACTATTTTCCATGGCAGCTGTACAATTTTACATTCCCAGCATCAGTGCACATGGATTCTGATTTCTTCACATCCTTCACCAACACTTGTTATCATGATTATTTTTCATAAGGGCCATCTTAACAGGTGTGAGGTAATGTCTCATTGTGGCTTTGATTTTCACTTACTTGATGATTGGTGATGTTATCTCTTCATATATCTGCTGGCCATTTGTATGTGTTTTTTTTTTTTTTTTTGAGAAATGTCTATTCAAGTCCTTTGCCCATTTTTCATTAAAGTTATTCTGAAGACAGCTGCTGTTTTAAACCATTACTCTTTTTTAGAATAACAATTCACATTTTTTTAAACTGTTATTCTTTGATGTGAGTGAGATAAACCAAGTCTGATGTAGCCTACTCTTAGATATATACAACAGGACGGCTAGTCAGCAAGGGTGCTCTGCACCTTTGGGCAAGTGGGCACATTTCCTGCTATTCCATATATTTAAGAAGACAGATGCACCTTCTTGTTTTATACATCTAAGAGTAGGCTACATTAGACTGGGGTTATCTTGCCCAAATCAAAGACTAGTGGTTTAAAAAATAATGTGGTACTTTGTCTGAGTAGGCCATCATACCTATAAACACCTGCACATCTTCTCACACCTATCACTGTTGCAGATTTTGTAAGAAGAGATTTATGACTTTATGCTGTTGAGAAACTCTACCTTATTAAAATGCAAAGGGGAAAATGACCATATTGAATTTACTATTATTCCCTTATGAGAAATGAGTTTTTTAGTTTTTTGCCATGGTGGCATTTAGCTGGAAAACTAGGGAAGAAATACAGAACACATAAATTATTTTGGAGGAACATTTAGGAGGTGGAAATCCAGAGCCAAGAGCCAAGGCTTGGTTAGATAGGGACATTCTTGTGAGTGATGCCCTGGTGAGAATTCCTGTATAGTCAGGGATGACCAAACAGACTCAGGAAGAAGAAGCACCTTGGCAAGGAAACTTTGGGAGGATATCAAAAACAACTACTTTTTTCAAATGGCTCACCCCTGTTGGCCAGCACCCACCATCCGCATTGAAGGCGGAAGACACTATCGACAAGGCTTTCTTTCCTCACACCCCTTCTCTAAAGAAACTTTGCTTCTAGGGTGTCTTCTAGTGGATATTCTTCTTGCTCTATGCTGAATCTGATTTGTCATGTGCCTTTCAGACTGAGAGACAAGTGAGCTATGGCAGCCTACCTATGACTGCAGACTGCCCAATGCTTGCAGATCCCCATTGGATGCAGATATGCTGAGTTAGTACTGGCATTGGTCTTGCAAATGCTCAAAGGATGAAGATAATTCCTGCCCTAGTTTTGTTCAAGCAGCTATGTCCAGGCAAAATTTTCATTCTTTCTAATGTGGCACTTTGTGTAGGTCTGTGTGAAAATTCTGGGCCTCACACTTTGTCAATAATACCACAGTTAGGCAAGCACTCTTGGGCCAGGGGAAAGTTGCCAGTGGTTTAGGAAAGAACTTCAAAGATGGAAAGAAGCCATGAACAGAGGTTAGCCAAGCCTTCCTTTGCTCCAGCTAGTGGAGACTAGTAAAATATTACCCTTTAAAACACCTATGCCCACCCCAAGAATACAGAAATCATCTTCCTTTCTATTTTGAAAGGACAGTCTATTTGCTCTATGCTAGAGTTTCTCCAGAATCTCTTTTTCTCTGGAGTTTTGAATGTTTTAGAAGCATACTATTGAATCTCACAATAAATTAGAGCAGAAAAGCCTCTGAGTTATTTCGGGGGTAGGGTGGTATCCTTAAGACTGTAATTTGCAAAATGTGTAATCAAGAGTTAACTTATAGCTGCAGGTGGAACTAGTGTGTCCTTTGTCTAATTAGAAAGGCAAAAAGTAAGCTACAATACATGGCTTGAGATTTTTGCTACTCCTAAACAAGAACGGATGCAAAAATTAGCTTTGGGCTATAATCACCAGTTTCAGACACTTAAGAGTGAGGATGAAAAATTTATGAATTAATTGTGTGATGTGGGTTGGGGGGATATGGCTCAAGAAGTGCTTACATTTTGACTCCTGTAGCACTCTCATCAAGGGACTTCATTTGCTTTTACATTTCATTTTATATTTATTAAATTTGTGCTACTCAAAGGATCTTATCCTGGGACAGAATTCATTTGTTTAGTCACTTATTCATCCACTTATATTTAGAGTATCTTTTCTTTGCCAAGTACTGGGAAGATATATAAAAGTTAAAAAGAGAACATGCTGCTATTTGGAAATAATGTTAAGTTGGTCCTAATCTAGCAAGTGCCTACATCAATTATTTGGTGCTTCACCTACCCAATGTGATTGAAGTAAATCCAGCAATTATAAAATCCATCACTGTTCATGATAAATTAGAAGCTGTGTTTTTCTCTCCATGTTTTGCGTCCTCCGCAACTGGTCTTAGTTCTTTAGCATAAACTAGAAGGCCTAGTTTCTCCTTCTAACAGAAGACTGCTAGGATTCTTCTCAATTGAGTTTGTGTAGAAGACCCTCCATGTTAACAGGCTATTAATCTTTCCTCTAGTTATAGTTTATGAATGGGATTGGTAGTGTCCTAATTTTGGGGGAGACAGATACAAAAAGAGAATACTCTTTTGTGAGACAGCTGATCACCCTCAATGTATAAGTGATCTTTTAGAAATATACTCATATATTGCTGCAAGTTTCATCTTAACAGAAACAACTATACTTATTGTTCCCAAGAATTCTGGGTGACAAAAGATGTGTTTTTTTTTTTTTTTTTTTTTTTTTTTTTTTTTTTTAAGAATCGCAGTCTGTCACTCAGGCTGGAGTGTAGTGGTATGACCTGGGCTTACTGCAACCTTCACCTACAAGGCTCAAGCTATCCTCCCACCTCACCTTCCCAAGTAGCTGGGACCACAGTCTTCTTCAGCTGGCTCTGAAGAAGAATTCAGGGCCAGCACAATACCATGATGACTAATTTTTGTATCTTTTATAGAGGCAGGGTTTCACCATGTTGCCTAGGTTGGTCTTGAACTCCTGGGCTCAAGTGATCTACCCACCTCAGCCTCCCAGTGTTGGGATTGCAGGCATGTGCCACAGCGCCCAGCCTAAAAGAGGTGCTTTCTACTGTAAGGAATTCAGCAACTGCAGAAGCTTTCATTTTTCCTGATATTGGAGAGAGAAGAAAGTCAACTACTTAGGAAAAACAGAATTGATATGAAAGAGCTTATGCTGTGCTATGATCTGAATGCCGGCATCCCCCCGCCAGGATTCATATGTTGGAACCTAACACCCAAAGTGATAGTAGTAAGAGGTGGGGCCCTTTGGGAAGTGATTAAGTCTTAAGGGCTCCACCGTCATGAATTGGATTAGCGCCCTTATATAAGAAGCCTGAGCAAGCTCCCTTGCCCCTTTCTGTCATGTAAGGATGCAGTTAGAATGCGCCACCCATGAAGCAGAGAACATGCCCCTGCCAGGCACTGAATCTGCTGCAGCTTTCTTGGCCTTCCCAGACTCCAGAATTGTGAGCAGTAAATTCCTGTTGTTATATAAATTACTCAGTCTAAGGTATTTTGTTACAGCAGCCTGAAAAGACTAAGACATGCTACCATGTTGGTAATTTTCAGCTACATTACATTCACTTATCTAGAACTGAGAAATAAATCCTAATGTTAAAAGTTACTGATAACTAAAATTTGCTCTTATATTGTTGCATTCTCCCTGGATGAAGGCCTGAGATTCTGAAATTGAACTTGAACTTGACCCTGCTAGTTTATATTATGCTGTATTTTAACTGTACCACTGGGCTAGTGAAACAAAGCACACGAAAAGCATATGGATTTGATAACTCACCATGAATAGTTAAGGACATCTGTTTTTTTGCTATAAACATATTTTGAAAGCCTAAACATGAAGCACTGGTCCAACTCATTAATATTTTGGAGTAAATTTAATTATTATATATTATAATAAAATGAGCTGTGTGTTTTTTTCTAGTTAAAAAAATCTGCATTTTTCACATTATCAGTTAAAGCCACATTAGAAGGTACATTTAAATAATTGAAAGTGAGTTTATTGAAAATAAACTTGGTACGTGGTATTCTAGCAGAGAAAATCCCTTGAATATCTATGATGCATTTTTAAGAGTTAAAAGAATCACGTACCTTGGCAACCATTTGCTAATTTTGAAAGTATTCCTAAAGCTTTATATACTGTACTTTATTTATTTAAATTGGCCATACAATTTTAACTAGTTTCACTGTGGTAGAATTAGCTTCATTGAAGTAGATGTACTCTTCTACAAGCTGAATGGCAGCACAGATTTCCAACATAAACTGTAATTTATACAGGCCAATACAACTCTTTTCTTTGTAGCTGGGTAACCATTTATGTTTGAGGTGAAGATGTTAATATGGAAATTTTGTGAGCTAGGAAAGAGGACGAACGCTATCACTCTAATTTATGACCTTTCATATAAGGCCAAATGTAAAGGCAACTTCAATTGTTTTATATCTCAGGGCCAGCACATAGCAGATGCAGGAAATTTGGAGTGTTAGACATAAACTTTTATTACCAAATTATAAATAATTTCTCCCACTTATAATGTTCACCTTTCAAGTTCATCTTGATTAAAATACAAGGGCAGCTTCACACCGATTTCACTGAATTTTACAGCTGAGAGAGGTTTTCTGGAGTTCACCGTGGAGCATAAAGCATCACAGCATTCGGGAGACTCTCCTTCCAGGAGTTTAGACTCTGATCCTATCTCTTTAAAAATTCAAGTCATGCCAAAACGATGGCTGATGAAGTCTGAACATTATTTAAACATCTCACGTTACATCTGAAAGTGCCCCTAATGTAGAATATATCCCTTCTTTGGGTAAACATAAAAGACATACTACTTTTTCAGAGAAATTTGCCCACCGGTCAATAAGCTTATATTACTTCTCAGAAGATATTCAACAACTAGAGTGTCTCTCCTTCCTTCCTTCCTTCCTTCCTTCCTTCCTTCCTTCCTTCCTTCCTTCCTTCCTTCCCTCCCTCCCTCCACCGCTTTTCTCCCTCTCTCCTTCCTTCCTTCCTTCCTTCCTCTCTTTCTTTCTTTCTTCATCTCCTTTTTTTTTCTTTCTTTTCTGTCTCTCTCTGTCTCTTTCTCTCTTTCCTTCTCTCAAGAGTCTCGCTGTCATCCAGACTGGAGTGCAGTGGCAAGATCTTGTCTCATTGCAACCGTAGCTTCCTGGGTTCAAGAGATTCTCATGCCTCAGCCTCCCAAGTAGCTGGGATTACAGATGTGTGCCACTACACCCAGCTAGTTTTTGAATTTTTTTTTTCTTTGCAACGCAGTTTCACTCTTGTTGCCCAGGCTGGAATGCAATGGTGCAATCTCAACTCATCACAACCTCCACCTCCCGGATTCAAGCGATTCTCCTGCCTCAGCCTCCCAAGTAGCTGGGATTACAGGCATGAACCACCACACCTGGCTAATTTTGTATTTCTAGTAGAGAGGGGTTTTTTCCATGTTAGTACGGCTGACATGTTGGTCAGGCTGATCTCAAACTCCCAACCTCAGGTGATCTGCCCCCCTCAGTCTCCCGAAGTGCTGGGATTACAGGCGTGAGTCACCGCACCTGGCTAATTTTTAAATTTGAAGTAGAGACGAGATTCAACATGTTGGCCAGGCTGATCTCGAACTCCTGACCTCAAGTAATCCTCCCACCTCGGCTTTTCAAAGTGCTGGGGATTACAGGTGTAAGCCACTGCACCTGGCCTCTCCTTATTTTATTTAACAAATAATTTTCATATCCCACAATTAAAGGGAAACAATAGTGGCCCAAGTGTCTAAAGCTAAAGGACATCACAGCTTATGAGCTCCCATTGTACAGTTTGAAGGTCCAGGAGAGGTTCAAGTCCATGCCAGCACTGTATGAAGTTAATGCATTGCTCCAACAATACCAGCCAGTATTCTTAGAAGCTTAACATCCATGTCAGGTATGAAAATCTGCTTTGGAGAGTGTTGGTCAATCCAATTACATGTTTGCATTTATCATTATCATCATCAACAACCACCACCACCACAACAACATAATGCAACATTCACCTGCATGTTCACAGGGCTGTTGGGTGTTTAATAAGCTACATATGAGACCCTCTCTTATGAATACTAAACACTAAATGGCATAGTTATTTAAAGGCATATGTACTACAGAACTGTAGAAGTATGAGGCAAACAATGAAGTGGCAAGAGTGCCCTTTAGCATTTTTATATCCACATTTGTCTATTTTAAGCATAATAGCTTTAAGAGAATGAAAAGGCAAGCCATAGACTGGGAGAAAATATTTGTAAAAGAAATATCTGATAAAGAACTATTATCTAAAATACACAAAGAACTCTTAAAACTGAACAACAAAAAAAGAACAAACTGATTCAAAATTGGGCTAAAGACCTGAAAAACCAATGAAGATATACATATGTCAAATAAGCATATAGAAAGATCTTCCATATCATATGTCACTAGGGAATGAAAACTTTAAACAACTATGAGATATAACTAAGCAGCTAGTAGACTAGTCAAAATCCAAAGGACTGGAATCACCAAATGTCTGTGAAGATGGGAAACAATGAAAACTCTCATTCACTGCTAGTGGGAAGGCAAAATGGTACAGCCACATTGTAAGACAGTTTGGCAGTTTCTTACAAAACTAGACATACTCTTGCCATATGATCCAGTAATCATACTCCTTGATATTTGCCCAAATGAGCTGAAAACTTATTTCTACACAAAAACCTGCACACAAATATTTGTCACAGCTTTATTCATAATTACCAAAACTTGGAAGCAACCAAGATATCCTTATCCTTTAGTAGGTAAATGGATAAACTGTGGTACATCCAAATAATGGAATATTATTCAGAACTTAAATGAACTGTCACGCCATGAAAAGGCATAGAGTGGTCTTAAATGCATATTTCTAAGTGAAAGAAGCCAGTCTGAGAAGGCTACGTGGTGCGGTAGTGCAGGGTATGCACCACCAACTGTATAGTATGATTCCAAATGTATGCCATTCTGGAAAAAGCAAAACTATGGAGACAGAAAAAAAGATCAGTAGTGGCCAGTGGTTAGTGGGGAGGAAGGAATAAATAAGTGAAGCACAGAGAATTTTTAGGGCAGTGAAACTATTCCTATGATACTGTAATTGTGGGTACATTTCATTGTGCATTTGTTGAAACCTATAGAATGCGCAACACTAAGTGTGAACCCTAATGTAGACCTTGGCCTTTGGGTAATAATGATGTGTCAGCATAGGTTTATCAGATCTAACAACTAAACAAAACTAAATTAGGTAAGTTAAACTAAACCACACACATTAAACTAAACCTCTGCTTAAATATTTTTATGACTTTAAGGCTCTTAATAAATTAATGTTTACATTCCGGGTTTGGAAGACTAGTATTTCACAAAAAGTCTTGCAATGTTTTCTTTGCATCAAAAAAGATGCTGAAAGCAAAAACCTGGGAAATATGGAAAATTGCCTTGTGAGTTAGTAAAAGTCAGTTATAAGCTGCTAAGGGGCTTTTTGGAACAGGCACACTTTTTATAAGCTTGTTAGCTCATTAAATAATTCAGGATGCCCACCCCGTATGTCAAGCCGGCCCCATACCCAGCTACTCCCTTTGGAGAAGATTGCAGCTGCTCCTCAGATGAACGAGGCCTTTAAACTCCTCATGGCTCCCTACCCACCACACCAGTGTTAATCGCTCCATCAGGGGTCTGTAGGAAAGGGAAAGAAATTTGAATCAAAAACTTACTGTTTTTTGAATAATTGAAACAACCAGTAGGGAGTGTGCAATTTGATGTCTTTTGCAAAGAATGTTTTTAGGGACAGGGCTTTTTATCCTATCATGTTTGTTCTTTGCAACTAATTATTTAATTTTAATGGCACTTTTCTTAAAATTTTTATTTACATTATATTTTATATTGCAAGAACTTCAAATACAGCCCTCTTAATAAGTCTGTAACGGTTTTGTCTTTACCCAAACTGAGCTTTTGTAGAAGGATATAAGGAAGTCTCTATTCTTTACCAAATCACATCCAGTTGCTTTCTGTCCCTGATACCAAGGGTTCATTTCTTCTGCCTTTAGCCAAAAGAGGGATACAAGGGAGAAACTCTTTATCTTAGAAAAACATTCTGCATCTTAGATTTTATAACACTTAATGGAGTTAAGGATCTGTGTTGGAAGATCTTATCACTTTGTGTATAGTGTTACAAATCATAAATAAAATAAAGTATAAGTTTTCAGCTGATGAAAGTATGTGACAGGGAAAAAGGAACCAAGTCCTGGTGTGACTGTTCTCTTCTTTTTCCTCTCCAATCCTATTAATAGCAAGAGTATTGAGAATTCATGCAAAATTCCAAACCAAGTTCCCACAGGTAGCACTTAGCTAATGTCTGCACACCATTTTCAATTGGAACTAGTTTATAATGTAACACAATTAACGTCATTATAATTCGGAGTTACTTGAGTGGTTTTAATTATTTTCGTATCAATTAACATTGCCATGGAAACAGTCTCTTGCTAAAATGGCTTAAGTCTTCACACATTTAATCAATATCCAGAGGCAGATTTAAAGACTTGAGGTGTTTGTTTTATTTATTTGTTTGCTTTAAACTATTCAAGGACGTTTCTGGGTACACACGGCAGTTACTTAAAACTGTAAATTCCAGTTTTCTATGACTTCAAGTTATTTTTTACACTGCAAATAAATCCTGCCCAAAAGATCACTTCTAGCTTTCTGGATTTTTGTTTTTGTTTTGTATTGAATTGTATTTGTGTTGTATCCGGATTTCTGTTAGAGGAATTCCTTTGCACCAATTTCGCCACTGGACAAACCAACCAGGATTCTTGGATTTGAGCGCTTTGGCGCGGACCGGCCTTTTCGGCCCCAGCGGGCTGCCGTAGCAGAGAAGAACACTGATTGGCTGAGGCAGAAAAGTACCGCTGCCTCGCCGGTTTCGGTTTCGATTCGATGAAGTCCGCGGAGCCCGGGCTCTTGGGGCACCTGTAGTGAGGATTTTGGATCCCGCCGACGAGGTGAGCCGCGTGGCTGCGCGAGCCGAGCAGCCTCGGAAACGGCCTGCGGGGAGCGGGCTGGGGCTCCGGGGAGGGACTGCTGGGTGGTGGGTCCCCGCGAAATGCCGCTTCCAAGCTCTGTGTGCACGTAATGGCCGGGAGTGATCTGTTGGTGGGCGCCTGGAACCGCCGTCAGCGAGGCGTCTACACTGCGCCGAGAGGAGCGGCACCGTCCCGGCTGGCGTCGATTTGGCGTTCGAGACTGCACGAAGTTGTTCGGAGGTTATCGAAATTCCCCAAGGGAACCCCAGCGCTAATCCCAGGATTCGGCGGGAAAGCGGATCCCGAATCTAGGCCTAGGCTTTGCCTGGATTCTTCCAGGCTTCAGAGAATTGCGAAGCCTACCCTACATCGGAGTGGCTGCGCCTAACCACAGGAATTAAGGACTGGACTAACCTGAATTACCGAGTTGTCTAGTCGGGGAACCCCTTGTATGGTCTTAAGTCCTATCGCCAGAGGTTTTCTATGTGTCCGCGTTTGTGCCCCGGCGCGTGAATAGCGGGCATTTTTGTTTAAGGTGTGTAGGATTAGGATGATTGGAATTACCCCACCCTACTGCTCTTAGTAATACGTGACTGTTGTAGAAAAATTGCAAACATAGAAGACTTTAGTGAAGAAAATAATATTCGCTGAACCCTTTCACCTGCCATCTTTTTCTCCTGTATGTACCAGCGTCTACTTGGACTAGGACTGTTCATGTTTAATTACTTAACAGTGTAGTTTTCCAGTTCCATTTAAAAACTCTTCCTAAATATTATTCTAATTTTGTATCTTCTTTTGAGTGGCTGGCCCATCATTGTGGATCCCAGTGTAGGTCCCATAAATTATTCAGTCATTTCCCGACTGTGGGACATTTGGTTGTTTTTGAATTTTTGCATCATCTTAGCATCCCAGATCATATTTTGATAAACATTTCCCCCCCATCCTGTAGATTATTTCCTTGGACTAGATTCTCAGAAGTGAAATTATCAGATAGATGCTGTCATCCATAAGGTCTTTAGGCTTTCATGCACATTGCTGCAGTGTTTTCCAAAAAAGTTTTAGAGGTGGTTGGCAGTTTTACTTGCTTGAATATTGTGCAGAAATCTTGAGAGGCTTATGTCTGTAGTGTGTATCACTGGAGTTAACTGCAGTAGACTGCCTGAATGTTAGAGCAGGAAGAGACCTAAGTGGTCATCTAGCAAAGCCCCCTTATTTTGCAGATGAGGAACCTGGGGCCATGAGAGGTGAGATGAGTTATCCAAGTCACACAGCCAATTAAGTAGCAGAGCTGGGATTAGAACTGAGGTTTCCTGCCTCCCAAGTGAGTACTCTGTGCTGCATCAGGCAGCCTCTCACTGAACTGTGGCATAGTAGATATTAGAATTTAAAAATATGTTTACATCACTTGGATTATTCTCTTTTTTAAAAGTGTACTAACAGATTTTAATCATCAGAGGGATCTTTAGTACTGAAAAATTGTAAAGTGATCATTTTCATGGCCAAGGCTAGAAATCCGTTATTTAGAATGGCAACCCCTTCAAGGCTTTGACAGTTGTTTTCAGATTCTCTATATGTTAGAATAAAAAAAAAATCCCTGATAAATTATAATCTACACTCCATCATTTGGTTAGATGTAGGTGTTGGTTCTCATTTGCTATATTTGGGAGATTTCTTTAAAACTCCTCACTTTAAGGCCAAAGAACAATGTTGCTGGTTTTTAAATTTTTTTTATTTTAGGGCTTATAGCAGAGATTCTCAACTTCCATGGACTTTTTGGCCTGGACGCATTTGTTGTGGAGGGCCGTCCTGTGCATTGTAAAATGTTTAGCAGCATCCCTGGTCTGTACTCACTAGTATAGTAGTAGCACCACCTTCCTCAGTCATGAGAGTTCATGGTGTCCCCAGATATTTCCAGCTGTCCCTGAGCATGGTGGGGGAGGACAGGGGGGATTGCCCCTAGTTGAGAACCATTTGCTTATAGAAATTATCTGGAGAACTTTATAATGTAATGTATAGTGCCTTTGCCTCAGTAGATTCAGGAATTTGCATTTTAACAAGCATCTCTAGATTTGGATACAGCTGGTTCTTGAATGACAGAAACAGTTGTTTTCTCCGTCTTTGGTGCTCATTATAGAGATTACTTGATTAGTATTTGTTGAAGTACACACTTGATATTACTAGTCACTGTACCCATAGTTTGGGCTGGTGGGGGCTGGACAGGAATTTTGCTTGACACTGGCTTTGAATGTCACTTCCACAGACTTGGACAGTATGCTTAGATACCAGGGTTACCAAGTGAGTGAGATATTTTCCCTGTCCCCAAGAAGCTTAAAATTCACTGTGGGAGATCAGTCAGCAAATGGAAACATTACAAAACGGCCTGATAAGGGCCACGACTGAGAGTGGAAAGAGGTGCTTTCAGTGGACTAACTTCGCCTTTGGAAGAGAGGGAGAGAAGAGGCCCCAGCTGCTCGGGAAGGAGGGATTGTCTTCAAAAGACAGCCCGGCTCTCCACTGTGTCAGAGGGAGGAATTTAGAGAGCTGTCCTCGGTGTCTGATTGCCTCGTCAGACACTGCTATCTTAGTATCACGCTGCAATTACTTGGGTTCTAATGTTGTTTCCTTGCAATTTTTGCTTTTCAATTTTTTCCACGCTAAACTGTTAAGTACTCTAGAGTAGGTAAAAACTTACAGGTAAACATTGCCAAGAAATAAGGGTTTTCATCTCTTCTACTCGGCGGCATAACTTAGATCACATTAGATGCATTTCTTTGTGTTTGGCCATTACATTTCTTTGAGGCTAATTTCTAGTACTTTGTCATGTTAGGTATTTTTTTTTCCCAGCGAAAGTACTCTCCAATTAGGTTTTTCACCACCTGTATTGTGATTCCCCAAGATTTAACCAGGGAATCTTAACGTATTCAGAAAAGCAGCTGTACAGAAAGGGCTTGGGCTTTGAGGTCAACCTTGGCTTTGCTTTCCACCTCACGGGGTTTCTCTATAAATTGCTTATGAATCTAACACTAGTAGCACATAGTTGGATTAATAAAAGTTCATTCTTCACTCTTTTACCAAAAAGAAAAAAATTCTCTGCAGGGCACTTTGTAAAGGTTCTCATACTAGACCTCTCAGTAGCTTCTGACAGAAAATATACTGCCTTTGACTTAATAGCCATTTATGAAAATAGGTCATTTAAAACAAGCCTGAGTAGGAGTCAGGGGAGGGAGAGGCGGTATAGAGAGTGATAATGACTTTAATTTTGAATGGAGAAGTTTTACCAAGGTGACCCTGAAGAAAGGTCTTTTTCCTCTTATGTGTTTATGGTTCAAGAGTCTTATCTCTTGCTTCAGAAATTGTCAGAACTGTTCCTTCTGCCTTATCCAATTTAAAAGATGAAAACTTAAAATTACTTGAGCCAAGTGATGGGAAAAATTGTGGTGTCAAGACCAATTTACTCATACAAAATGGATTTATGGGCAAGTCATTAAGTAACAGGGAGTACCGAGGAAGCCTAATGAAGACTAATGTAAAAGATATGGCTTTCCTAAAGTGATGGATAAAATGTGTTTGAGGCAGCCCATATACTCTTTTCCAAATAACCTTAAAAGTATTTTTTTCCCCAGAGATTTAGTAGAATGTAGATATTCTAGAGAACAGATGAGAAGCTTGTCAGCCCCTCTTGTCATGTGGCTTACAGTATTTTGAGGGAGAAAAGACCCAGGAAAAGAATACAAAAGAGTGCATAGTGACAGGTTATATAGCAAGTAATTTGATTTATAGCAAGCAAAATCTAATACCAAACTGTGATGCCAAAACTAGGTGAGATGGGCATCTCCACTCTGCTTTGGAAAGTAGAAAGTGGAACCCAAGCAAGTTCCTGCTTAAAACCCCTGTTTTCCTATCATTGACAACAGTATTTCCCCTTGCCAGTTATTTCATAGGCTTGTTCAAACAGATTCCTGGCTTCTACCCAAGAACTGAGTAGAATCTCCAGCTGATCCTAATGATTCAAGTTTGGGAAGTTGACCTAGAGCCTCAAGTCCGTGCTCACTATGAATGTGGTGCAGCTCCCTACCGCAGAGGTGTTTCCTCCTTCCCTATGTAGATTTTGCCTTCTACCCAGACACATGTTCCCTGCCTTTCCTGACTTCTTTCAGCTGGGCGATGGTGCCTTTTCCTTCACTCAGCTCAGGTATTACCTGCAGAAATTCTTTGATCTGCCAAGCCTGGGATAAGAGAGTGTTCTCTGCCCTCATTTGTGCAAAATTCTATCAGAATACACATCACCTTTGTAAAATTCTCCATTTACATGTTTTTTTGCCCTTTCTAGAATGTGAACTCTGAGGGCTTAAGGCCTTGTCTTTGTGTTAACATTCTGCGGCCCCATGTGCCTGACACCTAACAGGTGCTCTGTGAAAGTTGGAAGTGTTGATTGCCTTCAGAAGCGATTGATGTTAATTGGAATACAGATAAGGCATTATTGGACAAGGCGTTATCTTTAGTGAGCTTAGAAAAACCTATCTCTGTTTTTAAAAAGGTGTGGAAAGTTAATATTAAAAATACCTTTAAAATAACCTATACTGTCAAGCAACTGATAGTCAAGATTTGCATTCTTTTTTTTTTTTTTTGACAGTTACTAACTCTCCTTCCAGCTTTTGCTTTATGTTTTTAATCTCAAACTGTAAATACTCTATGTGTAGGTGAAATTAGTAATAATTAAAGTAGTTAATAATATTTCTGTGAAATAAAGTCACATTACAATGCATCTTACTGGTCTTTAACAAAGAATAGCTACTTCCATCTCAGTTTTATACGTGATAAAACTGTGGCATAATGGGATTTAACATCCGTTGTAGGAAATGAACCTGACTCATCAGTTGAGTATGAGGCCTTCAGAGTTAATATTCTCTCTAGTTGTGTTCAGCCACAAAACAGCACGTGTTCAAAATGCAAATAAGGCAGTTTATAGATGAATGGGAATATTTGTGGATTTTCACTAAACTCATTAAAGGTACTGAATATGTTACAGTATTTACTTTGTAATTTTTCTCTTTGTACTCAGAACAGTATAAATAAAATTGCTGTGTTATCTGAGTCCCGAATGAAAAGTGGTTGTCCTGAATAGTAATTGTAATTGTAGTTATCTGTTGAGATTGTGGAGCTAAAAAAAATAAGCTGGAAATTCAATGAAAAAGTTAAATTAACATTTGTCAAGCAAAATAATTAGTTGATTGCATTTTGAAAACATCTTTCAAGCACTGGGGGCAGTGTAGATTGTCCAAATGATAGCCTAAAATTCAACAATAATTTCTGAAATGTATATTTTATTTGATTTAGGATGTTGACTTTTCTTGGCTAAAGAAAATTAATTTACTTAAATTATGATTGCTTTTGTTTACTCACACTCTTTAAACAAGAGTTTAGATTCTTCTAGATTTTAAGTTTAAGGCCAGAGCCTTTGTGTATGACATGTTTTTGAATTTCCTTGCTCAGTGTGTACATGTACATATTTGTTGAACAAATGAAAAACAGATAACCTAGAGTTCCCACTTACTCCAACTGCTGATCCTGTAGGAATTCACTATGAGAATATCTCCAAACAATCCTTCTACACACAAATCCAGAGTATTGAGTGGATGGACTTAGAGTGAATTAAGCAGTGTTATTAATAGAAGAATGTTTAATGAAAAAATTTCATTGAAAACAAAAGAACAGCTTGAGTTCTTGAAGGGAATTCTTAAAATATTGTATCTGTACTAAGTTTTAAGTTTCAGTGCTATATAGCTGCTGAATAATAAGTGATGCTGAATTTGACTGAAATAGAAACATTAATTTCTAAAATATTTTTACTCAGTTTTTGCTTAGCTACAATTTTGTTGATTTGCCAACATATTTTGAAAGAGATAGCTATTGTACAAGAAAAGATGCATTTTGAAAGGAATGATGTGCAGCTTTCCATGTCTGATACTGTTGATTTGGGTGTGTAATGCTGTCTCTTTTTCTATTTTAGACTCCTTTTATACTTACATTTTAGACTGTTTTTTCTTCATTATTTAGAGCCCATATCTGCTATAGTCATAATAGACTAATTAAAAATCTTTGGCTGTGATAGTGACTTTCAGAAGGCTGTTTAAGGTTGTGATTAAGAATATGGGCTGGCTGTCCACTTTCTGGCTGTGTGACCTTGAGCAGAGTGATTAATCTTTCTATGTCTTTCTTCATCTGTAAAATGAGGATAAAAACAATACCTGCCTTTTAGGGTAGAGCAGTTTAAATGGATTAATACATGCAAAGTTCTTGGAAAAGTGCTGGCATATGGTACACTCAAAATTACCTTTATATTTATTATTCTTTTCAGAGATACCATTTAGGCATCAGTTTATAAATGTGTCTGTCCTATACAATAAAGACTTAAAATAGGACTGATTTGAACTTGAATGTTCCATCACATTTTGGAACAAATTATTTAATCTTTCTGTGCCTTTCATCAGCAAAATGAGGGTATTAAGACCTTCTTCCCAGGGTTCTTGTAAAGATGAAATGTGATCGTGTTTATAAAAACCTTAGTAGAATGCTCTGCATAGAATAACCAACCATTCACTAATGGAGCTGTGGTAGTGGTTGTAATGGGTATACTGACTATGTGTTAGGCAATAGTGATAAGTGATTAAGAGCAGGTGCTTTGTACACACAGGACTTTTCTCTAATGAGGCTATGCCATGGTGTTGTGGGAACTGAATAAGATCATGTAGAATGTTTAGCTTAGTAACTGGCTCATAGTAAGTGCTGAAAACATGTTAGCTGTCATGTAGTAGTAGTGGAGTAATAATGAGTCTTCTTGCATGGTTATTTGAGACTTCGTTTTCTGTAAATACTGAGGGCTTTAAGGGTTTTGTTGACTAATTAGCTTTTGTCTTTACCTTTATTACCCCTTTCCATGTTTTGATTTAGGATTGTTAAAATGAGTCTTCGGAAGCAAACCCCTAGTGACTTCTTAAAGCAAATCATTGGACGACCGGTTGTGGTAAAATTAAATTCTGGAGTGGATTATCGAGGTAATATTTTTATGTTTCATCCTCATGATGTAACTGAATAAGTAAATGTGACGTACTGATTTTTATTAACCTCTTAAATATACCTGATAGACCAAAAAAGTACTGGTCCTCAGCAGTTCTTATGCACATCTCTTTTTCTGCCTCTGAGATCATTCCTGCTAGAGGGACAGCTCTGGCAGTATAGCGTGTGCTGTTTCTGCCTTTCTGTGTGATTTGTGTGACTTCTGTCTCCTGTCTCTGCTTTGAGATCGTGTTTGCCTAAGTTACATGGTAATAACCAGATATTCCTAGTTGACTCAGGGATGAACAACTCAACTGAAGAACACCTTGGTACAGCAGCATTTGTTTTTGCAGGAGTATTCAAAATTGGCAAGCAGCTATTGAGTATCATTTTACAACCTGAGTGTCCCACTCATGTAACTTATATGTGAAGTATCCAAAGATGCCTTTCTGTTCTTGGAGAAAATATTATTTTTAAGAGGCTGTGATGCTTTTGAAATTAACTTTATAGGAAGAATGGTGTCAAATTCCATTTTTTTAAAGTTAATAAATTCCTTATTTTTCGCAACTAAGATATGTTAAGGTGCCTGAAATATTTCACAGGTGTAGCTAACTAATTCATTAGCAGAGTGACTTGGTCTCTTGGGTTGCTATAACAGAATACCACAGACTGGGTAATTCCTATTTTTATTTTTTGCATTTTTAAATTTATTTCCTTAGAGTACAGGTGGTTTTTGGCTACATGTGTACATTCTTTAGCGGTGGTTTTGTGCATCCATCATCCAAGCACTGTACACTATACTGGGTAATTTTCAAAAACAGAAGTTTATTTTCTCTCAGTTCTGGTGGCTAGGAAATCCAAGATCAGGATGCCAGCAGGTTCAGTTGTCTGGCGGGCTGCATCCTCCGGAAAGGATGGAATGCTGAGTCCTTAGGTGGCAGAAGGCAGAGGGCAAGCCAGCATACTGTATGAAGCCTTTTTTTATGTGGGCCTTCATCCCATGAATGGGAAAGTGTTCATGGTCCACTCACCTCTTAAAGGCCCCACCTCTTAATACCGTCTTATTGCCAAACACTTGAATTTTGGAAGGGACACATTCAAACCATAGCACAGGGTTTTGTTGCCTTTTCTTGGTCTCTTTTCTGAATAATTAATAATGATAGTAATCTCTCAAGCTTTTTCCTTTGAAATCTCTATTGAGTATCCCCACCTAGTAAGGGAGGAGCTAGGACTCGAGTTCAGGCTTGGCTCATAAGCCTTGTTAAGAAAGCACTCTGGTGATTATGTACTCCTTTAGCTTCTTGACACTAATAACATATCTCCAGTTTAATTTTATTTTTATAGTAAAACTAATGGATTTATACTGAATACTGAGATACTACAATGTCTCAATTTACTGCCTCTACCTGTGAACTTTTGATGAGCCCATAGGAAGTGATAGATTTCTAGGGATTTTAGTCTGCTTGACAACTGATTAAAGTGAGGACATTGTGTTCAGTATCTTCTCAGTATCCACTTTATTGAAGAGATGAACCAGCCTGATCTTTTTTCTCTATACTCTTTAAGAAAAATTTTTCTGTTTATAAAGGCAATACATGTTTTAGTTTTAATTTTAGAAATTTAAAAGAAAATAAAAGAAACAAGTATATAGAAGAAAGCAAAGTCTCTCCAATGCTACCATCCAAAGAGTTTACCAATTTTGACCTCTATATAAGCATAATTTGATGTAAATGGAATCAGCTGTACATGAAACCTGATTTTTTTTTTTTTTTTTAAACATGAAACAATACATTTAGTTTTGTGACAGTATAAAGGTTTGTGTGGCTGTACAATAGTTTTGTTTTTATTTTTAACAAATTTCCTATTAATGGACATTTTAGGTGTTGACCAGTTTTTTACTACTGTAAACAACTGTTTTACTTTGACATACATTGTGAACGCTTGACCAAGCATCTCTTTAGAATCAATTCCCTGGGCTAGGATTTACAATCAGAGTATTCCATGGCCCTGCATCAGTGAACCTGGGTTTATCCTACATATTCTCACCAACTCTTGTATTAGCTTTTTCATCTTTTCTAATCTAATACTTGGCAACAAGTAATATCTCATTTTACATATATTTTCTTTGTTTACTAGTGAGATTCAGGAGTCTTTCACATGGATAGTAACCCTAATTTTCTTTCCTCATGTCTCTTCATGGCCTTTGTACTAATAAAGCAAAATATTTTTTACTATTAGCCTTACTAAAGGACCATGCTTATTTTATGGTTTACAAAACACTGATAAAAGCCCAAAACAAAACAATAACAACATACCAAAAAAAAAAAAACCTCCATCAACTCTCTGTAGCAATTTCTCTTTAAGAAAATGCCTTGTTTTTGGTTATGTATAGTGATTTATCTCATGAAGAAGGAAAGGGTTGTATTTCTAACCTTTTGGGCAGTTTGTTAGTGTGTGGATTTTTGTTTTTTGTTTTTTCTTTTTAGCCTTTGCTATGAGAATAGAATAGACATTTTAATTAGACGTGAACTTTTTTTTTTTTGAGATGGTGTCTCACTCTGTCGCCCAGGCTGGAATGCAGTGTCGCAGTCTTGGCTCACTAAAACCTCTGCCTCCCAGGTTCAAACGATTCTCCTCTCAGGTTCAAAAGATTCTCCTGCCTCAGCCTCCTGAGTAGCTGGAATTACTGGCACCTGCCACCACTTCTGGCTAATTTTTGTATTTTTAGTAGAGACAGGATTTCACCATTTTAGCAAGGCTGTTCTTGAACTCCTGACCTCAAGTGATCCACCTGCCTCTGCCTCCCAAAGTACTGGGTTATAGGCATGAGCCACCGTGCCCAGCCTGGACATTTCATTTTGAAATCTTTTCATTAGTTTTCAAACTTGCCTGTCTTGCCTCAGAAGTTTCTTGCTTATTTATAATTGTGGTTTATATGTAAAATAATACAGCAGGAAATGAGCTAAAGTTGTATCTTAAGCTTTCTTTTGCTAAGAAATAATTGTTATTATTCACAGTCCATTCTGGTTCTTTGAGAGTTTACAGCTTAAGCTGTCATTATAGACACAATTTTGAAAGGAAACTTTTTTTGTTTAGAGGATAATAGGGGCAGAGACAGAGAGTGAGGAGCATATTAATCAAGTGAAGACATCAGATGAGAAACTATAGACTCGTCTAATTCAATTGAGTCTAGTATTTGTTTTTACTTAATTTTTTTTTCTCTGGAAAATACCACTTTACATTAGAGACAGAATTAGAGGCTTACAGATTTTCATCTTTTGAGAAAGATCATCAGGTCAAATTTAATAAAATTTATACCATCTTAACACAATTAAAGATTCACTCAACCTGTTTCCTTGAAAGCTCCCTCAAATTTTTTTGGCCATTTTCTCTATTAGTTTTGATTGAAAAATATTACAGCTGTAACAAAACAGACCAAGATGTGTTATAATGCAATATGTTGCCCTATATTCTCAAGCTGCTCTTCACTCTGAGTCACAGCTTTAAGATGTTCTTTCGGGAGCACCTGCTGTCTCCTCTTCTATTATTTTAACAGATTGTGGAGACTTCTCTTAACCCTGGAGTACATTCATCTGCTGCAGTAGATGTGAAAGAATGAAATAAATCTGCTAGACCCATGTTTCACTTAGTGGCTAAAGTAGGAAATGCCTCTGGAACCTGAGATCATTTGTTCATGCATAATTGCCCACCTTGTGCTTAGTTTTCAAAGAACGGTATTTTTGTTGGAATATTCTTTTGCTGTGTGGTCATACATGCCATGAGGGAAGTGACGGTTTGTTGTTTTACCGGTTAGTAGTGGGTGCATGACTGCCTTCCTAGCCTTCATTCAGATTGGCATAGAGTTATTTTGTGCTTAAGCTACTGAGTTTCATTTATTGTGTGAATTTTTATGTTAAGCATCTGAGAGCTGATGAACAAAGAGATAGTCTGCTCTAAGGTATACCCTGTAATTTTCAACTCTTACTTTTCTTGTGTATCTTCTTTTTGACTGTCTGCAGGGGTCCTGGCTTGCCTGGATGGCTACATGAATATAGCCCTGGAGCAGACAGAGGAATATGTAAATGGACAACTGAAGAATAAGTATGGGGACGCATTTATCCGAGGAAACAATGGTAACATTTCTTCACCCTGCAGTACAGGATCCAAAATAAGCCTTTTTGTTTATAATCCAGATCACCAAAGAGTTTTCTAGATAATTTTAAAGTACAGTTTTAGGCTTATTTTAAAATGCTTATATGTCAGATCTTCAGTTTGACCAGTTATTTTTTAAATGCCTCATAGAATTTTGAAACTAAAATTTTCGCCTTCCCTTCCTTTAGTGATGAGGAAATGGGGGACATTGGTCTCTTGACCCGGACCCTGCTCCCTCAAATATCATTTACTGTGTCTCCCCAGCACATATTCCTGCTTCTCGTAGCCTGGAAGTTGGAGCTATAAGAATGGGCACCATTTCCTTGATGTCTTTGATTTGCATAATTTGGCATTTCATCTTATTTGTCCCTTCTTTATTAAACTTTCAAATGTATGGAGATTTGTACCTTTTGGTTTGGCAAAAATGGCAAAGTAGAAAAACTAGTTTAAAGTTTCTCGGTTTTTTTAAACAACTAATTGCTGTGATTTTTGTAGTTATTTTTAAGTACCTAGTTTCAACATGAAAATTATAATTAAGTCATATTTGTATTTTTGGTGGGGAAGGAAAGACATCAGAAGTATGAGAATTACCCCACTTTTGGTTCATTCTCCCAAATGAAACTCTGGGATTCTTGAGTTCAGATTTTTTATTGATTTGTTTAATTCTGGATGTCTTCAACTCCCTAAATAGTTGAATCTCCTTGCTATGAACTAAACTTCCTGACTTTTATAATAGATTCTGTCCCCTGTGCTTACTGTACCATGTTTCTTCAGATTATATTTTTATATATATGATCTCTTGGTTTTCTAGTCCTTCCTATTTATAGAATTATTTATCCTATTTTTCATATCCTTATTTGACTTCTTCTTTTTCCTAAGAAATGATAGAATTCTTTTCTCACCTCAAGACAGCTAATGGCAGCAGTCACCGACAGGTTGGCTTCTGTGCATGTTAGTAGGGGTTGGATCCTTTAACATGCACACTACACCTAGGACTTGAGGGGCAGAGTGGAGGGTGGTTGTATGGGCATTCTGATGCTTCCCTTCCTGTCACATTTCCTGTGATGTAATCAGTAACATTCATCTTTAGACTCCCAAGTTCACATCGTTGGCTTTTAAAGAGGATCTTGACTTATTTGATTGGGCTGTGCTATGTTCTTTGATGAAGACATCCTACTTTGAGCAGACCTCTCAGAAGCCGAATAGGCATGGAGGGTGGAAGGGAGAGCCAACTCTAGTGAAACTTGGCCAAAGTGACCCAGACATTCCATTTTGTTTCATTCCTACAGACCATACATCCTAAGAGTTCAGGTTGGTAGTCGTGAGAGGACCAGCTAAGCAGAATATTGGGTAACACCAAAGTATGAGACCTTAACAGGAACTCAGAAAAAGGACTTTGATATCATTAAAAAGAAAAAAAATCAAAAAATCCTGCTCTTGTTTATCCTGTTGCAATTAAGAAGATAATCAGCAAGTTTAGAGTTTGCGTTGGAGAGAGAGATGGAAATATGCTCTTTATTCTTAATTTGAGATCTAGCCTGGTAGGTGGATTGACCGGTTTACTTTCTGAAAACATCTTGTTTTTTGTTTGTTTGTTTGTTTTTTGAGATGAAGTCTTCTATGTCACCCAGGCTGGAGGGTAGTGGTGCAATCTTGGCTCACTGCAGCCTCTACCTCTCAGACTTAAGTGATCCTCTCACCTCAGCCTCCCATGTAGCTGGGACTACAGGCGCGTATACCAACATGCCTGGCTAATTTTTTGTATTTTTGGTAGAGACGGGATTTCACCATGTTGCCCATGCTGGTCTTGAACTTCTGAGCTCAAGTGATCCACCTGCTTTGGCCTCCCAAAGTACTGAGATTACAGGCGTGAACCACCATGTTCAGCCTGGAAAAGCATAATTCTTGCACTTCTAACTGTAAAGCATTCTTAGATGCCAGAGACTTTCACATATATTTTATTTGTCTTCATGGTCACACTTTGCAGAGTCACGCAGACACATGGATAAGATTACGATACAGTTTTATAAGACATCAAACTCGGATATAGATAAAACTAGTACTTCCAGAGTTAATTGAATGATACAAAAATTCCTTTTAAATGTCAGATGTAGCCGACCAAAATGTGTCTGCTTTTATTTATTTATTTATTTTTTAAATTTTTTATTGCATTTTAGGTTTTGGGGTACATTTCCAGAACATGCAAGACAGTTGCATAGGTACACACATGGCAGTGTGTTTTGCTTCCTTTCTCCCCTTCACCCACATTTGGCATTTCTCCCCAGGCTATCCCTCCCCAGCTCCCCCTCCCGCTGGCCCTCCCCTTTTCCCCCCAATAGACCCCAGTGTTTAGTACTCCCCTCCCTGTGTCCATGTGTTCTCATTTTTCATCACCCGCCTGTGAGTGAGAATATGTGGTATTTCATTTTCTATTCTTGTGTCAGTTTGCTGAGAATGATGTTCTCCAGATTCATCCATGTCCCTACAAACGACACAAACTCATCATTTCTTATTGCTGCATAATATTCCATGGTGTATATGTGCCAGATTTTCCCAATCCAGTCTATCATCAATGGGAATTTGGGTTGATTTCAGGTCTTTGCTATTGTAAACAGTGCTGCAATGAACATTCGTGTACATGTGTCCTTATAGTAGAACGATTTATAGTCCTTTGGATATATACCCAGTAATGGGATTGCTGGGTCAAATGAAATTTCTATTTCTAAGGCCTTGAGGAATCGCCACACTGTCTTCCACAATGGTTGAACTAATCTACACTCCCACCAACAGTGTAAAAGTGTTCCTTTTTCTCCACATCCTCTCCAGCATCTGTTGTCTCCAGATTTTTTAATGATCGCCATTCTAACTGGCGTGAGATGGTATCTCAATGTGGTTTTGATTTGCATCTCTCTGATGACCAGTGACGATGAGCATTTTTTCATATGATTGTTGGCCTCATATATGTCTTCTTTCGTAAAGTGTCTGTTCATATCCTTTGCCCACTTTTGAATGGGCTTGTTTGTTTTTTTCCAGTAAATCCGTTTGAGTTCTTTGTAAATTCTGGATATCAGCCCTTCATCAGATGGGTAAACTGCAAAATTTTTTTCCCATTCTGTTGGTTGCCGATTCACTCTAGTGACTGTTTCTTTTGCCGTGCAGAAGCTGTGGAGTTTGATTAGGTCCCATTTGTCTATTTTGGCTTTTGTTGCCAATGCTTTTGGTGTTTTGTTCATGAAGTCCTTGCCTACTCCTATGTCCTGGATAGTTTTGCCTAGATTTCCTTCTAGTTTTTTTATCGTGCCAAGTCTTGTGTTTAAGTCTTTAATCCATCTGGAGTTAATTTTAGTGTAAGGTGTCAGGAAGGGGTCCAGTTTCTGCTTTCTGCACATGGCTCGCCAGTTTTCCCAGCACCATTTGTTAAACAGGGAATCCTTTCCCCATTGCTTGTTTTTGTCAGGTTTATCAAAGATTGTATAGTTGTCGATATGTTGTGTTGCCTCCGGTGCCTCTGTTATGTTCCATTGGTCTATATCTCTGTTTTAGTACCAGTACCATGCTGTTTTGATTACTGTAGCCTTGTAGTATAGTTTGAAATCCAGTAGTGTGATGCCCCCCGCTGTGTTCTTTTTGCTTAGAATTGACTTGGCTATGCGGGCTCTCTTTTGGTTCCATATGAAGTTCATGGTGGTTTTTTCCAGTTCTGTGAAGAAAGTCAATGGTAGCTTGATGGGGATAGCGTTGATTCGGTAAATTACTTTGTGCAGTATAGCCATTTTCACGATATTAATTCTTTCTAACCATGAACATGGAATGTTTCTTCATCTGTTTGTGTCCTCTCTGATTTCGTTGAGCAGTGGTTTGTAGTTCTCCTTGAAGAGGTCCCTTACGTTCCTTGTGAGTTGTATTCCTAGGTATTTTATTCTTTTTGTAGCAATTGTGAATGGCAGTTCGTTCGTGATTTGGCTTTCTTTAAGTCTGTTATTGGTGTAGACGAATGCTTGTGATTTTTGCACATTAATTTTATATCCTGAGACTTTGCTGAAGTTGCTTATCAGTTTCAGGAGTTTTTGGGCTGAGGCGATGGGGTCTTCTAGGTTTACTATCATGTCGTCTACAAATAGAGGCAATTTGGCTTCCACCTTTCCTATTTGAATACCCTTTATTTCTTTTTCTTGCCTGATTGCTCTGGCTAGAACTTCCAGTACTATATTGAATAGGAGTGGTGAAAGAGGGCATCCTTGTCTAGTGCCGGATTTCAAAGGGAATGCTTCCAGTTTTTGCCCATTCATTATGATATTGGCTGTTGGTTTGTCATAAATAGGTTTTATTACTTTGAGATACGTTCCATCGATACCGAGTTTATTGAGGGTTTTTAGCATAAAGGGCTGTTGAATTTTGTCAAATGCCTTCTCTCCGTCAATTGAGATAATCATGCGGTTTTTGTTTTTGGTTCTGTTTATGTGGTGAATTACGTTGATAGACTTGCGTATGTTGAACCAGCCTTGCATCCCCGGGATGAATCCTACTTGATCATGATGGATAAGTTTTTTGATTTGCTGTTGCAATTGGCTTGCCAATATTTTATTGAAGATTTTTACATCTATGTTCATCATGGATATTGGCCTGACGTTTTCTTTTCTTGTTGGGTCTCTGTCGGGTTTTGGTATCAGGATGATGTTGGTTTCATAAAATGATTTGGGAAGGATTCCCTCTTTTTGGATTATTTGGAGTAGTTTTAGAAGGAATGGTACCAGCTGCTGTTTGTGTGTCTGGTAGAATTCGGCTGTGAACCCGTCTGGACCTGGGCTTTTTTCGTGTGGTAGGCTCTTAATTGCTGCCTTGACTTCTGACCTTGTTATTGGTCTATTCATAGTTTCAGCTTCCTCCTGGTTTAGGCTTGGGAGGACACAGGAGTCCAGGAATTTATCCATTTCTTTGAGGTTTACTAGTTTATGTGCATAGAGTTGTTTGTAATATTCTCTGATGATGGTTTGAATTTCTGTGGAATCTGTGGTGATTTCCCCTTTATCATTTTTTATTGCATCTATTTGGTTGTTCTCTCTTTTCTTTTTAATCAATCTGGCTAGTGGTCTGTCTATTTTGTTGATCTTTTCAAAAAACCAGCTCTTGGATTTACTGATTTTTTGAAGGGTTTTTCGTGTCTCAATCTCCTTCAGCTCAGCTCTGATCTTAGTTATTTCTTGTCTTCTGCTGGGTTTTGAGTTTTTTTGATCTTGCTCCTCTAGCTCTTTCAATTTTTGCAATAGGGTGTCAATTTTGGATCTCTCCATTCTCCTCATATGGGCACTTATTGCTATATATTTTCCTCTAGAGACTGCTTTAAATGTGTCCCAGAGATTCTGGCATGTTGTGTCTTCATTCTCATTGGCTTTGAAGAACTTCTTTATTTCTGCCTTCATTTCATTGTTTATCCAATCAACATTCAAGAGCCAGTTGTTCAGTTTCTATGAAGCTGTACAGTTCTGGGTTGGTTTCTGAATTCTGAGTTCTAACTTGATTGCACTATGGTCTGAGAGACTGTTATGATTTCAGTTGTTTTTCATTTGCTGAGGAGTGCTTTACTTCCAATTATGTGGTCAATTTTAGAGTAGGTGTGATGTGGTGCTGAGAAGAATGTATATTCTGTGGATTTGGGGTGGAGAGTTCTGTAAATGTCTATCAGGTTTGCTTGCTCCAGGTCTGAGTTCAAGCCCTGGATATCCTTGTTGATTTTCTGTCTGGTTGATCTGTCTAATATTGACAGTGGAGTGTTAAAGTCTCCCACTATTATTGTGTGGGAGTCTAAGTCTCTTTATAAGTCATTAAGAACTTGCCTTATGTATCTGGGTGCTCCTGTATTGGGTCCATATATGTTTAGGATCGTTAGTTCTTCTTGTTGTATCAATCCTTTTACCATTATGTAATGGCCTTCTTTGTCTCTTTTGATCTTTGTTGCTTTAAAGTCTATTTTATCAGAGATGAGAATTGCAACTCCTGCTTTTTTTTGCTCTCCATTTGCTTGGTAAATCTTCCTCCATCCCTTTATTTTGAGCCTTTGTGTGTCCTTGCATGTGAGATGGGTTTCCTGGATACAGCACACTGATGGGTTTTGGCTTTTTATCCAATTTGCCAGTCTGTGTCTTTTGATTGGTGCATTTAGTCCATTTACGTTTAGGGTTAATATTGTTATGTGAGAATTTTATACTGCCATTTGGATGCTAGCTGGCTGTTTTGCACATTAGTTGATGTAGATTCTTCATTATGTTGATGCTCTTTAGCATTGAGTGTGATTTTGGAATGGCTGGTACTGGTTGTTCCTTTCTATGTGTAGTGCCTCTTTCAGGAGCTCTTGTAAAGGAGGCCTGGTGGTGACAAACTCTCTGAGTACTTGCTTGTTCGCAAAGGATTTTATTTTTCCTTCACTTCTGAAGCTCAGTTTGGCTGGATATGAAATTCTGGGTTGAAAGTTCTTTTCTTTAAGGATGTTGAATATTGGCCCCCACTCTCTTCTGGCTTGTAGTGTTTCTGCCGAGAGATCTGCTGTGAGTCTGATGGGCTTCCCTTTGTGGGTGACCCGACCTTTCTCTCTGGCTGCCCTTAGTATTTTTTCCTTTATTTCAACCTTGTTGAATCTGACGATTATGTGCCTTGGGGTTGCTCTTCTTGTGGAATATCCTTGTGGTGTTCTCTGTATTTCCTGCATTTGAGTGTTGGCCTGTCTTGCTAGGTGGGGGAAATTTTCCTGGATAATATCCTGAGGAGTATTTTCCAGCTTGGATTCATTCTCTTCGTCACATTCTGGTACACCTATCAAACGTAGGTTAGGTCTCTTCACATAGTCCCACATTTCTTGGAGACTTTGTTCATTCCTTTTTGCGCTTTTTTCTCTGATCTTGGTTTCTCGTTTTATTTCATTGAGTTGATCTTCGCCTTCTGATACTCTTTCTTCTGCTTGGTCAATTCGGCTGTTGAAACTTGTGCATGCTTCGCGAAGTTCTCGTATTGTGTTTTTCAGCTCCTTCAATTCATTCATATTCCTCTCTAAGGTATCCATTCTTGTTATGATTTCCTCGAATCTTTTTTCAAATCTTTTTTCAAGGTTTTTAATTTCTTTGCATTGATTTAAAACATGTTCTTTTAGCTCACAGAAGTTTCTCATTATCCACCTTCTGAAGTCTAATTCCGTCACTTCGTCACAGTCATTCTCTGTCCAGCTTTGTTCCCTTGCTGGTGAGGAGTTTTGGTCCTTTGTAGGAGGCGAGGTGTTCTGGTTTCAGGTGTTTTCCTCCTTTTTGCGCTGCTTTCTTCCCATCTTTGTGGATTTATCCACCTGTCGTCTGTGTAGTTGCTGACTTTTTGATTGGGTCTCTGAGTGGACGCCCAGATTGTTGATGATGAAGTATTTCTGTTACTTGGTTTTTCTTCTACCAGTCTAGCCCCTCCACTGTACGACTGCTGAGGTTCACTCCAGGCCCTGCTTGTCTGGGGTGCACCTATAGTAGGAGCGGAACAGTGAGGGATGGTACCAGTTTCTTTTTCTGCTATCTTTGTCTCATAATGATGCCTGCCAAATGTCAGTCTTCTGGATATAGAGGGGTCAGGGAGCTGCTTGAGGAGACAGTCTGTACTTTATAGGAGCTCAAGTGCTGAGCTGTGAGCTCTGTTGTTCATTCAGGGCTGTTAGGCTGCTACGTTTAATTCTGCTGCAACAGAACTCATAAAAAAAAAACCTTTTTTTCTTAGATGCTCTGTCTCGGGGGTGTTGGGGCTTTCTTTGTGAGTGTCCGTTGTGGTGTCCTGCCCAGCTAGGAGGCAGTCTAGTCACTATTTGCCTGCCGAGGCTCCACCCTGCTGGTGTGAGGTTCGCCCTGTTGCTGCAGGCTCTGCCGTTCTGCTGCGGTCTCCGCCCTGCTGCCACGGGCTATGCCCTGCGGCAGAGTCTCTCTGTTGTAGCGGGTTGCCTCGGCAATGGCAGGCTGTGTCAGCAGTGGGCGTGTACCTCAGTAGGGGCGGATTGCCTCGGTAATGGCGGACGACCCTCCCCCACGGAGCTGCACCGTACTGGGTTCAGCTGTGCCCTAAGGGAACCTCTCCACCGGGAGTGTTTGGAATCTCCATTTTGTTTGTCCCTCTGCGCTACCCCAAATGCTGTTTTCCTGGAATCTCCTGGGCTGGCTCACTGTCCAAGTCCCTTTCAGTCTCAAGTTCAGCCCTCTAAAGTCTCAGATTGCCGGTTCAACAGGGCACCTGGACCAGTGCGCTTTGTGTGGAGCGCTGTGTAGCGCCACTGTGCTACAGCGCCGGCCGCTGGCCATACCGGCTGCCGGCTGCACCAGCCAAAACCTCTGCCTGGCGTCCCACATCTCTTTTATACCTGGGAATTTCCCCGTTCTGTGGGCAAGAAAGATCTGTGTGGAAATGCGGCCCTGACTCACCCTCTCCGCACATTCACCGAGAGCTTCAATTCTGGGTTGTTCCCACTGCGCCATCTTGAGTCCTCCCTCAATCTGTTTGCTTTTAAACTTGCTACTGTGTTTACTTACAAGCAGGGTTTTTATATTTCTCAATTTATGTATATTTTTCTTTTCAGTGTTGTACATCAGTACACAGAAGAGAAGGATGTGAAGACACCAAGAGAGCAACACTTTTCATAGTTGGATATATTTTTTTATGAATTTTTTTTTCTAATTTTTGCTTCTTTTGCGATGTAATTTGTCCTGTTTTTATAATAATTGGTGATTTTTCACTGACATGTGAGTAAGATAAATGTTTACAATTGTGGATTGAATTGTGAAATGTTCTTTCACGTTTTAAGTTTCAGTCATTTTCTTTTACCTCTTGTCAGTGTACAGAATGCTAAAAGAATAAAAAAAAAACAAAATATATCTCTTCTACAAGATTATGTAACTTAAGTTTCGAGGAGTGTCATTTCATTTGACTTGCTTTAGTTACCCCCCTAAAATGATGCATACGTTTTATATATTGTGTGGGCATGTAATTAAAACGTTTTAGAGGTATCCTCCTTTATTGCATCTTTTTCTGTTCATACAAACTCCTTGGGTGAATATGTTCTACAGAGGCATCCAGTTTCCGTCTGAAGCTACAAAAAGGGGCCACAAGGTCAGAGGTTCAGCCACTGATTTAGTCACCTTAAATAGAAACAGAATTGGAGAGCTAAGAGTGGCACTTGCACGTAAGGAGTGGGAATTCGAATCGAGGTGCTGAAGAAATCCTAAAGATTAGCAAGATTTCAGTTAGACTCCTGTCACCAGTCCCCCTGCGACTCCTATGCAATTAGACTTTTTAGGTTTACCTGCTCCCTTTCAGGAGCATTGGCATCAATGTTATTCTCTCAGTTTATGAACACAGTTTGGGAGAGACCATTCCTGTACATCTCTTGCAGTCAGATTAAACCAAAGCCTGGAGTTGATAAACTAATTCAGGTTCTAATTGTGGAGCTGAGATTGGGAAATAATTTTTCCTAACTTGCTTAGCAAGTGGCTTTAGAGAACCCTGTCTCAAAAATCAGCTGTGTTGCAGGTGACGTTGTCCAGGAGCAGAACACCAGGCTTTATGTTGCTTGGCACAAGTCAGCTCCTCCGATTATGTGATTCCTGCTGAGAGGGTTTTCACAATTTATTAATGAGCTTTCCACAACCCTGCTTTATTCTCTAAACAGTTTTATGCTGTCTCTAGGAACAACAAATATATCTGGGCACTGTGGTGAATGAACACCAGACAGTTGTATGAATGTTGTATTGGTCTTCCTCTTCTCTCCCTCCCCAGTCTAAATAGCATTCCTGTTTCTGGAGCTGGTGGTATGACTTGAATCAACTGCTAGGTTGCAGGATGTAGGGGCAGGATCAAGGAGGGAGGGAAGGGGTAGTGCTGATTTTGGAGAGGTGTATGTAGTGTTTTGTCTTGGTTTATTTTAAAGATCAGAGAGTAATTGGAAACAATTATTTTTTAATTAATAACTTGGGAAAGGTGAACAGAAACATTTCACAGGGTTTTACCATGTGCACATCAAAAATAAAACACTTTATGCTATGCTTCAATAATTTATCACTTCTTGACAGGGGCTTGGAAAGGGTCCAGTCCATGAGTACAAATCACCAATTTGCTCTTTTATAAATGAGTTCCTTTAAGGAGAAAATGGATAGCCCTCCAAGTGGAGGATACATGTTCTCATTTGTTTTGTAGACTATGTGGGGCTGCAGGTTATCGTGTCCCTTCATTCACTTACATCAGCCACCTCTAAAAGCAATTCCACTGTAGTCTCCCAACAGTCTGTAGCATCCTATTTTTTCTTACTTCTTCCCTGACCTCCCTTTTGGTATATGTCTTTATTTTCCCCTTGCCATCTCTCTAGTTTAATAGCTCTACAGTGGAGTACTGTTTTCAACCATGGAACTACTTTTAATCAAGATCGACTTTGGGAAATACTGCCATTTTTATTGTAATAACGGACTGTATTATGCACTTGGACCCGTGCAAGTTGTCCCTTATGTATACCTTCACATAGTAGAACCGTGAAACAAAGTGTAAATGCTAAAACTCCCTTCTTCTTTTCTGTAGTCTCTTAGGGGTCAGTGAATGATTTCTAGCTGCATTGTAGCAAAGACATTTGTTCTAGGTTGAAGAATTTTTTGACTGGAGTACATACATTTTCCCTGACTCTGTGCCCCCAAACCCTGGCTGCCACGCTCTTTCTCTTGGGCTGTGACAAAACAGTGTTTAGTGAGAAACAAAATTGTGCTTGATTTTCAGACTATCTGACTTCACATTCTGTTTTGGTCTTTGAGCTATTCCTTGGCTAATCTTCCAAGAAGTTGGATTGATTCTTATTTCAAAACTGTTTATCCCAAAACAGAGCTGTTGACAAGTACAAATACAGATGGCAGACATGTGGTATGATTTTCATGTTCTCATCTCAGCATTTCAGGAAGGGAATGTTATTGAAAGATGGTTTACATCTGAAGCTTTCTGCTCAAGGCAATATGGAATGCATGCCAGGAGTGCTTAATTAAGCTTAATTAATAATAGTAACATGCTTACAGGGTTTCCTTAAGGTCTAAAAGTGCAGCAGCATTAGACATGGTGTGTAAGGCTTATCACCCTGGAGGCTGTAATAATCTGTAACAATAGAAGCAACCTCTAGGGGGGAAAATTCTCTTTGATAATCACTGACTCACAGGTGACCTCAGTATTGCCAAAGATCCCTTACTGTGGGCAGACACACCCGTGATTGTACTGACCTTTGTCCTCTGAGCAGATGACCCTCCAGAGTATTGACTAGCTCTTGTATTTGGAGGCAAATCCCAGCCCAGGCTGTGGCCTTGCTGTTCCCCACGGCCCAACTGCATTAACTGTTATTTTTTTCTCCACAAATTGTTGGTGAAACGAAGACAAACTGCAGGTTTTTCTCCCCACTGACCTGCTTTCAGGAGGCTGTGTGCTCAGTGGTGTGCCTCTGCCTGTCTTTGCTAAGGTTGCCTCCAACCATTGTGGTAGACACCACCTAGGAGTGGCAGGATTAGTTCTGACCTCTCTGGGGTCTGAATATCCAGCAACTACTTTAATTCCAGTCGCTGCTGTCTCTTGTGCCACCAGTGCACAGCAGTATAGCTGTCTGTTGTTGACCGACTAACTTAGACTCACTGTTAAAGTCCAGTTAGCCAGAGTGGGGGTGAGAACGCAAGAGTGGATGGGGAGAGTAGTAAGTGCCATGTGTGACAGGACCGTGGAGACAGCCCTCTCTGATACCTGTTATGTCTCTCTTTTAAAAGATGCAGGAGGGCTGGCGCGGTGGCTCAAGCCTGTAATCTTAGCACTTTGGGAGGCCGAGGCGGGTGGATCATGAGCTCAAGAGATCGAGACCATCCTGGTCAACATGGTGAAACCCCATTTCTACTAAAAATACAAAAAAAAAAAAATTAGCTGGGCATGGTGGTGTGTGCCTGTAATCCCAGCTACTCAGGAGGCTGAGGGAGGAGAATTGCCTGAACCCAGGAGGCAGAGGTCACAGTGAGCTGAGATCGCGCCATTGCACTCCAGCCTGGGTAACGAGCGCCTCCATCTCAAAAAAAAAAAGGTGTCGGAGGTGGCCAGGGAGTGGGGATTTGAGAATGTGGCAGCAGAAATCTATTTAGCATTTGCTGAATGACAGCTGTAGACAGGCACTGTGCTAGACCTTATGGGGAGGGGGGTTAGGTAAAAAAGGAAATACAACATTGTTCATAGCTTCCATACTGAGATTGTGGGTTTGGGTATTTATGGGGGAAAGTGGTCCTCTCCATCTTTTTTTTTTTTTTAATTGGGCCAAAATTGTTAGAATTCTTTTAAAAATCTGGACGTTTTAGATAGATTTGAGTATCTCAACTGTATTTTTGTATCTTGAAATTCCAAATAAACTCAGGACTGGATAATTTTGCAATCTGAACGTAACTATGCCCTATTTACCCACGGGCCCTTGTAGTTCAGCCTCCCATCTTTATGCTTTGTCTTTTTCCTCTCCCTGGCAAAAGCCAGCTTTTGTGTGGTTTAACTGAACTATCATGTTGGATGTTTTTTATTTGAAGACCTGTTTTGATTGATCTGCAGCAGTGAAGGATTTTCTTCAATAGTAATTTGGGAGTTACAGCAGATAGAAAGGCAGAGGGATATTCTAGGAACTCCATGAAATCTAAAACTCTGAAACAGTTGGGATAGACTAGTTTTCAATGCCTAGGTTACACAAATGTTCAAACTCACATGGGCTTCATTTATTCCAAGTTTTATAATGGAATGGATGCTGATGGGCTTGGCAATATATTATACCAATAATTTGGATTAAAGGAGAGGTCGGTTTATGAAATGTTCACATTTTAGAGAGGCATTTTTATTACTATGATGTGCACGTGGTATTTCAAGTCACTAGTGTTTATGTCAACTAGATGTTTTCTTGAACTTGGAAAAATTAAAAAATTAAAAATATGTAAAATGTACAGTTGAGTGGATGTTGCTAGGATACAGGGCTCCCTGTACTCCACCCACAGTAGTGTGTTGGTCACAACCCCGAAATCTCAGTGGTTTGAAACAACTAATGATCTTGCTCATGCTCCACGTACACAGGGCAAATAGGTGGGACTCTGCTGATTGCAGTCACCTGTGGGCCCAGGCTGAGGGAGGACTCAGCACCTGCTGCTGCAAGGGAGGAGCATAAAGAATCACTCCCTGGCTCCTAAAACCTGTTGTTTAAAGTTAGTGTTACTTCTACCCCATTATTAGGCAAAGCAAGTTACACAGTCAGGGCTTACTTTAAGTTTTCAGGAAAGTATAATCCTTTCATGGACTGGGGAGAGACAACCAGAAATACTGGTGAGCAGTAGTAATAACCTACCACATTATATGTACTAGTCATGGTTCCTCCAGAGAAATAACCAATAGAATGTATAGAGAGGTTTATTTTAAGGACTTGGCTCCCACAATTGTGGAGGCAAGTTCAAAAACTACAGGGTAGGCTGGCAGGCTGGAGACCCAGGGAAGAGTTGCCGTTCAAGTCTGAAGACTGGCTACTGGAAGAATTCTCCCTCCAAGGCTGTCAGTGTTTTCCTATTAATGCCTTCAACTGATTGGATGGGGCCCACCCACATTATGGAAGGTAAATAGGTCTACTTGTTGAAATGTTAATCTCATTTTTAAAAAAAGTCTTCATGGCAACATCTAGAGTAATGTTGGACCAAATATCTGGGTACCATGGCCTAGCCAAGTTGAATGATATGTTAACCATATCCTTTGCATTATACATTTTCTTAATAATCATTAATAAAGCATTCATACGTATAAAGCCTTGGTGTGATTTTTACTGCATTGAAAAAAGAATTCTTTCTTTGTTAAGACTTGGGTAGAGGGATCTGTGCTTCTGGTGTCTTAATCTATTTTTCATTAGATTCCAAAGAGAATAGTAACTGGTTTCTTCACGGTTTCAGAAGCTGAGTTTGAATACATTGTTTTCTTTTGGTTTTGTTGCTGCAGGTTAACTTAAAATTTTCTAAACACTATATTTCTATATTTAAAAGAAAATGCAGAACGTAAGAACAATCTTTCCCTAGACCAGGTAATTTTCTCTCAAGCCAACCAAATGTGTTCCATCCACATACTGTGAGGAGATGATCAGGGAGTCTTTAGTATACCTCAGAACTTGCCTCATGTAAAATGTGTCTCAAAGGCACAGGCATGTTACAGCTAAAACTCCCTTATCACTTTCGATACAGTGAGTTTTTGTGGCTCTCCCTTTTAGCATATTCAAAACCCTTTACAAGTATCTTTCTCCTGAGAAAGTGAGTGTGCTCCTGTCTTGTTTAAAGATGTCCCATCAACAGGGCCTGATCTCTAGTTTGCTTTTGTCCTTTTCCTAATTTTGATAATCTTGGCAGAGCCTGCTTCACACCCTGTTCCTTGTCCCCCTTACACTGGCATAGACAGAAAGATTTCTGAGACAATTTCCCCACGCTGGGAGTGCAGTAGAGGAGCCTCATGAGGATCACACCTCCATCTTAGTTTTATTAGCAAACTGAGCTAATCCTCACATGCTCCCCTTCTTGGTCACCAAACAAGGTAGTCCTCTTTTCCACATGAGGAAACCTGAAGTGAAGAGGTTAAATGACTTGCCCAGGATCACTTGGGAAGTCACTGCAGTGACAGTAACAGTTCCCTCTGCTAGTTGATCCAGTGCACAGGTGTGGGCTCTGTCAATTTCTTCTTCTAGTATGCGTTTAATAAATCAATATTCTCTTATCTGATTCATTCTCTAGTTGAATGAAGAAGATCCCAAGATGTGCACAGAGACTGCTGTCCTCTACATTTGAAGATGATTTTGCTGACAGTGATTTGTTATCACCCAGCTTGAGTGTGACAGGAAAGATCAATAGTTGGCCAACAGCCCTTTACACACAGGGCCAAGGTAGAAAACTGCCCCTTAGTTTGCGTCTGCAGGCACTTTTGCAGAGACTAGCAGTTTTTGAGATGACTGTTAGAATTTGTTTTTTCTTCCCTGGAGTCTCTCTAATCCTAATTACTACTCAACAGGCTGTTTCCCAGCAGCCCTTTGCTGGGCCTTCATGTTAGAAGCTGTGCATCATCAGACCCAGTAGGTCTGTAGGAGAGAAGTGGAGACAGGCTATGTGTGCATCTGAATTGACTGTCCCTCCCTGGCCAACGCTAACTAAATCTAGGGTTCTTTTGTGAGCGACTCATTAGCCAGATGTTGAAGACTGAAGTAATTTATTTTTATTTTTAATTTTTGAGACAGAGTCTCACTCTGTTGCCTAGGTTCAGGTCCAGAGGCACGATCTTAGCTCACTGCAACCTTTACCTCCTGGGTTGAAGCAATTCTCCTGCCTCAGCCTCCCCAGTAGCTGGAGTTACTTTTTTTTTTTGAGACGGAGTTTCACTGTTGTTACCCAGACTGGAGTGCAATGGCGCAATCTCGGCTCACCGCAACCTCCGCCTTCTGGGTTCAAGCAATTCTCCTGCCTCAGCCTCCCGAGTAGCTGGGACTACAGGCACGCACCACCATGCCCAGCTAATTTTTGTATTTTTAGTAGAGACAGGGTTTCACCTTATTGACCAGGATGGTCTTGATCTCTTGACCTCGTGATCCACCCGCCTCGGCCTCCCAAAGTGCTGGGATTATAGGCGTGAGCCACCGTGCCTGGCCTACTTTTTGTATTTTTAATAGAGAGTTTCACCATGTTGGCCAGGCTGCTCTCAAACCCCTGACCTCAGGTGATCTGCCCACCCTGGGCCCCCGAAAGTGCTGAGATTACAGGCATGAGCCATCATACCCGGCCCCAAGACTGAAGTAATGTAATGTCTTTTCTCACGTGAGATTTGCCGTGTCACTTGGCCTCCTTCTCTTTATCCCTCATTCTCATTATGTGTACTTAGGACTTTTCCAGGCCCCATTCCTTGAGCACAGCCCAAAACCACTCTGCCCCCAACCTTGAGCACACATTGCTTAAAATCGCCATGCAATCATTTAAAATTCAACCAGGTCACGTTGTGCATTTTGTGTTAAATTCATTTTTCTGTGACAAGTTTACTTGCAATTTCTCTTTTCCTATTCTCCTTCAGTGTATTATAAAATGTTAAAACTTTTTGAAACTATTCATTGAAACGGATCACTTTAAGTACTATGAGGGAAAAATGCAGGATGTGAAAGAGATATAGCAAACCTTGATCAAAATGTCGTATTGTGTTTGCATTTCCAGAAAAAAGGGAAAGCTCTATTGTAAAAAAAATTAAAATAGATTGGTGAGAGGTTGAGAGAAAATAGATAATCCTGCTTCCCATTATTAGAACTGTTTTCCTGAGTGAACCCATTAGCCTGTTTCAGAGAAATGAATTTAACTGAAAGGAAAACCAGGTTGAATGATCATCAGGTAGAGATTTTTTGGAGGGGGATGGGGGTGGGGACAGGATTTTGCTCTGTCACCCAGACTGGAGTGCAATGGTTTGGTTTCACTGCAGCCTCAATCTTCTGGCCTCAAGCGATCCTCTCACTTTGGCCTCCTGAGTAGCTGAGACTGCAGGAGCACACCACCATGCCCAGCTAGGCAGATAATTTAAAAGCCATTCTTTTAAATTAAAAACCAGTGCAGACTTTTAACATGATGACTTTTGCTGATGTCATTCATTTTCTTTTAATGAAGCAAAATTTACCCCAAATTAAGATTCTCTTCTTTATCCCTCTTTCTACTTCTGTTTTAGGGGAGAAGCCAGCTTTTAAACTCTGTAGTTTGAATTCCCTACCCTGCCTAAACTATCTAGGCATCATTTCTCTCCTGGTTTCCATTATTCTGAGTTTTATGGTAATTCATTTAGTATTTTAACAAGCTGACCCTTCCTCAAGTTTTCTGTGTGGAGGGGAAGGGCCTATGCTGGAGTCCCTGTTGTATCTCAGTGGAAGCTGTACTCCTGACGTAGTTAGTGACCTTGTGGGCAGTTGGTGTGTGAATGCCACTGACCTAGGCGTTTTAGGAACTTGACAAAACCTGAAGAAAAGTGTTTCCTCTTCGGCTTTTAAAACAGCAAGACCAGATCAATTTCAGTGCCATTGTGTATCGGAAGCTCCTTGAGGACTGAGAGAGCTGGTGTTTTGTTTGGCTTTTTATTTCCAGTGCCTGAAGGTGCCTGATGTACTGGTGTTCATTTGCTGTTTTCCTGCTGACAAATAATTACATAGAAACACAACTCCAATGTCTTTAGATAATTTACCTAGGTCTTTGGTAAGCATTTTGGCTTCCAGATAGAACTGCTCTCACCCTCAGCATCAGGCTCATTATTATTATTCAAAAGTTTGAAAACACTGGCAAAGAGGCAAGTTGCAGTGCAGTAATAAGGTCCTTAATTTTCTACCATCTGCTGGAAGTTCATTCTGCTGCAAACTGACCATCTGATGCACTTTTGGTTTCCTGGGTTGACAGTTTAATTGCTAAGAAATCAGAAGGAACAACAGAACAGCTGATACTGGACTCATACGGAGGGAATGCTCACTGAAAGGGGAATTGATGGGAATTTGGGAGAAAAGGTGGCTATCATTTTGGCATGTAGACCAGGGAGTGAAATAAATCTTAAGTGTAGCCAGACACATATCCCAGCCTTTGTGAAAGCAGATATCAAAAAGTTCAGTTCAGAAGAAAAAAATCTTCTTGTGGGAAGACACTCTAAAATGTAAGAAAATGTGTAAAAAGCCTCTTTTTGGATACAAACTCCAAAGAGAAAGAAAAAGAGCCTTCAGAGAGCTAATACCTATTCAAGTCTTACTTTATGCTGGCCATTGTGCTATATGCTTTAAACTAAATTAATCTTCAGAACAACCCTATGAAATTGATATTATTATTCCATTTATAAATGAGGAAATTGAAGCACAGAGAGAGGAAGAAACTTGCTCAGTATCACCCAGTTAGTAACTGGTAGAGGTGAGATTTAAACCCAGCAGTCTGGCTCCAGAGACTTTAAACCACTTGCAGCTGAATATGTCAAGAAGCCCAAACCCATTTTGGGTTAATGTTGTATATGTTGCAAGATAATGGTCCATTTTCATTCTTCTGTATGTGGCTATCCAGTTTTCCCAGCACCATTTATTGAAGAGACCATCCTTTTTCCATTGCGTGTTTTTGGTAGCTTTTCCAAAAGTCAATTGAACTTACATGTGTGGGCTTATTTCTGGGGTCTCTGTCTTGTTCCATTGGTCAGTATATGTATTTTCATGCTAATACCATACTGCTTTGATTATTATGACTTTGTAATAGATTTTGAAGTCAGGCAGTGTGATGCCTCCAGTTTGTTGTTTTTGTTCAGTATTGCTTAGCTATTTGGGGTCTTTTGTGGTTCCATACACATTTTGGGATTGTTTTTTCTATTTCCTTAAAAGTGATATCAATTTTGATAAGAATTGCATTGAATCTGTAGATTGTTTGGCATAGTATGGACATTTTAACAATATTAATTCTTCCAATTCATGAACATGGGATACCCTGTCCATTTATTTGTGTCATCTATTTCCATCATCAATTTTTTTATAGTTTTCAGTATACAAATCTTTTACCTCCCTGGTGAAATGTACTCACAAGTGTTTTGTTTTTTTTTTTAATGCTATTGTGAATGGAATTGGTTTTTAAATTTCTTTTTGAGGTAATTCATTGTTAGTGTAAAGAAATGCTACTGATTTTTTTTTTTTTAGACAGGGTCTCATTCTCATCACCCAGGCTTGAGTGCAGGGATGTGATCACTGCTCACTGCAGTCTCAACTCCCCAGGATCAGGTGATTCTCCTACCTCAGCCTCTTTTTTTTTTGAGACAGAGTCTTGCTCTGCTGCCAGGCACGAGGCTGGAGTGCAGTGGCATGATCTTGACTCACTGCAACCTCTACTTCCTGGGTTCAAGCAATTCTCCTGCCTCAGCCTCCCAAGTAGCTGGGACCACAGGCACGCACCACCACGCCCAGCTAATTTTTGTATTTTTTAGTAGAGACAGGGTTTCACCATGGTCTCGATCTCTTGACTTCGTGATCTGCCCACCTCAGCCTCCCAAAGTGCTGGGATTACAGGCTCAGTTTCTTGAGTAGCTGTGACTACAGGTGCGCATCACCACACCCAGCTAATTTTTTGTATTTTTAGTAGAGACAGGTTTTTGTCATGTTGTCAGGTGACACAGGAAACACTGTTAGAAGCCTGTGAAACATTGAGGAAAACAAGATGTGAGCAAATAAATGCCCTGGTTTTAAAAAGGAGGAAAAGGTGGGGAAACAACAGACAAGTAACCTTGATGCAAAAACCTTGAATACTCAAGAGAAGTAGAAAAAGATGTAGTAAAAAAGTTGTGACTTTTAAGAGCCTATAGGCTCACTTGAAGAAGACATGTGAAGACTACAGAATATTTTAATAGGTCTAGAAACTATACCGATTAAGATATGTAGAACCTATACCTTCTACATTACTAAACTAGAAGAATATTGTAACATCATCGTCATCATCAATGCCACTATCATCATCATCCTGGGTAACAACTACTGAGCAGCTTCTTTGTTCCAGGTGCTATAGGTCTGCAACACTCAGTATATATTGTCTCATTTAATCCTCAGAACCAACCACCCTATGTCATAGTACAGCCTCACTTAATCTTAGCAACACACTGAACAAAATTTCTCAACTATGTGGACAGAAATAAAATAGAGTAGTTGTTAGTACAACTGGAGGTTTTATAACTGCTTGGAAAAGGAAAGGCCGTGCACATAAATACAGCCATGTGGGCAACAAAACTTAAAATGGGTCACAACCTCCTGTACTTGGTTGTATGAGTTTAATATTTTCATCAATTCGTCAGGTAAAGGAATCAAAGATTTTTCACATTATGTAGTATAGGGAAGGATGGATAATACTAGGAATAATAGAATCAACAGTAAAAAATTCAGTAAGCTGAATAAGAGAATGAAAGCAGTAAGCTGGAGACAAAAGGCATTTCAATTTAGGGTTTGTTTTAAAAAAGCTATATAACACAGTTTGGAGAGACCCAGAATTATTGAATCTCATTGTTGGAAGAAATTTTTGCCCACCCAAGAAGTCCTACTAAGTAGTTTTCTGGTTCAGTGTTTTTCAGTCTGCATAATATGGCATAGGAAATGAAATCAATTTAGTGGTTAAAGGTCATGATTAAAAAAAAGAAAAAAATCAATGTACACCATTTATAGCATTTAGCATTATTGTTTTAAATGTGTTTCCATTTTATTCTTGGTGTGGGTGCACTTGGGGCTGATAAAAAACATATTTTCTACTATAGGTTGAAAAATTTGAAATCCACTGCTATGGGCAATACTCAAATCCCTTTTTTCATTGCCTCATTTACAGATACTGTCTACAGGGAGATCTGGGGGCATCTTTTTTTGTCTTTGTACATATCTGGCTCATAGGAAGATATTTCTTTTAATAGTGAATTTAAGTTTGACTCACTGTAGCTTGAGCACCTCGGTTTGTGTCTCAGCCCTGCCACATACTGGTCATAAGATCTTGCTCAAATCATTTTACCTCTTTAATCCAAAATGTTTCTTATCTGTAATGTTCTTATTTTTTAATAACAGATCAATAATATTGTCCATGCCTTTTATGAGGATACAATTTTTTTTTAAAAGAGAAAGTATATTAAAAACTCTGAATAGATTTTACAAGTGCTTTTCTTTATAACCCTTAAGTTTACCTTAAACAAACCTAATCTTTTGTTGTCAACCCTTCAGATATTTTAGGAAGCTATTAGGAATCTTCTCTCCTCAAGATGAAACTCCCTGTTGGCTCAGCTGCTCTTCAAAAATGCATAATTTTGGAGCCCATATACCACCCTGGTCACTGTCTTCTGAATACAGTCCAATTTTGTACATTTATTCTATTTTCGACTATATATTAATGTTAAAGTACAGCATGCAACATGAAAAACGACATGCACACAATGAGAGGAGCTGTGTTAGGTGAAGAGGCTTATTGATGATTACTTTGCTTTTTCAAAAATTATGTTTAATGTTGGCATATACCCTATCTTCCATAGAAATAAAGTAGGGTATTCAGGATCTAATTTCAAATGTAGACTAGTAATCTCAAAGTATAATGGAACAATTATATCCCTTGTTCAGGAGACAAAATTACCCCCAAAACCTTTTTTCGTTCTGTTTTTAGCATATTTTTAAGCATGTTTTCAGCTTAAAACCCTAAAGTTTTTTTTAAGTGCCTGCTTGTGAGCCCTATCTCTCCTCCATCCTGGGTTTAAGCCATTGGTTTTTTTCTGACCTAAGAAAAGCACTTAACATTTGTCCTTGTTTAATTTCATCTTGTTAGATTCAGCTCATTGCTCTGGGCTGTCAAGATCATTTTTCATCATGATTCTGTCACGCAGTTATCTGCCTGCTCCTCCCAGTGGCTGGTCACCCACAGGCCAGAGTTGCATGCCCGCCACACCTTTCTCACACAGTGCTGGAGGGAAGCCACAGCGAACCCCTGTCCTGGCGATGCAGCTGGCAGCATCCTGTAGGGGATGTTCTGCAGCCCGTTTAGAATGCATCTAGTTGTTTGTATGTCATTTTAGCCAATTTTTCTTTATGTGGTCACTAAAGGTAAGAAATAGGCAGCTGATTATTTATCCTGTTTACTTATCTGCCAGGAAGCTCAGAGAATGGGCCAATGGTCCATTTTTAATAGGTCTAAGCCACTTCTAAAATCTAGTAAAAATAAAACAACACATGATAATTAGGGTTCTCCAGGAAACAAAACCAACAGGAGATAGATATAGATATAGATACAGCCATATCAAGAAATACAGTACTCCCTTCTTATCTGTGGTTTCGTTGTGGTTTTAGCTATCTGTATCTGCCATGGTCTGAAAATAATACATGGGAAGTTCCAGAGATAAACACTTCATAGGCTTTAAGTTGTGCCCTGTTCTGAGCATGGTGAAATCTCGTGCTGTCCCCCACTCCATCCCACCTGGTGAGTGATCCGTTTGTCCAGCGTGTTCACACCATAGGCACTATCTGCCCATCAGTCACTTGGTAGCCATCTCAATCATCAGCTCCATTGTTGCAGTATTGCAGGGCTTGTGTTCAAGGAACCCCTATTTGATCTCATAATGACCCCAAAGCCCAAGAGTAGTGATGCTGGCAATTCAAACATGCCAAAGAGAAGCTGTAAAGTGCTTCCTTTAAGTGAAAAGATGAAAATTTTCAACTTAGTAAGGAAAGTAAAAAAAAAAAAAAAAATTGTATACTGAGGTTTCTAAGATCTAAGATAAGAATAAATCTATCCGTAAAATTGCGCAGAAGGAAAAAGAAATTCATGTTCGTTTTGCTTTCATATGTCAGGCTATAAAAGTTATGGCCACAGTACATGCTAATGCTTAGTTAAGATGAAAAAGATATTCAATTTGTGGATAAAAGATGTGAACAGAAACATGTTCTGATTGATGACAGTCAGGTTCAGTACAATCTGTGGTTTCAGGTATCCACTAAGGGTCGTGGAATATATCCCCCTCCAATAAGGAGGAACTACTGTAGAGAGAGAGAGAGAGAGAGAGAGAGAGAGAGAGAGAGAGAGAGAGAGACCTCCTTTTATTGTGCTTTGCAAATGTGTATTTTACAAATTGATGGTTTGTAGCAACTGTGTGTTGAGCAAGTCTGTGCGTGACAGTTTTCCAAAAGCATGTGTTCACTTTGTATCTTTGTGTCACATTTTGGTAATTCTCACAATATTTCAAATTTTTTCATTATTATCATTTCTGTTATGATGATCTCTAATCAGTGATCTTTGTTGTGACTATTGTAATTCTCTTGGTGCGCCATGAACTGCACTCATGTCGAGTAGCAAACTTAATAAATGTATCTGTTCTGACTACTCTATCAGCCAGCCATGCCCCCATCTCTCTCCCTGTCCTTGGGTCTCCCTATTCCCTGAGACACAAGAATATTGAGATAAGGCCAACTAATAACACTATAATGGTATTTAAGTTATCAACTGAAAGGAGGAATCAAAGGACTCTTACTTTAAATCTAGAAATGATTGAGCATAGTGAGGCAGGCATGTTGAAAACTGAGATAGACTAAAAGCTAGGCCGCATGCACCAGATGGTTAACCAAGTTTTGAATGCAAAGGAAAAGTTCTTAAAGAAAATTAAAAGTGCTACTCCAGTGGACACATGAATGATACGAAATCAAAACAGCCTTATTGCTTATATAGAGAAAGTTTTAGTGGTCTGGGTAGAAGATCAAACCACAGTACTCTCCTAAGCCAAAGCCTAATCCAGAGAAATTCCCTAACACTCTGCAATTCCATGAAGGCTGAAGGAGGTGAGGAAGCTATGGAAGGAAAATTTGAAGCTAGCAGAGGTTGGTTCATGAAGGCTAAGGAAGGAAGAGCCATCTCTATAACTAAAAGCACAAGGTGAAGCAGAAAGTGCTGATACAGAAGCTGCAACAAGTTACCCAGGAGATCTAAAAGATAATTGATGAAGGTGGCTCCACTGAACAACAGATTTTCAATGTAGACAAAACAGCCTTCTACTGGAGGAAGATGCCACCTGGGACTTTCATAGCTAGAGTGGAGAAGTCAATACCTGGCTTCAAAGCTTCAAAAGGCAGGCTAACTCTCTTGTTAGGGCTAATGTGGCTTGTGACTTTAAGTTAAAGTCAGTGCTCATTTATCATTTGAAAATCCTAGGGCCCTTAAGATTCGTACTAAATCTACCCTGCCTGTGCACTATAATGGAACCATAAAGCCTTGTTGCCAGCACTTCTGTTTACAGTATGGCTTGCTGAATATTTTAGCTCACTGTTGAGACCAACTGCTCAGAAAAAATTTCTATCAAAATATTACTGCTCGTTGACAATGTACTCAGTCATCCAAGAGCTCTGATGAAGATATGCAAGGATAATGTTTTCACGCCTACTAATACAGCATTCATTCTGTGGCCTGTGGATCAAGGAATAATTTCTACTTTCAAATCTTATTATTTAAGAAATAGATTTTATAACACTATTTCTGCCATAGATAGTGATTTTTTTTATAAATCTGGGCAAAGTAAATTGAAAACCTAGAAAAAATTCACTATTTTAGATACTATTAAGAACATTAATGATTCATGGGAGGAGGTCAAAATATCAACAATTACAGGAGTTTGGAAGAATTTGATTCTAACTGTCATGGATGATTTTGAGGGGTTCAAGACTTCACTGGAGGAAGTCATTGCAGAGGTGATAGAAATAGCAAAAGAACTAGAATTAGAAGTGGAGTCTGAAGATGTAACTGAATTGCTGCAATCTCATGATAAAACTAACGGATGAGAGTTGCTTCTTAGGGATGAGCAAAGAAAATGGTTTTATGAGATGGAATCTGCTGTGAGCATTGTTGAAATGACAGCCATGGCTTTAGAATATTACAAAAAGTTAATTGATAAAGCCGAGGCAGAGTTTGAGAGGACTGACTCCAATTTTGAAAAGTTCTGCTGTGGGTAAAATGCTATCAAACAGCCTTGCATGCTATAGAGAAATCCTTTGGGAAAGGAAGAGTCAATCAACGTGGCACATTTTATTGTTGACTTATTTTAAGAAATTGCCACAAACACCTCAGCTTTCAGCAACCACTACTCTGATTGGTCAGCAGCCATCAGCATCGAGGCAAGACCCTCCACCAGCAAAAATATCAGAACTCACTGAAGGCTTAGATGATCATTCGTATTATTTGGCAATGAAGTATTTTTATACTAAGGTACGTACATTGTTTTCTTAGACATCGTGTACACTTTAAAGACTGAGTATAGTGTAAATATAACTTTCATACGTACTGGAAAGCCAAAATTATTGTGTTACTTTATTGTGATGTTTGCTTTATTGTGGTGATCAGGACCCATCCAAACTTGCTGTATCTCTGAGGTATGCCTGTATAGATAAGACAAAGAGATCAGTTATAACATATTGGCTCACATGATCATGGAGGATGAGAAGTCCCATGATCTGCTCAGGGGACCCAGGAAAGCCAGTGGTGTCATTTGAAGGCTTGAGAGTCCAAGAGTCAGCGGTGTAGATTTCAGTTTGAGTGCTACGGCCTGAGAATCAGAACCTCTGAGGGCAGGAGAAACTCAATGCTTCAGCTTGACGGTCGGAGGGTGAATTCAACTGTTCTCAGCCTTTTTGTTCTAAGCAGGTCCTCAGTGGACTGAATGAGGCCCACTCACACAGGGGAGGGCGATCTACTCAGCCCATCAACTCAAATGCTGATCTCCTCCAAAAACACCCTCATAGACACACGTAGAGATAATGTTTAGCCAGCTCTCTGGTTTCCGTTGACACGTAAAATTAACTATCACGGGTGGTAAACACTTTTTAAAAATGATGTCTTTAAATACTACATATAAGTTAAGGAATTTGGCTGTATAAAGTAAATCCTACTTGGGACTATTCTGTATCTTGTTTATATTTCAAATTTGTGCTATTTCTATACACATGCCATAGAAAAGCAAAATATATGCTTGTTGGCTGCATGTATGTCTTTTTTTGAAGTGTCTGTTCATGTCCTTTGCCCACTTTTTAATGGGGTTGTTTTTCTCTTGTAAATTTGCTTAGGTTCCTTATAGATGCTGGATATTAGGAGCTGGAGGCTATTATCCTTAGCAAAGGAACACAGGAACAGAAAATAAAATAAAATACTGCATGTTCTCATGTATTAGTGTGAGCTAGACATCAAGTCCTTGTGGACATAAAGACAGCAACTGCAGATGCTGAGGCCTATTGAGGGTAGAGTGTAGGGGAAGGGAGCAGAGCAGAAAAAAATAACTGTTGGGTACTAGACTTAATACCTCGGTGATGAAAGAATCTATAGCAAACCCCCATAACACGAGTTTACCTACGTAACAAACCTGTACATGTACCCCAAACCTAAAGTAAAAATTAAAAACAATAAAGCAAAATATACTAAGGACTATTATATCTGAATTTTGTATAAACTTAACCTATTTCAAGTAGTATTTTCTGCTTACCTATAGATTCTTCCATCAGAGATGTGTGAATTGGGCTTTGTGGGGGAAAGGGCAGGTGCTTTGGTGGGAAGAGTAAAACTGATGCTAATTGTTGCTGCTTTCTCATCTTGTGAGATAAGGAAACCAGTCAGCACGGGGTTTAGTGAAAAGTTGGTGTTAAAGAAGTCTTATTGGCTTGGCCTATGATAGACCTTCTTTTAAATTCTTAAGGGATCTATTGCCATGTGGATTTTGCTCACATTGTTGGAGGGTTTATATGGGAAGAAATTGTTAAGCACTGAAGGAGAATTGGGAAATCTGATATTTCTACTTCCAGCTTTTCTAGACTGCTTGCTGGATTGTTGGAAATGAATGATTAAATTTCCTGAGAGATCTCAAACGCATGAAGCTGGGGCTGGCCACCCTCATATAGTGACGGTATGCTAAGAGGGCTCCTGGGATTTGGGGTCAGCAGACAGTTTGCTCTGAGGAGAGCTGGCTCTGATCCTAGCGTTAAGTGCCCTGTGTAACGTTTTGTGGCTTTGGGGTGCTGCCTGAGAGGTTGACTCTATCGCTGTTTCTCAGGAGGTGGTGAAGGAGGCCTGTCAGTTTTAGATGCCTGTTTAGTAGGCAGTCTTGCAGCTGGTTTGAGGGAAATGTGGATCTGTCTCTGGAGCTGAGTCTTAAAGCAAAAGAAGGAATTGGTCTGCAGAAGTGGTCCATGAATGTGAACCAGAGAAACGCTTTTGGAGTTTGATATTTACAGGTGCCTTGAAAAAATGTTTTAAAATAAAAAATTAAAAATTTTGATGAAGGACTTTCTCATTTAAAGATTTTAATATTTCCGCATTGTCAAGGGAGAGTGGGGGCTAACCAGACAATTAGCTGCTTCTTACTGCAGAGTGGATGAGAGGTTTGGATTGCCTGTTTAGAGGACAGTAAAGCCCATTTGTTGTGACTGCTTCGGTGATGGGTGATCAAAGGGCAGTGTGGTTGGTGAGAAAATAAAGGATGACATTTAGATACTCAACCATGATGCTGCATTCTTTACTTTTAAAAAGAGACAGAAGGAAAAAAAGAAAATATATTCTCACAATTGAAAAATGTTCTTTAATTTGGGAAAACCCACCATGGCTGTAAGGAAGGACAGATATTTGACATTGCTCAGTATCGAGGACTCCTGAAGTCCGGCTACCCTGCAATGACTTCTACCTTCTTGCTTTGAAGTAAGTGGATCCCAAAATCAGTTTGCCTGCTTCCGGTATGTTTGCAGGGTTAGGATGTGAAGTCTGCAGAGAAAGAAACTTCTGGCTAGATTTCTTACTTACTCAGAGTGGCCCTCCAAATTCTGTCCCCGTCAGAGAAGCAGGGAACCCAAGTCTTGTCTCCCATCCTTAAGTAGCTTCTTCTCAGAACCATCCCACATCACTCTTTCTCTGTGTTTCCAAGTTCATGACTACAATGGCCATTGTAACAGCTTTGAGGTTAGGGTCACAGGCTTCAGAGCTACTCTGCAGGGGTTTGAAACTTAGCTCCTCCGTTCATGGGCAATGACTTCAAACGAGTTGCTTTAATCTTTCTGTGCCTTAGTTTTCTCATCTGTAAAGTGGGAATGGAATTAGAACGTACTTTATAGGATCATTGTGAGGATTAAGTGAGTTCATACATGTTGAACATCAGCTGTGTGCCTGACACATGGTAAGAGTTCAATACATGGGATCTGTTATCCTTGAAAAGGTTGGAAGAAGGATGCATTAAAATAAGTGGAACACATAGAGTTCTGAACAGAGAGATCCATTCGTGTACCTTTGTCTTCTTTACGGTAGGTCTATGCTAAATTATTTCACAAATAACTTATGATGTGCATAGTGCTGTGCTATGCATCTGAGCTTGGTAATTTTAAGACGATTCCTATCCTCCAAGGATTTAGAACTAGGTCAGTAGGTAAGATGGCATACTTACAGCTGATCATTTGCAATTGAGGGCGGCGTATGGGATCAAGTGCCTACATGAGGATAAAGGGTGTAGGATCCTAAAAAGATACTATAAAACATTCATATATGCATAATAGACATCCCCAGGGTTATTTAATACCAATCTTTGAAGCTCGTTTTTTGCATGCAGTCACAAGATATGAATGTTTAAGCTTTGAAAAGGGAAAAAGAGGTAATGCCTTTTCTGTCCTGCTATAATCATACACGATCATATCTCTCTAATTATTTATCTCATTGTTTTGTAATTATAAGCTGATGCACTAGTCTCCATTACCAGCCCTGGAGGAGTGCAGACTCCTCCCTGCCCAGAGCACATGGCCTGCACTTAGTAGGCATTTAATAAAGGTTGGCTGAAGGAATGAATGAATGCTCAGAGAACATTTCCAGCATATCTAAAATTGAATGCCACCAACTTCCCTCTTTTGGACATAGATTATAGTGTTTGTCCAGACTCCCTAAATGCCCATTTTTTTTGACCCCTCCTTTGCCTCCATGCAAGCAGTTTCCAAGTCTGACTTCCATTTATTCTCTCAACATCTCAATCCCCACTATCCCCTGGCAAATGGGCCTCATTTTATGTCTAGATAATTACAACAAACACAGCCGGTGTTCACACCCACCTCTGTTCAAGCTCTCTCTCCTGCTTCGAATGCCCTGTTACCCATCTCCATCTATCTAAACTCCACCTAACCTTTAAAATCAACTGTATTTTCCTGATTCTACTTGAAATATTCTGGTCCCAGACTCCGGTAACCTGACTTTCATCTCTTCTCATCATAGATTTTGTTTACTGTTGTGCATCACTGCTAGAGCATCTAGTTCTCACAGCATCTTGTAAGAAATCTAATAATCTCCCCGTTTTGCAGATGGCAAAACTGAGTCTCATCAGCATTAACTTTCCAAGGTCATGTAACTAGTTTGCTGTCTGACTTCAAAGCTCCTTCTTCTATATCTTGCTACCTCACCCCAAGTAAAGGGTTAGCTCCTAGGGAGAAGATCCTGCCAATACTTTATCAGCAGACTCTCTTGCAAGTTGCTTTACAAATAGTAAGCATTCAAATATTAATTAGCTTAAAAATCCTGTTTGACTGTATTGTTCTTTAAAAGGGAGAACAAAGGAGAGGATTATTGGGTAGAATCAAAGCACTGGACTGGAGGCAGTGGCTCACACTTGTAATCACAGGACTTTGGGAGGCAGAAGCAGGTGGATTGGTTGAACCCAGCCAGGAGTTTGACACCAGCCTAGGCAACATGGTGAAACCTCATCTCTACAAAACATAAAAAAATTAGCCAGGAGTGGTGTCACATGCCTGTAGTCCCAGTTACGCAGGAGGCTGAGGCTGGAGGATCACCAGAGCCTGGGAGTTGAGTCTGCAGTGAGCTGTGATTGCACTACTGCACTCCAGCCTGGATGACAGAGTGAGACCTTGTCTCAAAAGAGAGAGAGAGAAAAAAAGCACTCAACTTTTTTTAATGGCAGAAAGTGCACAGTAGCGTGGAGGATGAAACAGAAGTCAGCAGACCTGCTAAATGTACATGAATGACCACTGATTCCTTACTTTCATGTAGAGTTTAAAGAGAATTGTATTTTTCTCTCTTCTTCCACAGATTATCCCAGCACTCCAGAAATCTGTAGGTGTTCTTTTTAAATCTATCTAAACATTAAAATGCTAATCACAATGATGATACTGGAATAGCAGTAAAACACTAGTCAATCTCAGCAGGAAATCATTACCAAGGTAGGGAAAACTGTTTGGATGGGAAAGGTTGTTCATGAGTTTCCAAAAGCAAGATCTTCATCTCCAAGATCTTTGAAAATGAAGAAAACGTCCACTTGTCTGCTGGAGTGAAGGAGTGGGAAACAGGACTAGAAAAGTGAGCTCAACAGGTTCCTCCTTCATTTGCAAACTTTTCCAAGGCAGGCTCTTAAACCAGGAGCGAGTGTGGGATGGTGTCGATCTAGGTTATAATTATGTGCCAGACTTTAATGCATGCCATCTTAAGATGTTTTAAGAGCAGCTCATGCTTATGCCTTTATGACTAAAATAAAACCTTAAAAATGTGTATCATTTTCTTGCTGGAAGAAATCTAACAGATTATTTAATTCAAACTTTTTATTGTATACCTGAGGCAACCCAAATAAGTTAAGTGACCTACCAAAGGACACAGAGTATCTGATTTATAACCATAAAACCCACCCCAAGACTTTCCCTGGGTATGACATTAAAACAACTGTTCTAATCGGGGCCAGGGGATGTTAATGTAACAGATTCAGTCACGTTAATATATCAAATCCAGCCAAATTGCTAGTGAGAAATGACCTCAAGCAGATTCATGAAAAAAGAAAAAAGGCAAAAAATGGAACCCAGAAAACCCAATTATTTTCTTGCTTTCCGGGTGCACACAGCTGGATCTCCTTCATGTAGGCATGGGATTGGAGGCCAGCTCACTGCTGTCTCTCGGGCTTTGGGCTTAGCTCATAGCCACACTCCTCACTGCCTTCTGTCTGTGGCAGGCACCAACCCTCTCTGGCTCAGCCAACTTTCTCTTTCCCCAGATAAAACAGTCGTTGAGGCCTTCCTTTGTCTCAAACCCCATACTAAGTGCTAACTGCTTATTATTTATTACCTCATTGAAGCTTCACCAGCACTTCAGGATGCAGATACAGGAAGTGGAGTTATCCTTATTTTGTAGATTGTGTTACGAAGCTATTCCATGGCAAAACTGTAGGGAAAAACCTTACTATCACTGCCTGAATGCTGTGGGAACATTTGACAAGTTACAGAAACACTGTGACTTGGTTTCCTTATCCATAAAATGAGATAATAATAGTGCGGACCTCATCATGTTGCTGTATCAATGAGGTAATTTGCCAACTAGTTGACTAGAATAGTATGTAGTACTATGCAAGCAATGTGTAAATACGCTCCTATGTTTAATTGCCATTGTATCCCCTCAATGGCTCTTACGCATCCTGCATGTGGTAAAATATGGCCCTCAGGCCAACCTGTGGTTGAACCTGTGGCTCAACCACCTTCCTTCATATAGACCTACACTGATAAATATGGTAGCAGCTTACCACATGTGGCTCCTGAGCACTTGAGGTGTGGCTAGTCTGAATTTAGACATGCTGTTAAGTGTAAAATACCACTGGATAGCAAAGACTTACTGTGGAAAAAAAAAAGAATGTAAAATACCTCACTAATAATTTTTTATATGCTGTTTGCATGTGAAATAATGTTTTCAATATATTGAGTTGACTAAATTTATTATTAAAACAAATACCATTTGTTCCTTTTCATGTTCTTTAAAAATAAGACAGTAGAATTTTTTTTTTTTTGAAACAAGCTCACTCTGTCACCCAGGCTAGAATGCAGCAGCATGATCTCAGCTCACCGCAACCTCCACCTTCCAGGTTCAAGCAATTCTCCTGCCTTAGCCTCCCAAGTAGCTGGAACTACAGGCATGTGCCATGATGCCTGGCTAAGTTTCGTATTTTTTGGTAGAGGTGGGTTTTCACCATGTTGGCCAAGCTGGTCTTGAACTTGTGACTTCAGGTGATCTGCCCATCTTGGGGTCCCAAAGTGCTGGGATTATAGGAGTGAGCCATGCACCTCGCATAGAAATTTTTAAATTACATGTCTGGCTTGCAGTCTATTTCTATTGGCCAGCACTGGTATAGAGTAGCCTTCGGTGTGTTCTTGGTTAGATTCCCAGAGAGAGTTTCTGGCTCAGCCCTGTGTCAGCAGGTCCCTCCCCAGTGATAAGTGCCTGCCCTGGTACAATCAGCTTTGTGGGGAGAGTGGCGTAAGATATGTTGCCAGCTCAGCAGAGGCGCTAGGTGTGGCAGGCAGGATAAGGCCATGTCTAGGATAAGGTGTCCTCTTGGTTTCCTACAAGAAATACATTACATGAGCACATGGCAGGATCATTTATTGAGCCATGTAGGTATGCTCTCTCTACCTTTGCACCTCCCTCCTCATTCTAATTGGTAGGTGGGCCTTTTGAGAATCCCTGTGTCCAGGGAGTTTGTGTTTCAGGGCAAAAGCAGGGGGATTGGGGGACCTCTAGGTAGGTGGATTATGTCAGGTGGCCCAGATTAACAAGGTGAGGGTAAAAAAAAAAGGAAAGGAGGGACACTTTTGTCTCTAAGACTGGGACAGGAGTGGAAGGGAGTGGAGAAGAGGTTACCCACTCTCCTGCTAGCAGCAGAGGTCTGTGTCAGGACCCAGTGGAGGGGGCGGGGAGAACCTCAGCAGAGAAAAGCCACAGGGTTCACCTGGAAGGCTGAGCTCTCAGCACCCAGACCAGAGCCTTGCAAAGCCCTGATCCCCTTTTTTGCTTAGAAGCCTTCAAAGTAACAGCCTTCTAGTGAGTACATGAGCTCAGAAAACTATCATAACAGCAGCCATGGAAGGCCCATACTCTGATTTCTCTAGGCCTCCCAGAATTTCTCATGACTTAGTGGAAGGTTGAGATTGCCTCTATCCTAGTGGGATAGAGGCTTGGCAAAACCAGATTGAATTTGTTTGATTTTATTCTGCGTGTGAGGACTACTGGAGTCCCAGGCCAAGGAAGGCCAACTTCCCTTGGTGTTTATAGGATAGATAGTCTCATTTACACTTTTAAGGGAAGGGTTAGCAACCTGGTCTCTAAGCCCGTGCCTCACCTATTCAATCATTCATATCTTTAGGTTTTTCTGGAGTGGAGACAAGGCCTAACAGTCAGAACATTGCTCTCTCTGGAGCCCCCAGCTCCACATCACCCTGCACTATCAATCTTAGGATTCTCTCTTGGATACCCTGCATTCAATCAGCCACCAAATCCTACTAAGTCTCCCTCCACCTGATCTCCTGAGTTTATTCCTCTTTCTTTATCTTCACTGTCACTGTTGCAAGCTTCTAGGTGATGCTGGTGCCGCATGCTGGGGACCACACTTTGAGGACCACTGTTCTATAGGCTCTGTGGTGTTAACAGGTGTCTCAGTGGAGTCTTAGATGCATGCAAATGTGAACTCCAGCTTTAGTGCAGTTGATATGGGAGGTGCATATGCCATGTATTATTTTTTTGTATCAAACGTTGCTCTTGGGCTAACGTGTCAATTCTGCTTCACCAAAATAACTTCAGTCCACACTGACTCAAGAAGCCAAGAAGGCTGAGATGCATTTCATTCAAACATTCTCCCCTTGGCAGAGAGATCAAGATGGAGGCATCCAGCTTCTGCCAAGGATGTCAATGCTAGTCCTGTGCAAAACCAGTTCCAGTTCTTTCTAGTTCTTCACACAGGCTTGAACAATGATGCAACTGTAAAGCATGTGTGAGTGTGTGTGCGTGGTTTTGGAGAAACTAATACGATTTAGGCTGCATTTGGACACTGAGGGACAGTTCCTGGAGATGCTGAGGATTAGTGGTAACAGCTGTTATTCTCCCCATTAGAGGAAAAACTGAAAAGAGAAGAAAATACTTTTGTTTAAGGGATGTGTTTGCAACTCTGAGTGGGGAAGCCATTCTATCAAGCCTGAAGGAAGGCATTTTCCTAGGTAAGTGGGTGTCTTCTTTTTATATATTTATTTTAAATTTTTGTAGAGATCAGGTCTCCCTATGATGTGCAGGCTGGTTTTGAACTTCTGGCTTCAAGTGATGCTGCTGCCTCGGCCTCCCGAAGTGCTAGGATTACAGGTGTGAGCCACTGTGCTCAGCTCTAAGTGGATGTTTTTCAGGGTTCAGGTGGACAAGATGCTGGTGGGAAAGAAGACACAGTGGAACCTAAGGCAGAAGGGTGTGAGGTGGAGCTGTGGTCAATCTGTGAGACGAGGTGATCATTCCCCTTGCCTTGTAGGCACCTGTGTCTGATCTGCCTTTGGAAAGAAGACCACTTGCCATCAGCAAGGGCTTGAGGAGCGTTTTCATTTCTTCTTCTTCTTCTTTTTTTGTGTAGAGTCTCTCTCTGTCGCCCAGGCTGGAGTGCAGTGGTGGGATCTTGGCTCACTGCAACTTCCACCTCCCGGGTTCAAGGCATTCCCCTGCCTCAGCATCCCGAGTAGCTGGGACTACAGGCATACACCACCATGCCTGGATAATTTTCTTTATTTTTGGTAGAGACAGGGTTTCAGGATGTTGGCCAGGCTGGTCTTGAACCCCTGACCTCAGGTGATCCACCCACCCTGGCCTCCCAAAGTTTTGGGATTATAGGCGTGAGCCACCATGCCCAACCTCTTTCTTTTCTTTTAAGAGACAGGATCTTGCTCTGCTGTCCAGGTTGGAGTGTAGTGATGTGATCATAGCTCACTGCAGCCTCGACCTCCTGGATTCAAGTGATCCTCCTGCCTCAGCCTCCTGAGTAGCTGGAACTATAGGTGCACATGACTGTGCCTGGCATTCGAGGGGCATTTTCTTTCTTTCTTTTTTTTACTATACTTTAAGTTCTGGGGTACATGTGCAGATCTTGCAGGATTGTTACATAGGTACACACGTGCCGTGGTGGTTTGCTGCCTCCATCTCCCCGTCACTTACATTAGGCATTTCTCCTAATGTCATCCCTCCCCAATCTCCCTATCCCTCAAGGGGCATTTCTATGTGGCCCTTGTGAAAAAAAAATGGGAAAAACCCTGAGCCCCCTTGACTGAGGATTTGCTTTTACAGTTCATCTTTATTATCTCTTAATGTGTCTGAGAAGCTGTAGCAATTGTTCCTTGAAGTATGGAGATGTGTGACTTTGGTGCCTTACAGAAAACAAACTTAGAAAAGAAAGGCACTGTCTGAAGAACTCTTAAGTCTAAGAAATTGCAAGTGTAGATCATATTCCTGTTTTCTTTTAGTCTGTGAATGTAAAAGGGGGTGGTGTGTGCAGAGACAATGGCAGTGGAGAGCACTTAACTATTTGGTTTATGGACTATTTCCTTAGTCTATGGTCTTTATAGTTAGTTTCACTACATTTTCAGGGTTTTATTTTTACCTTTGAAAACCATTTTACTAGAGGGGAGGGCTAGTAATATTTCCTTAGGTGAAAATATTAGCCAAACTTCTAAAATGCCTGTGTGTAGGACTATAAAAAAAATAAAAACAAAACTGTTAAAAAAATTCCTGTGATAATCCTAAATACTTATATAGGCAGATTTTCATCTGCTTTTTTTGCTGTCTCTCATTTTATTTTTGTCAACTTCTTTTACATTGCCAAATTTTAATTCTTCCTGTTGTTGGGAATTAGAGGTAATAAACAATTTTTTCTTTTGAGATGAAGTCTTGCCCTGTCACCAGGCTGGAGTACAATGGCATGATCTTGGCTCACTGCAACCTCTGCCTCTTGAGTTCAAGCAATTCTCCTTCCTCAGCCTCCTGAGTAGCTGGATTACAGGCATGAGCCACCGTACCCAGCTAATTTTTGCGTTTTTAGCAGAGATGGGGTTTCACTATGTTGGCCAGGATGGTCTCGATCTCTTGACCTTGTGATCTGCCTGCCTCAGCCTCCCAAAGTGCTGGGATTACAGGCATGAGCCACTTCACCCAGCCAAACAAAAATATTTTATTCAATCATTGTATTCTATTCCTGAGCCAAAATTTTTATCAGTATGTTTAAGAAGGTACAGAATAAATTATTTCTTTCTCTGCTCATCTTCTTTACTACAAGTAGTGAAATAGCTAAAAACAGCCAAGAAAAGGGCAAAGAGATATCAAAGCATTGCCAACTTAACAGTCACCTCTAAATAATTGATAGTTGGAAGATTTTTTGTAGCACTTAACTCAGTAATTTTCAGTTGTAGCAGAGATAAGACATTCAGCCCAGCGCCCCCATGCCATGCCGCCTGACCATAGTGGTGTATTTAGTGTCTACTGCAGCAAAGATGTATCAGAGCTCACACTGCCCTTGGGTACCAGTCAGCTCGTAAGGAGTTCACACTAGGATACAAACATTTTCTGATTTTATTTCTTTAATTAAAATCTCTTTTTTTTTAAAAAAAAAAAAAAACAGTCTAGCCTTACGAGAAAATTACAAGAATGGAAGGTTTTTAAAAGGTGTTTGGTGTTTGGAAATGAAACACTTCCCATAGCCTGGCGTTTCTTGTTGATCTTGGCCTTGAGCACCAGCAATCCTGGGATGCTGCATTAAAAGCATCTCAGGTGCAGAGACAGTGTGGGGTTCAGGTTAGTCACATCCCAAGAAGACTTCATGTCATTTTTCTACATAGCATCTGGACTGAAGCTACTGTTTGTCATGATACAGGAGAGGGCAGGATGAGGATGCAGGCTGCTCTTGTGGGCTGGGCTTGTACCACCGTCTGCCTGGCTTCCTGTTCGTCTGCCTTTTCCCATGGTGCCAGCATGAAGGCCTGTGAGGACATGCAGCCCAAGCACATCCGAGCCCAGCCTCAGCCCCAGGACACTCACCACGTCAGCATCCACATTGGCAGGTCTTCCTATGTACCAGGTGACAAGATTCCAGGTATGTACCGGAGAGGCTTTGAGAGACTCAGAGGAGCCCAGAACCCCGTGGATCATCCAGTTTGTGTTTGTCCCAATCAGAAGCTTCCTAGACTAAGTCTGGCTTAATCCTTTTTTTTTTTTTTTTGTAGAGATGGAGTCTCACAATGTTGCCCAGGCTGGTCTGGAACTCCTGGGCTCAAGTGACCCTCCCACCACAGCCTCCCAAGAATCCTGGACTACAGGCAAGTGCCACTGTGCCCTGCTAATTTTTTGTATTTTTTTTTTTTAGAGACAGGGTCTTGGTATGTTTCCCAGTCTAGTCTCGAACTACTGGGCTCGGGTGAACCCCCTGACTCGGCCTCCCAAAGTGCTGGGATTATAGTTACCAGCCACTTTGCCTGTCCTGGTTTAATGTTAAGAAGCAATTATCTGGTTAAAAATAAGCATAAAATATTTGTGCCTTAAAAGCCACATGATAACAAATCTCTGTATTGATTGTGATCTGTGTCAGAAGGTACAAATATCATTATTAAGAAAAGTATTTTTGTCCTTATCATAAGATATAAATGTATCTTGTTACAGACACAAATATAGTTCCTATGAACAATATTCATGTATCATATATGTGTGTGAAATATACTTTTTTCTCATTATTTAAAACTAAAATTCATCCATCAACACACTTTGATGAGATGATGGATATTTTAATTTGCTTGACCATAGTAACTATTTCACTATGTGTAATAAATGACTTGATACAGTGCCTCATGGATTCAATGAGAGTCAGTTGTTACTTACTTAGGTTGTAAGTATACTGTTTTCTTGCTGGGATCTGTGAGTTCCTTGAACGTAAGGACCATGTTATCCTGTTCATAGATATATACTCAAAACCTAGCATAGGGCCTGATGTTCAGTAGTTGTAAATCTTTGTTCAAATGTTTATTAATAAAAGTTCAAATGCATGGAAAATAAAATAATCCTGGACACCAAGCTGCATTTAGCAAACTTATGAAGGTCTGATCCTGATTTTCGCCACTCATTCCATTGAACATAAGTGGAGGATCAAAAAAATTTTTTAAACAGTTTAAATATATTACATACTTTAAAAATGTTAGAATAGTATCAAAAGGTAGAAAATTAAAAGTGCTTTTCCTTCTTCTTGCTCTGAACACTCAGTTTGATTCTCCGAAGGTAACCTTGTTAAGTTTCTTGCTCCTCTTTTCAGAAACTTTCCAAACATATAAACATGTGCGTGAGATCTCAAATTAATATAACCTTAAGTAGACACAATCTAAATGTCCAGTATCTAGCGATCACATGATTGATTTAACTAGTTTCTTATTTATGGGTATTTACTTTTAAAAGTTTTTTTCATAAACAGTTTCGATAGATATCATTTTTTTTTTTTTTTTTGAGATGGATTTCACTCTTGTTGCCCAGTCTGGAGTGCAATGGCACCATCTCGGCTTACTGCAACCACCACTTGGGTTCAAGCAATTCTCCTGCCTCAGCCTCCCAAGTAGCTGGGATTACATGCATGTGCCTGCATGTTCAGCTAATTTATTGTATTTTAGTAGAGACGGGGTTTCTCCATGTTGGTCAGGCTGGTCTCAAACTCCCAACCTCAGGTGATCTGCCTGCCTCGGCCTCCCAACGTGCTAGGATTATAGGCATGAGCCACCGCACCCAGCCTTGATGGACATATTTATTCATATGTCTTTGCTCACTGTATGCATCAGGATTGTTTCAGCTCCAAGTATCAGAAAAGCTAATTAACTGAAATGTAACGAATAAAGGCATTTAATTTTCTCCCTTAAGTCTGGAAGCACATTTTCTGTATTGGGGGAAACCATTCAATGACATCATCTAGATCCTAAGATTTTCCCATTTTCCTGCTCTGCCATCATCAGTGAGTTGAGTTTTCATTCCTTTGACATTGCAGTTTTAGGATGAGTGCCATGGTTTTAGGCCTCACACTGGGACGACAGCGGAATAAAGGTTTTACATGAAAAGATTGATGCTTAGACATTAGCTGCCCTCTCAGAAGATTTGGCCTCATTGCAGAGAATTCTATCTGGTGAAAGGAAACAGAATCACCAACACTGGCTTTAGTGTAATCACAGTTCATCCCCTGGGGAAAGGGAGAGGCCTAGCTTCCCTGAAGACAGGTGGTCTCCTCTTGCCATGTGAATGTAACATCTGGGTTCTGTTAGCAGAACCATCTGTTCCGCTAGGAGGGAATAAGCGGACAATTGCCATTGGGTATTGGACATTAGTGTTTGCCATATTTATTTGTGCAAGTTTGTCAGTGGGGAAACTTCCTAGATGCAAAATTTCTAGATCCAAGAGTAATGATTTTTGGAGGGTGTGTTTCTTTTATTGTGCAAATCTATCTATCTATCTATCTATCTATCTATCTATCTATCTATATACCTTAAAATTTACCAAGATAACCATATAGAGCTCAGTGGCATCAAGTACATTAACAATGTTGTACAACCATCATCACTATCCACCACCAGAACTTTTCCATCATTCCAGGAGGGCACTCTGTACTGGCCATCCTTCCCTACCCCCAACCCCAGCTAACTTTAAATCTTTCTGTCTCTGTCAATTTGACTCCTCTGGTTACCTCACATAAGTGGAATCATGCAATATTTGTCATCTTGGGTCCAGCTTATTTTACTTACTATGTTTTCAGGGTTAATCAATAATGTAGCATGTATCAGAGGGGTAAGTGCATTTTAAATGTGGAAGATGTTGTCAGGTTACACCACAAAAAGTTGGATGGTTTATAGTTCCAGCACTAGTGAATGAATGCCCTAGTTTTATCAAGATTGTGTTTATAACCACACATAACATTTGCTAATATAAAAGTATAAAATAATGTCTCATTTATAATTGCTTTAAAAGTTATTACTGAGCTGCTGGGCAGGGTAGCTGATGCCTGTAATCCCAGCTCTTTAGGAGACTGAGCTGGGTGGATCACGAGGTTAAGAGATCCAGACCATCCTGGCCAATGGGATGAAACCCTGTTTCAGGAGGCTGAGGCAGGAGAATCACTTGAATCTGGGAGGCAGAGGTTGCAGTGAGCCAAGATCGCACCATACACTCTAGCCTAGCGATAGAGCTAGACTCCTCAAAAAAAAAAAAAAAAAATTATTACTGAGCTTGTTTTATTTTCTGTTCATATCCTTTCATTATTTTGAGGGGGGGGTCATCTTTTTATAGATTCACCATGACTATGAGTATTTGTCTGTTTTATGTCTTGCAAATACTTTTCTTTTGGAAAGAATTTTTTTTTAATCATCTATCCTTCTGAATTAACCTAAAATCATATTTGAAAAAATGCAGCATACTTTACTCAACTTTTCCTTTATGGCAGCTGGGTTTTGCTCAGAGAGGTACTTCTAAATCCAATATGTGTAAAAATAAAAAAGTTTCTAGTTATTTTAAATCTCATTTTTGCATACCTTTGATCCAAATGGAATTTATTTTGTTGTGAAATAGGACTTCAACTTTGTTCTGCCCTAATGAATTGTTCACTTTCTGGGGGCTAATCTTAAGCTTTCGGTTTTGAAAAAGCCTGTATAAAATCAATAAATGGAACTAAGTCACACATGTTCATCGTGAATGGGTGTTTTTCGTTGCAGTGACGGTGAGAAGCAGTCGTGATTTCATGGGATTTCTACTTCAGGCTCGGAGAGTGTCTGATCACCAAGTCACTGGCACTTTTGTTTTCATTCCTCCTCGTTCCAAGCTGGTGACTTGTTTTCAAGCGGCTGATGCAGTCACCCACTCTGACAAGTCCCTGAAGAGAAACCTGTCGTTCATGTGGAAGGCCCCTGCCCAGCCTGTGGGGGACATTAAATTCCTGTAAGAGAGTGAAGTGCTGTTTCTTAGAAACTGAGTCTTCTACTTTGAAGAGAGGGAGCTTCTCTTTGTCCTGCCTTCATACTTCCTTTCCCCCTCCTTATATGGCCCCCTTATAGCAAGGACAGGGTCACGGGGGCTGCCTAACCTGGAGACCCTATGCAGAGGGAAACTAAAAACAATGTTGTCCCCAAACTTGTCCCTTTGTCACTATCCATGGGTCTAGGGTGTATTATTTCCCTGCCTCCCCAGGCACAGGTAACTCTTGGCCAACCTCTCCAGGAATTTCCGAGGGCTGGTGATGCGAAGGCAGGAGAGAGCCAAGACAGAGAGACAGGCAGATGGACAAATGGAAACACCCCTGGGCCCAGAGAAAACCTCTTAAGGCTCTGTGCCCCGGCTTATTATCTATAAATGGGCATAACCACAGCACCTACCTCCCAGGTATGTGGTGGATGAGAGCCAATGTTCGCAGAGCACTCAGAACAGATCCTGGCAACAGTGAGCACTTTAAAAGCATCATTGCTACTCAAAATGAGTGCTTGTTTTGTCATTGTTTTCAGACACTTGCATTTACCAAGGAGGAGAATTGTTTCCTTTCAGGAAAGGGTGTGTGCTTCTGTTTCTTTCCTTCATACCCTCCTGAATATGAAAGAAACCACGCCTGGAGGCAGAGCTGCCCAGGGCACGTGCTCCCCTCCAGGACTCCCCTCTGCTCTGGGGAGCAGTGGGAAAGGAGGTTGGTGGCCCTCACCTGTGGTGTCCCTTTTCCCCGGTTCCTGGTGGTCCAAGGCAGCAGATAGGACAGCAAGAAGGGAAACACTGTGCCTTACAATCTTGCCTCTTTGGAAGGTCCAGGGCAGGGTTACCTGTGGGTATGCCCAGCGTCTGCCCTTGACTTTGGTTCTTACCCAGTGCAGAGGGCATCTGCTGCTGGGAGTCCTTAAACCTGCACACAAAGCACCTCCATTCCTATTTTTGGATTTCCTGTCATAACTGCCGCATGCCACAGAGCAGGTAGTATAGAAGCTGTGATCTCCATTTGGCAGAAAAGAGGAGCTGTCACTTGATGAGATGCTTCTCCCAAGTCATCCTGTGATCTCCCACCTCCGGGAACCCTTGCCCACGACAATGTCCGCTGAGGCTGGAAACCACATGTTGGAGGCCTGACTATGACTCTCACTGAGTCTCCAGCATCTGGGTGACCTCGGCCAAATTCATCACATTGTTGTGACAACCTCCTGAATACTTAAAGTGGGAAAAGTGATACTTGCCAATAATCCCTTCTCACTGAAATATTTGGAAGAATAAATGGCATAATGTTTATGAAAACAATTTTTACTGAAGAATTATTTTTCAAAAAATTGTTTACAATAATAAGGATTTATCTCTAATTTCCAATAGTATCTATAATTATAATAGACGTGTACAATGATACAACAGAATTATGAGATCTTGAAATCATGATGTGATAACAGTATATCAGGAATGGCTAACAATAACATTGAAGTAAAACCTTTTACTGGAGTCTAAGCAGTTTAAGGAGATAGTTTTTAGTGAAAACGAGATTGTGAGTGTATTTATTGAAGAGGGTCATTGATTTGTTCATATCCTTTCCTAATTATTTGCAGCTACAGAGTTTGGTTTTTAAAAAGAATGATGTCACTCAGCGAATAATAACATAATCTCTCTTGTTCTTCTATTTATTTAGACTTTTGTTCCTTTTTATCTGTTAGTGTGTTCTCTTTCCTATGAGGTTGGCCTGAGGTATTATTAAAGGAAACTAACTCCGTGGACCGCTCTGCTCTTTCTCTTCCTGCAGTTTATCAGTAGTCCAGTCATATTTCGTTTACTGGGCGAGGATTGAATCATCTGTTGTGTCTCAACAGACACCTGGCAGTGCCCGTTCTGATGACCTCGTGGAGCCCAGATTACCGATGCCAACCCTTCACCAGAGGCTGGGTAATGTTGAAGGAGCTGCCCCAGGTATAGCTTGTCATTGCACTGGTCAGCCTGGTTGTCATCATTATGTGTACGGTTATCTATTTTCACTTAAAAGTTACTGCTGCCAGTTTCCTGTCCCTGCAAAACAAGCAATAAACACCCGCCGTGGCCAACTGCAGCAGTTCTCGGGGATGTGACAGCGCAGCAGTGAAGGGAGGGAGCGCGCGCCGTTGCTTTGTTTGTTGCAGCAAACACACTTTGTCTGGCTCAACCTAGCAAATTAAGTCAGGCCCCGGGGTGGACAGTGAGAGCAGTGCTGCAATACGGAAAGCAGCACACACCTCTTCCCCACGTTTACTAGTCATCACAGTATCTCAGCCGTTTTCCTGAGTTCCCCTGAAGCTACACAGGGAGCACAAAAAAGAAATGAGCTTTGCTTTTCTTTTTTCATAAAAACACATCCAGTTTTTATTGTTACTTTTCATGGTAGGTAGATGGCCCTTTGCAGCCTGGGTTGGAGAACAGAATCAGGAATCACTATTTCCATGGGAAGCGATTTTCTCCTTGCTCACTACCTGGCTTTATACACCATTAGTCCATAAACTCCTGAAAAAAGAAAAGAAAAGAAAACAAAGGAAAACCTGTAGCCAGCTAGAGGCTATTTGACCTACCTGAAAATCCCTCGTGATATGCAACTTCTCTTTATTGTTATTTCCAGTTAAGTGCTATGAACACAAGCCCTCATAAAGGCATCCAGGCACTCGCACACAAGACCCTAGCCTTCATCCATTCGTTCTCCTTTCTTCTTGGCTTTATTCTTTGCTAATATGTTAAGGCCAGAATCCAGTAAGAATCCCTGTCTCTTCTCAGTCTAGCAGACCCAGGTACAGAGATAGTGGGGACCACCCTCCGTTCTCTGCCTTTGCCCCAAAACCTTTGACTCTCCCACTGCCCAGCACAACTCCTCCAGCCTTCCCACCAAGACACTCCTAAAAGCAGAGTAAAGACCTCAGAGCCTGAGAGCATGGCCTAGGGAGACTCTGCACCCCTGACATATGTTTGAAATCTCATATTTTATTTTAAGAATGATGCAAATGTCATGTTTTAATTCCAAGTATAACCATATTTGTTTGAACATGAATGTGAATTAAAGTGAAGCTTCAGGAAGAAGTGTCATGTGGAGCCTTGGGCCTGTCTCTGCCTGACCCTGCTGGAAACCTTGCTTGCTGGGGCTCACAGCCTCCAGCCCGAGCAGTTTACAGGGTACCCTCCTCATTACACTGCCTACATTCCTCTCCTTCTGGCCCCAGCTTGTCTGTCCCATTCATTCCACTACCCAAACCCTAGTGATTACCAAAGGAAAAAGAAACATGTATGCATGTGTGTGTGTGTGTGTGTGTGTGTGTGTGTGTGTGTGTGTGTGTGTTCTGGGAAGTTTATCTTTGTACAGTTAAGAAATCTGTTTCACGGCTGGGTATGGTGGCTCACGCCTATAATCCCAGCACTTTGGGAGGCTGAGGCGAGTGGATCACGAGGTCAAGAGATCAAGACCATCCTGGTCAACATGATGAAACCCCTTCTCTACTAAAAATACAAAAATTAGCTGGGCATGGTGGCACACACCTGTAGTCCCAGCTGCTTGGGAGGCTGAGGCAGGAGAATTGCTTGAATCCAGGAGGCGGAGGTTGCAGTGAGCTGAGATTGTGCCATTGCATTCCAGCCTGGGTAACAAGAAAAACTCCGTCTCAAAAAAAAAAAGAAAGAAAAAAAATCTATTTCACCTTATTTCATCTATAAAGTGAAATAGAGTTCTTAACTGTACAAAGAATTCAGTAAGCAAGTATAAACTATAAATTTTTTTAATTGGGAAAGTAGTATATTGATATCTGAAACTTATCTCTCAATAGACCAAGACACTTTGGGTCCTCATCCACCCCATTAGACATGGTCTACTTTTTTATTTCAGTGCCTTCCCTTCTGACATTTCCTCAAATTGGACTGTTCCACATGACAATTTTAAGGCACAGTTCAAATATCTCCTTTGTGAAACTTTTCTTCATACTTGGTAGGCAAGTGTCTTAGTCTATTCCAGCTGCTATAACAAAATAGACTAAATAGTTTATAAACAATAAATTTCTATTTATTGTTATAAAATTTATTGCCTACATTCTGGAAGTTGGGAGTCCAAGATGAAGGTGCCAGCAGTTTCAGTGTCTGGTGAGGGAGGGATGATCTGTGCTTCAGCGATGGCACCTTCTTGCTGTGTCTTCACATGGTGGAAGGGGTGAACAAGCTTTCTCAATCCTCTTTTATAGGGCTACTAATCCCATTCATGAGGACTCCATCCTCATGATTTAAGCAGCTGCTAAAAAGCCCCACCTCTTTACACTATTGCATTGGGGGTTTGATTTCAACATACGAATTTTAAGGGGGATACATTAAGACCATAGTGGAAAGTATAATTGCTTCCTTAGCTCTGGTATTAATTAATTAATTTACTTATTTATTTATTTTGAGACCAAGTCTCATCACTCTGTCATCCAGGCTGGAGTGCAGTGGCGCCATCTCGGTTCTCTGCAATCTCTGCGATTCTCCTGCCTCAGCCTCCCGAGTATCTGGAATCACAGGCACGCACAACTGCACCCTGCTAACTTTGGTATTTTTAGTAGGGAAACAGGGTTTCCCATGTTGGCCAGACTGGTCTCAAACTCCTGACCTTAGGTGATCTACTTGCCTCGGCCTCCCAAAGTGCTGGGATTACAGGGGTGAGCACCTGGCCTCTGGTATTAATTTAGGTAGTTTGACATGTAAGGGTCTGTCTTCTTAGGTTTCGGTTCAGGGACATCAATTACAAGTCTACATTATGTTTGCCCCTCCAGCAACTATAACAATACCCAATGCAGTGGGTCTGCAGGAAATATTCAAATGCCCTTAGAGTTCAGGCAGGAATTGGAAACTGTCAGTTTGCCATGTTCTGCATGTCTGAGCTAGGCTGCTTTGTTCTTCACCTCAACATTTTTGAGGGTTAAAAACATCGGAGCAAAGGGGTCCCTTCTCCACCTCCGTAAAAGAAGGTTCAATCCAATGTGGAGCCCTGGCCGGAGAAACTTCTGCCAACACCGTTTTTGTCCATGCCATCATGTCATCCTCATCATCATTGCACTAAACCCTCTGTGAATGTTGCCTGTGTGCCTGTATCCCAGGGACCTGCTTCATGCTTCCACGTCAATTAGTTCATGTCACCCCCTCAGTAATTCTATGCTGGCCTCATTTTGCAAAAGCAGAAGTTAATGCTCTAGGAGGATTTCTCCAAAGCCAGGAATTAGCAGAGTGGAGAACTGAACCCAGACAAGAATCTGACTCTAAATCCTGCACTTGCTTGCTTGCTGCTCTGTGTGAAGCTCTTTTCTCATGCTCTGGGCTGTCATGTTAGCCAGTCACAAATGGGAAATGAGATGGTGAAGGGCAGGGGAGGGCAGTGATCTCATCTCTGCCCATAGCAGATGTTCAAGTCATTATCACCAGGGAAAGAAACCTTGGGTGTTAATAATAGGGCAAGAAAGATCTAGGGCTTTGAAAAATCTGATTTGTGGGATTCCACTTTTTATTCTCCCAGCCTGAAGCAGTTTTTGGCAGAGATAAAATAAATACGGTGGTCACAGTGCTTTCTGTGTTCCCTGAATGGTGGCTGTTGAGAAGGTACAAGCCCAGAAAGGGCAGGGACTCACTCTCTAAAAAGATATAAGCCCTTGCGTGGTCAGGGGCTTGTATGATCAGGCAGGTCATCTTTATGCTGACACTTTTAAGTGCCTCACACTTAATGGTCTCTCCTTGGGGCACATTAGAGTCACTGCTGTTTACCCCGATTGTAGCTATTTGTACCAATCGATACGGGGAAAACACTCTCACTCACTCTGTGCTGTCTTTGGACCTCTGCTTAGCTCCCAGGGCCCCCATCACTCTTCCACAGCAGCACACACATGTCTTTGCTGTTGCCCTTCCTGGAGCTGCAGAGGAAGATAACCTAGATCCTGTTCCTGCCAGTATTTGGGTGACAAAGTTTCCTGGGGATACAAAGACTCTGTCCCAACCGTCTTCACACACAGCCACTGAAGGCAGCATCGACCAGCAACTCAGCGGGGACAGCAATCCGACCCTAGAGCCATCTCTGGAGGTCCACAGGCTGGAGAGGCTTGTGGCCCTCAGGAGAGTCTCCTCAGAGGGCTTTGCTTCCAGCCTTAGCGCCCATCATAGGTAAGGGTGATGGGTAGGCCATTCGGGCAGGTGGTGGGATGAGGCTGAATGCTGGAGTGCTGCATTTGGAGTCTGACAAAAGAGATCTCTTATTTATTCTTAAGTATGTGAAAAACCCAGAATGTAGAAGGGTTAGTGGTCAGAAGGACTGGGTATGATAATTACCCAGGGAAATTATTCTCTTGGATGGGCTGAGATCTCTGAGATGCTGTTATAAATAAAATAAAACCTAAACTGTGACTTTTTATATTTTAAATGTATTTATAATCACATAATATAGAAACATATATTTTATATGAAATAATAAGCGATAGCATTTGGTGAGTTCTTTGCCACCATTCTCACTCATTTCTCCCCTTCCTCTTCCCTGTGGTTCCCAACTCGAAACTCAGAAGTTTTTCAAGTGAATCTGATGCCATCTATGTACATGACAGTCGTAGAAAACATGGCTTTTTGGTCCAAAACTTAATGACTTGTTTTCAGACCTTCCATTCTTTCCTTTAGAACTCAGGATGATCCCAGCTTTGATTCATTGGAAACTTGCCTGTCCTCAGATGGGGGTGAACAGGTAAGAGCCTGAACTGTGAACAGGGCTTGCGATTGGTATTTTGATCCCAGACTGGCCTGTTTCAGGCTGAGAAAGCAGAGCTATTAGACTAGCAGCCAAAGTTAGAGAGAAGAAGGCAAAGTATCATATATATACAGTGTCTTTCTACTAATCCATACCTTTCCATTATATGCACTGTGTCTGAAGTTATCAGCAATTGTAAAAGTTGATGTTTTAGTGATTTGTCTTTTCACTTAGCCATAGTTAATAATTACTCTCGTCTCTCCTCCTCAATCCCTCCTTCATAACATTGACCTCAAAAGGCCACATATGGTCCCCAAATTTAGATCAATGGGCAATATAAAATATAAATGCCCACTGATTTACTATTCCTGTGAAGTCTTCAAAGTAACACAAAATAAAACATGGTGTCATATTCTTACTTTCTTTTATCAGAACCTACAGTAGGGTTAAATTGATAAGATCCTTCTTCCATGGATCCTATCATAAAAGGCACGTTCAAAGCTTTTAGCCATAGAAGATGATGCAATCACACGTTGATATTTTGGTTTGGAAGCCTCTTAAAGGACCCTGATCTTGTTCTTGTAACTGGCTTCCTTGTTCCCTGGGGGGTTTCCATTAGCCACCCAATCCCCATTAATAACAAGGGCATATGCATCTAGTCGGGTATTTTACTCTGAGCTCTTTTGGTAGCAAGCAAGAGATCAGGTTTTCAGCGGCCACCTGGGAGTCTTTAAGGAATCCCAGTTAGTTACAAAGTTCATTGGTGGCTTAGGAGGAAGACCAGTCCCTTTGACTCTTTTTATCCTTTGTTTTTCTAGGACAAGGTGAAGGCTTCTAACAGGACCATGACACGGCCTCCTCTGTACACCATCCAGCTTACCCATCCCCAGCGCCTCTCGTCCTCTGAAACTTTCACAGGGAGTGGGGCTGGGGCAAGCAACCCAACGCCTGTCCTCCAGACCTCTGACACTTCTGGGCTACCTGCTTCTGGTGACCGGTCAGAGGCATCCAGGCCGTCTGCCAGCTTCTTACCTCAGTCAAAGCACAAGGACCCCAGAGCAGGGAAGGGAGATGGAGAGGGTGGAGTGGGATACCCTTGGCAGACCAACTCACGGTCTGACGCTAGGCTAGAGAGAGCCCAGGCCCCTCTGGGATTCCAGCTCAGAACTCCCCAGCTGGGAATTCTGCTTTGCCTGTCAGCCACCCTGGGCATGGCCCTGGCTGCTGGCTTTCGCTACCTGCATACCCAATATTGCCACCAGCGGACAGAAGTGTCCTTCAGTGAGCCGGCTTCAGATGCTGTTGCCAGGAGTGACAGTGGTGAGACTGTGCATGTCAGGAAGATTGGGGAGAACAGTTTTGTTTTGGTTCAAGCAGAGTACAATTGGATCACTCCTTCTGTGGGTAGCAAGAAAACAGTCCTCTGAGAAGACTGTCATCCCAGACCTGTCAATGGCCCTCCTTGGGCCCTGGAGAGTGTCCCAGACAGAGCAGAGCTAATGAGAATACCTGATGAGGACAGGGACTCATTCTGCCCCCGTCAATGTGCAGTTAGTGGAGGAATCCGGGAGAGGACAGTTTTATCTACAGAGGGAGTTATTCCCAAGCTTTGTTGTCTTCACATCTGTAATTGAGCTTCTTTTTTTCTTTTTACAATTAGAGGTTCTGTTTGAAGAGTTAAACTCAACACAATGAATATTGTATAACCTCCTCATTAACTAGACCCCTGTGGCTGCTAAGCTTCCTCTGTTGCCTTAAGGAAGCCATAGAAATAGAAATTCTGTCCCTCCTTCGTGTCTCAGCCTCATCTCTTCTAACCCTTTGGAAAAAAAGTAATGTCGGGTTGTGTCTCCTGTAAGAAAAAGAACTGCAGTTCTCACTTTGTCTCCCTAAACCACCCCCCAAAGAAGTTTTCTTTTCAAAACTAGAATTCAAAAACTTGCCAGAGTTCTAATTTGGATGACTAGGAGAATGCAAGGGTATTTGGTCTTCTTGGCAACTCAGCAGCCTGGCAAATCCACCACGGAAATGGATCCAAAGTCAGGAAAGCTTTTGAGAGCTTGATTGAACACATCTTTAGGAAAACATATGCATGTTACACAGGCCATAAGCACCAGAGTGGGGTAAGCAAGCCTCTTCATCAGGTGTAAATGTATCTGAGACCTCCCATCCATTTACACCTGATGGAAAGATTTGTGTATTCCAACAGCTAGCAGACATATTGCCTTTTGCCAAAGGCCAGGCTGAAAAACATTATTATATCAGCACAGTTTGAAGAACAGTCTTTACTTGTCTTTTCAGGGAATGTCAGGAAGAAAGCTTCATGGGCGAAGGTCATCTATCTGATCTCATAACCTTATGAAGATTGCTTTGATTTAACAGTGGTTCCACAGATACTATCTGGGGTCAAAACAACAGATCTGAATATAACTCTTAATTATGTTCCCCTAATATAACACATTAGAATTAGCTGCCTCTTCAGAATGAAACCTATTATAGGGTCACCATTCATTTTAATGCACCATTCATTTTATTATAAAGTCACCATTCGTTTTAATGCAGAAACAGAAACCACTACAAATTCAGAAAGGATATTTGCTTATTAAACACTCAATTCATATAGGAACTGTGCTAAGAAGTCTGCACATATCTTCACATTTAATTCTCACAAAAATTTAGTGAGAAATAAGTTCAGTAACTTTCCAAGGAAAATGAGGCTTTCCTTACACCTCAATTCAACAATTTTTAAAAATTGGGTGTTCAGGAAAGAGACAGCTTCTGCTTTTTCCACACCCCTCTTTATCCCATTGGTCATCAATTCCAAGACTCTCTCCTCTAAATTCTGGGCTAGATAGCTCTGTTCCCTGGCTTCAATCATTAGATGCATGGAGACCTAGGCAATTTGTATTTTCATGAATAGAAGTGATCTAGGAATGCTACAGAAAGAAAGAAATGTGCTGTACTCTAATAAGGCCACAGATATCCCTTCTGCATGCCTAGCCCTCTAAAAGATGTCCTCCTCAAGAAGCAAACAAGGGACCCCATTACTGGAGAGCTCTCATCTGGCCACATCACATCAGAGCCAGCACCATGTATACAATACTTTTGAGATCTTTTCTGTCTAAGAATTTTCCTATGTAAACAGACTGTTTTGTTTATCTATTGGTGTGAACAAATTACCTCCAAACTTAGTGGCTGAAAATAAAATCACCACCACCACCACCTTTTATCATCTTTCATGATTCTGGGGTTGCCTGGGCTCAGCTGGGCAGTTCTTCTGTTCTTGGTGTTATTGAATGGGCTGGGACAGCCTAGTTGACTCCCTCACATGGCCTGCAGTTGGTGTTGGCTGCCGTCTAAGGGCTCAAATGGGGCTGCTGAAAAATGTGGGAAGCAATTTGGTGCTGTTCTTTTTGCCTTCTTATGCCATCGTGCCTGAGTTCCAAGAAGTATGCCAAGCACACAAAACCAGAAGCTGCATATCTCTTAAGACCTAACCTTGGAAGTGGTCACAGTGAGTCACAGGACCAACCTGCATTATTCAAAAGGAAGGGGAATAGATTTCACTTTTGTTGGGGGAAGTGACAGAGGATTTGCAGTCATCTTTAATTCACTTTCCCTTCTGCTTAGACTGCTGACCTGCCCTGGGGGGATTGTGTGAGACCTGAAGAGATGCCATTCATCCCTGGGAGATTAGGGAGGTGAGAGGAGCCTCCAGATTTCAGGATCAGGTGTTTTCTCTTCTCCAGCTGGACTTCCAGTTTATACAAAATAGTAAAGTGATGCAGAAAGGTTAGCCAAATCTCCAAGCATCATCTTTCTCATCAGAGAAAAGTACATCACAAGCTTATTCAGGTCTTTTGGTTGATATAAAGATTGAATGCATACACAATATTTAGCTTTCCATAACTAAACTGACATGCCATTGTCATTAATGTCATCCTGAAGCTGCAACACTGTCTTTACATCTAGCCCATTTAGAGAAATTCTGTGATCATGAAAAAACATCACTTTCTTTCTATGACAGCTTCTCCTCTTGAAGCAACCTTCCCACCTCACTTCCCTGGCCCAGCCACTTGAAGGCCACACAAATTGTCACCGGAGCCATTGGCTACAGTTCCTACCATGTATCAGGTATTTTTTTGCTGCAGCGTTCTGACTAGACTCTTCTTTGGCCAGGGCAGCTGGAGTCCATAGGCCTATATTCAAACTACATAAGCATCCTCCACTACTGTGATCTTGAAGGCCCTCTAAGCTTCATAGAAGCCCCGGAGGGGAATGACTAGAAGTGTTAACTTAACCTGAAGTCTCTTACTAAAGCACAGAGCTATAAAAAGTTTTTTTAAAAAAGGTTGGGGGGCAGGGAAGGACTCAAATATACCATGTTAAAATAGCTTTTTTGTCTTGAAGGAATAGCTACAAAATTGCTCAGCCAACCTCTTCTTGGAGGAAAGAAAGTATGGAGCTAAACTCACATTTGAGGGAAAACAATGGATAAGTAATTCCTGAAAACTCTTTATATTTTAAACAAAACTTTTATATCGATTGTGCTAATTTAATAACTACATACCATGGGGTGGGGTAGCCTTAATCTTTTTACAGAGACCATTTCTGATATTTCCAATTAATTTTCTCCCATAGATACAATTTTAGTAAAGCACAACAATATCTGACTGTAGCTTGACTGGCTGTCCCAGCTTGAGGCTATCTGCATTAACTTGCTGTTACACTGTTTTCCTTTTAAAAAAATCTAATTAGCAAAAAAAAAAAAAAAAAAAAAAAAAAAAAGAAAAAGAAAAACAGGTCAGCAAGCTAGTAAATATTTAGAAGTGTGTCACATTTTATTGAAAGTTGTCTAGGAAACACTGGCAATTTTTTTTTTTTTTAATTGAGACGGAGTTTCACTCTTGTTACCCAGACTGGAGTGCAATGGCACGATCTCGGCTCACCACAACCTCTGCCTCCTGGGTTCAGGCAATTCTCCTGCCTCAGCCTCCCGAGTAGCTGGGATCACAGGCACGCGCCACCATGCCCAGCTAATTTTTTGTATTTTTAGTAGAGAAGGGGTTTCACCATTTTGACCAGGATGGTCTCGATCTCTTAACCTCGTGATCCACCCACCTCGGCCTCCCAAAGTGCTGGGATTACAGGCTTGAGCCACCGTGCCTGGCCCGTGCACTGGCAATTTATAAATAAATTTCAGACGATGACCATCCCCTCTCCCTGTCTCGGATTTCCAGTATTGAACTATCATAGCTTTTCTGGGACACAGACTGTGTGTTCTGACTTCATTTTGCTGCAGCCTATCCCTCTTCTAAAAGTGGCAAGAAACTTCTTTTATTCAAGTGAAATTAATTTGCATTAATTTGGTTTATTAAACTTGAGAATGTCTCCAGACTTCTCACAGTATTCTGAGCACTCTGCTCTATCTGCCCTGGCGAGGTGCAGAACAGGGGCTGGTCATCTCTGGCTCCTGGTTTAGCATATAAGAAGCGCCTTTGTGATAAAAGTAAGACTAGTGTTTTGTTTGTTTTATTCTGTTCTTTAAATGTGAAAAGAAAATGGGAGCATTTTGAGATGCCTATTCTACCCATGATGGTTGGGGCCACCAGGATAACTATACTCTGTCAGATGTGATCCAGAGTTTTTTTGCTTTCAAAACATAAATCAGTTCATGTCACTGTCTCTGAATTCTTTAATGGTTTTCCATCTTTCTCAGAATGAAATATGGACATCTGATTGGGCCGTCTTGGCCCTCTGACACCGCCCTCTACCCACGTGTTCATTGTGCTGCCCTGAGTACTCCGGGCAGCTCTGTGCAGCTCGCTGGCTCTCCTGTTGTCCAGAACCTTATTTCCTCAGGCACCCACAAGCCTTCAGAACTTCTTCCAGTGCTGCCTCAGCAGAAAGCTTTCTCCTGATCATTGCAAGCTCTAATCAACCTATGCTCCTACTCTGTTTAATAATGTTGATAACACCTATAACCACTTGAGTCGTATATTTATCTGTGTTTATTTTCTGCCTTCCCCAGACACAGATGCGTTATAAAGGCAAGGACTTTGTTTTGTTCACTGCTATATTCCTAGTACGTAGCTTCGAGTCCACTACTCCTAGTACGTAGTAAGTAATCAGTAGTTCTGTGTTACATTTGTAAGTGAAAAGTTCAATACCTGTGTTACTATTACCAGCTCTTAGTGCAGATTAAAGTTGAATATATGGCACCTGGATCAGCTCCAGAGCACTTTGGAATCAGGCAATGTAAGTTTCCCTTCTAGAAGTGAATTAAAAAGAGTTCTATGGAGGACTGTCCTCAGTGCAGGAAATGTTCTTGTTTCTCAGATCCAAGGCTCCAGGGAGTTCTCTGCAGGGAGGAACCAAGAATAGACTTCCCTCTAGATCTGTGCTAGGGCAGAAGGAAAGCTGAGCGGAGTCTTTCCAACTCAGAAGCTCCCCTGTGAGCAGCTTTTCTTCAGGTTACATCACCTGGGGCAGGGTTTCCCAGCCTCCATGCTATCACCATCTGGGGATGGATATTGCTTATTTTGGGGGGCCGTCCTGTGTACTGTAAGGATGTTTAGCAGCATCCCTGGCCTCTACTCAATGCCTGTAGCTCGCTTCTCCCCAGTTGTCAAACCAAAAATGTCTCTAGACATTGCCACATGTCCTCTTGTGGGCAAAATCACCCCGTTGGGGAACCATTGGTCTAGGAAATAAGACATGTGACGATAGGCCCCAAGCTGAAGTGGCATTTCCCACATGATGTCCACACCCAGGGATGGAGTGGGCAGTACTGAGCTAGAGAACTTCAGGGTTTACGAACTGGAGTGCCTTTCAAGTTCTTCTGACTCAGTGGCTTTTAAAAATCGAATCAGTAAATCAATAAAAGCTGAATGCTCCAGGGGAAGTTTGGGGATATCTTTCCCTCCTCTTTCCTTCTCCCAGCCTTTCTCTTGCCTCACAGTGTTGCATTGCCTCAGAAACTCAGGATTCCAACAAACAGAGATTGAAAACCATGCACAACACCTGCTTTTTCAGATGAGAAGAACAAGGCCACGGAGAGGTCAGCCCAACAACAAGTCAATCTAACGGAGTCCTCAGGTTCCTGTAACCTACCCTGACTTCCAAGTCTGCTTTTCCTTCCACCATATTTGGCAGCTCATTTATTTTCTTGGAGCATGTTAGGTATTGTAAATATTTCAACGGATCCAGAGAGAGCCAGGAATCAAGCAGAAAAATGGCCTGGAATGATTACTTTACAGCTGCCATGGGAATGGGGAGGATGATAGGACATGGGGGACTGGTCAGTCATAGTGAGTGAGGCCTGGGCATGACCTGCCAGTCTATGACAGGGCCCCAGGAGCGGGCAGAAGGGAGGAGACACAGCAAAGGAGGGCGGGCTGTCTCTTTCCAAGGCAGGAGCCCGCCATGGCAAGAAGATGTTTCTCATTGGTTTACAGTCACCGTCTGGAACTCACTGCCTCCCTTTCTGTGGGCTCTGCATTTTCCTTCCTTCAAATGGCAGCTTGGGAGCATCTTCCCCCTCAGCTGATGATAGATGGTTTCTGCAAAGTGTTTTGCTGCTTTATATAGGAAAGAGGGTGCCTGGAAATACATTCCATTGGATATTAAAGACTGTATTTCCCTGATTTATTGTCAAGCTATGCAGGGTTGTCTGAGAGGCAAGGAACCAATGGGGATATCCATTTTGACTAATGATTAATTATTATATTGAAAGTGATATTTTTCTATCAACTGATAGGCAGGAAAAATAGACTAGAGCTTGCTAGGTCAGCACCATGGGTCACAGATATTGCCTCTGCATTTTCAGATTATATTATCCATTACAGGCCGCACCTTCTCATTTAAAAACATAATTTGTTGTTCTCCCAGATGAAAAAAAGAAAAGCTGACATTTCACATGCAAGCCAAAGATTAGAATCACTGCACAGGGCCGCATATGGAAGTACATTAGGATGTGGTGTCCCTGAATCAAGGACACCAGGCGGCCAGTGCTGGGAGAGATGTAGAAGGCAGTGACTTCTGATCTTTATTATGCAAATGCGCGGTCCCTGAGCCAGGCTGTTTAACCTCATCAGGGGAAATGTCGCTGATCATTTCAAGCTCCAAATGTAGCATAAGCATCAGCACTATTATGTTATTATTGTTATTGTTATGATTTGGCGGGCATATGGAAGCCCAAGCCCTCTGATTAAGCTCAGTCCCTAACTGGCTCAGACCCTCTGGGATTGGACATGAACTCCTCTTGATATTAAACAAGCAAACATTTTTTTCTTTCTCTCTTTAATGCTTACTGGTGAAACATTTTGCAGGCCTGGTTGTCTGCCAAACATGGGTGAGGATAGTGAGATTTCATGAAATGCAATCTCTACCCCAGAGACTTAGAGACAGGGTGCCTTCTCGCTCCTCCAGGGCTCTGTGTCCCAGTGGCAGATGCATCTAGAGGAAGCATAAAGAATGGAATAGGGCAGGAGAAAGGAAGGACCGGGGAGTGGAAATGGTAAGGAGGATTTAAAAGAGAGATGATGCGTGGGCTTAGCAGAGGAAAGGTCCCTTACTCGCACTCGTGGGTCATTGCTCTCTATCAGAGCCATAAAGGAAACAGAGGAGCTGCTGAGCAGGCAACAGAGAAGAAAGTAAACGAGAAGGGGAAAAGTCAAAGACAGATGGCCCAGGGTGGACGAAAGCAAAGACTGAGCATCTTTGACATTTAGATCGCTCAACCTCAGTTGAGTGTCCGTCCGACTGTTAGAAGAAATTAAGTAAATGAAAGTGAAACATTAAGCTGTAGTGAAATTCTAGAGGAAACAAAAAGCAAGTTGTACACATGGTACACAACCCCTTTTCCTCCATCAGCCTGGAACTAAGGATCAGGTCCAGCTTTAATGAGTTACCCAGGAGGGAGATTGGTCATTTGCCCAACTGGAAAGACTAGAAGCTTCCAGAGACCCTCAGGGTCCTTCTCATCTAGCCCCAAGTCCTCTTCATATAAACACTGATAACGGGACCCCAGTCCAGGTAAATCGGTTTTTATGAGCGGAATCTACAGCCTTAGTTTTTAAGGCTTTCCAGGAGATTCTAAAGTACTGCTGGGGCTGAGCTGGGCTCTGGATGCTGATGAACAGAAACTCTACAAGGGCCAGAATTCTTGAATGTTTACTGTCTGCTGTATCCCCCAGCATCTAGCACAGAGTCTGGCTCATAGTAGAAGTGGAATATAGATTTACTAAATGAAAGGGCAATGGAGAAACAAGGCATTTCTATAACACATAAAAGTCTGTACATAATTAGGCCATTCATGGCATCTGTGGAGGAGGTCACCTCCCAGAGCCTGCTGCCTATCATTTTTGTCCCTCATTGTTCTGGGAGGAGTAGCCACACAGCACATTCCCAGTTATTCCTGGGTGTAAAGGGGAAGTTGTATCTGTGGAACTAGCAATTCTCTCTAGAGAGTGGCCTCAGAGAGGCAGAATGATTCCCTTTCCATGGGCAGGGCTTCCTGAGGGCCTCCTTAGTGTCCTAGAGGAAAATCCTTTGCCCTGTCTCCATCCTTCTCTGACACCAGTTAACACCAACTTGGAGAGGTTGAACATCAAGAAACAAAGTCATCAAAAGGGTGGGCTTAGGGTGAAAGGACCAAATGAAATACATGCTAAGCTGGAGACTCAATCGGGGCCTGAATGACTTGGGATCACTCAAGTGAACGTTGACTGAGCACCCACCATGAAACCAGATTTGCTCTGGAGGTTGAGGAGACAAAGGGAAGTAAGATTGGGACCCTGTCTCTAAGGAGTGGGCCAGTGGCAGGGTTGCAAAATCATCCAGTGTCACAGCTGGCCCTAGAGCTAACACTATGCTAAATGCTAGTCCAGCCCCCACCTCCACCCATCTCTTTCCTCTCTTCCAAGCATCAGAAGTCCTTTATCCAAAAAGAATCTGCTCTTAATGGAAGCCCAAATGTAATTTGACCAAAGCTCAGCTACTCTGTATTGGAGGAGAGTCTTGTTCTCTCACCTGTCCTTTACCTGTCCCTCCATTATCCCCCCCAAAAAAATGCTTTCCTTGAGTCTTTGGAGGCTGAGAACCCAGGCTGCCTGCCTTTGCTCTGAATGACCTATTCTTTCTAGATTTGGGTGGTTTAGTTGACACTAAATCAACAATGCTATCACCCAAGGAGTTGATCTAATTTTCCTCCTCTGGCTTCCTGGGATAGGTGGTATGACAACATGGCTTTCCAAGGAAAGGAGGCTCAAGCCATCAGTTTTTACTATCCGCATGAAGCCAGCTAGTAGTGGTTGTTGTCTTTCTCCACCAGTGGCTGAGGAACAGTCAAGAGTCCCTTCTGGTGGCCTTCTCTTCCTCCTTGCTCCTTGTGAAAATGAAGGATGTCCTTCTTTCAGAGTCAGAAGCCCTGCCCCTTGAGATGCTGGATGAGAGATGTCTCATGAAGGAAAGCTGAAGAGGAAACCTGGGTGTGGACTGGGGTCTGAGTTATTTTGATGGAGACCTCAGTATCTCATCAGGACATAGGCCGAGGGGTCTGAAATCAGCTGCCTTTCTTCTGTACCACTCACTGTTGAGAGCTGGTAAAACAAGGTATTTGGTTGGAGCTGTAGCCAGTCTGCCACCTCAGTCCCTACTCCGTACTCTAGCAAGAGCCCTTCGGCCAGATGCTGAGAGACTGGTGGAGCAGTGCACCATTAACCCACATAAGACAGTGCGGTGGTGTCTGCATAAAACCTTGAGCTAAGAGAGATGTTGGGATTTCATTGAGTGTGTCCCCGTTTCCAGCAAGCAACGTGGCATAGGAAAAGAAAATATGTGGGAGTAAGACAGGCCTTAATTCAAATCTTGACAGTGCTTTTGATGAACTCAACAACTTTTTCTTTTTCCTTTTTTTTTGTTTTTGATGCAGAGTCTTGCTCTGTCACCCAGGCTGCAGTGCAGTGGTGTGATCTCGGTTCGCTGCAACTTCCACCTCCCAGGCTCAAGCAGTTCTCCAGTCTCAGCCTTCTGAGTGGCTAAACTACAGACACAAGCCATCAACATCCAGCTAATTTGTGTATTTTTTGTAGAGATGGGGTTTCACCATGTTGCCTACGGTGGTCTTGAACTCCTGAGCCCAAAGCTACCCATCAGCCTCAGCCTCCCAAACTGCTGGGATTACAGGCGTGAGCCACTGCACCCAGCAAACTCAACTTTTGGCAAGTACTTTCATATCCCCTACACTCATTTTTCACATCTTTAAAATGTGGATGACATTATTTGCGTGGCAGATTTCTTGTGAGCAGTAGATCTTAGAAGCTTAGCCGTTTGAAATCCTGTGAAATTATTATTTCTGTATTAGGCTGTGAAGTCTTTGAAAGGACAGACTGTATTTTCTTTATCTTTGTATACTTAACCTCTAATATAGTAAATATCTGGCACATAATAGCTGCTTAAATATAACTTTTCAGAGAAGTCTGCCCCAGTACTTCATCTAAATAGGTATCCCCTTGTTATTCATTATATTATTTTTCTTTATAGTCCCTGAAATGACATATTACTTGTATATTGTCTACTTTTTCACTAGACCGTAATTTACGTGAGATTAGGGACCTTGTCTATCTGGGTGGCCAGAGTCTAGAGCAATGCCTGCAGGTGCTCAAAATGAATTCGTTGAATGGATACATAAATGAATGCTAGGTACTTAATTACTACTAGTAGTGGCGGTGGTTTACAAGGTATCAGAATATACACAGACACAGCTTAGTCATCTTTGCAAAGCTCATCAGAAAGGATGACAATGATCCTTTCAAGTTTCCTGCTCACAGAATTCTTCCTGGGAACCTTTATTAAGAGCCGATTTCACCAGGCCTCCACCAGGAGGCCCTTCATGCCAAACTGAGCAGAGTGAATGAGTTTTATGACATGGACAAGGGCTGCCTCAGAGCCTGAACTGGGGCCATCTGGGGAAAGTGGGATGGGGCCACACCCTCTCCCTGGGCTCTGCACCACTGAAAGGCTCCAGACGGCTCGGGCCCTGGGCCAAGCTGCTTGGTTCCAGTGGGAAAGCTGACCTTGGCCAGGAAGAACCAGGAAGAGGCACAAATGACTCATTGTCCCACATCCTCCAAGGTAAAAACCCAGCAGTGTGTGTGGCCTTTAGGGCTGGATGTTATTGCAGCCTTGGCTCCTTCCTCAGCCAAAATAAAAGCACTCGGCCAGTAACATATGCACAGCCTAGGATACAATCAACAGCTCTCTTGCATTGTTCTATTCGACACACTTCCCTGCACTTAAAGTTTTAAAATATCGTACACATAACATTATGATTTGAGTTCTAAATGGAAAGCATGATTTATTTTTAAAGACTTATGGCAGCCTTCATTTCCAGTCAAGGCATGTGATATTTTAGGGTCCTGTGGAAGAAATTCGATATGCTTTCAGATCACGTGTGAAGCAGGTCTCACTAGAAAGTGCTTAGTTTATTCAGAAGTTTGGAATCTAAGGCACTGGTTTGTTAAGATGTGCTGCTGCCTCCAGATTTCCACTAGAGGGCAGTCTTGGAAAATGTTTATAGATCTATATTTTATTGCTATGTCTAGGAAATGTGGCTGTTTTTAAAAGAAACGAAAACAAAAAAGCCCATGTAAAATTTAGGGCAAGCTCTCTGGCTCCACTTGGAACGATTCCTCATCCTTCCAGAAGGAAGCTAGGGAGCATGAAGGCAGCTGCTTCCCTCGTCTCCATCCCTTTGTCCACATGGGATGCAGCTGGCTGCCCAAGCTGTGAAGCTGGCCTCGGCGCCCAGATCCCCTCCTCCCCACACCCGCCGCGGGCCAGCCCTAGTGGGCAAGGAGAGGCCGCACCTTGGAAGGGGCTGCAAGGTCCTGATTTGGGGGCCCCTGTTTTAAATTCGGCCTTGGCTGAGATCCACTCTGTGGAGTCCCATCTTCTGCCCTTCCCTTACGAGCTACCAGTGGCCGGAAATCCTCAGAAAAGAGCCAGGAAGGGTCAGAGGGGTGGCTGGGGAGTACACAATTAAAAATAGGCCTTCCAGGCAGGCAGCCATGGAGATCTCACTCGATATGTAAATAAGTGTAAATAAGATGGGCCAAGTCTTAGCGCTGGAAGGACACTGCACATTTTGTGCAGCCAGGGTTGTCTGGGGCAGTGGTAAACACTCCCCCACCCTCTTTCGTTTCACACAGTCAATATATAATTTTTTTTTCACCCAAGAAGAAAATCGCTTTACTGAGCTCCATTGGTGGTAGTGGGAAGGAGAGATCATTTCTACAACTTGATTTTCTTACTTGATTAATAGAAGAATGTCAACAGAGAAATTAGAACTGCTTTGTAGCCACGACAACCTTATTTCTGGAGCATATTTGATACACAGCTCTCTACTTTCCCATCTCTGACATTTGTGTCACCCTTTAGAGTTGATATCACTGAGTCATGCGAGTGACCTCATTTCATCCTGGAAACAGCCCTGTGGAGGTGTCATCATCATCAGCCCCATTGGAGAGAAGGACATCGCACCCAGGGAGGAGGAGGGATTTCAACAGGGTGCCACAGCAGTGGCGGTGGGGCTGGGGCTAGAGTCAGTTCACCTCTCCCACGTCATGATTTACTGAGCATCTGCTGTGCACGGGGCTCGGGGCTCGGGGCTCGGGGCTCCGGGCTCGGTGTGAACAGGATGCTGCCCCTTGCCTTTCCCCGGAAACAGGCTCTGGAAATGTCAAGGCAGGCCCTTTGACTTCCCTTGGAACTACTTGTTCTTCTACAAACTCAGCTAGAGGAGGAAGCTACAGAGCATGAAGGCAGCTGCCACCTCTGGGCCGCGTGGGGGTCACGGGGTCGGGGGAAGGGTGGGGCTGCTCTGTCTTGTGCTGGGCCAGCAGGAGGCGCCCTACCCGGGAGTAGCAGGGCCTTCCGGAAGGCCAGGGCGGTCTCTGACGCCCAGACCTCACCCACCTCTCTGCCCTGCCACTTTTGGAGGGCATCCCCTCTGTGCACGCCCACGTGTGAGCAGAGAACAACTCTCGGAAGGCTTCTGTGTGTTCAGGAAATGTGCGCAGGCTGCTTGTTCCCTTTTGCTCTGTCTGGGGAGAGCCTGGAGGCTACATCTGAAAGTAGACTGAAGGCTCTTTGCGGGGAGCCAGGTGAGCCTGGGGGAGCCCTGAAGAGCTCCTCTGTGGCCTCAAGGCTAAGGTAGCAGAGAACGTGCGACAGGCAAACAGCGGGGAGCGGGGGGGGGGTGGGGGGGGAGGGGCACAAGGTATGCCCTGCAGACCCTCTCACTTGACTCCGTTCTGGGTTTTTCTCAATGAGCGTGGCGCGGCTCCTGCCGAACCAGGGGGCGGAAGTAGCGCCATATGCTGGACCAGTAGCTGCGCATGAGCATGAGGAGCCTCGCCCGTGACACCCAGTGCGCTGGGAATCCGTACTCAAAACGTCTGGTGGATGCAAACAGCAGCAGATACAATATGGGATATCTCTCTTTAATAACACCAGTGTGTCGGCCAGAGGATGGGAACAGAAAAGACGCATCCGGGGAGTTTGGGAGCTTCTTTTGCCAGATTGCCTTAGAAAATTCTGAGGAGGGCAGTAAGAAAGTTGGGGAGAGGAGACAGGTGGGAGCAGATGCCCTGGCCCTGCTGCCAGGGCTCCTTGGAGCGCTTCTGTGTGGCCCTGGCACTCTGGTTTCTTCTCCCCCATTCATCCAAACAGGGTGTGAGATGGAGCTCAGGTCAGGGGACCACTCACTCCCATCCTAACCAGAGAGAGGAGAAAATGGGTGTCCCTGAGACAGAAACATGACAGTGAGCTCTCTGGCTTCTCACTCTTAAGGATTGTTTACAAGTTTCCGCCACACACCTTGGCCAGGTTCCCACAAACCAGATTCCCACAAGAGCTGTGGGAACGACCACTATACCCTCGGCCCTGTCCACTATTCTGCCCACTGCACTCAGCAGAGGGGAAGATGCAGGCAGTCCCGTGCTGATCAAGAAAATCCCTGGACTGCAAACTCCCTGGGACTGGACCCAAACTGATGAGGGGGCTTACCTGTCTAGACCCAGAGATCCTCGGGAGGACTGAGTTACTGGAATGATCCAGGATGGGGCACTCTGCAGCAATTCCCCTGAGGAATTACACAGGACACCGCTGATAATGAAATCCTCCAAGGGCCAAGAATGAAATTGCAGAGTGCTGTCAGGTTTCATGGCCCCAGGGAAGAGGAGGGAATTTGGAAGTGTGGAGCTGAATAAAACCATGCTCTGCATTTGCTAGAACAACCCAGAGGTGGCTGAGTTCCCCCCACTAGGGGGGGTATGGGTAAGAAAAAATGTACTCTGTGTCTGGAAGATACTTTTCTGAGGATGTAGGAAGGCCTCTCTATGCATAGGAAGGGAAGAAGGGTCTTTTTTAAACTTGCAGTGCTTTCAGATTGGTGGCTTAGATGGTTCTAAGAGGGAAGAAGAGAGAGGTCCCTAAGATATCTCATTCAGAGAGTTTTTTGGTGAGGGTCACTCTGCCTGCCTACCCTGTTCAGTAGCCTGAGCCTTCTGTGTGGACATAGCCAGCAACACAGCCCAGGCCAGCCCAGCCTTGGCCAGCCGAGGTTTCTCTGGACTTTAAAGGAGTGAGCTCAGTCAAGGCGTCACTGTGGAGTCTGAGATGAGCTTCATGGCAGGACACTCCAGGACCAGGCAGGCGACTGTTGGCATGAACAGGCTGGCCCTCCCCACATAAGAGCTCTCAGGCAGAGCACTAGGGGATCAGCTGTCCAGAGCCAAGTGGTCCTTACCTTGCCGTGCACTGTGGCCCTTCTGGGAGGGAAGTTGTTGATTGAGGAATCAGATTGAGGAGTCCTCATTCCCTGGAGTCTGCAAGTCCAACTCTGTACCTCTGCGCATCTCTAGAAAGGACTGAGTTACTGTGGGGTACTGGGTTGAAGGACTGGAGAGGTGAGCTGGACTCTGTCCTGAAGGTTCCTCTGGGAATTAGTTTCCTTTATTATTACAGTGTTGAAACTTTTGAGGCACTTAAGTGATTGAACCCAATTTAGGGCCAAGGATAAACATGTTCTCTGTCGATATTTTTGTTGTGATTTTGGCTGACCTGATTTCAGTGCTGCAGAATGAGATTTTCTCAGTTGTTCCATTACCTCAAACTGCTTGTTAAACAATGTCTTCAGGAGGGGAAACCCCAACACTGGCTGATTAATAAAGTGCTCATGAAAGGGGTGAGACAAGGGAGCTGTCAGACCCACACACAGAAATGCCAAAATGCAGGCTCGGCCCGACCTCAGAGAGCTGCCTGACACCGCGTGACTTTTGCACGACTTCTCTGTCTCCACAGAGTCGAGATCTGCTTAGTGCCAAGTGTGATGTGGACACTTGCCTGCTGGATGAAGACAGAAACTCATTTCCCATCTGTCAAGCAGCCTGACACAGAGTTGGTAATGATTTTCTGTCACGCAAGGTCTGGCTGGATTTGAACCTGTGACCCAGAGGTAAAAGGGCCTGATGTAGGGCTCCCTGTACAATAACTGGCTGCCTGTGCCTCGTTATGCCTGGGCCAGGATGCTCCCTTACATCTGTCCCTGCTTTCTCCTTATGCAGCTGAAGTTTGGTTGGATCGTGACTCAGCACTGGGGCTAAGTGATTGATATTCCTGGGCAAGCAGGGATACATTAGTCTCCTGGGGAATGGGAAATGAAAGGTGGAACAAGAACGAGATGGTGGGGCTGAGGTGTGATTAGCGTGAGGCCAAAAGCCATGTGCTCCTGAGAAGCCAGGGCCTGACCCTTTCAGGACCTGTGCAGCCTGTTGGCCAGCCAGACTGCTCCCATGCAAAGGCCACTAGGAGTGTGGGTCTGTAGTAATACTGAGTCTAGATTCTCTGGGTCTCAACTATTCTGGTGTTGAAATTCTCATCATTATTCATACTGTTTTCTTGAAAAAAGAGTCCCTTTCAGGAGCATCCACAGATTGAGTGACATGATGACCCCTGTTCACTGAATGATAATTAAAAGTCACACACCCCTCTCCAAAAATAGTGCTTCACAGGTGGAAAATATCTGTCCTCCAGAATCAGAAAAGCAAACTGGAGGGCTGTAAGGGTTAACTCATTATTAAACATTCATTGAAGTTCCTCCTAGCAGACCAGTGTTCTATCGGGGTTATAGACATAAACAAAATAAGGTTCCCATTGAAGAAATTAATCATTTGGAGGAGAAGAGACATGTTGACAAAGAAAACCTGGTACAACCTGATAAGTGATATCAACAGCAAGTGAAGAAAGTCAGTAGCCGATTGAAAACGAAAGCCTGTGTCTCATGATGGTGGGAAGCGTAGAGGGAGAAAGTGAAGGAAGCACAGGTGTCGGCCACGTCAGAGACCCAGCTAGAATCTAGGCTTTTGCACTAGCTGGAATCTAGGCTTTCCCGCTAAGCAGCTATGGGACTTGCAACCTAGTCTCATTAGCCCTCCACATTCTAATCTGTAAAATGGGAATAATTATACCAATGTCAGAAACTGTTGTAAGAATTAAATGGGTAAAGCATTTAGCAGAGTGCCTAGCACCTAGTAGGTGACTGATAACTGTCAGCAAACGGCTTCATGAATTGGACAGGGGCAATAGTGCAGAAAAAAAGAATAGCTGAGAGAGGTATTTTTGAGACAGTGGTAGTGGGAAGCAGAAGAAGATAGGGGTAAAAAGGGGTTTTGAAGATGGAATGAATAGACTTTGGTGACTAACTGGATATAAAAAGTGGGATGTGAAGGTTGAGGGGGAGGAGAGCCATGTGGTTGCTATGCCTACGGAGGAAGCTGGTGGAGGGGATGGAACATAGCGAAAGAAGGAGGTTACTGAATTTTCATTCAGGGCATGTGGGGTTACAGGTGCCTGAAGACACCGAAGTGGGAACGTCCAGAATGCAATTAAAAATATGAGCTCAGGGCAACAGATTTGGGAGATCTTGCTGGTTTACAGAAAGTGGCTCATGTATGCAAATGGCCCAGACGTTCCCACTGGGAGAACACAGGGTATGGGAAGAAAGATCTGAGACCTGATTTTTTGGAAATGGTAACACCAAAGGGGTTCACTAGAAAAGGGGGCCTTCAAGGGTACAACCAGTCACTCCTGGGTTATGGTGGCAACTGATGTAATGGAAAGGTGACATTTCATCCTGGACACAATTAGAGCAGAAGGTGCGGCCCTCTGGGCCATGACCATCAAGCAACTGCCCTAAGCAGCAGCCCCAGAGTTGGAGCGCCTCTCTGACAGGTGTTAGGCAGTTGGAGTCAATGAGGGGAGCTCTGTCTGTTAGCAGCATTACAAGATGGTTCTCAGCTGGATTCAGGGCATTTGGAGGAGTTGGGTAAAATCTCTACTTGGGGTTCTTTGGAGCAGGTAGAAAAAGGCAAAACTCAAGCAGCAACAGTGGGCCTGGAGGACCTTTCAATATGCACTTGCCCCCTCTGTGCTCTTGAGGAGGTCTGCTGGAAATCAGGGAGACCTGTTGCTGCAGCCATCTTAAAATTCAGAATGCAGTATCTTTATTAACTAATGAAGTAGACACTCACACCCTGGTCATTTCCTGACCTGATGAATAATATTTAATGGACACCATAATAGATCTTTTGCACAGATTAGAAGTCATGCAGAATAGAGCCTGCCATCTGCCAACACATTCTCACTCCACACACCCAGTATGGTTTGCCCATCCATTGTTGAGTAGCAATCATAGCTGCCACTTACTGAGTTCTGGTCAGGCATAATAACAAGCTGTTTGCTGGGATTATCTCATTTGGCCCTAATAACAATCCTATGATGTCACACAATTCTCATATTGGCTTCATGAGCAGAGAAGTGAACTCTACAAGTGGCAGTTTGCTTCTTCTTCAGCATGCACAAGAATTCTTAGGTGTAGAGATAGATTAGCTGCTAAGAGGGGGACTGTCAGAATACACCACACATGAGACAGTAATAGCAACAGGGCCCAGAGTTGGAAGTCTTGGAAAACATTTATTTGTGAAAAAGAAACTATGTTCTAGCCACGTTGGCAAAACCAGCCCAGGAGACCACGCTGACAGCAGTGCTCTCTGTGAGCACACAGAATCAGAGTCCAGAACTTCCAGCAATGAGCACAAATCAACATGGTTGCAAAAATTTCAAGTTTGGAATAGCAGATAACAAGGAAATGATCCATTTCTAGGGTGGAGGGCAGGCTCCATTTCCTTAACACGTTGTCTTTTACTACCTGTGAACTCTGAGACCTGGTAAATATGTCAGAAACCCTAGGCCCTTTCCTTCCAACTGTCTGGAGTTTCTGAGTTGTAGGGCTTTTGACTCACTCCACGTGAAGAGAGAATATCCTGTATTAAAACTTTCATTGCAGAGCTCAAGGAGTTCAGAATCATCTTGACTTTCCAGAAGTTTAGCCCATGAGAAAACAAGATCTCCCAAGAACTGAGGTTTTGGTCTGTCATGGAGTCTACTTCGTGGTTAGACATGTGGGCTCTTGAAGTTAGGAAATAAGTTTGAATCCCAACTCCACTGAGACTTGTGAGGCTTGCATTCACTGCTTACTTTCTGGCCTCAGTTTCCTTACCTGTTCAATGCAGATAATAATGGTACATATCCTACTAGGGTTGTTGAAGGAATTAAATGAGAAATCTGAGTAAAAAGAACTGGCCTGTCATGTAGAGGTATCCTGGGTTGGCTGTACCAGCTTGTGAAAGCCGATGGTGTACATCTCTTCCTAACTCTGCCTTCAGCAGCAATGTACTGGTAGCTTGAAACCAGCCCCGGCAGGAGTGTTTATACTCCAGCAATTGGCAAGTGCTGCAAATTGGAGCAACTAGTATGAATAGCTGCAACTATCGTCACAGTCTCCCATTCCATCTAAATAAGTGTTAACTTATATTTGGATGTAATGGTTTGAGAATGAATTCTGTGTTCTGTGGGAAGTATTCTCTCTCCAAGATTTCCAGGAGCTTTCATCTTCTGACCATCTCATGCACCAAGTTCCTGCCTATGATTTGATGTCTTTATTACTGGAATGCTTGCTTCCTTCCACCACATCCCCTCTTGGTGGATGCTGAACATTTTATTTCATTTTCTCCCAAATAAACAAAAAGCTCTAACGTAAAGCAGAGTTTTACTAAAGGTTTTTTTTTTTTTTTTTTTTTTTTTTTGAGTGGGGAGGGAGAGAATACAGGTGTTTTAGCACTGCAAAAAGTGCAAATAACTTAAACTAAGAGTGCTGGTGCTGATAGCAACCTCCACCACCACCACCACCACTCACATAGGTCACTAAGTATATGCCAGGCCCGCTCCTAAATGCTCTGCGTGTATGGACGTATGTAGTCGCTGTCTCCAGTAGGCCCTTTCCATTCCTGCCATCAGACATTTCTGTGTCTTTCTGTCTCGGTCTTTAGCTATACTGCTGAGCCTTCTACTTCTCTTCTCTCCATTCCTGGACACCTCAGCCCTTTGTCCCATGCTATCTAATCCCGTCAAATTCCCCTCACCTCACTTTGTAGCACAACTTGATTCTTGTCTTGCCTTCACCCACCTGGGCTGTGCTTGAGGCCTCCTCTTTCCTTCTCATGATGAAAAAGATGTTTTTCTTGACAAACATCCCATGGCCTAGACATGACTTGTGCTGTTCCCTCAAGAAGGAGGAGAGGTCACACCAGTTTGTGTTACATGCTTATAACCCCTCCAAAATGTGATGAAAGCAAAATGTAAAATTACACATTTTTTTGGTAATTTTGTAATTCCTCTGCATTCCTACTTCCTTGAAGTAACCACTGTGAAGTATAGTCTAGTAATGGTTAAAATGTTCCTACTTAATAATTTTGTGGCTTTGGGCAAGCCACTTAGTCTCTGATTCAGTCTTCTCATCTGTAAAACAGGGAAAACACTCCCCACATCATGGGGGTGGTGGGGGTCACATGAGATACTCTTCAGTGCTTGGAAAATGCCAGGGAGAAAGGAAGAGCGTAATACATGTTAGTCATAATTATCCTTCCAAATGTTTTGTAAGCATGTAGTGTCCCTACACATATGTAATGTTTTACTTGATGAAAATATCAGATCTGTAAAAATAGGATTCAAAAATGCACATTTTTTCCTTGAAATTTACTTTTTCCTCCCCCTCAACACTATACTGATATTCCAAGGTAGTTTACCCTTATTCCTTTAAAAGAGCCCAAATGTTCTAGAATAAGAATGCACCATTGATTATTTAAACACTTCCCTGATTTGGGGAATTTGGGTGGTCTTTTGGTCTTACCAATACTCTGAACACATTCTTGTCAATGGACCCTTCTGCACTTATTTCTGTAGGGTAGACTCCCAGGAATGCAAGAGTTGGGTTGAAGGGCACATATATTTTATAGTAGCGTTAAATAGCCCACCACAAATTCCACCTCATTTACACTCCCACTACAGGGCAGAAGTGCCCTCTCTCACACTGTCAGTATTTGATTATGAAACTTTAAACTTTTTGTTAATCCTTTTCATAGGTGAAAAATATTATCTCATTTAAATGTATATTTCTCTGATCCATGGTAAGTTTGAATATTCTAAGATGTCTGTTATCCATTTTTATTTTGTCTTCTATGAATTACCCATTTATATAATTTGCTTTTCTACTCTACCTAAAAGTTAAATATTCCCCTCTCTCTCTGCAACATTTAGGGTACAGCTTGTCTAGGACATACCTGAATCCTCATATTGCCTAATTCAAAGTTCAGAAATGTGAGCTCACCTAAATTAAAAGAAAGAAGTGATGATGCTTCTGTCAGGTTATATAAGCATCTCGAGGAAGATGGCTTTCTAAAGCTTCCCATGGCCATTGCAAGTAGGTCTCAGGGCACATTTGGGGAGTTAGAGAATAAACAGAGCTAGCTACATTTCTGTGAATTTGGGAGTTGGGGAGAGAAGAGAAAAGAAGGGAGGTGGGTGGGGAGAGAAGGTAACAGGGCAGATGGAGCCTTTGGGGAGGGAGGTTGATCAGTGAGAAATTCCAGGTGGCAAGTGGCTGGGAGATGGGCAGAAACAGGATGTCCAGTAGTCATTTAACTTTGTACATCCCCAGGCTGGGCGCAGTGGCTCATGCCTGTAATCCTAGCATTTTGGGAGCCCAAGGCAGGCAGATTGCCTGAGCTCAGGAGTTCAAGACCAGCCTGTGCAACATGACAAAACCCCATCTCTACTAAAAATACAAAAAATCAGCCAGGCGTGGTGGCAAGTGCCTGTAGTCCCAGATACTCAGGAGGCTGAGGCAGGAGATGGCTTGAACCTGGGAGGCGGAGGTTGCAGTGAGCCGAGATCGTGCCACTGCACTCCAGCTTGGGCAACAAGAGTGACTGTCTGTCTCAAAAAAAAAAAAAAAAAGTGTGTGCACCCCCAGACATTCAGTGTGTTGAGACTTCTGCAGTGATCAAGTAACTGGAGCTGAATTCCATGTCTGGGTTGATGGCATGCACAGCAGAGAAAAGCCATGGAGTTTGAGATATCGGAGAGTTCAGAAGTGGGTGGAGATCGGGGAGAGCCCACTTCGGGCCATTTGGATGAGGACCCTATGATTCAGCATGCCCCTGTGATTACAATGCGTTTGTTTGCACTTGTGTCGACAACCACACTACACCCTAATAGAGTGACAGCATTCAGTGTTTAATACAGAGTTTCTCATAATTGGGTTTGAAGAGAAGTTCTCCAGAGCCTACAAAAGATTTTTTCCCTTTAAATGGGGTTTGCATCTTATTCACATTTGAGAAAAACTGTCCTAAAGTGCAACTAAGATTTGTTAAAGAAAATCTTGTAAGACCTTTCAGATATTGTCTGTATATACAAATCGATGATGATGATAATTTTTATCTAGTTTTTAAAGTACATCAGAATTTCTGTAAGGAAATCTTTTATTTCTTATATATATAAAGCTTTCATCAAATCAGATAGATCTAATTTGATTTAGCTTAAACTGCTGAGGGTCTATTGTTCTGTCAAGGCATGCAAGATAAAAGTTGCTTGCATATCACACCTGCAGTCCTGCCTTGGAGAGTTAATATTTACACAGCTATGCTTCAGTTTTATTCAAAATAGGAGATGTAGTAAAAGAGTCAGTTTTCCTTGTAAATTAATAATGATCCAATATACAGAAGAGTGCTTCTAATTGTGATGGTTCATGTCCTGCCTATTAAGATCACAATTGGAAAAGTCAATACACATTTTTTGGCTACTACTTCGAGCCAGGCATTGTGCGAGGCACAGTAGGAAAACAGAAATGTTTACTGCACTGGAGGAGACAGCAATATAAACTAATGATTAGACTATGCAGAGGTTTCAGAAGACTTGAGGGACAGGTTGTAAGGACATGTCAAAGGAAACAAGTCTGGCAATGGCTTTGGAAGGCTTCACGGAGGAGGTGACATTTTTCTCAGGCTTCCAGGGGAAGAGGCTTTCTAAGCCAGAAGACAGCAGACAGGAACATAAAGCTGTGAAATTCTATACAGGGCAACTTGCTCATTAAAGAAACACTGAGGTTGGGAATGGCATTCTAAGGTTTATCATTCCATCCTCAAAGCTAAAATTCAGATCACCTACATTTGTCCCTTCTGCTGCAGATGTTTTCCTTTTGGTCCTAAACCCTGATGCAGAGAAAATATCTTTCTCATAAAAAAGCAAGGGCTAACTCTAGCTTTGAACACCATGGAGTGGTAGAGATACTCATAGAACTACCTGGGAGGCTACGAAGTTTACGTCAGTGTAACCACAAATGATATAACAGAGCTGAAACAAATCAAGAGAAATCTAAAGACAGTTGGAAGACATTACAAGGCCATCTGAAATCAGGTTAAAAATAAGCCACAACTTCTCTTGTGATCTCTGAAACATTTCTTTGTTTAATCATATATTTATTTTCATCTTCCAGTCATCATAAATAATCCACTTTATTACTTAACCAATCCATTTGAAAAATTTGGTATTTAGCATAAACAAACACTGAACATTAGCTAGAGGTGTGTTAATTTTTAACAGAATAGGGAAGAATTTTTAAAAACCCATAAACATTTTAAAACTAAGAAAAAATAGGTGAAAATATCAACATCATCACTCATTAAAAAATCAAATTTCATAACAACCATTACAAAAATCCAGGTGGAAAAATGAGTAAACATAAATATAATCTGATGTATTTCTTTCATAAATACATTGAGACAAAACAAACGCATAAAACAGATAGCTTGACAGTGTATAAACATAACAAAATATTTTAAGCTCTGAATAATTAATCCCAATAAGCACAAATTAAAAATAAACTTAGATTTTATTTTTTGTTCCTTATGAAAAAATATGCTAAAGAATTTGTGTAAAAAAAGAAAGAGGCAGAAACATATCACCAAAGCCACCGAAGTTCACTATGTAAAGATTATTTGAAAACAAAACACATTTTTTAAAGCAAAAGACAAAATGTTATCATAGAATTTTCCATTGAGTTTTTATCCCATAATCACACCTACTATAGGTGTTAGACAATAGAGGTAGATAAGTTGTGGGGGGGAATCAGTATTCTAATGTTAGGAAGAAAGATTTTTATGACAGAGCAGATAGGTGACAGACAGACAGACAGACACATTTCCATTTACTCCAAAATTCAAAGAAGCTTGTAGGAGCAAAACATAAAAGCCTTTCTGTGCTCCATAGGTAAGCATAGACGATATCAAACAAAATTACTGTAGTTTAAGACACAAGTAAAATTCTTTAGAACAGTGTATACTACAGCCTAGTTAGCATAGACTTTTGCAGGGTCTGGCATTAGCCTTACAATTCACACTGAGAATAACTCTCGTGAAATATATTCAATGACATTGACAAAAGATGAGACCTGGTAGTAACAATAATACAAATTTACACTGCAGATAAACTTGGTAAGTTTCTAAGGAATGACTTTTTGTTGTGGGCACAACAACAAAACAACAAAAACAGCTGCCGAGGACATAGCACAGCCTCAGTGAGACCCAGGATGCCAATATCGTCTGTCAAATCAAGAGAGGACATGTAAGAGGATGTGACAGGACAGCACGCAGGAAACACAGAGAAGTGTTCCCGTAGTTCCATACGTGGCTTCATTCTCTATTTGGGTCCAGTTACAGTTCTTGCAGCTGTAGCAGAAGCAAATATTGGATACTCATTTGAAAGCTGAGGCCCGACTGGGAGCTAATTTTACTTGCTATTTTGGTTATTAAATGGTTTTGCATGTTCTTTTCATCTGGCGAGACAGAAGGTGTATATGTAACATTTGTTTGCATCCATGACCTTTATATTTTTAGTTATTCATAAAAGCAATATGATTTAATTTTTTTAAAAAATTGCCAACATTTGTCAAATCTGCCCAGGAAATTTTCATTAATAAATTGTCTCAAATGCCATAAGCGTGCTTAATTCCAGGATGTAACAGGCTGCTTCTGGCTAACGGGGGCAATCTGGAAGGCGCTCAGCACATCTGTGTAACAGGAAAAAGATCTGGTCTGGGTTGTGGAATGTGAATAGAATCCACCATTAATTGTTGCTGCTTTCAAACTGATTGTAACATTTTTGTGCCTCATATTTGGCTGTTATGAGTGTGTAAGTGTAAGAAAGAAATTATCAAATAAAGAGGAAGAACATATTAAGATATATTTTAAAGACCCTGAAAAATCAAATCACAGAGTTTAACTCAAAATTTTACATAATTTCACTCATAACTCAAATATTCAGGCCCTTTCTTTGAAGCAGCTTATAATAAATTTAAGACATATAACACCACAATCTCATAATGGGAGTGAGGAATTTCTGTGTGGAAACTATTTGAAGGAATGCCTTTAAAAATGATGTCAAGGAATGCATATATCTTATTCTTTTCAGCATCTATTCGATCTATGACCCCCGCTGAGTTGATAAGGAAGAGGCATGTCACAGTCATAGAAAAAAAGAATCACACAGTAAATCAAAGTATGCGTGAATAAGACTTTGGAAATTTTCACTGTCATCAGAAGGGCATTTTCCTGATGGTGTGACCTCATTTCAAACATTACAGTAACTGTTATAGGGTTGTGTTGCACAAAAGGGGCTGCAGGGAGAGCATGTTTGCCTTTTGTCACTTACCATGACTGATTCTTGCATTAGGAAAAAAAAATTAACCCCCAAATATTGTACCATCCCTGGCAGTAATCAACAAAGCATATTTTGGAAATAATGCTCTTGTCAAATACATTTTAAGGCACTTAAACAGGTATATCATATATTTATGTAAAAAAATAAAATATGCATTGAGGCAACATTCACTAGTACAAGTCTTCAGAATTGCTAGTATGTACAATCCTGTACATATATACACGGCTACAGAAAGTCCACCTCCTTTGTTATACCGTCGGCCTCGTCAGCTTCACTCCCTACAAGGAAGGAGAACATGTTCAGAGTTGGACAGTATCCATGTGCAGAGTGAAAGCATCAATTAACACCAGATAATTTATGCTACTAGAAGGAAGAAGAGGCCCGCCCAGATGGCATTGTATAACCAATAATCCAAACCTCTGGATACAGACACATTTCCCTGCCCACCTCTCTGGCCAGCAGACTTTGTCATTTCCCCCTCCTGCACCTGGCCTGGTTCCCTTGTGCACTAGATGGTGGCCTGGGGTCTCAATCAGTACAGTGTGCAAAGCAGAGGAGCCACTCATGGATACCTGGAGGATGGACTCTTGGTATTTATTCTAATGGCCAAATTTGATGGATAGAGATTCCAAGCCTTCTGGATTATTCAAGTTAGCCAATGGCTCCCTGGTTTGGAGCAGTTTCTATATAAAGGAAAAATGAACAACATTGTACTGTTTAGTCTCCCTTTCGGAAATGCTTCCATTATTCTACAGAAGAAATTCTAGAGCTTTTAAATGTTCAGAAGAAAAATTCACTCTGATTAATCTGCTGCTCACTATGGCTGTGTACTATTGATGAGTATTAGGATTTTTCAGATAATATTCTTCATTCTTTGTCAAAATTTATATGTACAATTCTGACTGACAATGTGCCTACACATTGATGAACATAAGCATAAATTAAATAAAAAATTTCAAAGAGATAATAGTAAAAGCAAGAAAATGGTACTAAACTTCTTCACAACCAATGCTGAGTAGGAAGCTCAGAACCTGGAGTGGTACCCAGCATAGAAGAGGAATCTTTTCTATGTTAACAAAATTTAACATTTTGTTAAATAACTGAATTAGCTAATATTCTGGATGGGTTTAACTTCTCAGGTAGGATTTTGGGGGCCTAGGGCAAACCTTCTAAAAGTGATGTTACATTTCCTTCTGGAGTGTCATCATGGTGTTGGGAAAAGATTTTGGGGGTCAAATAGCCCAGTGTTCAAGTCCTAACTCCAGCACTGGCTGAACTACCCCATGGTATCAGGCCAGCTGCTCGACTCCCTAAGCCCATTTCCTAAGCCATAAAGTGGAGAGAGCAAAGCCTGCTGTGAACACCATTGCAGATAATGATGAACAATGATGATAATAGTTATGGCAGGTAGCTTTATCAAACACTCACCATGGAATCCTCTGCAACCCTAGGGTGTAGATATTATCATTAGTCAGCAGAAACTGAGCTACAGAGAAGTAAAGTATGCCCGAGGTTACAGGATGGGAAGGCCCCAGCCTGAGCTCTGAGCCCAGGCAGGCTGGCCCAAGATCCATCCCCAGAACCAGGTAGAGGAAAGGACATGCTTAGCACACACAGTACTCAATAGGTGGTACTGTGGCCATCTCCTTTTCAGGATATTAAGAACATGACACAGGGAACTTGTCACTGGATGTCTCTTCTTCCCACAAATCTCCTGGTAACAGTCACTACTTCGTGTATAGACAAAAATAAGTCCTGGTAGGTCCAAGTCACTGGGAAGGAGCCAGTTCTACCAGTGCTACCACGTTTTATGCATCGTCTAAACTTGGTTTGCTTATTTTGGTTTTATAATTTAGGAAACCAAATCCATAAATATCTAATATATACAAGATTCTAAGTGTGGTGAACTTAACATTGCATGGATGGATTTATTTTGTAATGCCCAAATGCAGTGTTGCTGTACAAACAGGCTATTATATGTCTGGAAAATGAAAAATGAAGTAGGCAATCTTGATAATACCAGGTTCCATCTTACTGGAAAGCCATGTGAAGTGAGACAGATGAAGGACTGCATGAGGCAAAGATGGTACACACCAGAGCAGGTATCTACTTGGAGTAGATTTACTGAAGCTTTACTCCATATAATATGCCCTTTAATATGAATCAATCAAAAAGAGCTTGTAAAAACTGCATGTTGAGTATAATTGTCTTTTATCCCAATTTAACACCTTTAACCACAACCCTCCTGTTCAAATTGGAATGGATCAGTACACTATTATTACTGTATTTGAGTAAGAAAATATGTACTTGAAAACAAAGATATGTAAGCAAAATCTAAAGCATATGAACAGTTCAGATTCAGGAACAGCACTTCAATCTAACTTGGATCCAAATAAGATATTTCTGGAGACTCACCTTCTGTCTTGATACCATCCAAGACTTGATGGTTGGCACCAACACACTTCCCAGAAGGATCTGAGCTGGGTGGTAGATGAGCAAGGGTACAGATATTAAAGAGAGATGCTCATGGCCTGCAAACACTATCTTCAGCATTGGAATTCCTGTTGAACAAAGAAGACAGAAAACCTAGAAGCAAATTCTGTCTGTCATCAAATTAAAGACATACTCCATTAAAGTCAGAACTTTAGAATAGGTTATTACCATATTTCCCCATGTGTATTCACAGAACTGAATGGGAAAGTCTGAATTGAGTCACCAAAACTCTCCATCTTCCTTTTACTACATAAAGTTCTAACTAGAATAAGGCGGAAAGGTGGTCAGCATTTGAGGGTACCAATAATTCTCACTGCAGATTAGAAGCTTGTCTAACTAGGATAGGAGAGCAGATTGTGTGTAATGGAGTTGCTTTAAGAAGGCTGAAAAATATTGGTGAGGGAGATGTTTAAAATGGATCTCTTCTTGCTTCGCAGTGGGACAGCCTATTGGTCTTCATGGAGGCCTGTCTGGCACCAGTTCAAAATCCTAAAGCTTACTTTTGAAAGCAAAAAAATACGTGACAAGATAAAGTATGGCATATACTGCTATAAGTAGGGGGGCATTTTGGTCAACCGAACCTTAATAAAGGACCTGTATATTTCTTTTCAGCCAAGGATCTTAAAGTGCTTTACAATCATTAGGTAAGGCTCATACAGATTTGTGTATGGAAGATGAATTGTAAAATTAGGGTTGAATGTTTAAACTCCACAGTGAATGTTATAATGGAACTCAAATGAATACTACTTCGTGAGTCTACTATTCCAGTGTTCTATACCAAGGGCAGGGTATATTTTGTAAGCTGCTGCCTATACAGTATAACTTTCGAGCTTCTATAACTAACACAGTTCAGACACTAGCTGTCTAACTATGATTACTAATTGTGTTAATGCAGCCACGGTCTTCAGAAGTGCTATGTATGTATACCAGCTTTTCCAGCTGAATAGCTTTAATAGCCTAGCTTTCTTGTTCCTCTGATAATAGCCTCTGAAAAGGACCCAAGCTCCTAAACATGTACAATGATGGCACATAAATAATTTTTTATTAGAACACAACAAGGAAGGCTTGGCTTTTTCAATTATTTGTGCCTTCCAATAAATTTCAAACCTTTATGTAAAAATGTATTTCACGGTTGCGTTCTTTTTCACAGCCTCACATACCATTGCCATAAACCGGAAACACTTAACTCTTGCCAAACATAGTCTCTGAGAGGTTTTAAAGTACAAGCTTACTTTTTTGCAGTTTCTGTCCTCATACCAATATAAAAAATGAAGAGCTTTTTTTTTTTTCTAAATAAGCTTTAAAAATCTATTGCTGAAAAGCAGCATCTGATACTCTAGTTTTGAAAAGCTGTTACAATGAGAAAATAAAATCTGAACACAACTCCTCCTATTACCAAGAAACATTATTCATTCCTTGGCCCAAAGGGGTGATGATAAGAAACTGCGGGATGGGAGTGGAGTAAACATGAGGCTAAAGGGAGCAAGTGATCGAAGTATATATTTTATGCCTAAAAATGACCAGAGCAGGACGTTCTGGCCCCAGATTCGAGGACTGAGGCTGCTAGGCTAAACCAGCTATGTTGTCCATTCTTGGCTAACAATCTGGGCTCTGTGTCATTCATTCTTCAGCAAGCTTAAGTGGGCTCAGAAGGGAAGCCATAGAGATAGTCCCAGGTGCTGCTGCTACAATAAGTAAACAAAAAGTTTTACTGATGAGGAAACTGAAGCACCTAGTGGTCAGGAAAATTTATCAGTGGTAGACTCCAAACTGTGACTCAGGCAACCTGAATTTCCAGTTCCCCATATCAGGCAAGGTCAGTTCCAGAGGCCACGGGCACTGCAGCTGCTGTGAAAAGGAAGAGGGCCTGGCACGCAAAACATCTTCAAGTCCAGCCATCCTTTCGAAATCAATTCTCCTTGAAGAACCCCCAGAAGCACTTCCTGGGGAAGCATGCTGTCAAACTCCCTTGCTCCCCACACCAAGATGTCCCTGTGATTTCAAATGGGCCAAAACAACTGCTAGGGCTACCCCAATAATGGGGTAGCAAGGAAGTCATGGATTCAAAGACATAGCTTTGACTCTCAAGAAGCTTATGGTGGACAAGTGCTCTCTCCCTTCTTTGGACCCCAATGTCAAGTTGTAGGAAGCTCTCTTCTGGTCACTGCTTGTTCTTCAGCTCTTATCTCTCCTTCAAACACACCCTTCTGTCTGCTGCTCTTGTGAGGAGGCTGGGGCTCTGCAAACATCTGTCCTCTGGTCAGCTGCTCCCTGCGAAGTTCGTCCAATAGGGACCCCACAGGAAGGCTAGAGAACGAGAATTTCTTCCCAGTCTGGGCTTCCTGCCAGGCCCCTTCACTGGTGCAGGGGTACTGGGCTCCAGCTATAACTCATCGTGCCCCTGAGGGTCACAGCACCAGCAGGGCAGTGCCCCTCCTCGGAGGTCTGAGAACACACTCTGTTGCCTCATTCTCCAAGCTTCTAGGTTCTGAGAACTTTAACTTCTTCCCGTTGTCCCCCAGCTCTAGCTACTTTCTGCACTTATTTCTCCTGTTTCCTCACTGTCGCCATTTCCCTTTTCAGCTTTCCAACACTATTGAATCAATTCCCTGTATTCAAGGGGTGGTTTCTGCTTTCCTGACTGACCCTAGTTGCCCTTTTCTTAATCTGCCTTGTATGACAGTCATTCCCTTTGCTTGAGAAAGAGAAGGGATCCACAATCACTTGGAGCTATGGCAGAAACTCGTCAAATTAAACAGGAATTCCCCCACCACTTTATATGCTTGCAATATCTTCTTGCTAGTTATTGATCAAATTTCCTATCTCTACCCCCACAAGTGAATAATGTTAAAAATAGGTTTGAAAATAGTATGTCAGAGAAAAAAATTAGCTCCCAGAGGTCATGGTCCAAGTCTCTTTCATGTACCCTCTCTATGCCACTCTCACACAGTGGATTCACAAGTCAGTCACTCGCCAGTGGGGGGTCCACTCCAGCGACTTGAGCCATATGTTAGTTGTTTTAGGAAACTTTATTTTATTTCAGACAATACATGTTAGAAGGCACATATTGTAAATGGATTCTTTTTGTGACTAATTTCCACCAAAAGCATTTCCCCATTGCTCTATGGACTTAAAATTTTCCTTCCTTTTCAATCATTCAAGTATCTACTTTCCTTTCCAATTATTAGAGTTTCTTCTTAATCTCCTATTTATCTCAACCTTTTCTTTCCTTGCTTTCTTTCAACCTCTTCCCGACATCCCCTCCCTGCAATCCCAAATATCTACTTGGTACATTTTCAGTTTCTCCAAGGTCAGAATAGAAAGAGAAGTTGGGATAAGCAGAGTGAGAGTTGACACTTTTCCATGTTTGAGTTTCCATGGTATGGTGGCAATCATTTGGAAGTGGTGAGTTCCATATCTCTTCTCTAAGGCATCTTTGCTGTTAGCAGCACTATCTGGACAACAACTGGAATCTTGGGGGTCGTCTCAATTGTTGAGAGGGTTGGGAACCTGCTAAAAGCCATTTACTTACCGTGATTTCTGTCAGCTGGCCAAGATTTGGCAAAATTTGCTCTTCACTTCAAATCAGAGAAAATCAGCTGCACCTCTTATTCTGGGAGCCTATGTAATGCACCAGTCTTTTGTTCCCTTCACTCACTTGCTTACAAATTCACTTGCTCACTTAGTCATTCAATTAAAACGTATGTAACTGATGAGGTACTCGGCAGAAGGACTAGGAAGCAGGATTTGACATAACCCTGCACTGCATTTCTATAACTTCCTGGGTACGTGGATGACCATTCACACCTCCATTCCCCTCACCTTCATTTAAGAGCACCTCTTTCACAGTCTCAAACCTTCAGAGTCTCTCTGCCTTCAGAGTTGTCCTGTTCAAGACATTTTCTACTCTGTGACCGGAGTGAACATTCTAAAGTGCAAATCTGATCATGTCAGGCACAAGTGTATCACACAGGAGAGATCCCTAAGTGTGGCATAGGAGCGTAAGAGGACTTCGTAACCTGTCCCAGGCTGCTTTTGCTCTTTTTCACTCTAAATCTCACCACTCCTCTGCTCTTTGACCTGGGCACTCCAGCCATGATGGGTACCTTGTGGGTCCTCCCACCCATCCTTGCCCATGTGCCATTCTCTATCTTGCCTCTAGACCTTTGCCCCTGAGTTCCTTCTGCCTAGAATGCTCATCACCCATTCATGACCCACCCAACTCCTCTGTATCCTTCAGCCCTCAGCTCTGGGTTGCCTCCTCTGGGAAGCCATCCTCAAAGTCCCAATGTGGCCTTTAAATCCTTCCTACTCCATGCTTACCTACGCCAGGGCATTCTAGCGTCACCTTGGCTACCCTTATTATCATTGCCTGCTTCTTGTGTGTTTCCCTTACCAAGTTGTAATGTTCTTAGGGACCACAACGGTTTCTTCTTCATCACTGGGCATATGGTAGGTGGTCAAAAGAAATGTGTTGAATGAATGAACTTGTGTTTTTCCAGATTCTGTCTTAAAGTCATTGTGCAGACTATCACTCCATTTTTATTACATTTGTTAATTAGAAAAAAACAATAGTAATAATTAAAAACCCAAACAAACTTACTAGAAAGAGTTTTCCTTTTAAAGAAAAATTTAAATATAGGACTCTTTTCATCTTGCTATCACTGCAGTAATATAAATGAAGCAAATTAATTTTAATGCTCCCAGGTACTGATTCTGTGTCACCATGGTTGACAGAATTCAACTAGACTTTATGAGATGGCATTTGACTTTATGGAAGTGAACACTATGCACGCATTTACAATTTTACAGGGACTTTAAGCTGTCATGCTGAAAAATGTTTATAAAACATTAATCAAAAAATGCCTCTTTAATACAATGCATTGTCTGAAAGATGTTAGAAGGCACATATTGTAAATGGATTCTTTTTCTGACTAACGTAATTTCCACCAAAAGCATTTCCCCATTGCTCTACAAGTACACTGTGTGGATAGATAAAGAGCACTTTCTCAGCACATTACTACCTGATCCAAACACTTGGGAAATCACTAATGTACAGCATGCCATATTTCCATGTCACACATGACACATTTGTCTAAAATTATCCAACAGAGTTTGACACTGCAGCATATTCCATAAGCAGAGCTTTCAACTGACATCTGCCAGGTAGGAACTTCAAGTAAGAGCTTTCTTCTTCTAACAAGCAAGTAAGGATTTTCTTTTATCCTATACCCAGGATGGAAAGGATAAAACAATATGTACAAGAACAAGTTTTTTTTTTCTATTTTAAATATGTTTATTTTATGTTCTCTGAATTAAAAAATTCCCTTTGTATCAGTGTTCAAGCTTCAACAATAACTACTTTCTATTGGATGGACAGTTTTTTATTTTTCCTTGAGAAACAGACATTTTTCTTCTTAGATTAAATATGGACTTTTATTTAACTTCCACTGAAGGCTGCTTTATTGTTCACAATATAAAAATGATCTACTTTACATTATTGTTCACAGTGTACTTACTTACTTGTGTAGGTGCACTGCATTCCTAGCATTCATTCATTCATTAACAAAATACATTTGGGCCTCTGCCATATGTGAGTTACTGGTCTAGGTGGTAGGGATATCAGGAGAATAACCCAGACAAGGTCCCTGCTTTTTTTTGTGTTGCCTTCTCATAGCATTTGTCCTGACCATGTCGGCTTTCCACAATTAGAGGGGTGAATGCCAGCCCCTCACAGCCCCCTGCAACTCTCCTGTCACTAGCTTACCCACTTTCTACAACCCAAAGTTTGGGGATCATCTTTGACAGATTCTATTTGTCTTTGCACCTCTAGATTAAGTTACCAAACTCTGCAGACTTTTTCCCTCATTCGCCACTCCCTTTTCCCCTCAGTTTTCACTGCCATCTTCCTAATTCAGCTCCTCATAAAAGTAAGCCAAGATTACACTTACAGCCTTCTGATATAACTCCTTGTCTTCAGACTCTTCCCTCATCAATCCTACAAATCACAGCCAGATTAATCTTCCCCAAATCCACATTAATTAAAGCCAATACCCTGCTCAAGAACTCCAATGACTTTCCAGTGCCCATTCATCAAATCCTCTACATTTTCAACTTCCATAAAAAACAATCACTACTACCATCATTAAGTAAGCACTACTGCATGCTAAGTGCTCTGCCTGCATTTTACATTATCTCCTTTAAGCCTTACAACAGCCCTAGGAGATTTCATAGGTGGCAATTTTCCTATTAAAAGGTGAAAAAACAGGCTTAAAGCAGTTAAGTACCTCGCCTAATGGCCTACACTGGTATGCAGTGGAGGCAGAATTGGACCCAGTGTGCTTACTTTTCATCTCGAAGCTGTGTTAACTCCATTAAACCAAACTTCACTTGCCAATTGCTGTCACTGGCTCAGGGCTAGCACTCTTTAGTCTCTCTTAAAGCTAGGCCCTGACTGGATCTTGGCATTTTTTTCCATATACCTAAGTCCTTTAGGATCACCAAGGCTCAGTTTTACATTTTCCTCCATGACGAAGGTGGCTTTCCTACTGATTTCTTCATGTTTCTTGAAGAATGAAGGCACTCGTCCTAGATGCATCACAAAACTTAGCATTTGATGATGTTGCCAGTATTTTCTTTTGTGTAGGTTTTGGTTTTCCCTGAACATAAGCAAAATGCTGTATTTTTATTTTAATTTCCTGCAATGTTTAAGCACAGGGCTGGTGCTCAATACGTAAGTGACTGGTTATTTATGAACAGGTGCTAAAGCAACGTTTCCTACATTGAAAAACAAACATAGAACAAACAGTCGCTTCACTAGACTTTAAAGACAATGCATTCACATACCGCTCTGGGGGAGTATTATGTTCCACAGGCAAAGACAGATTTGATATGGCAGGAAGAAAAGAAACTGGACTGACCAAGGAACACGAAATGAGTATTGAAGTATGGAGTAAGCAAGAAAATCCATCGAAAAACACCCTTTGCATCTTGTGAAGTCTAATATTACATTTACTTTCCCTCTTAGCGTGAGATAGTATACTCCAGTCACCTGGATCATTTCCCGTCTTTCAAAGATTCATTCGCCTGAATTTACATGACTTGTTTTTCTTTTAAATGCTTTCTCAGACTTTTGACTGGGTTCTGGAGAGAGCTGCTGGCAAATCTGGAATCCAGTTGCTTCTCTATTCAGTTGTCATGGTGATCTCTCACTTTTGTTTAGTTTGTTGTTAGTTAGAAACATCCATAAGTTTACCATCCAAATGTCCTAACACTATTATTTGAATTCTATCTCTTCCTCCTTAGTGAATCTCTTAGAAAAGCTCATGTTTGCTTTTAAAATTCATTGGTATAGATGGTCCCGTCAAGCATAATGTAATCCAGGAAGGCAGTTGCTATTGAAGAACACAGCCACTCTTCAGACATCACCAAATTCCAATCTCTTTTCTTTGCCCCTTACCTACCACACATGCCCGTGCATGTGGACACACACACACACACACACACACACACACACACACTTTCTCTTCAGAGACAAACTAGTCACAGAAAGTCAAACTCACTGATTTATCTCAAATGATTAAACAAAGGGGCAATTAAACAGTTTCTAGAACATGAAATGATGTCTTGATAAGGCACATCAAGGGCTTTGGAATTTGGTTAGAAAAGGCTTTCAGTTAGGACTGTCCTAAAGCAAGCTAATTTCTAGTAATAATAGCTGTGTTCCAAGCAGGGATTTATCATTTACAATATCCAGTAGCGTGCCTGAGGCTGAACAGTGTAGCAGTTAAGAAGCCTGGTGCAGAAGTTAGAGAGCCCTGTGTTTGGAGCTTGTGTCCACCATTTACCACCTGTCTGACCTTGGTTGGGCAAGCTATTTAACCTGTTTTTACATGCATGAAATGTACCTACTTTGTAGGCTTTTGGATTTTTTGAAAATAAAGAATAAAATAATGCAAAATGTCTGGTATATAGCAAGTGTTCATCCATTACGTGCCAGCCACTCTTCTAGGTGCAGTGAATACATCAAAATTCTCTGCCCTCATGGGAGCTTACAGACAGACTGTACCATGCCAAAGTTAGGCAAAGAGCAAATTCTACCCAATACCGAGATCATGACACAGGGCAGTGAGAAAATGCAGCACTGTTGTATGAAAAAAGATGTTAGGTAAAATGAATTCAGTGAGCAGTTCAGTTATTCTAATTTTCTCTCCCTAATATAGGGTGTCAAAAGAAAGGCCACCTCCTTCCAGGTTGGTGGATGTGACTTGCCTGTTAGATCAGTCTGGTGCGACCCCTACACTAGCCTACAATGTGGCTTTTTGGATCAAGCGGGTTTAATTTGCACAGCTCCCAGAATTCCATTCTGCGCATATTCTGGCTATTCTAGGACTTTACCCAAACCCATTCTGGAAACTTCCAAAGGCTGGCTACTCAACTTTCTGCAAAGTCCTCACAGAACATGTGACCTGCTCTCATTGCCCCCATCTAAGTGATTGGTCTTTTGCTCAAATTCTCCATGGTATTTTAATATGCAGATTGTGCTGCCTTATCCTTGCCTGCAATTTATGTTTTATTTGCTTCCCTTTGTGTGTGTGTGTGTGTGATTCCATCTTTAACTAAAAACTGCCAAATTTTCTTTGGTAAGACCCCACCACAGCATCAGAACCTCTATTGTTGCTTTATGAGACATAGAAGAGAACATTTTTATCCTTTTTATACAAAGAATCATATCCAAAATGAGGTGCAGTTAAATGATATATGCAAATTAGAGCTCTTTAATGGTTTTCTCAGTGTCCTAGGGTTGGGTTCACAGAATCTACATAGATTTAGGATTTCCAAATTGCTAAATACAAAGCCAACAGCAGCACCTCTGGGATGTCTGACAAATCCTCTCTGCTAGAGCTCTGGCAGAAAAACAGGACAATATTGCACCAATTGACCAGATATGTGCTAACAGAATTTTAGTTTCCAACCTCTGAAGCCTGAAAACTGTCTTAGGGTTATCTCTGTGGGTGGCATATGAAGGAAAGGAACATGTTGAAATCCACACAGGATGTGTCAGCCAAACATGTTGCACATACTGGACACAAACGTTCTTTTTGCTACCCACTAGGAAACTGCTTTCCCATGAAGCCTTCCTATTGCTCTCCTGCCCCACTTCCTGTCTACAATTAAAAAGACTGGAAGCTGAGACTTCTTTTCTGGTGCAGTCAGGAGCTATTCAGCTATGTTAAGTAGATGTTTATGTAAAACTTTCCTAAGAGACTTGGCCTTTCCTTATATTTCAAAAATATTCCTCTATCCAAAAAGAGGAATTAGGCCTGGAAAAGAAGCAAAATTAACAAAGACAGGTCATAAACTTGATGTCTAAGGCCATTATTAAAAGAAAGGAATGATCTTTCTAGTAATCCAAGACCTTTAGAAAAAAGAGCATTATTCATGTTCTAGTCTTCCATTTATCACACCTCACACAGGACGTTATCTGGAGTTCACATGTATTTTGGGTTTTCATTTGTTGTTGGTAAGGCAGAATACTGATTGTAGCCAATACTTACACAGTGCTTACTATGTGCCAGGCACTGTTCTGAGGGTGTACAAGCATCAGCTCATCCACTCCTCACATCAATGATGAGTGAAGGAAATTGAGGCAGCAGATAAACAGAAATTTGCTCAAAGTCACACACAGTTAACATCAGAACATAGATAGCTAGGGTGTGAATATGGACAGACTGGCTTTAGAGTCTGCGCTCCTCAGCATGCTATGTGCCTGTAATACCTGGAAAGAATTTGTCAGAGTACTTAGAAACCATAGAAAAGGGGTGCAGGGAGTGCTTTTTAATAAGATAGAATAATGGAGGGTAAAATGTAAGGAAAATGATAGTTACGCAAGGAAAGTCTTAAAGCAAGAGAGACACCCCTTTTAATAAAGGTGCTTATTACTTGGCAGGCTTTTATTTTCTTGGAATAAAGTTTGGTCAATGCCCATTTTTATGACATGAGAAAAATTAAAAATTGTGCTTTAGTCTTCAATTACCCAGGCTGTAACCCCATCATTTTGCTGAAAGTTTTATACCAATAAAGATGCAAGAAAAGACCAAAATGAGCAGCTGGTGTTACTTCTGTTTTGAAACAGGTATGTTCTGATTGGAAAAGATGTTTAATGAATGGCCTGAGCCGACTCACCAGATGCTGACAATGAAAGATTTAACTCTACCAATTGAAGGTTTCTGCCTCAGAAGATTAGGTACAGCCTCACCTGTCTGACAGCATCGTAGGAGTAATTAGCAAACAGGGAATTAAAGAATGAATTAAACAAGTGAGCCATGAAGGCTTCGTTCAAATACTGGCTGTGTCTTCCAGGAGGGGTCACCGTTTTTATGGAGACAAAGTTAGCAGGAAGTAGTGAGATTACTTTTTCCTTTTCTAGGCTGTGAATAAAGAGTTGTTTAGTCTTGTAAAGAGACAATCTGGCTAATGTTCATACTCACAGGATGTGAAAACATCAAAAATAGATTGAGAATTTCATATGACAAAAATAATGCAAGGTCAAAAGAATGTATTTAACTGGTCACCAACACAGAACTGGCCTCTTCTGACTGGCTCTAGAACTGTTGTCCAATTGTACAGCGTATTTTAGGTGTATTTTTATATAAATGAAGAAAAACACTTGAACTTTCTGAGTCTGATGCAGAGAGAAGCTGGGTGGTGTACTGCCCCACCACCTAGATGTAGGTTTCCCTAAAAGGCTGCATTGATAATCTTATCTTGAGACAGTGGAACTTTCGGAAGGTTTCCGAATATTAGTTAAAAAGTAAATGTGAGTAGGCTGTGACCCAAACGCACATTATTGATTTTTAATATACATTTTGTTTTGTTCTGTCAACATGACCTTTAATTACCTTCTGGCGGTAATTTTTCTCTTCATGGTTCTGTGTTTATGTTGAACAAAAGCCCCAGAAGAGATTCCTTCTGACATAAAAGAACAAGGCAGTTTTGATTTGGGGATTAAAAACCAGACTTATTTATCCTTAGATCCACGTCTCTTAAAAAGGTTGACCCAAGTTTCTGTGGTTTACCTAGATGATGTCCTGATAACTTACTCTTGGCCTTTATTCTCAATAACATAAACATTTGGCAGTTAGGGCATCATTTAGAAGACTTCTAGGCAGAAGAAATTTTAAAAAATTAAAAAAAAAACCTTGTAAGTCACTTCTGAAAATAATGATGTTTTTCTGTTCTCCTCTGAATATTTAACATATCTAATTACAGCACAACTAATTCTGGTGTTCAGAATCAGTACACAAATGGTCAGTTTTGGTAACCCACCTTCATTCTTTTTGAAACCTAGTAGAGCATAAAGCATACAGAGTAAACTAGTCTAGGCCGGGCACGGTGGCTCATGCCTGTAATCCCAGCACTTTGGGAGGCCAAGGAGGGAGGATCATCTGAGGTCAGGAGTTCGACACCAGCTTGACCAACATGGAGAAACCCCATCTCTACTAAAAATACAAAATTAGCCAGGCATGGTGGTGCATGCCTGTAATCCCAGCTACTCAGGAGGCTGAGGCAGGAGAATGGCTTGAACCTGGGAGGCGAAGGTTGCGGTGAGCTGAGATTGCACCCTTGCACTCCAGCCTGGGCAACAAGAGAGAAACTCTGTCTCAAACAAAAACAAAAACAAAAACAAAAACAGAGTAAACTAGTCTAAATGCGGTGGTTCTCTGCTGCCGCCACACATTAGAATCATCTGGGTAGCTTCTAAAAACTATGCTGCCTGGGCCTATCCTGACAGATTGAGTTAATAGGTGTTGGGGTGGGTCCTGACATTACTAGTACTGCACAGCTCCCAGGTGATTCTAATGTGAGCCAGGTTAAAGAGCCAGGTCTGGTATTCAGGTGGAGCCAGAGGACTCCAGAGGTGGACAGATGAGCCACAGTGCGCCCGCTCTGCTATTAAGAGAACTGGAGTGAGTTCTTTAACATCTCTGAGGCTTGCTTTTCTAGTTTGGACAATGAAATAAATCACAGCTATTGTGCAGGGCTATTGTAAAGATTATATGCGCTAAAAAGGCAAATTAAGTGCTTAATGCAGTGCCTAGCACATGGTACGAAATAACTGCCAGACCCTTCTTTCAATACTTGAAAGTGTCTTCACATCTACTTTCTGATTTAATTGTCACTTCAACCTTGTGGGGTAGGAGAAGAATAAGGGCTTGCAAGTTTGGGTGTCTGTAGGTCTGGCTGATTTAGACTTGCATAGCATTTCATTATTAAAATAATCCCATATCATCTCTGTTCTCTGGAGTATCTCAGGTTCTCAGTCCATGGAGCTATTTTCTCTACACACTCTCTTAGTGATCTCATCCAGTTTGATAGCCTAAAATAACTTTCACAGGCTGCAAACTTCAGCCTGGATCAGGATTCCCGACTCCACTGGATGTCAAAAAGACATCTCAAACTTCACATGTGCAAATCCAAACTCTTGATCGATTCCCACGTCACTTTCAACTGCTAACATCTGCTCCTCTGCAGTCTTCCCTAATCCAGTAAGTGGGTCCTTACATCCCTCAGGCCAAACATCTTTAATTCCTTTCTTTTACATACATATCCAAAGTCACCAGCAATTCCTATTAGTTCTGTGTTCAAAATATCTTCAACTCGAAAGCTTCTCAACTCTTCCACTCCTATTACCTTTGACCAAACCACCCTCAACTCTTGTCTGGATTAAAGCCTCTTTCTTGAGTCTTCTTTTCTCACTGCTGCATCCTCCTACCGAACCCCAGCCTACTTTTAACAGAGCAACCACAGGGATTCTTTCAAAGAAGTGAGATCTTGTCTCTTGTCAATTCAAAACCCTCCAAGGGCTCCCCTCTCATTCTGAGTAAGAGGCAAGTCCCTACAATGGCCAGTAAGGCCTACAACATCACTGGCCCCTCTCGTTACCTTTCCCCTGTCTCCTATCTCTCTCACTTATTCTTCTCCCAAGACTGGCTTCCTCCTCCTTCCTCCAACATGCCAAATGCACTGTTGTCTCTGGTCTTTGCCTTCACTCTTCCTTCTGGTTGGAGTCTCCTTTCCCTACATTTCCACAGGCTTGCTCCCTATTTCCTTCAGGTATTTTGATCCAATGTGCCCTTTAAGGCTAAATCCTTCCCACCTCCACCCTGGCACTCCTTATTCTTTTTGTTTTTTTCTCCATTGCTTACCACCATCTGATGTGCTGTATATTCAAGTGTCTGCTTATTCCCACTAGAAAGGAAGCTAGATGAGGGCAAGAACTTTTTTGGTATTTTGTTCACTGCTGTACCCCTACAACTTAGAGCAGGGCCTGGCACATAGTAGGTTCCAAATAAACACTTGCTGAATGAATGAATGGATGAAGTAGATTATGTTTTAAAAGCATCTTTTCATTGGCATTGCATAGAGCAAACTTGTAGCAAAGGCAGCTCTGTCATAGCTACAATTTCATTAACATGCTCAGCTTCAGCACAGATGACATTCCAGATCAGCTGGCTTCCTGGGGTCCCAGAATCTTTTGAGTTGTGTCCAATTTTGCATCTCCTCCTGCCCCCAGGGTAACTTGTCAAAAACCTACTGGGTACCCCACAGTTTGAAAAAGTGGGCAGCTAACTTTAATTTCTGGCTGGAGTTGTTTGGAGGGGACTATAAATGGGGATATAGAAGGGAAGAGTGTTACCCTTGTTTTGCAGCTGTAGGCTCATGTATTCTTTACTGTAAAGAAGCATGGAGCAGACTGTCATTAAAGACACTCAACCTGGTTTATAGTGTCTGGTTCAATTAAGAGAACTTCTGGGAAGAGACGTGATCAAATAAATAATTGGAGAGATGCAACTCTGAAAGGACAACTGTTTTTCATCGATCTCTGTTTGCAAGTTGAAATTGAGAGATACGAACTTCAAGTGGATGGGCTCTCCTGGGTGAGAGTCTTCACTTCAAACGCAGTCAATGAGTATTGTTTTGTGATACACATTTTAGTACTGCTAGAGGCAAACTTTCTAAATATTAATAATAATAATAAACAAATCCCTCTGCAACTGACAGTGAGTACACAGATGAACAGGGATTTCCAAGAAACAGGCTGTTCTAATCTTCTGGATGTGGCAGAGGCTTCATCAGAAGGGACAAGCTGCAGAACAACAGAAAGTGTGCCCCTCATTTCTTTGGAATTTCCCTTTCAGGAGCACTGAGGGCATATGGGTTGATTATTAATGTGTAAAATTAATCTCTTTAGAGTTACCTCTATTATAAGGTGCTTATTTTTTTAGTTTGAAATTAATATGAAACTTTGGAATTAAAAGCTTCTAACACTAAGAGCTGTCATTAGGAAACACGGTGACAAGGATTCAATATACTGTGAGGTGCCACTGTACTATGTGGGATTTTTCATGTCTCCTTGCTATTGAGCTGTAGGTGACAACTGCAGGTAGAGCTTAGCTGCAATGAAGCTGACACATGCAAGCACTTGGCCCCTCTTGTTCCTGCTCCATCACTCAGGCTAAGCGAGCAGCAGACAGCTAACACGCCACTCCTAGGTGTTTCTAGAGGGCTGGGTGGTGTGATAGAAAGGACGTAGGCTTTGAAATTAGAGACATGGGTTTATATTCTGACTGTGCCACCCACCAGCTATGTAAGCAGATGATCTTACCCTAATCCCCCTCAGTTTCCACAGCTGCCTCAAATGAGGTTAAAATAACTATCTCAAATGGTGGTTGGAGGTTTCAAGTGAGACAGTGTATGGTAAGTAGCTAGAATAGTACATGGCATAGAGTGAGCACCTCCAAAATGATAGCTATTAGGATTATTATTGTTGTTGATGTCATTATTATTATAAGAAGTAGCATTACAAAATAGTATTAGAGGGCTTGTATTTAGCAGTCTACCAGGACTGGCCAGGGTGGGGCTTGTCACTGAGATCATTCAGGATGAGGTGTGCAGCATTCTAAAACACTACAGATGGTGATGCTGTGGACTGCCCTAGGAACTGAAACTCCCTCCGGCTGATGCTGCCCAAACCCCCACTGGCCCTCATCTGTCTACAAGCTCTGTATTCTTGGTAAGTGCTCACCATCATATTTGGTCTACTGCCCCTTTCAGAGCACTGACTCCTGGGAAGTGGTGATTCCATCACTTGTTTTCTTTCCTTTCTTTTTTTTTTTTTGAGGCGGAGTTTCACTCTGTTACCCAGGCTGGAGTGCAATGGCGCGATCTCGGCTCACCGCAACCTCCGACTCCTGGGTTCAGGCAATTCTCCTGCCTCAGCCTCCCGAGTAGCTGGGATTACAGGCATGCACCACCATGCCCAGCTAATTTTTTGTATTTTTAGTAGAGACGGGGTTTCACCATGTTGACCAGGATGATCTCGATCTCTTGACCTTGTGATCCACCCGCCTTGGCCTCCCAAGGGGCTGGGATTATAGGCGTGAGCCACCAATCTTTCTACAGTAATTGTGAGAGTTTTTTTAAAAAATCACATAGATTCCCTTTCATAAAGGGATTTGTATAAGAATAACTCTCAAATGGTATTCTGAATTTATTTTAAATATGCTTCAGTTTTGCCCTCAGCTTACCAGGAAGACACGATCTTAAAGAAAGCAAGCCCCTTTTGGAGTGAATGCTAGTAGGTATTTTGGCCACTAAATGGGTGGATTATGCCTTTTTTTTTTTTTTGAGACAGAGTCTCACTATTACCCAGGCTGGAGTGTGGTGGCATGATTTCGGCTCACTACAACCTCTGTCTTCCAGCTTCAAGTGATTCTCTTGCCTCAGCCTCCCAAGTAGCTGGGATTACAGGTGCCTGCCACCATGCCTGGCTAATTTTTGTGTTTCTAGTAGAGATGGGGTTTCACCATGTTGGCCAGTCTGGTTTTTGGAAAAATTACTGCTTATTATTATACGATACTTAGTAGTATGTCATGAGCAGTTACGTCTTAAGGAGCTTCTTTTGGCTGATGATGTAATATGAAGTATTTAAAAGTGAGGTATACTGTGGCCATGCTAAAGTAAGAAAAACAACCAACTGCTCAGAGTTGACTGAAACTGGTTCCTACCATCATCAGAATGCACTGACACGAAATCTGACTGAATGTTCTGCTAGATCAAAGCTTCCTTAAGAATCTGGGTGCATCAGCTAGCATATTTGAAACCTGAGAGGTGACTCTAGATGTCAATAATGGATGGCTTTCAAACTTTAATATGCATGATATCCTCTTTTGAAATGCGTTACATGTGTTGGACGCCAGGGTTTTATCCTTAAAATTCAGAATCAGTAGGCTTGAGCAAATCTGTTTTTTTTTTTTATTTTATTTCTTTTAGGAAACAATGAGCTATAATTTTGAGGATCACCCTTTGAGAAATGTTGATCTATGGTGTCCATTCAAAGGGCTCAAGATTCTAAAACTACATACTTGAGCCCTTCAAAATCAGAGAATTATTGAACAGTAGAGCTAGAAGAGCCCCAGACATCAGCTGGTCTGAACTTTTCATAACCAGTCGACCACAGGGTTGAGATGTTTCATAGCACAGGGCTCTTTCTGCAGAACTCTCACTACATACAGCTCAGCATGGTGGCTAAGAGTTAGGCCTGGGCTTCATTTCTGGCTCTACCACTTGGGATCATGTGACTTGGGCAAGTTATGGATCACTTGGGAACTTCCCTTATCTAGTATAATTATAGAAGGCATGCAAGCTGGTGCCCGCAAAGTATTTATGGGAAGTGACCTACATCAAGCTGGATTCTTTCTAGTAGATAAGGTATAGTGGCCAAAGAAAGTTTAAGGTAGGTGAAACTTAGCTATACTACTACAACTTTGCCAGCAGGTTTTAGTGTTTAAAAAAAAAAAAAAAAAATATATATATATATATATATATATATATATAAAACTTAACATATACTAGTAGTTAAACACAAAAATATTTTGTGCAACCTACCCTATAAAATGGCAGTCTCAGCTTGGACCTTTTACATGCTCTTATAGCACCTTGCATGAGAGGGTCTCTCAAAGGTACATAGTGACATTCCAGGGCAGAATTTGGTCACTCTTCCAGTCAGCTTCAAGAAACCACAGATCCTCCCAACAGTAGCTGGACACAAAATGAGGTAGGGATCACTCTAGCACATCCCTGAGGGTTTCATATGCAGACTATGGGATTTTTTCATATGCAGATTTTTTTAGCAAGTGGCAAGCCTCTCTCAAATTTTTAGGCAGTCCACACATTAATGAGAACCCATCCATTATATTTATCTTACAAACTAACAAGTCAGTAATTTCACCAATCAAAACCTGTTTCTGAATTCACTGTGTTAATTAGTAAGGTCTCTGGTTGACAGAGAGAAATAACAAAAGTATTTGTTGTAGCTGCCTCTGGAGTGTTTCCTTTCTGATAAAGTTGTGGCTGAACACTACAGTGAGAATTTTCTATTAGAGCAATTGGCTGTTCCTGGCACTGAAATCTAAACTAACGAGTACATACATAATTACCACACTGTCCATAGAGAAGCATTTTAAAGTAAATTACTTATGTAACTAGCACTTAACACAATGTTTACCTATTAAATACCCAATTAATGTTTGCCACTATTATTATTACTATTGAAAACATGTTGAATAAATCAAAAAAGGTATAAAAACTCTGTTACATAAGCTGAATAAAATAATAATCTAAATAAAAGTAATCTTACATTATGCAAACCAAGAATCACATTAAGTCTTAATTTAGCTCTGCTTCCTACATGGTATCAGAAATTTGGGTTGAAATTCAGTGAAGGCCTGGTGCAATGGCTCACACCTGTAACCCCAGTGAGAGGCTGAGGTGGGAGAATCACTTGAGGCCAGGAGTTTAAGATCAGTCTCAGCAACAGAATGAGACCCTCATCTCTACAAGAAATTTTAAAAAATTAGCCAGGCATGTTGGCTCAGGCCTGTAGTTCCAGCTACTCAGGAGACTAAGGTAGGAGGATGGCTGGAGCCCAGGAGTTGGAGGCTGCAGTGAGCTATAATCATGCCACTACACTCCAGCCTGAGTGAGAGTGAGACCACCATCTAAAAAAAAAAATGGCCAAAAAAGGGATAGCAGAAACCAAAGCCTACCTGGTAACTATTTGAGGAAGAAGATAAAACCTTCTCCCTAAGCAAGATATAAAGCAATCATTTTTAGACCTTGGATTACAACCATTAGTAAGCTGCAAGATCAATTCTGGATCACACTGTAAAATATATACATATATATATATTTTTGTAACTTCCTTTATTCTTTTTGTTTTTTCTTTTTTAATTTTTTATTGCATTTTAGGTTTTGGGGTACATGTGCAGAACATGCAAGACAGTTGCATAGGTACACATATGACAGTGTGTTTTGCTTCCTTTCTCCCCTTCACCCACATTTGGCATTTCTCCCCAGGCTATCCCTCCCCAGCTCCCCCCTCCCCCCACTGGCCCTCCCCTTTCCCCCCCCAATAGAACCCAGTGTTTAGTACTCCCTTCCCTGTGTCCATGTGTTCTCATTTTTCATCACCCGCCTATGAATGAGAATACGTGGTGTTTCATTTTCTGTTCTTGTGTCAGTTTGCTGAGAATGATGTTCTCCAGATTCATCCATGTCCCTACAAACGACACAAACTCATCATTTTTGATTGCTGCATAATATTCCATGGTGTATATGTGCCACATTTTCCCAATCCAGTCTATCATCGATGGGCATTTGGGTTGGTTCCAGGTCTTTGCTATTGTAAACAGTGCTGCAATGAACATTCGTGTGCATGTGTCCTTATAGTAGAACAATTTATAGTCCTTTGGATATATACCCAGTAATGGGATTGCTGGGTCAAATGGAATTTCTATTTCTAAGGCCTTGAGGAATCGCCACAGTGTCTTCCACAATGGTTGAACTAATTTACACTCCCACCAACAGTGTAAAAGTGTTCCTATTTCTCCACATCCTCTCCAGCATCTGTTGTCTCCAGATTTTTTAATGATCGCCATTCTAACTGGCGTGAGATGGTATCTCAATGTGGTTTTGATTTGCATCTCTCTAATGACCAGTGATGATGAGCATTTTTTCATATGATTGTTGGCCTCATATATGTCTTCTTTTGTAAAGTGTCTGTTCATATCCTTTGCCCATTTTTGAATGGGCTCGTTTGTTTTTTTCCTGTAAATCTGTTTGAGTTCTTTGTAAATTCTGGATATCAGCCCTTTGTCAGATGGGTAAACTGCAAAAATGTTTTCCCATTCTGTTGGTTGCCGATTCACTCTAATGACTGTTTCTTTTGCTGTGCAGAAGCTGTGGAGTTTGATTAGATCCCATTTGTCTATTTTGGCTTTTGTTGCCAATGCTTTTGGTGTTTTGTTCATGAAGTCCTTGCCTACTCCTATGTCCTGGATGGTTTTGCCTAGATTTTCTTCTAGGGTTTTTATGGTACCAGGTCTTATGTTTAAGTCTTTAATCCATCTGGAGTTAATTTTAATGTAAGGTGTCAGGAAGGGGTCCAGTTTCTGCTTTCTGCACATGGCTATCCAGTTTTCCCAACACCATTTATTAAACAGGGAATCCTTTCCCCATTGCTTGTTTTTGTCAGGTTTATCAAAGATTGTATGGTTGTAGATATGTTTTGTTGCCTCCGATACCTCTGTTTTGTTCCATTGGTCTGTATCTCTGTTTTGGTACCAGTACCATGCTGTTTTGATTACTGTAGCCTTGTAGTATAGTTTGAAATCTGGTAGTGTGATGCCCCCCACTGTGTTCTTTTTGCTTAGAATTGACTTGGCTATGCGGGCTCTCTTTTGGTTCCATATGAAGTTCATGGTGGTTTTTTCCAGTTCTGTGAAGAAAGTCAATGGTAGCTTGATGGGGATAGTGTTGATTCTGTAGATTACTTTGGGCAATATAGCCATCTTCATGATATTAATTCTTCCTAGCCATGAACATGGAATGTTTCTCCATCTGTGCCCTCTCTTATTTCGTTGAGCAGTGGTTTGTAGTTTTCCTTGAAGAGGTCCCTTACATTCCTTGTGAGTTGTATTCCAAGGTATTTTATTCTTTTTGTAGCAATTGTGAATGGCAGTTCGTTCTTGATTTGGCTTTCTTTAAGTCTGTTATTGGTGTAGACAAATGCTTGTGATTTTTGCACATTGATTTTATATCCTGAGACTTTGCTGAAGTTGCTTATCAGTTTCAGGAGTTTCTGGGCTGAGGTGATGGGGTCTTCTAGGTATACTATCATGTCATCTGCAAATAGAGACAATTTGGCTTCCACCTTTCCTATTTGAATACCCTTTATTTCTTTTTCTTGCCTGATTGCTCTGGTTAGAACTTCCAGTACTATATTGAATAGGAGTGGTGACAGAGGGCATCCTTGTCTAGTGCCGTATTTCGAAGGGAATGCTTCCAGTTTTTTGCCCATTCAGTATGATATTGGCTGTTGGTTTGTCATGAAAAACATATTTCTAAATGTAGGTTGTGGTTAAAAACATATGACGAGGATGAGGAGGAAGGGAGCATGGGAGTATCAGGGCGAACATCTGGCATATCACTAAGATGAACGGTAGTTGAGGGTCAAGCTGGAGATCTTTCAGAGAAGTTTTAAAGCTGCAACTTCATACTTGATGTCTAGAACCCTGGGGACTTTCTATATTTTGATTATGAAGTCTAGATATGCTAGCAATGATTTTCAGATACCAAATTCAGAATACAAAATCCAAACCAAAAATAGTTCAAAAATCTCTAAAGACTATTACTGTATCACTTTGTATGAGAACTTACATTTCTCTCTTTCTTTATGTGGATCAGAAAATAGCAAAAAATGAAAGACACTCCCTCACTTTTCTTTAGCCTGGCGGTAAAAATCTATTAGGTCCATAATTTTAGCAGCATCTTTAAGAATCTGTCAAATGGCAAAGACTCCCAAACTGCCTTTCCTCATGGAACTGTAACTCTGGAAGAAATTGCATGACAGAAATATATATGGCTATACTCCAAAGATAGTCTTCTATTTTCTGTCATTCCTCTGGATTTCTATTTCTACTTTAATGGGTCATTGTGAAACAGCACTTGTGGCTCTTAGTTTGCAAGAATGGGGTCCAGACAGTGTTGCCTCATGAAAGGTAAGCCTGGCTCACTACATCTACTTTAAATAGAATATAACTTTTTATTAATAATAAAGAAAATGTAAGAAATGAGTACCAGTTTATGACTGGGCCACATAGAGATATATGTTTATGGGAGCAATTATAAATGTACAGTATTTTAAAACTGTCTTATAACAGCAGTGTAATCAGAAATAATTTTCTTTTTTAAACAATTCAAACCCAAAACCAAGATTGAACATTTATAATACTTGGAACCAGTGGAGCAATTTTTGGTCTTCCAAGTGTTTTTATGTTTTATAATCCAATGTAGTTCTGGAAGTTAGGAGGCCTGGGATATAATTTCTGGGATATGATCTGGGATAAGTTGAAAGATTTTTTTCCTATGTTTTCATTTATTTGTATGCACAAGAAGGCAACAATTACTGACTTGCTAATATTCAAGATTGTTTAGGTAACATTATTTACAGGGTTAAGAGCTTTAAGTAATTGTTGCATAATTGTAGAGTAGTTTTATTAAGAGTCTTTATGTGCCAAGTAGAATAGGCTTTGTATGAAAATAGCACCAGAAATGCAAACCTTTGTATTTCAATTCAATTTCCTCTTGATAAAATGACTCAAATGTTATTAAATGAGACTTTGAGCCCAAGTTGTAGATAATTTTTTGACATTCCTAAAAAACTTCCAATCAAATGGAAAACAAGATCCTTTTAAGATTGTGTTTCTCCTAAGAGACTTTGGAGGGTCTGAAGATTATTTTTTAACCTAAAGAGGTTAAAGAAGAAGCTACAGTGATATTTCCTTTCCTGTAATATTTTAACATTATTTACATAACTATTCCTTTCAATGACTCATTTCTTTTGCACTTATAATAGTGAAACTTGTTATTTCATAGAGCAGAAATATCAGTCACAGACTCACAGAAACTTAATACTGGAAGGAATCTCAAGTATCATTTTGCTCATCTTCTCACTGCATGGATGAGGAAATGAGGCCCATGGCAGTTAAGTGATTTGTTCCAGATTTTGGGGAGAGAAGTGGAATACGAATCCAGACTAGATTCAGAATATGCATTTTCTACTCTTTCTGGAATCCTCTGTCTACCAGAAAGCTATATTCTTTTAGCTTAATGCATAGTTTCTTGTCATAGTTAAGCTGTGTAACTGCAACTAGACCCATACTTAAGTACATATAAACAATGTAAGGAATAGTTGCCTTGATTTGCCTTTGTACACAAGTGTCTGTAAACAACAAGATATATGGTGAACTTTTAATAAGCATTGATAATGATACTCTACTTAATATTTAAGTGGCATTCATTCAATTCAGAAGTGCTTTTGGAAATAAGAAAAAATTTGGAGTCTCACCATTGGCTGCCAATAGTCAGCTGACATACTCTGAGGTTATATGCTTTCAGTTTGCTATTTAAAAACATTAAAAACTAATACAAACATGCTTAAGGACCTCAAATGCCCTGAAACATTTGCTTGCTAAGTGTAGGGAGAAAGTTTTCTGCACATATTGGAACTCTAGTTAAGCAAAGTTATTTGAATACTCAAAAGAAAAAGATAATTAAGATAAAAGTAAAATACCAATTCCACAGGATATCTTGGATTGAATTCCTTTCTTGATGAGATCTATTGACTGACTGTGTACTGAGCCATTATTAACTAGGATACAAGCTGTTCTTCAATCTCTGCTATGTAAAATATCTTTTCATTATTACACAAAAATTGCCATCAATTGGGAGAGTTCATGCTTTTATGGCAACCCACAGCAAGTGATGCTGTCCTGACAAATATAAAATTACCTCCAACCCCGAGCTGAAACTATAGGAGAGCAGCAAACAAGCCCTGTAGTATTGTTTTAGATGAAGCACAGTGATAGCTCTGCACTTCCTTCAGGCCTCCTCTTTCTTCCTGAACGAACTCCAGGGAATGGCATCATGTCAGGCTTTCCAGATGGATTATGTGAAGCCATAGCTCAATGTCATTTTCAATAGGAAGCCTCATAATTAAAGGTCAAATAGTCACTTCATCCGCAATCAATCAATAGAAAAAGTACTAATACGAAGAACTAATCAATCAATGGCAAATGCACTAATAAAAGCAATGAATCAAATTCAGCATGTGTGTAGATGCAAGTACATGAAAGAGACTGAGACAGGGCAAAAGCAAGAACAATAAAATAAATTGAAGGTGTATACAAGGGATATTCAGAAAGCTTCTCAAGCAAGAGTTTTCATCTTTGGTTCATTAGTTACATGGTTACCTCTTGGCCTGCAATGATTTATTCTTAAATACAAATACTAGATGTAATAATGAATGGTATTTTGTTTCACTTAAATGTATTCTATATGAGATGTTAAAGATGTATATATACATATATACACACACATATATAAACAGAAGAAATATGACAGTGACTACAAAGGGAAAGATGCATTTTAAAAATATACCAAGTAGGTAAATTACAATGTGTTATATTTCATCTTCATGTAAGTGCTAAGAGAATATATAACTGTAAATGATATTATCTAAAATTTCCCCTTGCTTTCTGGACTATGAATTCTTCATACTCCATGTGACGTACTTGCATTTCCATGCAGGGATGTTGATAATGTGGGGGCTGTGCATGTATGGGATCAAGCAGTATGTGGGAAATCTCTATACATATGTTCCACTGCATTCTGCTGTGAACCATAAACTGCTTTAAAAAAATAAAGCTTATTTAAAAATAAAAACAAATGAAAAAGAATTTCCATTAGAAATATTATTAGCCTGTATCTCAGGTCACTATCATGGCCTATCCTCTGTACCAGAGATGTGAGGTGACCTCTCACCAGTAGAGGGTGACATGTATTGGATCTTGTGAAAATGGATACAGTAAATTTATAATGCTTAACAAGGCCATTCTAGCGTTAGCATCTAAACATCCCTTGCTGTATGTGGAAATAGGGGTGATCTATCTGAGATAAGGGAACAGCAAAGAGGACATGTTTATGAATACTACTTAAGAGACTACAAGACAGAAGCCAAATATGATCAAGGGATGACAGAATATTGGAGTTAGAAGTAAAATTACCTAATCTTAGAACAAAGGAAACTGAGGCCCAGGAAAATATCAATGGAAGAGTGAGGCTGAGTATTTAGGTCTTATAATTCCAAGAGAGCCTATGTCTATCGTGTTCTAAAAGTAGCTAAGGATTTATATACATGATTATGTAGATGCCACACTAGTACAGCATCTTATCAGAGGATCTATTTCATGGTAGAACACTGCGAAAGCAAACAGAAATCCAATTTAACCCAACCCTTTTCAGCAAAACAACTACTTCATAGCACCTGTTTGCCTGAAAATCAGCTTTTGGAAAGTATGAAGGACAGAAAAGTTTGACTTTGGGATTAAAAAAAATAAAAAAGACAAAAAACCCTGAATGGGTGGATATTCTGCTGCTGTGTGCTTCTTAGGTATGCTTCTTGCTCTTTGTTCAGTACAACCAGCTCTAGCACAGAAGAACATCATAGAGAAACAGAGAAAACCCTTTTTGGTTTTCCTGACAAAAGCAAGTCCTTAAATGTATCCCATAACTTAAAGTAAAATTAAAAAAAAAAATAGTGGGTCAGGTTTGCAAGCCCATTGCAGAAATGTGGGAATGTATTTGGTGCAGCCACGGTTCAGCCTGTGCTCTAAGGATACAAGCTCATTCGGTCCCTGTACTCTGTACATCTAGACTCACTAACTTTTATAAAAGTCCCTAAGGTTTTAGAAGACCTGAGACACCAGACAGTACATGACAATAACACACATGGGAAAGAAGTAGATGATTTCCTTGAGGTCAACAACTAAAACATGCTGGTTACATGAAAATCTCTAAGACCAGGGGTCAGGAGACTACAACCTTGGAAGTGGTAACATAGTTATAACTGACAGAATTATTAGTAATTGATAAGAGTAGCTACACCTTATAGAGTACTCACCAAGTGCCACGCAGCACAGCAAACTCTTGGATGGGCTATCTCGTGTAGTCCACAGGAATCTATTTACAGTATGATTATTGTACACATCTTGTCATTTATTGACTACCTATTATCTACCAAGTGCTATGCTAGGTACTTAACAAATTTTAACTTTAATCTTTACAACAGCCTTACAAAATAAGTATTATTCTGCCCCTTCTACAGATGAAGAGGCTAAGGTTCAGGGAGGTTAACTGATTTGTTCAGGGTCACAAAATTAGGATTCGAATATGGCTTCCAAGACTGTTTCAACTTCAATTTAGTGATGATTATAGCTACACAAATACAAAAATTCAGCAGTGCATAGACAGTATACATATAATTTATGCAAATAAGCTGAAGCTCTCAGTAACAACTGCTCCTTAAGGGTTTGTCCAATTTCTAAATCATTTTCCAAACTGTGTAACACTGACAGTAGACTATCAGACAAATATGTTTGGGATTAATAAAAACATTATGAAATGTCTCCATTTTCTAGTTCTCAGACTGAATTTCCTTAACATAAGCAGACTAAGAACAGTATAATGATTCTTCATTCTCTTAAGTGACTCACGTGCCAAAATGTAGAGAAATTTTTAGTATGAGTTTTTGCCATAACATGCCCACCACCCCAAGGAGTTTGTGACTGATGTGTATTTCAATAAAGCTTCTGATTACTTAATGACTTTTAATGACTAAAAACATAGATTCTGGATGTCTAACAGGTTATTGGGATAATGGCACTAATTGGATAAAACTAAGTAGAAAACAGCAGTTTTCTTCTTAATCCATTTTTGTCCATTAAATGAATACTTATTTCACTTTTAGTGCTAATCTGATTGAGTTAATGATAACTATATTGTTTCTTTATAGAAATAACATTCAGAAATGAGCATAAAACTAATGTCAATATCAAACTACAGTAATAACCTTATTTTCACCTTGCTCTAAGCTGCCAGAAAATATGTTAATCTTTTCCAGGGACAACTCTAGGGCGTTCCAAAGCAAAATTTTGTCAATTCCTTTTTTAGAAGTACTTTCTACAGCATCTCTACCTCTGCTCTAATGTTAAGGTTCTACATTCATAATCTTTCATGAGAATTGAAAACATGATTATAAGTTAAATTTTACAGTATTAATTTTGTCCCATAGAGATTTGTTCAATCAAATAACAGAATTTCAAAGCAATGACCCACCCTCACTTAGCTACTATCCCTTATCTAACAGCATGGACAATACCCCATTCCATTTAATTTGAAGAGTTCTTTGAATTTCAAAATCATAAGATATAACTATATGAGAGTAATAATATGATTTTTAACGTGAATCACTTACCCAATGTGAGGGATTTGTGTGTAGAACAGAAAATGATAGCAACTGTGTCTGCTGGTGTGAAACCCGAATTATTCCTAGGGGCAAAAAAAGATTTTTACAAATACTTTTATGAAAAGCCCATTTAACGCATCCAAAATCAAATGTGTTACCTACCTTTATGTTAACATCCCTTTGATCAATCCTGGTGACAGTAGTAATTCTAAACCCAAATATATAGAAGTGTCTTAATTTCTTTTTAGAGAACCACTTCTAAGTCATTTAACCATGAAAAGAAGAACAGTTGTAAAAACATGTGGCAGAGGTCTCCTAAGATCACGTATATAATCAGCCCCTGGTGCAGTACTGATTATAAAAATAATGGAACAGAGGGGAGGATCCAAGATGGCCAAATAGGAACAGCTCCTGAGTGCAGTTCCCAGCAAGAACAATGCAGAGGGTGAGAGACCACTGCATTTCCAAACAAATTTTCACTGCCCACAGACCAGGAGATTCCCGGTCGAAAAGTGCCACGAGTTTTCAGCATGGTGGTTTCACTGGTACCAGATTGGCATACAAAAACTCACACAAATCTGGGCAGCCATTTCAATTGGTGCCTGGAACACCTGGGAGACAGAGCCACCCGTTCAACTGAAAGGGAGGGGTCAGAGACAGGGAGCCAGGTGATCTGGCTCAGTGGGTACCACCCCCACAAAACAAGCAATCTGAAATGCTCTGGATTGAGAGTTTGGCAGCAAGCGCAGCTGGACCCAGGATGGTCCAGCTCAGTGGAGGGAAGGGCGACCACCACTACCGAGGCAGTCTGCATAGCAGCTGGGCAGAGCCTGCGGCAGCTCAGCAACGCCTCTGCTGGCAGACTGTGACTAGATTACTCCGTGTGGGGCAGGGCATCTATGAAAAAAGGCAGAAGCATGACAGGAACTTATAAATAAAGCCGACTTTCCTAGGACAGCGCACTTGGGAAAAGAGGTGGTTATGAGTTCTGCTGCAGCAGACTTAAAAGTACCTGCCCAGCATTTCTGCACAGAATAACGGAACTCCCAGCACAACCCATGAGCTCCTATAAGGGAAAGATTGTCTCCTCAAGCTGCTCCCTGATTCCCATATACCTAAAGAGACACCTCATAACGGAGAGCTCAGGCCGACATCTGGCAGATCCCATTTTGGGATGAACATAACAGAAGAAGAAACTGGCAGCAACCCTTACTGTTCTGCAGCCCCCGTGGGTGATCCCCAGGCAAGCAGTATCTGGAGTGGACCTCCAGCAGTCCTGCAGAAGAGGGGCCTGACTGTTTAGAAGGAAAACTAAGAAACAGAAAGAAATAACTTCATCATCAACAAAAAGGACATCCACTCAGACACTCCATCCGAAAGTCACCAACTACAAAGACCACAGGTAGATAAAATCACTAAGATGGGAAGAAACCAGTGCAAAAAGGATGAAAACACCCAAACCCAGAATGCCTCTCCTCCTCCAAAGGATCACAACTCCTCATCAACTAGGGATCAAAGATGGATGGAGAATGAATCTGATGAATTGACAGAAACAGGCTTCAGAAGGTGGGTAATAACAAACTCTTCAGAGCTAAAAGAATATGTGCTAACCCAATACAAAGAAACTAAGAACCTAGACAAAAGGTTAGATGAGATGCTAACTAGAATAAACAGCTTAGAGAAGAATATAAACGACCTGATGGAGCTGAAACACACAGCATGAGAACTTTGTGAAGCATACACAAGTTTCAATAGCCGAATCGACCAAGCAGAAGAAAGGATATCAGAGATTGAAGATCAACTCAATGAAATAAATCGAGAAGGCAATATTAGAGAAAAAAAAGTGAAAAGAAATGAACAAAGCCTCCAAGAAATATGGGATTGTGTGAAAAGACCTAATCTATGTTTGATAGGTGTACCTGAATATGACAGAAAGAATGAATCCAAGCTGGAAAACACTCTTCAGGATATTATCCAGGAGAACTTCCCCAACCTAGCAAGACAGGACACCATTCAACTCCAGGAAATACAGAGAACACCACAAAGATATTCCTCAAGAAGAGCCACCCCAAGGCACATAATCTTCAGACTCACCAGAGTTGAAATAAAGGAAAAACTGCTAAGAGCAGCCAGAGAGAAAGGTCAGGTTACCCACAAAGGGAAGCCCATCAGACTCAGAGCGGATCTCTCCGCAGAAACCCTGCAAGCCAGAAGAGAGTGGAGGCCAATATTCAACATCCTTAAAGAAAAGAACATTCAACCTAGAAGTTTATATCCAGCCAAACTAAGCTTCCTAAGCAAAGGAGAAAGAAAATCCTTTATAGACAAGCAATTGCTGAGAGATTTCATTGCCAACAGCCCTGTCTTATGAGAGACCCTGAAAGAAGCACTAAACAAGGAAAGGAACAACTAGTACCAGCTACTCCAAAAATATACCAAATGGTAAAGACCACTGACACAATGAAAAAAATGCATCAGAGAATGGGCAAAACATCCAACTAGCATCAAAATGGCAGGATCAAATTCATACATAACAATATTAACCTTAAATGTAAATGGGCTAAATGCACCAATCAAAAGATACAGACTGGCAAATGGTATAAACAGTCAAGACCTACCGGTGTGCTGTATCCAGGAAATCCATCTCACATGCAAGGACACCAATAGGCTAAAAATAAAGGGATGAAGGAAGATTTATCAAGCAAATGGAGAGCAAAAAAGAGCAGGAGTTGCAATCCTAGTCTCTGACAAAATGGACTTTAAACCAACAAAGTTAAAAAGAGACAAAGAAGGGCATTGCATAATGGTAAAAAGATAAATGCATCAAGAAGAGCAAATGATCCAAAATATATACACACCCAATACAGGAGCACCCAAGTACATAAAGCAAGTTCTTAACCACCTACAAAGAGACTTAGACTCCCACACGATAATAGCGGGAGACTTTCACACTCCACTGTCAATATCAGACAGATCAACCAGACAGAAAATTAACAAGGATATCCAGGACTTGAACTCAGATTTGGACCAAGAAAATGTAATAGTAGACATCTGCAGGACTCTCCACTCCAAGTCCATAGAATACACATTATTCTCAGCACCGAATTGCACCTACTCTAAAATTGACCACATAATTGGAAGTAAATCACTCCTCAGCAAACGCAAAAGAATGGAAATCATAACAAACAGTCTCTCAGACCACAGAGCAATCAAATTAGAACTCAGAATTAAGAAACTAACTCAGAACTGCACAGCTTCATGGAAACTGAATGACTGGCTCCTGAATGTTGACTGGATAAACAATGAAATGAAGGCAGAAATAAAGATGTTCTTTGAAACCAACGAGAATGAAGACACAACATACTTGAATCTCTGGGACACATTTAAAGCAGTGTCGAGAGGGAAATTTATAGCAATCAATGGCCACATGAGAAGTGAGGAAAGATCTAAAACTGACACCCTATCATCAAAATTGAAAGAGCTAGAGGAGCAAGATCAAAAAAAACTCAAAACGTAGCAGAAGACAAGAAATAGCTTAGATCAGAGCAAAACTGAAGGAGATAGAGACACAAAAAACCCTTCAAAAAATCAATAAATCCAGGAGCTGTTTTTTTTTTTGAAAAGATCAACAAAATAGACAGACTGCTAGCCAGATTAATAAAAAAGAAAAGGGAGAAGAATCAAATAGAGGCAATAAAAAATGATAAAGGGGAAATCATCACTGATTCCACAGAAATACAAACTACCATCAGAGATTACTACAAACAGCTCTATGCACATTAATCAGTAAACCTGGAAGAAACGGATAAATTCCTGGACACTTGGCACCCTCCCTAGCCTAACCCAGGAAGAAGTTGAAACCTTGAATAGACCAATAATAAGGCCTGAGGTTGAGGCAGCAATTAATAGCCTACCAATCAAAAAAAGTCCAGGTCCAGACGGGTTCACAGCTGAATTCTACCAGATGTACAAAAGGGAGCTGGGACCACTCCTTCCGAAACTATTCCAAACAACACAAAGAGGGAGTCCTTCCCAAATCATTTTATGAGGCCAACATCATCCTGATACCAAAACCCTGCAGAGACTCAACAAAAAAAGAAAACTTCAGGCCAATATACACGATGAATATAGATGCAAAAATCTTCAATAAAATACTGGCAAACTGATTGCAACAGCACATCAAAAAGCTTATCCATCACGATCAGGTAGGCTTCATTCCAGGGATGCAAGGCTGGTTCAACATATGCAAGCCTATAAATGTAATCCACCATATAAACAGAACCAAAGACAAAAACTGCATGATTATCTCAAACAATGCAGAGAAGGCCTTCAACAACATTCAACAGCCCTTTATGCTAAAAACTCTCATAAACTTGATATTAAAGAAACATATATCAAACGAATAAAAGCTATTTGTGACAAATCTATAGCCAACATCATACTGAATGGGCAAAAACTGGAAGGATTCCCTTTGATATCCAGCACTAGACAAGGATGCCCTCTCTCACCACTCTTATTCAATATAGTATTGGAAGTTCTAGCCAGAGCAATTAAGTAAGAAAAAAAAAAATAAAGAGTATTTGATTAAGAAAGGAGGAAGTCAAATTGTCTCTATTTGCAGATGACATGACTGTATATTTAGAAGACCCTATTATCTCAGCCCAAAATCTCCTTAAACTGATAAGCAATTTCAGCAAAGTCTCAGGATACAAAATCAATGTGCAGAAATCACAAGCATTTATATACACCAATAACAGACTAACAGAGAGCCAAGTCATGATGGTGGGTAATAACAAACAATTCACAATTGCTACAAAGAGAATAAAATACCTAGGAATATAATTAACAAAGGAGGTAAAGGACCTCTTCAAGGAGAACTACAAACCACTGCTCAACGAAATAAGAGAGGAAACAAACAGATGGAGAAACATTCCAGGCTCATGATTAGGAAGAATCAATATTGTGAATATGGCCATACTGCCCAAAGTAATTTACAGATTCAACACTATCCCCATAAAGCTACCAATGACCTTCTTCACAGAACTGGAAAAAAACCATGTTAAACTTCATATGAGCCAAAAGAGAGTCTGCATAGCCAAGACAATCCTAAGCAAAAAGATCAAAGCCGGAGACATCACGCTACCTGATTTCAAGCTATACTACAAGGCTACAGCAATCAAAACAGCATGGTACTGGTACCAAAACAGATATATAGATGAATAGAACAGAATAGAGGCCAGGGAGGCAATGCCACTCATCTACAACCATCTGATCTTTGACAAACATGACAAAAACAAGCAATGGGGAAAGGATTCCCTGTTTAATAAATGGTGTTGGGAAAACTGGCTAGCTATGTGCAGAAAGCAGAAACTGGACCCCTTCCTGACACCTTACACTAAAATTAACTCCAGATGGATTAAAGACTTAAACATAAGACCTAACACCATAAAAATCCTAGAAGAAAACCTAGGCAAAACCATTCAGGACACAGGCATAGGCAAGGACTTCATGACTAAAACACCAAAAGTACTGGCAACAAAAGCCAAAATAGACAAATAGTACTTAATTAAACTCCAGAGATTCTGTAGAGCAAAAGAAACAATCATTAGAGTGAACTGGCAACCAACAGAATGGGAAAAAAATTTTGCAATCTACCCATCTGACAAAGGGCTAATATCCAGAATCTACAAAGAACTAAAATAGGTTTACAAGGAAAAAGCAAACAAACCCATCCAAAAGTGGGTGAAGGATATGAACAGACACTTTTCAAAAGAAGATATATATGGGGACAACAAACATATAAATAATGCTCATAATCACTGGTTATTAGAGAAATGCAAATCAAAACTACATTGAGAGACCATCTCACACCAGTTAGAATGGCGATCATCAAAAAATCTGGAGACAACAGGTGCTAGAGAGGATGTGGAGAAATAGGAACACTTTACATTGTTGTTGGGAGTATAAATTAGTTCAACCATTGTGGAAGACAGTGTGGCAATTCCTCAAGGACCTAGAAATAGAAATTCCATTTGACCCAGCAATCCCATTACTGGGTATATATCCAAAGGATTATAAATCATTTTGTTATAAGGACACATGCACATGTATGTTCATTGTAGCACTGTTTACAATAGCAAAGACCTGGAACCAACCCAAATGCTCATCGATGATAGACTGGACAAGGACAATGTGGCACATATACACCATGGATTACTATGCAGCCATAAAAAATGATGAGTCTGTGTCCTTTGTAGTGACATGGATGAATCTGGAAATCGTCATTCTCAGCAAACTGACACAAGAACAGAAAATCAAACACTGCATGTTCTCACTCATGGGCAGGTGATGAACAACAAGAACACATGGACACAGGGAGGGGAGCATCACACGCTGGGGTCTGTTGTGGGGGTACCAAGGGAGGGACAGTGGTGGGTGGGGAGGTTGGGGAGGGATAACATGGGGAGAAATGCCAGATGTAGGTGATGGGGGGGATGGAGGCAGCAAACCACATTGCCATGTATGTACCTATGCAACAATCTGCATGATCTGCACATATACCCCAGAACCTAAAGTACAGTAAATAAATAAATTAACAAAATGGAACAAGGAACTCTTTTAGCTAAGTTTTAAGGTTACTACTTGATATTTATCCAGTGGCTTGAAAGGATTAATATAACTACAAAAATTTCTTTCAGGGAGAAATACAACATTCTGGCAGCAAACACACACTTAAGACATAAATGGTATGAATAAAGATTTAACATATATTTTAGTAAAAACAACAAATTATCATTTTTTGAGCCATATCATGTATAAGGCACTTCTCTAATGTCTCTACATGTGAAAGCAACAATCCCAAAATGCAAGTGATACAATGTTTCTATTTACAGATGAAAAAACTAAGGCACATGGAAGTGTATAACTTATTCAGGGCCCATGGTAGTAAGCGACAGAGCCAAGATTCAAGTAGAGTCTATTCTAGTTTCTAGGCCTGTGTTCTTATTTACTATATTCTATATTCTACTATTGTTATATACTATGTTAAGCATAAAAAAAAAACCTCAGTCAAAACTGATTAAATGTTGTGGGGAGTCAGTACTGAGAGTTGGATATCATAATAGGATTTCCTATTTTAGATAAGGGTTTAGAAAGCCAAAAAAGCTAAAACTGTCATTGTTATGATTGTGCCCTTATATTTTAGACATTATTCTTTCCCATGGAGTCAGGATATCAGGATTTGACTGCACAGCATCTATTCATTCCCTGCCCTGAACTCTGACAGAAGAGTTAGCAAATGGAAAAATGCTCTAGAAACTGACTCCATGTATACAGTTGCAGATACAACAATGTACCCGATGTTTAAGGCTCTCTAATGAAAGAGACCCCATCATTTCCCTTAGTAATCTCATCCCCATGCACTACTTTTGCTGGGAGAAAACTCTTCCCTAAATAGATCCCACATCCTGTTTTTCTTGTTGTACACTCACAGGAGGAAAGAAGAGTCCTTCCCTTTTCCTCATCCCTTGTGCCTGTGTCAGGAGAATATTTAAAAGGCCCTTTGGTCTCTCTTGTGAAAAGGCATGCATGTTTCTGCTTCCTATCCAGTCTCACTTCTAAGCTCTTTCTTGATAACAACTTTCAAACTGAATTTTTGGTGTCTTATTTCAGCTGAGGATTCCCCACAGATGTATATCATAACCTCTTATTAAGTATAATAAGACTGGCTTATTGTTTCTACATTTTATTCTCATATTGATATTATGATACCATTCTGGTTTTTTAAACACTGTACTAATGGCTTACATATTTCTTCATTCCTTTATTACTCACAGTAGGCCTAGTGGGGAAGGATTTCCATAAGGTTCTATAAATGCATGGGCTTGGGAGATGAAAGCCCTAGAGATATATATGAGAAAGAGGAGAGAGAAATAGAATGCTCTGCGACAGAAAGAGAAAGATCACCTCTAGCTTGGCAGAGAAAGTAGGAGATGATGATGGAGCACAAAGAACCTTCTGGGAAAAAATAACAATTAAGCTGGGCCTTAAAGAATAGATTTAGACACATGAAGATATGTGTTTTAGATGGGGAGCAGTGAGACTGCAATTTGGACGTATAGGGGGCAGTTAGCAAAGAACACGTTCTTCAGACTGACTTGTGTGCAGGGATGCTGGCTTATGGTCAGGAGTATGGACTTGATAAGATGGGATAAGGGGAACTGCTGAAGGACTTGGGACGGTAGAATAATATGAGTAGATCCATTCTTAAGGAGGAGTGATCACACAGCATGGGCTAAGACTGAAGATGGTGAGGCTGGGCAGGAAGCAGGGAGCTCTAAGGGCCTAAAGAATCAGAGTGAGGACAGGAGACAGCGGCAAAAGACATGGAGATAGGGCGAAAAGAATTTCTCAACTATTATGTGCAATATTACTTTCCAACAGCTCAAGAGTGGAGACTTTTGGAGAAAACACACCTAATTTTAATTCCATACCATCCTTTTGCTCATATGTAGAATGAATATAAGACTGCCTGACTATTAGGGTCAATTTTGAGGATAGATGCCAATGCTTGTTAAGAATGTGGCACAATGTAAATGCATAACACATCATAGGGGATATGGATATTATTATCATTGCTTTGAGAGAGAAGGAAGAATCAAAGAGAAATTAGAAACATTGAGCACATGGGACCAAGAGGAGTATTAAGGCATTAAGAAAACAGAAAACTGAAGAAGAGGCCCAGTGAGCCTTGGGAAGGAGGCCAAGGAGTTGATGCTGATGTCTACTGGACTTGTAGTGGTGAGAAGAACTGAGTTTGCAGTGGTAAAAGGACTGTTTGGAGTGGTGAGAAAGACTTGAGTTTGGAGTGGTGCAAAGGACTGAGTTTGGAGTGGTGAGAAGGACTGAGTTTGCAGTGGTGAGAAGGACTGTGTTTGGAGTGGTGAGGAGGACTGTGTTTGGAGTGGTGAGGAGGACTGTGTTTGGAGTGGTGAGGAGGACTGTGTTTGGAGTGGTGAGGAAGACTGTATTTGGAGTGGTGAGGAGGACCGTGTCTGGAGTGGTGAGGAGGACCGTATCTGGAGTGGTGAGGAGGACCATATTAGGAGTGGTGAGGAGGACTGAGTTTGGAGTGGTGAGGAGGACCCTATTAGGAGTGGTGAGGAGGACCAAGTTTGGAGTGGTGAGGAGGGCTGTGTTTGGAGTGGTGAGGAGGACCGTGTTTGGAGTGGTGAGGAGGACCGTGTTTGGAGTGGTGAGGAGGACCGTGTTTGGAGTGGTGAGGAGGACCGTGTTTGGAGTGGTGAGGAGGACCGTATTTGGAGTGGTGAGGAGGACCAAGTTTGGAGTGGTGAGGAGGACCGTGTTTGGAGTGGTGAGGAGGACCGTGTTTGGAGTGGTGAGGAGGACCGTGTTTGGAGTGGTGAGGAGGACCGTATTTGGAGTGGTGAGGAGGACCATATCTGGAGTGGTAAGAAGGACTGTATTAGGAGTGGTGAGGAGGAGCGAGTTTGGAGTGGTGAGGAGGACTGTATCTGGAGTGGTGAGGAGGACTGTGTTTGGAGTGGTGAGGAGAACCGTGTTTGGAGTGGTGAGGAGGCCTATGTTTGGAGTGGTGAGAAGGGCTGTTTTTGGAGTGGTGAGGTGGACCGAGTTTGGAGTGGTGAGGAGGACCGAGTTTGGAGTGGTGAGGAGGACCATGTCTGGAGTGGTGAGGAGGACTGTATCTGGAGTGGTGAGGAGGACTGTATTAGGAGTGGTGAGGAGGACCGAGTTTGGAGTGGTGAGGAGGACTGTATCTGGAGTGGTGAGAAGGACTGTGTCTGGAGTGGTGAGGAGAACCGTGTTTGGAGTGGTGAGGAGGACTATGTTTGGAGTGGTGAGAAGGGCCGTTTTTGGAGTGGTGAGGAGGACCGAGTTTGGAGTGGTGAGGAGGACCGAGTTTGGAGTGGTGAGGAGGACCGAGTTTGGAGTGGTGAGGAGGACCGAGTTTGGAGTGGTGAGGAGGACCGAGTTTGGAGTGGTGAGGAGGACCGTGTTTGGAGTGGTGAGGAAGACCGTGTTTGGAGTGGTGAGGAGGACCATGTCTGGAGTGGTGAGAAAAATTGTGTTTTCAAGAAATCTGGCAAAGGGTAGAAAAGGGTCACAGGAGATTTGAACATGATTATAAAGAGAGAATGAAGACACAGCAGATAGAAATACCTGATGAACACAGGTCCCCTCAGAACAGAGGCCTCAGAAGACAAGAATAAAGATGTTAGCTGGAGCAGAGCATTTACTATCATTTTTGAGCTGAAAGCGTAAGTAGACAAGGGGAGTGAAAAACACGGAGATTTTTCAGGTAGAGAGTGGGCAAGCAGAGGCAACTTATGGAGAGATTTTACTTTCTTTATAAAGCGTGAGGCAATTTTGAGTTAATTCCGAGGCCTGGGAATCAAAGACATTAGGAAAACTTGAAATTGGCGGATTGGAAAATATGATTTACAGTCAATTCACAATGACTAAAAATACTTCTATGCAGGAGTGCATGCCCTCTGGTGATTGTAGAACATGTAATGTGATCATCTGGCCTAGGTGAGGGATGTTGTCCAGCAGTGTTTGTGGTGTTGGGAGCACTTCAAAAACTTTGTCTTTTGTAGCTCTTGTTTACCTGGCTGCATCTGGGTTTATGCATTTGGTTTTCTTCCTAGAGATTCTGGCAGTACATTTCTCCTATAGTAAACTTTGTTCTGCTTGACAACTTGTTTTTTTCAAGGTTACAGCACATTTCCAATGTCCCTCTGGTCAAGGAGGCTCTGATTTAATCTGGTGCTGGCTGCTGCTCATTAGAGCGTCATTCGCAATGTGGCTAAAGAGGATATTTGCAAGATATACTTACTTGTCCTCTGTTTCAGATAGGGGGACCAAAGCTAGGGCCACACTGGGAGATTTCTAGCTCACTGCTTTCAGTAACACTGCTCTATAGTCTTATTGACAAAAAGTCCATCAGAGGAAAGGGAGGATTAGAACCTTAAGGCATGAAATGGAACATTTAAGATTGAAAACAATATTCCTCCTAGGTAGGGTTGACTTGTACTCTAGCTACGCAGGATCAGAGTGCTGTACATCAGAGAAAGCTGATAGAGCAGTTAACCCTCTTCCTAAGCGTGGTGGATTACCATGCCATAAGCATTACTGAGCACTTTTCTGAGCACATTGCAGCCAGTATTACCTCCTTCTCAGAATAGCCATACAGATAGTGTTATTGCTCTGCTTTTTCCAAAAATGGAACTGGAAACACAAGTAGGTTAAACAATTCCCCTAAAGTCACACAATTAGTAAGTTGGTTGCCCCAAACCTTGGTCGTAAGTTTGCCATCTGAGAAAGAAAATGTTAAAATCAAAAAACACTACAAAATGTAATGGGCGAGGACAGCTGTCTTGGTAAATAATCCACCCTTAGCCACACTCTGTCCAGGGGGACTTTATGTTACAAGGTCATGACAAGACCCAGAAAAATCAAGTGTCCTGTACATTATAGTTAAGTAGTAATGACTAAAATTATTTTCACTGATTAACATCTCCATTGTGTCTGCTCACATTCTTGAAAGGAATCACATTACTATTTATTTTCTAACTCTACCTTATCTCTTTTTAATATTGATTTTCTTTTTATCCTGTTTTTAATGATTCTTTTGATCACTTTGCCTTCTCTTGAGATGTTTATTTCCTTTTCTTCCCAACTGGTCTTTTTATTCTCTTACAAAGCTTTCAATCAGTGTTTTCCACAGAATGTTTACTTTGCCTTCCTTTGCAGTACCCACAAAGGAAAACATGTCAGGTTTTACTAGTAGAATCACAGAATGCAGAGCAGAAAAGGTCCTTTGAGATACTTCTGTTTAAGCCCACTATTTTCAGAGGAGAAAACTTCCATGTGAAGCCTCTCCTTTGTTAACCTCTGTACCTGTGTTTTGTCTCTGCTCGTTTTCAGAGAAGACTTCTTCCGTTTTTAGCTGTGTGGCACTGAACAAGTTTACCCAGGGTGCCAAAGCTCAATGGCTTCCTCTGAAATGGTAAGGAAACTTACCATTAATGATGGTGCCCATCTTCCTTCCCTGCTTCCCTTTCTCCCTCTCCCATCCTGCTTCTCCCAGGGCTATCGTGAAAGGTGGATTGAGATATCTTACTGGAAATGTACTGATCAGAATTAAAACACATACACAAATATTTGAATATTTGTTTTCTTTTATTAACAGTTTCTTTGGTCACTCTAATGACAATATAGTTTTCTGTTACTCTAGTTATCAGGCTATCAAACTTTTTATATATTTTTAAAATATTCCCAGTTACTGCTTTCCTTTTCTAAGCTTTTTCAACAATTTTTTTTTTAAATTTGCAGTTCCCTAAAGTTGCAGAATGGTTAGGTCATTGGATAGCTGATTCTTGGCTTGATGAATCAACTCATTTCCTAGCAATTGGGACAGAGTAAATTAAAAAATAACATATTACAAAGCTAGCAAAGCTAATGCCCCAAATCTGATCATTAGTTGTTTTTTTGTTTGTTTGTTTTGAGACAACGAGTCTCACTCTTTCACCCAGGCTGCAGTGCAGTGGTGTGATCTCAGCTCACTGCAAGCTGTGCATCCTAGGTTCAAGTGATTCTCCCGTCTCAGCCTCTGGAGTAGCTAGGATTACAGGAACACGTCATCACTCCGGGCTAAGTTTTGTATTTTTAGTAGAGATGAGATTTCACCATGTTGACCAGGCTAGTCTCAAACTCCTGATCTCAAGTGATCCACCTGCCTCAGCTTCCCAAAGTTCTGAGATTACAGGTGTGAGCCACTGTGCCTGGCCTGATCATTAGTTTTTAATACAATATAAGCTGGTTTGGTGTAATAAATATTCTGTAGTATTTATTGAGCACTTGCTATATGCTAGTATTATGCTGAGGACTTGATGTGCACACTATTTAATTCTTCTAATAATCCTGTGAGATAGGTGCTACTACTACCTCCATTTGATACGTAAGGAAACTGACAAAAGTAACAGTTATTAAGTAGATCTGAAGCTCAAGTCTGTTTTATTCCACAGTTTGACTTTTTAACTCTGACACTATTCTGTAGACGAATAAACAAGAACACAGAGTAATAACTCTCAAATCTATTTTAAATACACACTAGCATGGCAACACATTAAGTTGGTAAATATAAGAAATGCTAACCAGGTAAGCAGTGTGTTGCAGGAAAGTTGAATTTTCTAGGCTGGGTGTCTCCTGGTTTTATGCTAAACTTCCATCATCAGAGTATAGTAGCATGCTACACAGACACACACAAAAGACAGATGGATTTCCACGCTGAGAATTTTGTCTTTTGATACCCAAATTGGCTTTAGAATGACTGAATTGGTAAGAGAAAACTGAAAAGAAAGAAAGAAAAGTGCATGCATGCATACACACACATACACATTTTCACTAATTGCCCTCTGCAGGAAGGAACAAAAAGTAGAAAAAGAAAATGGAACTCAGCAGAGTATAAACCAGTAGGTCCTGGTATCTTTGATTAACTTGTTTGTGTATGAACTTGAAGAGTGTAGTCAAACACTCTACAAATTCCCTAATGAAAACAAGTATTCAAACACTGCATGTTCTCACTCATTAGTGGGAGTTAAACAATGAGAACTCATGGACACAGGGAGGGGAACATTACACACCGGGGCCTTTTAGGAGTTGCGGGGGAAGGGTAGGGAGAGCATTAGGACAATGCAGGGTTTAAAATCTAGATGATGAGTTGATAGGTGCAGCAAACCACAATGGCACATGTATACCTTTGTAACAAACCTGCAAGTTCTGCACATGTACCCAGAACTTAAAGTAAGATCTTAATAATAAAAAAAGTAATTGAAATAGTTTCCAGTGGAAAAGGCCTGGGCAAATGCTTTTGAAAATGTCAAATGGAACTGGATGTCAATTCTAAGGTGTCCTATTTTCTATCTGATTTTGGTTATGTTACTAAACTATTTTAGGCAGGTTACTAAACTACTCTGAGCATAGGTCCTCAACTGCCAAAATTGCAATAAAATAGTACTACAGTTTTTGCTGTCACACTTACATGAAATAACATGTATAATCCCTAAGAGAATGCCTGCCATGAAGCAGGGTTTAATAAATATTCACATCTTTCATTCCTCCAATAAAATCCTTAGAGTTATAGGGTTTCTAAGCATGAAAACAGAATATGAAAACCATCTTTTAAATTATGTTCATTTGAAAAATTCCCTTATTATAATGGAATGTTGTGTGGCTATGAAACCTTTACTCTGGAGCATGATTACCGAAGTTCTATATGCTGTTGTTTATCAAAGAAGGTGTAAGTTACTGTAGGTCAAAGAAGTTAAATACTTGACAGATGGCTAGTCATGGTGAATCACGCCTATAGTCCCAGCACTTTGGGGAGGCCAAGGCGGGAGGATCACTTGAGCCCAGGAGTTTAAGATCAGCCTGGGCAACATAGCAAGAGCTTGTCGCTACAAAAAAATTACAAGTTAGCCAAGCATGGTGGTGTTTGCATGTAGTCTCAGCTAACTTGAGAGGCTGAGGTGGGCGGATCACTTGAGCCCAGGAGTTTGAGGCTGCAGCAAGCTATGATGGCATCACTGCGTTCCAGCCTGGGTGACAAAGCAAGCCCCTGTCTCACAAAACAAGACAAAACCCCTGAAAGAACCTCAGTAAATGCAAAATAAGAAAGAAAAGAAGGATTTAAAAATCACAGAGCCTTATGAAAGTCCAGTCTACTCTGTGCTGGAAATTCTCAATTTTAGTTCAACGAGGCTTCGTACCTCTGCCACCCATGTCTCCTTTAGCAGCCCAGTAGTGGCTGTTCTACAGTCTTCTGTGCTCTATTTTTCAAGAAAATTTTCAGTTACTAACAGGACATCTACATCTTACCTCATCTGATAGCAGCAGTGGGTCTGATTATCACTTTTGCCACAAGGACCAGCAAACAAACTGCCACTGAAAGGCAAATGTCTATTCTAAGGTGATACAACAAGCCATTTAAAAAAAGAACTTTAAAATAGCTCCTGCTCTCAGACTCACCCAATTAAGTCACATTTTCTCTATGACTTAATGGCTCCAGGCTTTATTCTTACTTCATAAATCACAACTACAAGCTTGGGAAAAACGCTTCAAATTACATCAATCAATAAGTTTTTATTGACTGTTTACAATCAGCCTAGTGCTATACCAAGTGCTGTGAGAGCCAAGTGCCTAATATGAGGCCTGCACCATCCACTGCACTGATGCTTTTTCAAGACTTATGAACAGCATAGGCTCTTTCCCTTGTGTTTACTCATTGGTTCTGCCTGGTATTCACGGGCTTTGCAATCTGGCTCAAATATACCTTTTCAGTTACTATTTCTAATCTTCCTCTACTCCTATTGTCTCACCGTATCTTGTTTTTATGTGTCCACATTTGCATTATTGCATCTTCTTGCACCAAGAACTCCCTCTTGGCATCTCTGACTGCTGAACATTTAGCCATTCTACATGGCTCAGGTCATGCCCCATCATTTCCACGAATCCTTGCTCTATACTCTCTTGGGAAGTTCGTTCTTCTTCTTTGAACTGAATACAGGTTGGCTTACTGTACCAAGCAGAGGATGCTTGATTATCAGTGCAAGATTGAAATCACCTCTTACTTGTGGCATTCCCCGTGGTGACTTTCTCTAGCCAAAAGTTTGAATAATATTTGTAATGTATAATAAAGGTAAAAAAGTTTGCATTTGAGGTGAGCTTTTAAGAACAAGAAGGAGGAACCAGGACATGGAGATGAATTTGGATATGAGAGCTGCCTAAGCAAGGGACAGAAATGAGAAAGCATGAGGTTCTTGCAGGGAGCAGCAAAGATTTTACATCAACCTAAAGCTTAGACAGCATAACAATAGTATTGGTTCATGAGACTGGAAAATAGACTAGAGGACCTTGTCCCCCAAAACGAACTTCATTCTATAGGCACTGGATAACCATTGAAGATATCTGAACCAGAGAGCCATTATCAGAATTCTAGTCATTGGAAGCACCATGAAATGCATAATGAGAGTTGGGTCTAGAAATGGAATTACCAGTAAGATATCCATTGAAACAGCCTAGAGAGAAACAGGCAACAAGTACCTGAATTAAGGAAGTGGCTTTGGGAGCAGGAAAAATATTATAGAAGTAGGATCGAGAAATTTAAAAAATGATGTGAAGGATTCCAGTTTGAGGAACTCTGAGGATGGTTGTTCCACTAAAAATAAGGAAAGAAATAAGAGAGAAAGAGGCAGTTAATGTTTTTTGGGAAAACATTAACTCCATTTTGAATATCTTGAGTCTAAGGTCTTGTTAAGACAGTCAAGTAAAGATACATAAATGGTAATTGAAAAATAGGGTTTAAACTAAAAAAAAAAAAAAAAAAAACCATTGCAGTAAATGGTGTATACTTGAAAATCATCAGTATGAAGCTAACAGCTTAAGCCAGTAGAAAGGAAGGGCCTGCTTAAGCACCCGATGTGGATAGATGAAACAAGGCCAAGGAAAGACCCTTTGTAATGTCTACAATTTGAGGGTGGCAGAAGAGAGGCAGAATGGTCAGGGAGACAGGAGAAAAAAAAGTGGCATATAGCCAAGTAGAGAGCATGATTCCTCATTTAGAAAACTAACAACAGCAAGAGATACCAAATCACTTACCTTGTTGAAAAGATGAAGGTTAAAAGCATAAAACTCAGCTGGATAGAAAATACTGAAGAAAAAAAGATTGAATCTAAATTAGCACTCTAAAAGCAGTATTTGTAGCGTACTTATTGGTATACTTGTTTTATCTCAAACTTACAGGAACTAAAAAAGAAAAACAAACAAATAAACCAAACAAGCATATCTTGCTAAATTGAAATAATCACTTCAATTAGTGGGACTCAGTCTGTTCTTATTGATGATATCCCCAGACACACTCTTTGTTATTGAGGGAAAATCTAAAGCCTCTTTAAGATTTGGTTATTTAATTTGGTCAATTTAGAAAGAGCTGGTTTATACTATGAATATTTCTAGAAAATATGATAAATGTAGCAGCATATAATATACTTTAGAATAACAGAAGATTCTTTGATATTACAACATTAGTAACAGTTATCTTTGTGATTACAAGATAAATAGAACAAAAGGTTGCTTTTTGAGCTTTAGCAGTTTCCTGCATTTTGTAGTCTGCTGCTTCTCAGAATGAAATGATATTACTTTGGGTAAATTTTACTAGAAAATATGATGTAAATATTCACATTTTAACCAATGCAGCCAAGTTATTATACTTAGGAATAATAACATCATATATTATAAATCTGTTTTTAAATCACAATAGGGGTAAGATCAGTTTAAAGTTATAATAAACTAAATTGATGACACAGTGCTCAATCTAACATTTGCATCTGACAGAAATTAAGGCTTCTCTCATCTTACATTAACTACTGTAAATCAGAAAATGGGGCAGCAGACTCAAAAACAAATGAAATTAAGATATAAGTATAAAACCGCTTCTTAAAAAAACAAATACACATGATAAAGTCACTGAGTAAATGTAATATAAAATTAAGCATTCATTTCTAGTCAAATTAGTCAAATCCACTAGACATGAATTTAGAGAACACACATTGCTATGCATTGCTATTGAGGAGACTGAGGGATAGCCAGGCTATCCCATTTTCCAACTTACTTATGACCAGTATGAGAACAAGGCTGAATTTATCCAGGTCAATATTTGGGTTAGAGAACGTGTCACAGAAGGTTGTGTAGATAATCATGAGGAGTACACTGCTGCTGACAGCACCAAAAGGAGGCTTCTTTCTCTCAAGCCAATCCTTAATGTATCTTCGGACAATCTGAAATACAGAGATCAACAGGTTGCCTCTTTTCAGAGATGTAGGGAGTTGAACTGGGCATCACAAAGTGATTTTGACAGCAGAAAGACATAAAGGAAAGAGAATAATTTGGTTGATGGCCACAGTGGATTTCAAAGCTTCCTTGCCACATTACTCTTCTTCTGGGGAATTTAACATTTGTAGTGCAACTTCCACTGGGTGTCCATAATGAGAGTATATTTTCAACTGCATTCAAATCCATCCTTAATCATGCCAAATGCTCTTTGCTAGCTGTCACTGAGACATGCCCATTAAGCCTCCCCAAAGTTTATCTCCTCTGCTGATCCTAATGGATGTGTGTAATTATCACAGTCCCCTTTGCCTCAACAGACAATTCCAAGTGCAACTTTGGGAATCTTAAAAATCTGACAACTTCAAGAATTTCAAGACGGTAGATAATCGAAAGTGATCCATGGAACATATTAATATTTAAACTGCTAGCAATGCACCAGAAGTTTTTAATTAAATTATAACTCATGCTTGAAAAGCAAAAGTGCATGTGTTGTGGGAGTTTAAATAATTCAAACTCTGAATATCTAGAGTTTTTGTGAATCCAAAGACAAATGCCATTTGCATACTTTTAGAATTCCAGAATTAACACTTAAAAATGAATAAACCTGTCCTAACTTTCCTACAAAAGGATCAGTGAAATATAAAGTTATAGAGCAATTCTGTCTTATTTTAAAATCAGGTCATCTGAATATTAGTGATAACTTCTGTTTGGACATAAAAGTGAACCATTCTACTTAAAACCTAGTTTCGCTTTTGAAAGAAGCTGTACAAGTACTATCATAAGGACGATAGCTGAGACATATTAAGTTTTGAGTCACTCATTATCCTGCATAATTGAACATGAGATTTCACAACAGGCTGAATTACCATGGATCCATTAGCAATAATGAGGTCAGGGAACTTCTCCTGATAAGGCTGATGGGGTTCTGTCATCACCTGCTCTGTCACTAAAAAGGCTTAATTCGCAATGGAGCATATCTTTACAGATGCTCAAGAATGAAATAAACTACTCTCAATAGAATCTTTGAACAACTGGCTTTTGCATCAACTTTAACTGTTTTGGGGACTCATGAAGTGAACTGACAGTATATTAAAGGCAGTCTTGACAGAAAGCTGACCAGTTGGTACCAGGCACAGATACAAAACCTGAAGGTTACGTGGGGTGGAATAAGTGGAAAGTGTGTTAGATGTTTTTTAAAAAATCATGAATAATTTTCTTTAAAAAAGTAGATCTTGTAATTAAAGCCACACCTGGATTTATAAAATATTATGGGATTTATAAAATATTGGGAAGGTGAGGGGAGTGTAGAAGTGATCCTAAATCATAGTAATTTATCTAGCGTTCATTTCTGCCTTTAAATTTAAAATACAGTGGTGTATAGAGAAATAAGAGCAGTCTGTCATACAGCATTATGGACTGACATATTAGGACACAAATTTTGGATAATAGTGCTACAGTCTCATAGGTATCCAGATAACTCCATGATCATCATGTCACCAGGGTGCTAGTTATTGGAAGGCTACAGAGGGACTTCATTTAAAGAATCATTTCATAATCTATTGTGTTTGGTAGTATAAAACTGGTAGCTGTGCAAATTTAATATAATTCAACTCCTTTAGGAAATAAAATAAATGGAAATTACACAAAATTATTGAAATTGATGCTGCCCTTCAATCTTGTTTTAATAAAGAATGATTAAAAACACCACAAATTTTCTCTCTCTGCAATAGGTTATAAAATGTATGATCCCAATTCCAAAAATAAGTGTCTTCTTCTCCTACCAGCATTGCCCTCCAACAATATAAATAAATATGAATTAGGTATAACTTGAAAGTGAAAACCATTTTAAAAACCAAGACAAATCTGTAATAACTAATCAACTTTATAAGCAATACAGATGTCCCTTGCTATCCACAGAGGATTGATTCTAGGACCTCTGTGGATACCAAATCCATGAATGCTCAAACCCCTGATAAAAAAAAGTGTAGTATTTTCATATAACGGACACACACCCTCCTGTATACTTTAAATCAGCTTTAGTTTACTTATAATACCTGATACAACCATTTACACATGTATTATACTGTAGTAGGTTGTTATACTGTATTTTTAAGAAATTGTATATTATATTTTTATTTATTGTTTTTTGCCCAATTATTTTTTATCTGCAGGTGGTTGAATCCACAGATACAGAACCCACAAATACAAAGAGTCCACTGTAATTTGATTAAGTTAACCATAAAATCTATCTCTTTCTTCATTGCAAAGTTCTTAGGGTCTCATAGTAGAATAGGACTCCCTCAATATGGTAAGAAACAGGGTCTCCCAGGTCCAGAATCCTTCTGGCCAAAATATCTTTCTTCTAACCACTCCAGTAAGTTAATGGTGGATACCTAATCTCAATAAAGAAAACAACTGGAAAGTTGGGAATGGACAGGTATACAAGTGAAACAGTAACCCTAGAGGGAGAGCAGATTGTCACCATTTCTAGTCTTATTGTGATATTTGTCTATATTTTCTAAGTAAACTCTTTTACATCTTGCCAGCTTCCACAGAGCTTTTCCATCTTCCTCTAAAATAAAATTCACAAAGAAGCTGCTTTTGCACTATGTAGCTAGAAAGATGTTAAAACGTTTCATAAACAAAACTGGATAAGTAGTGTTGACATGCCTCAAAGATATGCTTTGGATATAAACTCCAGGAAACCTCATCTTCTCTTAGTTTAGCCACTTATACTTCTGATGCAATCACTCTATATTTGTCGAGAGTTCACGTCATTTTAAAATTCTCCAAACTTCTTTGCCTTATAGAAATCTTTAGCAACCTTAAAGGAAACAACACTTTGCTTGAGCTAGATCAACATAACCTGATATAGATGCCTCAGAATTGTCTCTTGGGAAAAAAGAAAATCCAAGATGAGGTGGTAAAAGGCATTCTGGTGAGGTGGTTAGTTCTATCTTCCTTCAGAATCTATACTAATTCATTTGCCCTCAGACCTCAGAGCAATGTAGGTGTTCAAAATTAAGTGACAAATCCTCATTAACCTGTTTATTTTTCCTGTGAAGAGAGAAGGAAAAAATCCTCCATACAAGCTTTTTATTTTGTTGTCTCACCTTTAAAACTTTGATTTTCTTTATTTTAAACTAAGTAGCAGGAAAGGGTAAAGGGAAACTTAAATTTGACTCTCTGTGCTTCTAATAAATGGAGCCATATATCAATTTCTGCATGACTTCCAAGTCGGAAACCTGTAAAAATAAAATGCCTTAGGTGTAGAATGTCGATTCACTGAGATAGATATAAAGTATAATACCCATCATCTTAGTTCTCTTAATTTTTTTGTTGAAGGATTTCCTTGCTTTTTGTTTCTATTGTCTTTACGTTTATAAATTGATTTTTTGAGTAAGGATATATGATAGATAATTTTTCATGTTAAGTCTGAATTTCAAAACATTTTTCTTTGAGGTAGTTTCAATTTGTTTATTCAATTTTTATCCTCTATTACACTAAATCCAGATAGTTTCCTAAAGTTTTGTCTCTTCATTAATATCCTGCTGCAATGTATAGAGATATGAAATCAAATCCAATTTCTATAACACCTTTCTTTAAAGATATTTTTAATATTGAGTAGATTCAAAATAAAACACTTTGCAAAAAGCATAAACAATAATAATAATAAATGGGCACAATTAACACTTATTATCTACTTCACTCTGAAACTTCTTCCCCTCTATTTCTTCATTTCATTCTCATGAGAAAGGTCACACACTATTATTCTGCTGAGTTTACTGTTGAAAACAGAGGCACAGAGAGCCAAGTCAACTTGCATAAAATGTTGAAAAGCTAGGGGGGTGGGTGGGTAGGACTACGACCCCTATTTCCTGAAGGAACCATGGCACAGGGCTTCAGAGTACAGACTCTGGAGCCACAGTACAACTGACTTTGAGTCCTGGCTCCACTCCTTACTGTGTGATGTTGAGCAGATTCTTTACTTTCTGTGTGCCTCGTCTGTGATAGAACAGTGGTTGTCTTGAGGATTAATTAAATAAACATAAAATGCTTTAGAGACAGGGCCTGTTCCTGGTAAATGATCACTATTTTTATTCCCAAGTCTCAGTTTGATGATGTTTCTATCACTGTTTATCAGGACACCTCACTGTTACTTTTTTCTCAAAGCGATTTTCAGGTGAATCAATGGAAACTGTTCATCTCTAATATAATGCTATAAGTGCAAAACTCTACTAGTATTAATAACACTAACTTCAACTTTAATGGAAGACTATTTAATATGAAAGACCCATCTCAAACTGAAACAAATCGCTAATGGAAAGACCAGAGATGCATGAATGATAATGTATAGATATGCTTTGTTATTTATTATTAATTTATAGGGGGAAAAGTAGGTTTTAGTGTGCCACTTTAAAAAATACTCAAGGTGATGGAAAATAAAAAGTGGTAGAATTTCTGTTTCATTGTTTATTTGTATATCGCTCTTAAATATAACGCACAAAATAAGTATTTGTCACAAGCACTTAGATGTACTGAAAAGGTTTGTTGGAAAAGAAGAGAAAATGCTATGACAGCACAAATTTTATTTCTTTCTAGATTGATGGAGGGAACAATCTCCTAACCCTCTATGGAAAGACTAATCTTACCTCACAGAGTCACAGCACCTTTGGGCTAGAGGATATAAAACTCTTTGTTTTACAAATGAGGAAAGTGAGGTCTAGGAGCCATGTATGCAGCCAAGCGGTGACAAAGACCAAACTAGACCTCCCATCAAATTAGAGTCAGTCAGTAATGATTTCGAGCAAAAAAAAGTATTGTATGGAGAAACAGAAAATAAAATTCACTCTCAGAAATATAAATCACAAGTTGAATGATAAACTTTTATCACCAATAAAAAATTAAGAAAAATATATTCAGCTCATACTTCCTGGTCTTTTTCTTCTCTCTCTAGTTCCCATTTTCTGTTTAACCAGTAATGATAAGACCTCATTTTAAAACATCCATATAACAATCCATACAAGTGTTTACTTTTATAATTTGGCACTCCTAGTTACAGCTGTGAAAGTAGCCTGCCATGCAGGACACCTGATTCCTCTGAACCAGCACGTATGTATACCGCTAACAAGGTCCTCAAAAGATTACCTCACACAGTTGAGATGAACCAATAGATTAAACTAGGCAGACAAGGTCCCTGCCTTATGATGCTTACATTCTAGTTTAAGAGAGAAATAAAAAGCAAACAATAAATAAACAAGAGGCAAAATAATAATACATACTGAGCAGAAGTTTACACTAGATGGTATGACAGTGACTGAGTGGCTACAGGTAGCTACCCAAGGAGAGGGTGGGGAAAGAAGGTACTTTTGAGGAGGTGAAATGTGGCAAGGTGTTTCATGCAGAAGGAACGGCCAGTGCAAAGGTTCTAAGACCTGAACAAGATTGGTATGTTTGAGAAACAGAAGCAAAGTTAGTGAGACGTGAGGGCAATGGGCAAATGGGAGAGTGCTGGGGAGGTAAAAGGGAAGATCTAGGATAAGGTGAAACAATCCCTTTGAATAGTAGAAAAAGAAACACTATAGGAAGTAGGGTAGGGTTTCTGGGAGGTGTTAGATGACATGTTCAATTTGGGGTCATGAATTTAACACAAGATGAGCCCAATGTATATTGCTCTTGAGAATCAAAGCTCAGTTGCTCCAGTAGATGTAGCGTTGGGCCTTTGTGAATTAGGTAAAATGGAGAGAAGAAGCTGAGAGCTTTGCCAGGGAGTGAGGTAAATGATGGAGTGGCTCCATTGCACGTTGGTGTAGGCAGAGTTGGCTTTAACCATGGTTGGGGCTTTTTGAGCAAGTATATCAAAGGGAGAAATGGTGAAAGAGTTGAGAATATTTGCCAAGGAGGGATTATAATGATAGACTATGGAATCAAAGCTGGATAAGAAGGGAAGTAAAGTCTATGAGGATGGTGACTGAAAGGTCAGTTAATCTGGGATCTTGGTAAGGTTGAAGAATTACTGATTAGAGGATGTGAGCTTAGTAGGTGAGGACAGGCACGGTGTTATGAGGTCGGCTGGCTGAGATTAATCATCAAGTTCCAACAGGCCTGCTCTAGCCCTGTAGCACTTGTGTATATTAGAAAAATCCCTTCTTTAATATACTCTATTCCTTCCTGCCAGGAAAATTTTAATAATAAATATTCAAACCTATGATGCCTATAAGGTGGGTACACTTCTTTGAAATGCAGCATTGTTGTGTACCACACAATCTATACCACCATAGGCAGAGATGGCCTTGTGAGGCTGTGATTGTAGGAGGAGGTAGCTGAGGTGGCACTGCCTGCCCTGGGCACCCCTGCCTGTGGAATGCTCCCCTTTCTCCATGGTACTGGAGGATCTGAGGACCATGCAGCAGCACTTCATTAATAACATCTACTCAGACATGTGGCTCTATCATTTATGTCAATATATCTGTGGGCCAGTTATAGCACAGTTCATCCAAAGGCTAAAACCAAGGGAGGTGTTAGATATATGGCTTTTCTTTAACATAAAATTATGAATAATTTATTTTTCCTTGAACTGGTATGCTTAAAAAAGATATACTTTTTTTTTCAGATATGTTTTTCAGGTGGTAACTAGAAAAGAAAAACATCATTGTTATTGAGAACCTACTATATACAGACCTAAAAATATTACACTGAACAAATGACAATCTAGGGAAAATTACTGCTGGGGGCTCTCTGAAGATAAGTTCAAAGTTCTCTTCAGGCAATCTTTTTATACAGCTTACACCCTACTCTTGAGTGTGTTATTAAGTGTCCTATAAATAGTAACCTATGGAGACTACCACTTGGGATGAAATAACAGATTCAGTATACATACATACTGAGAGTTATTATAAGCAAGGAGATAAGAAAATTAAGAATATACAATCTCTGCTTTTAGGAAGCACATTGATAAATTATATTCTTTCCTGATAAATATTATGAATCAAGTACTATGGGAGATGTGAAATTTAATCTAGGTCAGTCTAGGTCAGAGCAAGCAGGCGTCACATTGAAGGGGATCTCTGTACCAAGTCTTCAGCAATGAGTAGGAGTTTGCTAGCAATACAGTCAAAGGCACAGAGCAGTGAAGGGCCATGGTCAGGTGAAGGATGATGAGTATATATCATGGGAAAAGCAGAGCCCTAAGGAGAGGAGTGGTGAGAAGTGGCACTGGAGAAGCAGGTTGGGCCAAACTCTGAAGGGCTTTGGGGCCATGCAAGGAACTGGCAACAGGGAGCCACTGGGAAGTTTTTAAGGAGAGGAATCATATGAATTGATTTGCTTTTTAGGACTACTCTGGAGGCAGTAAAGATATTAGATGGGAATTAGAAGAGACTCACAGCAGAGAAACAGGTTTAGGAGGTGCAATAATTCAGATAAGAGATGATGAAGGTGTGTCATCCTCTCCAGCAGTGTACTGGGGCTGTAGGGTCCAGGTGTGAATGATTTCTGAGGCAGAAATGGTAGGATGTAGTGACTGCCTGGAGGTAAAGGAGCATGTCTGTAAGGAGAGGGAGGAGGCAAGGCTGACTGGTGGTTTCTAGATGTGGAGACAGGGTGGTAACTGTTAATTCCTAAGACCAGAATACAAGAGGAGGGGCAGGTAGATGCAACCGTATAGGTTTCTCCTCAAAAAGAGCCATCAAAGAACTGTGGTACCTTGAACATTTAAGAAAAAAAAACTGCCTATACTACTTTTTGACTACCTTTATTACTTTGTAATTTACTGAATACTTTACTACTTACTACTGAGAACACGAAGAATGAGCCATCTAACAATTCATTATTCTCTCTGGATAAATGCTTTTAAATTACGTACATTATATAACCCTAAACATACACAATTAAGTAACCTACACACAGATTTTTTTCCCTACGTTTTAAGCCAAGCATTTATTATTTACAGGGAAATTTCCAAGATCTACTACAAGAAGAATGTATAAGCCTTAAATTATTGGATGGAATTATTTTCAGAACCAAGAAAATACGTATGAATTTAAACTAATATAATCCACAGCTTAAACTGTGTGGAGATGAGAAATACAGGTAGATTCAGTTATGCCTCTATACAGCAAAGCATATCCCTTACTGATCATTGAACTCTGACTCATTCATTCTTTCGCGCACTCTTTCAACACATATTTATTGGGTACCTATGGTCTGGGAATGTAACGGTAAACAAAAAAAATGTGGCTCCAGTACTCAAGAAGCTGACAGCCTAATGGCAGAGACAAACTGTTAACATGCAAACTAAACATAGGTATAATTTGGGAGAAAGGTTAAAGAAATCAAACAAGGTGTTGCAATGAAGAATAACCAGGGAAATATATATCAGCTATATGGTTCAAAACCAAGGGAGGCGTTAGAAATATGGCTTTTCTTTAATGTAAAATTATGAATAACTTATTTTTCATTAAACTGGTATCCTTAAAAAAGATGCTTTTTTTCAGATATGTTTTTCAGGTGATAAATATGAAAGAAAAACATCATTGTTATTGAGTACCTACTATACACAGACCTAAAAATATTATGCTGAACAAATGACAATCTAGGGAAAATTACTGCTGGGGGCTCAAAGAAGCCTTGATTAAAGAGTCAAATGAGAAACACATTGAGGTGGGAAGGTAGGCAGAAAGACATTCTAAACAGAAAGAGCAGGAACTGAGAAAAGCCAGAGAGGCTGGAAGTAGGAAATGTGGTAGAGCTCAGAGAGGTAGGCAGAGTTGTAACCTTTAGTCAGAAGCTCTGTTATGTGATTAGCACTGTGGGAGAAGTATTTTTTAAGTATCACTTTTTATATTTAATTAAATGGTATTCTTTTTTTGAGACAAAGTCTTGCTCTGTCACTCAGGCTGGAGTGCAGTGGCGTGATCTTGGCTCACTGCAAGCTCCACCTCCCTGGGTTCAAGTGATTCTCCTGCCTCAGCCTCCCGAGTAGCTGAGATTACAGATGTGCACCACCAAACTCAATGAATATTTGTATTTTTAGTAAAGTTAGGGTTTCATCATGTTGGCCAGGCTGGTTTTGAACTCCTGACCTCGTGATCTGCCTGCCTTGGCCTCCCAAAGTGCTGGGATTACAGGTGTGAGCCACCACACCCAGCCATTAAATGGTATTCTCAAAGTGCTTATGAATCCCTCCTTTTGTGCTAAATTTAGTCCCTTTACTAAATATAAAATTAAAAAAAAAATAGCACCTGTGTTGTGGATGCTGTGGAGCACCACCCAGATCCCTCTCTTCAGGAATGAGGTGCTTATACCCACAGCTGCAGGGAGTGTTGGGTGAGTAAAAGATGTCAGTGAAGTTCCTCTTTGGGACTTGCCCTCAGCCTAAGAAAGCAGACTCACCCAAGGTCACAGTCCTCATGGAAGGTAGGAGGGAAGCCAGTATCTAGTAACAGGTCAGTGTAAGAGTATAAAGACCAGGTGTTCTTGCCTTAAGGCAGGAGAACTCTGAGGGGTCATTTCACCTCCAGGGCTCCCCACAGGATCTACTGAGACCTCTGTTGGGATTGCATCATCTCCATCCTACTTTATCCACTCTCCTAAAGGTGTTGCTCCCAAGGGTACCTCCTAGTGAACTTCCTGCATGGAAACCTCTGTCTTTGAGCCTGTTGCCCAGAGAACCTGAGCTAAGATAGCATGTAAATATTACATGTCTATGCACACATTTCTTTTTTTTTTCTTTTTTCTTTTGAGATGGAGTCTTGCTCTGTCATCTAGGTTAGAATGCAGTGGCATGATCTTGACCCACTGCAAACTCTGCTTCCCAGGTTCAAGCAATTCTCCTGCCTCAACCTCCCAAGTAGTTGGGACTACAGGCACCTCACCACCACAACTGGGTAATTTTTTTGTGTTTTTAGTATAAACAGGGTTTCACCACATTGGCCAGGCTGCTCACAGACTCCTGACCTCAGATGATCTGCCCACCTTAGCCTTCCAAAGTGCTGGAATTATAGGCATCAGCCATAGCACCTAGCCTATACATACATTTTTTATATTCAGTATTTCAAAGACTTGTTTCCTGGTTAATATTTGCAGGGAATTTGGTAATAATGATTATGATGATAGAAGCTATAGAGCACTTACCTGAGTTAGGTTCTATGCCAAGAACTTTACAGGCATGCATATTTCATTTAATCTTTACAACAACCCTTTAAGATAGATATTATTATCACAATATTTAATAAATTATGAACTTGGAGCTAGGGAGATTAAATAACTTGCCCATAGTAACACAGCAAATCAAAGGCAGAAATAAGACTAAAATCAAATTGCTCTTAATGTACAGCTTTCCTAAGACTTTCTCACTTTAGTCGTGCTTTAAATTCTATACTCTGATACTGTGGCATCCTATGATTTTAAAGAAAACAAAAAACAGCAAAAAAATTCACTTGTTTTAAAATTTGTATGCTTACTACTAACTTGCTATAAAAAGTTAAAATAGAATTTCTATTAGCCCAATTGAATAAGAATGACAAAGTAAGCCCTAAATCTTCTAAGATCAAGCTTTAAGAGATAATTGAATTAAATTGTTTATCAATTACATGGTTACAAACATAACTGCTGTTGGAGGAGTCCATAAAGATGCCAGCCAAAGACAGATGCTTGTTCCCAACAATGGTCATAAACCTTGAGAATCGCAAAGTCACAAATAGAGACCTTGTCAAAAGTTGCAGAATAAGGTAAAGACTTGCTAGGTGTTTTCAAGATAGCTACACAGCTACAAAGAGCAGATAATAAATTTTAAAAAATGAAGACTCTGTGCAGAAGTCCCTATATATAGCTAGCAGGGGTCCCTAAATACAGCTAACTGCAAAGCAGATTTGTATTAATTTAAAAAATAAAAAAATGAGAAGACTGAGATTGGTGAAACTTTGTTTTCAGTCTCATATATTCATTTATCTCCTCCCTCTAAATACCCTTTCTCTCTACTGCTCTGACATTATGTAAGATTTCACAATTTGATCCATAAAGAAAAGATCAGTTAGAAGTGGAGGTCTTACCTGTCCAATGATGAGAGGAACCACAACAGTCATAAAAAGCTGAGAAAAAATAGATGTGAAAGGCACAGAAGAAGACGAGCCAAGCTGTAAAACAAGAAAATAGGAGTTAGAATTAACTGTGAATCAGTTATCAAGTATTAGTGTTTATAAATAATGCAATAAATAGATTCTCTCACATGCATCAGAAATTTGGTAGCTATCTACAAAGAACAAGTGAAGTTACCTCTAATTTTCTAAATTCAACACAGAAAACTGTTAAGTATTTTAAAATGTAATTTCTACTGGGAGACTAAGATTAACAAAAATATTGATTTGCTATCAACCTAAATTGTTTATTATTTTAGTAAAGTCATTCTGTATTCATACAGTCTATAATCATATGGCATGATATATCGACAATTACAGTTTATGTGATTTTTATGTCACCTGTCTGTAAATATCTAAAATCAATGTCTCATTCCCTTATCAAGATAACATTTTTATTCATGCAAATGAAATAGTTTCTAACTTTCTGACTCCTTCAAAACAAAGACAATGAATTTCAGATGCTGTAGAATTTTTTCTTACACAAGGTCTTATGAATTGGGAATCCTGAAACATAACTTATTTTCAACTTAAAATTTCAATATAGCTTTCCTAAATTTGTATGCCTTAACACTGTTAAAAATTCCTATTTTTCTTCTTCCTCATTTTTCGATTCTTTCTTCGCTAACAATTGCAATCTCAGCTTCATTAAGAGGCTGTTCCCTGCAGCACAACAGTGCTTATCTCCGCACACAGTAACACACTCACATTAGCCTCCCTCACTAAGAATCACTGAGGCTTCCGATGAACTTTTTAGTGTTGGTCAAAACCTCCCCATGTTTTTCAAACTGCTCTGGACAAACAATAGATGTTTCTCTCTTTCACAGGTTCATTTTGCAACCAGATTCTTGCAAACCATTAATAATTGGCCCTTGGAACTTACTTTTCACCTTTCCCCTCAGACCAAACCTCAGTTTACATAAGTTTAGTTACACTTAGAAATATCTTTTGTAAAATAATATTTGTGAAAGGACATGGAAGCAGTGATGACTGAGGGTAGACAATGTCAAATAAAACAGAGCAAATATTTAGATAAATGAAGTCAATAGCTCTGAAGGAAGTGGTGTGGGAGCAGTGTTTTCACTGATTTCTGCATGAATGGTTTACAAAATCTCCTCTCCACTCTGGCATTTATATAAAATTCTGTCCCCCAGCTCCAGCCCCAACCTACATGCATTGAAAATGCCAAGAATATAGGTCTTGTCCTTCAATGGCTCTGTTTTCATTTAAAACCAGCTTCAACACTGACCACTGGCTTTCTATTTAACCCATCAAAATTGGTGGTCTCTAGCCCTTTTTCTCCACAACCAATATAAACTAAAATGAAAAAAGTCAAAGAGAAAAAGTGAACTGGTAAAGAACAAACAGGATTCCTGGTGTGTTAAATGTTGCATGGCTGTTAGATGTTTCTTTTTAGGCAAAATCAAAATATTAAAAGCTAATAATTAAACTCTATTTTAAAGCAACTATGTCTTTGAAGCACAAGGTGCTTAACAGGTACATTCTCTCCACAAATATTAACCCTAAGGATATTTCTGGAGCAAGGACTGAAATAAAGAAAAAAATATATTTTACAGAGAAATTGAGACCCTGGATGAATAGAAAAATAAACTTTAAAGAACAAAGTTTCCAAGTTCAAAAAGGTCCAGCTCAATTCTCTCTTCATAAGGATTATAGAGCTTGGAGAGAGGTAGCAAAATTCAGTTATAATCTTCATGTAAAAGGTGACATTTCCTGCCTAAAATCACTTCAGTGATCTCACATATCTCTGGCTCCTCTTTCTAACTCAACTTTATTATTATTATGTTTTTATATATTTTTAAATGAATAACCATTTCAAGCTATATTCTCTCTTTAAGCACCCCAAAATAAAAGAAACCCCATTTCAAATTGAGTTTAAAAATATTATATATTTATAATGTTTCCATCCTTCACATACTAGACCACTGGCATATTCAATGTTTGGAATCCACATGTTCTTTGAAGACAGTGGAACAAGGCTATGGGATGAGGAGGTTGTCCACGATCTCCAAGGTCCCTTTTTCCTCTAGAATGCTATGATCTCTGATCTTCTTGTTTGGAAACACAGGTTAAAGCAGGCTTCCTCTGAGGCTCTGTCAGATCAGAGATCAGAGCAAGCTACTTAGGAATGTAATTAACTGGGTACATGAAGCTAGACGAGGTATGGCAGGGATGCTGGCAAGGAAATCCCCCAGGATGGCTCCCTTAGAAGTGGCTCTGAAAGGAAGGAAACCTCAGTGCTGGAGTCTAATTTGGCATAAGTCCTTTCTTTTGAATTGGCCACCAGACCTGTTGCTGTGTTCAGTGTGAAGATGCAGAGGGACCCTTGGGGAAGTTTCTGATGCTATGAAGTATGCCCTGGCATCCAGAAGACAGAACAGCAAGCATCTGGCACAGCACAGCTTGTGAGGACAGGGCTAGAGAGACACAAAACCCAACCATTCTGCATGCCAAGCTGATTTTAACTAAAGCAGAAGGAAATATGCTGCTTGGGATATTTGGTTCTTCATATTTTAAGAAGGAACCTGTGTGGTTTCTATTGTAAAGATCAGTGTGTTTATGAGACTCAGCAATAATTCGCAGGTGAAGTTTTCAGGTTCAGTGAAAACTTGTATCGAGCAAGTGCTCTAGGCTTCACTGAGCTACCCTGGCAGATTTAGAAGTCATATGTCTCATACCGGCGACCCATGCTTTAAGTTATAGCGTGTTCAACAAACAATCCAGTCCTTGGCTAATTTCTTGCAGAAATATGTAGTACTTTAAAGGAGAAAACTCACCATTAGCTTGGTTTGTTTGTTTTACTATCCTATGCCGAGAAGAAATCATTCCTGATAATTCAGTACGTGGCAATTTAGGATCTTTGCATTCAGTCATTCAAATAGTTACACAGTGCTTCCTGTGAGCTAGGGGTATGTTCTCAATGTTGGGGATACAATAGTGGACAAAAGACAAAACCCCGCCTGTCAAGCTGCTGCTTTATAAAAGCTGAGGTCTGTGTGCATGCCTGTCCAACCCCAAGTATACATGCACTCACTCCTCTCTCTGGAATGCTGTTTCCCTACTCAAACTTGAAAAATTTGAGCCTTCTTCCAAGACTCAGTTCAAGCATTACTTCTTCAGGAATTCTTTCCAACACCTCCTCCCAAAATGCTGAATTGGCTACCTCTCTTTTGTGAACCACTGTTTTCTGTGTCTGAACTGTACCTCTTGGAATCCTTGGTTGTTCTTGTTTACAAATCTATGCTCCTGAAGGTTGGGACACGATCTTGTTCATTACAGTCCCAATGCTCAGCAGAGTGACCGTGTTCTACATTTAGAACAGTGGTTCTCAAATGAAGCACATCAGAAACATCTGGATGGTTTGTTAAAATGCCGATTGATTTCTCCATCCTCACTGTGTCTGATTCAAAATGCCTATGGAGTGGGATGAGAGTTGTGGTGAGAATTTGTATTTTTAACAAGGCCCCCAATGCTGCTGCTGCTGCTGCTGCTGAGTTGGGGGTTTGCACTTTGAGAACCACTAATCTACTACATATTGGGTGCTCAACAAATGTGTGTCAATTGGTGAATGATTGTAATATAAAGGCAGAAAAAGCTTGCCCATGTTTTTATTCCATTCTTCCAACTTCATTCAGGTAAGCTGCAAAGCTCTACTTAGTTCACAGACCCATCAGCCAGGTGTCCCAACTGGTTGTCTTCTATAATCGCTCTGATCTCTGATCTGACAGAGCCTCAGAGGAAGGCTGCTTTAACCTGTGTTTCCAATCAAGTAGATCAGAGATCATAGCATTCTAGAGAAAAAAGGAACCTTGGAGATCGTGGACAACCTCCTCATCCCATAGCCTTGTTCCACTGTCTTCAAAGAACACGTGGATTCCAAACATTGAATATGCCAGTGGTCTAGTATGTGAAGCATAGAGACACAATAAATATATAATATTTTTTAAACTCAATTTGAAATGGGTTTTCCTTTATTTTGGGGTGCTTAAAGAGAGAATATAGCTTGAAATGGTTATTCATTTTAAAAATGTAAAAACATAATAATAATAAAGTTGAGATAGAAAGAGGAGCCAGAGATATGTGAGATCACTGAAGTGATTTTAGGCAAGAAATGTCACCTTTTACATGAAGATTATAACTGAATTTTGCTACCTCTCTCCAAGCTCTGTAAACCTTATGAAGAGAGAATTGAGCTGGACCTTTTTGAACTTGGAAACTTTGTTCTTTAAAGTTTATTTTTCTATTCATCCAGGGTCTCAATTTCTCTGTAATACTAACATTTAAAAAAATTTTTTGCTTTAAGTTCTGGGGTGAATATGCAGATCTTGCAGGATTGTCACATAGATATACACATGCCATTGTGGTTTGCTGTCTCCATCCCCCCATCACCTACATTAGGTATTTCTCATTTATCGTATGCTTCCATGTGCCAGACACTGCTTTGTTTTATTTTTTAATAATTTCAACTTTTACTTTAGATTTAGGAGGTACATGTGCAGGTTTGTTACATGGGTACACTGAGTGATGCTGAAGTTTGGGATATGGATTATCCCATCACTCAGATAGCAAAGTACCCAACAGTTTTCAACCCTTGTCCCCTTCCTCCCTCCTCAATCTGTTAGTCCCCAGTGTCTCTTGTTGCCATCTTCATGTCCCTGAGTACAAGCTCCCACTTATAAGTGAGAACATGCGTATTTTGTTTTCAGTTCCTGTGTTAATTTGCTTAGGATAATGGCCTCTAGCTGTATCCATGTTGCTGCAAAGGACATGATTTTGTTCTTTTATATGGTTTGTAGTATTTCATGGGTGTATTATGTACCACATTTTCTTTATCTGATCCACTGGTGATGGTCACCTGGGTTGATTCCATGTCTATGCTATTTTGAATAGTGCAGTGATGAACATGTGAGTGTATGTATCTCTTTGGTTAAATTATTTATTTTCTTTTGGATATACACGCAGTAATGGGATTGCTGGGTTGAATGGTAGCTCTAAGTTCTTTGAGAAATCTCCAAACTGCTTTCCACAGACACTGGACTAATTTACATTCCCACGAATAGTATATACGGGTTCCTTTTTCTCTGTAGCTTCTCTAGTGTCTGTTGTTTTTTTACTTTTTAATAATAGTCATTCTGATTGGTGTGAGATGGTATCTCAATGTGGTTTTGATTTGCATTTCTCTGATGATTAGTGATATTGAGCTTTTTTCCAGTTTTTGGCCACTTGTATGTCTTCTTCTGAGAGGCAGACAATGCTTAAAATGCTTATTGCATGTGGAATAATTTTTTCCTGTCTTTCTTTTGCATGTGGAATAAATTCTCACAGCAACTCCTTGATGTTGGTTTTATTATTGCCCTCATTTTTGCAAGAGGCAACAGTGGCACAGAACCGTTAAACAACTTGGACAAGGTCACTATAGCTAGAAAGTGACAGAGACAGAATCTAAACCCACAGGTGTAGCTCCAAAGCCCTCACACTTAACTCTTTACACTCTACTATAAATTAGTTACAGGCGGTACAGTGTGAAACAAGGGAAGGGAGCACGAGTGAAAACCAAAGCTGGGCTCTTCTTTTTATGTGTATGTGAGGGGGCAGGGCCACGGGGAGGGGAGAGGGAAGGGGAGGGGGCAAGCCACAGAACACACAAAAAAAATGATTGGAGTGACTAGTTTCTCAACTCTCCCAAGGATGTTACATAACTAGTGCCACAGTAGGCGCATTAGGGAGAAGTTAATTCAGTATACACAATGGATGCCTTAGGACATCAGGGCTTCTCTAACTGGGCAGAGACAGACTGAATAGAAGCAGGATTGACTGCTATCAACCCATTCAATCTAGAAACTATTTCATCTGGAAAGAATCTGGGGGCCCACTTGGCAAAATAATATGGGGCAAACTAACCAGACTCAGAAAGACAAATAGGTAACAATTCTTGATGAAGAGGTGTTGACTGTCTGTAGAATCACAGTTATCAACCTGCAGTTAGAAAACAGATGGTGCATTTAAATCACTCCTGTAAGTGAGCTGACCTGTAAATTGTCATTAATGCACCAGTTCTTCACTTGCTCTGCTATGTAATCAGCCTTTTATCTCCTATCAGGGAAATCCATTAGCCACAGGCATCTCCACTATTTGTGTCTCTTCCCAGCTATTAAAACATTGTATTAAATAATTCACCCTTGATGACTGGTCTTCACTTTCATTAGCACCACATTCAGGGATAAATAAGAATAGGTATTTACAGTTGATACTGTAGAATTATGAATGTTAAATCTCTTTTGCTAGGAAATCAGAAAGCAGCAGCTTCAGACATAGCGCAGGATGTGTTGCCTTCCTGCTCTATTTCCACCTCTCCACATCATCTACCGAGCCCAGCCCTAGGGAAAGGGAGGAAGACTGGCTTACTATTGTGCCCACCTACAGACACACTCATAATACCTCTATCTCCTTCCTGTCACAAAGATAAACATTTAGACAGAAGAAGAAAGAGTCTCCCCAGGTCCCAATCCCCCACATTTTTCCAGAATTCTATCTTTCCCTATACACGATGTAGTTCAGCTTTTCTTTCATTCTCTGCTGCTCCTTTTCTCACAGGAATACATGCAAACAAAACTGATTACTTACATAAAGTTGTCAAGCAAATGTATACCAGGTGACAGACTCAATGTTAAAAATTTTAATCAAATTTAGGAATATTATTTTTATCAAAATTACAAATATGGTTGTTAAATAGTCATACTGATTCAGTTGCATGCAGCCAACTAAAATTTGGCTATTGTCTGGAAAGTATTTGTTTAGGAGATGAAATTATCTTTTAATATTTATATGCAGGAGCAAGACAGCCATTTAGGAACAGCTCAGGATTACAGCTCCCAGTGAAAGTGCAGAGGGTGAGTGGATGCCACATTTCCAGATGGATCTTTATTGCCCACAGACTAAGAGATTCCCAGGCAGAGGAGCCCCATGGGTCACCAGCATGGCTGTTTTGGCTGGCGCGTGTGCTTTGCTGGTGCCCTGGCACAGCGGTTCTCTGTACAAAATACACTGGTCTGGTTGCCCTTTTAAGCTGGCAATTGGAGTTCTGGGAAGGCAGATTCACCCATTCATCTGATTAGACAGGAGACACAAACAGGGAGCCAGACCAGGAGATTCCCAGGCAAAAAAGCACTGTGAATCTCAGCGCCATTGTTTCAGCAGGCTCAGTGGGTTGCTGCACGAGAAATCACACAGATCCTGGCACCTTTTCAGAAGGTGACTGGAACACTTGGGAGAGAGTCAACCATTCAACTTAAAAAAAAAAAGGCTCTGAGGCAGGGAGCCAGGTGATCAGGCTTAGCGGGTCCCACCCCTACAAAAACAAACAAAAAAAACCATCAATTGGAAACGCTCGGGGTTGAGAGTTTCATGCCAAGCACAGCTAAACCCGGGAGAGTGCACCTCTGTGGGGGAGGGTCGTCTGCCAATACCGAGGCACTCCACCCCTACGGAGGGAGTCCGCCATTGCTGAGGCAGCCTGCCATTGCCGAGGCAACCCGCCGTGGCAGAGGCAACCCGCCATAACAGAGAGAGTCTGCCATTACAGAGGCAGGCCACCATTGCCGAGGCAGTTCTAACCACACCCATATAAACAGGACTGCAGGGAATTTCACATGGCAGCAGGGTGGAGCCAGCAGCAGGGCGGTGCCCACAGCAGCTCAGCAAAGCCTCTGCAGGTAGACAGTGACTAGGCTGCCTCCTTGCTGGGCAGAGTAGCCCTGAAAAAATAAAGGCAGCAGCACAACAGAAACTCATAAATAAAGCCCTAACTCCCCAGGAAAGAGCACCTGGGGAAAAAAAAAGGGGGGGTTTATGAGTTCTGTTGCAGCAGACTTAAACATACCTTCCTAGCAGCTCTGAATGAACAACAGAGCTCACAGCTCAGCACTTGAGCTCCTTTAAAGGACAGACTGTCTCCTCAAGCAGCTCCCTGACCCCCGTATATCTGAAGAGTCATCCCACAAAGGACTGATCAGATGGACATTTGGCAGGCATCATTCTGGGACAAAGATAGCAGAAGAAGAAACTGGTAGCAACCCTTACTGTTCTGCAGGTGCTGCAGGTGATCCCCAGGCAAGCAGGGCCTGGAGTGGACCTCAGCAGTCCTACAGCAGAGGGGTCAGACTGTTAGAAGGAAAACTAAGAAACAGAAATAACTTCATCATCAACAACAGGATGTCCACTCAGAGACCCAATCTGAAAATCAGCAACTACAAACATGACAGGTGGATAAATCCACAAAGATGGAAAGAAACCAGTGCAAAAAGGAGGAAAACGCCTGAAAGCAGAACACCTCTCCTCCTCCAAGAGATCACAACTCCTCACCAGCAAGGGAACAAAGCTGAATACAGAACGCGTGTGATGAAATGACAGAATCAGACTTCAGAAGGTGCGTAATGAGAAACTTTGGTGAGCTAAAAGAACATATTCTAACTCAATGCAAAAAAACTAAGAACGTTGAAAAAAGATTTGACAAAATGATAACAAGAATGGAAAACTTAGAAATATGAGTGAATTGAAGGAGCTGAAAAACACAACAGGAGAACTTTGCAAAGCATGCACAAGTTTCAACAATCGAATTGACCATGCAGAAGAAAGGATATCAGAGGTCAAAGATCAACTCAATAAAATAAAATGAGAAGGCAAGATTAGAGCAAAAAGCACAAAGAGGAATGAACAGTCTCCACGAAATATGGGACTATGTGAAAAGACATAATCTACATTTGATAGCTGTACCTGAATGTGACGAAGAGAAAGAGTCCAAGCTGAAAAATACTCTTCAGGATATTATCCAGAAAAACTTCCCCAACCTAGCAATGCAGGCCAATATTCAAGTCCAGGAAATACAGAGACCACCACAAAGATATTCCTCAAGAAGAGCAACCCCAAGGCACATAATTGTCAGATTCACCAGGGTTGAAATGAAGGAGAAAATGCTAAGGGCAGCCAGAGAGAAAGGTAGGGTTACCCACAAAGGGAAGCCCATCAGACTCACAGCAGATCTAAGGCAGAAACTCTACAAGCCAGAAGATAGTGAGGGCCAATCATCAACATCCTTAAAGAAAAGAACTTTCAACCCAGAATTTCATATCCAGCCAAACTAAGCTTCAGAAGTGAAGGAAAAATAAAATCCTTTGCGAACAAGCAAGTACTCAGACATTTTTTCACTACCAGGCCTGCTTTACAAGAACTCCTGAAAGAGGCACTACACACAGAAAGGAACAACCAGTACCAGCCACTCCAAAAACATACCAAATGGTAAAGAGCATCAACAAAATGAAGAATCTGCATCAACTAACGGGCAAAACAGCCAGCTAGCATCAAAATGGCAGGATTAAATTCACACATAACAGTATTAACCCTAAATGAAAATGGGCTAAATGCACCAATCAAAAGCACAGACTGGCAAATTGGATAAAAGCCAAAATCCATCCATGTGCTGTATCCAGGAAACCCATCTCACATGCAAGGATACACAAAGGCTTAAAATAAAGGGATGGAGGAAGCTTTACCAAGCAAATGGAGAGCAAAAAAAAAGCAGGAGTTGCAATTCTTGTCTCTGATAAAATAGACTTTAAAGCAACAAAGATCAAAAGAGACAAAGGAGGACATTACATAATGGTGAAAGGATTGATACAACAAGAAGAGCTAACCATCCTAAATATATATGCACCCAATATAGGAGCACCCAGATACATAAGGCAAGTTCTTAATGACTTACAAAGAGACTTAGACTCCCACACAATAATAGTGGGAGACTTTAACACTCCACTGTCAATATTAGACAGATCAACCGGACAGAAAATTAACAAGGATATTCAGGACTTCAACTCAGACCTGGAACAAGCAAACCTGATAGACATTTACAAAACTCTCCACCCCAAATCCACAGAATATACGCTCTTCTCAGCACCACATCACACCTACTCTAAAACTGACCACATAATTGGAAGCAAATCACTCCTCAGCCAATGCAAAAGAACGGAAATCATAACACACAGTCTCTCAGACCACGGTGCAATAAAGTTAGAACTCAGGATTAAGAAACTAACTCAGAACTGCACAGCTTCATGGAAACTGAACAACTGGCTCTTGAATGTTGACTGGATAAACAATGAAATGAAGGCAGAAATAAAGAAGTTCTTCAAAACCAACGAGAATGAAGACACTACATACCAGAATCTCTGGGACACATTTAAAGCAGTCTCTAGAGGAAAATATATAGCAGTAAGTGCCTACATGAGAAGAAAGGAGAGATCCAAAATTGACACCCTATTGTAAAAATTGAAAGAGCTAGAGGAGCAAGATCAAAAAAACTCAAAACCTAGCAGAAGATAAGAAATAACTAAGATCAGAGCAGAACTGAAGGAGACAGAGATACAAAAAACCCTTAAAAATCAATAAATCCAGGAGCTGGTGTTTTGAAAAGATCAACAAAATAGAGAGACCACTAGCCAGATTAATTAAAAAAAGAGAGAGAATAACCAAATAGATGCAATAAAAAAAGATAAAGGGGAAATCACCACAGATTCCACAGAAATTCAAACCATCATCAGAGAATATTACAAACAACTCTATGTACATAAACTAGTAAACCTGGAAGAAATGGATAAATTCCTGGACACTTGCCTCCTCCCACGCCTAAACCAGAAAGAAATCAAAACCCTGAATAGACCAATAACAAGGTCTGAAGTTGAGGCAGCAATTAAGAGCCTACCACACAGAAAAAGCCCAGGTCCAGAGGGGTTCACAGCCGAATTCTAACAGACACACAAAGAAGAACTGTTACCATTCCTTCTGAAACTATTCCAAATAATCCAAAAAGAGGGAATCCTTCCCAAATCATTTTATGAGACCAACATCATCCTGATACCAAAACCCAACAGAGACCCAACAAGAAAAGAAAACTTCAGGCCAATATCCAAGATGAACATAGACACAAACATCTTCAATAAAATACTGGCAAGCCGATTGCAACAGCACATCAAAAAGCTTATCCACCATAATCAAGTAGAATTCATCCCGGGGATGCAAGGCTGGTTCAACATATGCAAGTCTATAAACGTAATTCACCACATACCCAGAACCAAAGACAAAAACCACATGATTATCTCAATTGATGCAGAGAAGGCCTTTGACAAAATTCAACAGCTCTTTATGTGAAAAACCCTCAATAAGCTAGGTATTGATGGAACATATCTCAAAATAATAAAAGCTATTTTTGACAAACCAAGAGCCAATATCATACTTTGAAATCTGGCGCTAGACAAGGATGCTCTCTCTGACCACTCCTATTCAATATAGTACTGGAAGTTCTAGCCAGAGCAATCAGGCAAGAAAAAGAAATAAAGGGTATTCAAATAGGAAAGAAGGAAGCCAAATTGTCTCTATTTGCAGATGACATGATAGTATATCTAGAAGACCCCATCATCTCAGCCCAAAATCTCCTGAAACTGATGAGCAACTTCAGCAAAATCTCAGGATACAAAATCAATGTGCAAAAATCACAAGCATTACTATACACCAATAACAGACTGAAAGAGAGCCAAATCAAGAACGAACTGCCATTCATAATTGCTACAAAGAGAATAAAATACCTAGGCATACAACTAACAAGGAATGTAAAGGACCTCTTCAAGGAGAACTACAAACCACTGCTCAACAAAATCAGAGAGGACACAAACAGATGGAGAAACATACCATGTTTATGATTAGGAAGAATCAATATTGTGAAAATGGCCATACTGACCAAAGTAATTTACAGATTCAATGCTATCCCCATCAAGATACCAATGACCTTCTTCACAGAACTAGAAAAAACCACCTTGAACTTCATATGGAACCAAAAGAGAGCCTGCATAGCCAAGTCAATTCTAAGCAAAAAGAACACAGTGGGAGGCATCACACTACTGGACTTCAAACTATACTACAAGGCTACAGTAATCAAAACAGCATGGTACTGGTACCAAAACAGAGATATAGACCAATGGAACAGAACAGAGGCATCGGAGGCAACACAACATATCTACAACCATACAATCTTTGATAAACCTGACAAAAACAAGCAATGGGGAAAGGACTCCCTGTTTAATAAATGGTGTTGGGAAAACTGGCTAGCCATGTGCAGAAAGCAGAAACTGGACCCCTTCCTGACACCTTACACTAAAATCAACTCCAGATGGATTAAAGACTTAAACATAAGACCTAACATCATAAAAACCCTAGAAGAAAATCTAAGGAAAACCATTCAGGACATAGGAGTAGGCAAGGACTTCGTGAGCAAAACACCAAAAGCATTGGCAACAAAAGCCAAAATAGACAAATGGGACCTAATGAAACTCCACAGCTTCTGCATGGCAAAAGAAGCAGTCGTTAGAGTGAATCAGCAACCAACGGAATGGGAAAAAATTTTTGCAGTCTACCCATCTGACAAAGGGCTCATATCCAGAATCTACAAAGAACTAAAACAGATTTGCAAGGAAAAAAAAAAGCCCATTCAAAAGTGGGCAAAGGATATGAACACTTTACAAAAGAAGATATACGTGAGGCCAACAAACATATGAAAAAATGCTCATCATCACTGGTCATTAGAGAAATGCAAATCAAAACTACATTGAGATACCATCTCACACCAGTTAGAATGGCGATCATTAAAAAATCTGGAGACAACAGATGCTGGAGAGGATGTGGAGAAATAGGAACACTTTTACACTGTTGGTGGGAGTGTAAATTAGTTCAACCATTGTGGAAGACAGTGTGGCGATTCCTCAAGGACCTAGAAATAGAAATTCCATTTGACCCAGATCCCATTACTGGGTATATATCCAAAGGATATAAATCAGTCTACTATAAGGACACATGCACACGAATGTTCATTGCAGCACTGTTTACAATAGCAAAGACCTGGAAACAACCCAAATACCCATCATGATAGACTGAACTGGGGAAATGTGGCGCATATACACCATGGAATTTTATGCAGCCATAAAACACGATGAGTTTGTGTCCTTTGTAAGGGCATGGATGAATCTGGAGACCATCATTCTCAGCAAACTGACACAAGAACAGAAAATGAAATACCGCATATTATGACTCATAGGTGGGTGTTAATCAATGAGAACATATGGACACAGGGAGGGGAGCACTACACACTGGGGTCTGTTGGGGGTAATAGGTGAGAGACAGCAGGGGTTGGGGAGTTGGGGAGAGATAACAGGGGGAGAAATGCCAGATATAGGTGAAGGGGAGGAAGGCAGCAAATCACACTGCCACATGTGTACCTATGCAACTATCTTGCATGTTCTTCACATGTACCCCAAAACCTAAAATGCAATAAAAAATATTTATATGCAGTCTTTTTCTCTCTCTGAGAAATAAAGATTAAAAGAGGTTTTAATAGGTTTTATAAATATAAAAACATGGCTTCACTTTTCTTTTTGTTTATATGCTGGTTATTGTCCTGTTTTTAGTTTTATAGAGGTATAATTGACAAAATTGTATCTATTCAAGGTGTACAACATGATGTTTTGATATACGTGTATATTGCAAAATGATTACTACAATCAAGCTATTTAACATATCCATCACTTCACATAGTTATCTTTTGTGTATGACCTTAAGAATATTTAAGATCTTAACTATGAATAGACCAATAACAAGGTCTGAAGTCGAGGCAGCAATTAAGAGCCTACCACACAAAAAAAGCCCAGGTCCAGATGGGTTCACAGCCGAATTCTACCAGACACACAACGAGGAGCTGGTACCATTCCTTCTAAAACTATTTCAAACAATCCAAAAAGAGGGAATCCTTCCCAAATCATTTTATGAGACCAACATCATCCTGATACCAAAACCCGGCAGAGACCCAACGAGAAAAGAAAACTTCAGGCCAATATCCATGATGAACATAGATGCAAAAATCTTCAATAAAATATTGGCAAGCCGATTGCAACAGCAAATCAAAAAACTTATTCATCATGATCAAGTAGGATTCATCCCGGGGATGCAAGGCTGGTTCAACATACGCAAGTCTATCAACGTAATTCACCACATAAACAGAACCAAAAACAAAAACCACATGATTATCTCAATTGACGCAGAGAAGGCATTTGACAAAATTCAACAGCCCTTTATGCTAAAAACCCTCAATAAACTCGGTATCGATGGAACGTATCTCAAAGTAATAAAAGCTATTTATGACAAACCAACAGCCAATATCATACTGAATGGGCAAAGACTGGAAGCATTCCCGTTGAAATCTGGCACTAGACAAGGATGCCCTCTCTCACCACTCCTATTCAATATAGTACTGGAAGTTCTAGCCAGAGCAATCAGGCAAGAAAAAGAAATAAAGGGTATTCAAATAGGAAAGGTGGAAGCCAAATTGTCTCTATTTGCAGACGACATGATAGTATACCTAGAAGACCCCATTGCCTCAGCCCAAAAACTCCTGAAACTGATAAACAACTTCAGCAAAGTCTCAGGATATAAAATCAATGTGCAAAAATCACAAGCATTCGTCTACACCAATAACAGACTTAAAGAAAGCCAAATCAAGAGCAAACTGCCATTCACAATTGCTACAAAAAGAATAAAATACCTTGGAATACAACTCACAAGGAACGTAAGGGACCTCTTCAAGGAGAACTACAAACCACTGCTCAACGAAATCAGAGAGGACACAAACAGATGGAGAAACATTCCATGTTCATGGTTAGGAAGAATTAATATCATGAAAATGGCTATACTGCCCAAAGTAATTTACAGAATCAACGCTATCCCCATCAAGCTACCATTGACTTTCTTCACAGAACTGGAAAAAACCACCATGAACTTCATATGGAACCAAAAGAGAGCCCGCATAGCCAAGTCAATTCTAAGCAAAAAGAACACAGCGGGGAGCATCACACTACTGGATTTCAAACTATACTACAAGGCTACAGTAATCAAAACAGCATGGTACTGGTACCAAAACAGAGATATAGACCAATGGAACAAAACAGAGGCACTGGAGGCAACACACCATACATACAACTATACAATCTTTGATAAACCTGACAAAAACAAGCAATGGGGCAAGGATTCCATGTTTAACAAATGGTGTTGGGAAAACTGGCTAGCCATGTGCAGAAAGCAGAAACTGGACCCCTTCCTGACACCTTACACTAAAATTAACTCCAGATGGATTAAAGACTTAAACATAAGACCTGGCACCATAAAAACCCTAGAAGGAAATCTAGGCAAAACTATCCAGGACATAGGAGTAGGCAAGGACTTCATGAACAAAACACCAAAAGCATTGGCAACAAAAGCCAAAATAGACAAATGGGACCTAATCAAACTCCACAGCTTCTGCACGGCAAAAGAAACAGTCACTAGAGTGGATCGGCAACCAACAGAATGGGAAAAAATTTTCGCAGTCTACCCATCTGACAAAGGGCTGATATCCAGAATTTACAAAGAACTCAAGCAGATTTACAGGAAAAAAACAAACAAGCCCATTCAAAAGTGGGCAAAGGATATGAACAGATACTTTACGAAAGAAGACATATATGAGGCCAACAATCATATGAAAAATGCTCATCGTCACTGGTCATCAGAGAGATGCAAATCAAAACCACATTGAGATACCATCTCATGCCAGTTAGAATGGCGATCATTAAAAAATCTGGAGACAACAGATGCTGGAGAGGATGTGGAGAAAAAGGAACACTTTTACACTGTTGATGGGAGTGTAAATTAGTTCAACCATTGTGGAAGACAGTGTGGCGATTCCTCAAGGCCTTAGAAATAGAAATTCCATTTGACCCAGCAATCCCATTACTGGGTATATATCCAAAAGACTATAAATCGTTCTACTATAAGGACACATGTACACGAATGTTCATTGCAGCACTGTTTACAATAGCAAAGACCTGGAATCAACCAAAATGCCCATTGATAATAGACTGGATTGGAAAAATGTGGCACATATACACCATGGAATATTATGCAGCAATCAGAAATGATGAGTTTGTGTCGTTTGTAGGGACATGGATGAATCTGGAGAACATCATCCTCAGCAAACTGACACAAGAACAGAAAATGAAACACCGCATATTCTCACTCATAGGTGGGTGATGAAAAATGAGAACACATGGACACAGAAAGGGGAGTAGTAAACACTGGGGTCTATTGGGGGGAAAAGGGGAGGGCCAGTGGGAGGGGGAGGTGGGGAGGGATAGCCTGGGGAGAAATGCCAAATGTGGGTGAAGGGGAGAAGAAAAGCAAAGCACACTGCCATGTGTGTACCTACGCAACTGTCTTGCATGCTCTGCTCATGTACCCCAAAACCTATAATCCAATAAAAAATTAAAAAAAAAAAAAGAATATTTAAGATCTAATCACTTTGCAAATTTTAAATATGCAATACATTATTATTAACTATAGTAACCATGCTGTGCATTCAGTGTCCTGAACTTACTGGCTTCTAACTGCAAGTCTACATTCTTTGGACGACATCTCCCCATTTCTCCAACTCTCCAGCCCCTGGTAATCTCCCTTCTACTCTGTTTCTATGAATGTGACTCTTTTAGATTCCACATATAAGTGAATATAAGTGACATTATGCAGTATTTGTTTTTCTGTGTCTGGTTTATTTCACTTAGCATAATGTCCTCCAATTTATTTGTGTTATATGCTAATTTAAAACACAAGACGAAAAGGTTAACTTCTAATAACTTTGATGGAAACTTAATGTATGCAATCATAGGTTCAGGTTATTCAAATCCACACAGACTATTTAGTGAAATGTGCCAAAATGAACTATAAATTGGCTTATCTCAACCTAAAAAGGAGAGAGGAAAGCTGCGAGGAATTGAGCTTCCAGGATATGAAGGGCTGGAGGGAGGCAGAGATACTCAGAGGCCTCTACGAACAAACTTTGCTCCCTAATTTTTGACCAAAGGATTTGTTCTTGTTAATCCTGAGTGTGGTTTAGGAATCAAAGAACCTGCTATTGCTAAATATTCTCTTAAGTAGAACACGTGATTAAGTTCCCTCAGCTTGGTTACCAAGAGGCAAGGGCGTAGAAAGGAACCAGTGTCTTTCCAACTCTGGATCGACCCTACCCGCTCAGGGAGCACCCCCAGTTGCTGGTGCTGAAGAAGGAACCAAAGGGCAAGGGAAAAGCTAGGACAGGACTGCCCCGACTCATCCCACGTCCCCAGCTCACTTCAGTGAAGTCTGAAAAGTTCCAGACCAGGAGTGCAACTGGCCTTCTTGGGACAGTAGTCCTTAATGGGGGTAGAAGTTTATCAATGTTACGTCTGTCACCTCCAGAGCATTTGAAAACTGCTTATCAGGTGCTTCTCTTCCCTTTCCTTAGTCAGAAGCTACTCTCAGTTTCAAGGGGAGACTTGTCTTCACTGCTTTAGAACAAACATGACTGAGCACAAGATAGAGAAACTGACTCAATGTGAAGCAACTGAGGCAATCAGATGGCTAGATTCTTTTCAAGTGGTTTAGGTTTTATCATTTTATGAATCTCATCCATGTCTGTCCATTAATTATGCAACCATAATTGGAAACAAATTATAAAAAAATAATTAGTGTATTATACATGACACTAATGGCTGTATACATTGTTTTTGTTCACAGTGATGGGATCAAAAGTTGAAGAATTTTCTATCATAGGCAGCCAATTACTAGGGAACTAATGATGACTGTAGCCTTAAAAGCTGCTCCTTGATCTCTTTTGCTGACCTGGACCTTTCCCTTCTATGAACTTCTTTAAGCAGTTCAAATCTCAGTTTAGCAGTCAATTTCTTCTCTAATTGCCTCTGCATTCGTAATTCTTGTTTGTCCACATAAGTTTTAAGTTTCATCAAGACAATTATTATGCCTGATTTTTTTCCCTCTTACTGATATTACTCAGGGTATAATGTTCAAGAAAAAGTAATTGTGTGCTGATAAAATGTTTTAAAACAAACTGTGTCTCCCAAGACATGTACTTAGGAAGCATAACCTGGAAGGGGCACTTGAGGAGAGGGAGGCAGACCCAGGCTGAAAGTGGCATGTGTTCTCTACCAGTTGTGCAGTCTCAGTCGAGTGACAAAATCTCTCTTAACGTAGGTTTTCTCATATAAAGTGAGGAGAATACCTCCAAAGCTAGTCATGCCTGTCACATGGGATTATGCATCAAGTAACCATATTAGCTACTCAATAATAATTATCCAACCCCAGATAAACAAGGTTTCTTACACACAGTTGTTAGAATTCAAACCTATTGAATTTAAGAACTGCTGAAATGGAAACTAATAGAAGAGATAGATCAAGTGAACATATAGTTAGCCTAGAAACAGAGTCTGGTATGTATATTTCTGTGTACATATGTGTTTGTGCACATGCATGCATATGTGTATATGAGTCCAATGATCAAAGTGCCTTAAAAACCTACCTGATGAGGGGCCGGCTTTCTAAGAAACTAAGTCATATAAAATCAGTTGATAAAACAGCAGAGCTAGCAGTGCCCCCACTCACTCAAGGGGTGCTTACATAATTCTGAGTGGGTGAGCAGAGCATATAGGCCAGTGTTTGTCAAATACCCTAAGGTAATGATGTGACCATACCCATATATGAAGATGCTGTCATCTATGACTCTGACGATGACTTTCAGCAGTGGTCATCGTCACTTGCACTCCATATGTTTCAAGAGGTCTTGATGCTCAATTGATCATTATGGCTGAAAAGAATAGAAGTGAGGCTTTGGTCTGTCATTCTAACGGTACAAACTCAAAATTTAACTGACCTTTGTTTGCCAATCATGGACTTATTTAATTAAATTGATGGTCTGCAGAATTTGGGAGCTTGAGCCCATGGCAACACCGTCCAATATATGGTTTCCTTCGACTGCAATTACACAGAATTAGACTGGTATGTTTCCATGGTATGAACAGTAATCTTTAACCTACTTTGTCTTTCAGAGGGACTAGGGAAGAAGTCTAGACATAAATGTAGCTTCCTTTCATTCCTCTTCATAGAGTAAGCAAGATGTAGTTGGGGAGAAAGTGTGAGCTAACTACTATGGAGACTTCTGGGGAACAGGTGTCCACAGAAGGAACGGCTTCAAACTGCTTGAACAACTGTCCTAGTCCTGTTCACTAGGGTTTAGAACCCAACTGCCTGACTTCACAGCCAAAGAGCAAACTCAGCCCTATTGCTTCTTCATATGAACTACCATCCTATACTACTTTTCAAGTTTTAGAATCTCTCTCCTTCAGCCTTCTCTGATAAAGACCATGATAACGGCAGCTAAACACACTGTTAGTGGTAAACTACATCAAAGGAAAGGAAAGATACAAGTTTTTAAGTAATGTTAGACACAACAGAGAATCAGACCCATGCAAATGAAAAAAATCTGAAGTAGGCAAGAGATCCATTGAGAAACAGAAGTTTCTATCTACCTTTTCCTTCCCCTCAAATTAAAAATATTCTTTCAGTAGAAAATTTATCGCAACAAATCTACTTCTATTTAATGAAGTGTTTTCTATGTTAGTAATCTCCTTTGAAATATTGTTACTGTGAAATTATAATTTCTTTTTTTTTTTTAAGACGGAGTTTTGCTTTTGTTACCCAGGCTGGAGTGCAATGGCACGATCTCGGCTCACCTCAACCTCCGCCTCCTGGGTTCAGGCAATTCTCCTGCCTCAGTCTCCTGAGTAGCTGGGATTACAGGCACGCGCCACCATGCCCAGCTAATTTTTTGTATTTTTAGTAGAGATGGGGTTTCACCATGTTGACCAGGATGGTCTCGATCTCTCGTGATCCACCTGCCTCGGCCTCCCAAAGTGCTGGGATTACAGGCTTGAGCCACCGCGCCCGGCTGAAATTATAATTTCTAAGTTGAATTTTAATTATTTGTTCATGTATCCTATTTTCTCTATTAAGCCATAAGGTGTTTAAGGGAAGGATCAATGCCAGATTAATCTTTGTAGTATTTACAGTACACAGGCGGTCTCAATAAAAGGATGATTATTTTGTTTAATATTATTAGAAAACTATAATGTATTTTTCATAAAAAGGTAAGATTTTATAAGTCAGGTTGAGTTCCTAACCTTCCAACCATTCATTTATCATTTGAATCATTCTAATCGTTCATTACTCATCCACCTTTCTATTGCCCTCCTTCCAATAAATATTTATTGAATACTTGGCATTGGAGATAAGGTAATGAATAAGACATGCACAATTCCAGTTCCTGGCCTATTTGAAGTTAAAATCTAGTGGATACTTACCACTCATACCATTGTTTCATAAGAAAAATTAATATGAAATTCCAAGTAATGCACTTGTAAGTACAGTTTTTAAAGCTGGACACGGTCTTAATTTACCCTAACAGACAGGAACTCCACGGACTAAGGAAGATCCGCTGACAAAATAAAAAAGAACAGTAATTTCTGCCCTTGCCTAAATGAGAGGTATGTTATCAAGATAATTGAGGTAATATATTTGAAAGCACTCTGGGTCCACAATAATCTGAATGTTTCTGTGCCTCTAATGATTCTGTGCACCCCAGGGTGCTAGTGTTGGGAGATGGGACTTTGAGAGGTAATTAGGTCCTAAGGGTGGAGCCTGTATGTATGGATTAGTGCTCTTATAAAAGAAGCCCTAGAGAGCTGCCCTTTCCACCTTGTGAAGACACAGTAAAAAGCACCCATCTAATGACCTAGAAAGTAGGCCTTTACCAGACACTGAATCTGCCTTCATCTTGGATTTCCCAGCCTCCAGAACTGTCAGAAATAAGTTTCTATTATTTATATGCCACCCAGTTGTGGTATCTTATTACAGTAGCCTGGATGAACTAAGACAGGATCTTGGTAGTAAAAGGCAATACTTCAGGGGAAGTTTCACTGCTCTCACTGCTGGTCATGGTAAACACTGGACTCATTTATACACAAAATTACAAAATTATAGATTATGTATGATTATGGAATCCTAAAGTTTTAAGTCTTAGGACTCAGCCCAGAATTAAGATCTGAAGTAGTTGGACTGCTTCTGCATTTCAGATGAGTGCTTTTGCAGAACCTTGATGTCTTCCTGAGATTCCTTTCTATTATTCTCTGCTAAGTGTCAAATGTAACATTCGCATGGCTCTTTACAGTTTACAGTATGCTTCCACAAAAATTAACTCATTTCATCTTATCATAATCTTCATTTTACAGAGGGAAAAAGTGAGGCTGAAATGGGTTAAAGAAAATTCACTTTACATAACTGGTACTGGCTGCCAATTAAACCAAAGTTTTATGCCTTTTCATCACACTGTGCTACCTTTCTACAAATGGAGTGTGAGGGAAAGTGAACTCAGTTCCTTCAAAGTGACTTTATAATAGATAATATGTCCCTGAAGTTAGAGCACATAACAGCAAAACAGCAGTTTTAAAAATAGTTCCAACCCAACTCTTTGGACAGATGCATCCATTCATTTGTCCAACCATGCATTCAAAAAATGTTTTTGAGTGGCTTCAATTGTCAGGCACTATTTTGGGTATTGGGATTATGACAGTGACTAAAACAGATGAAGTCCTTGTTCTTTTCTGATGCTTACATTCTAGTTGGGGAACACAGCTAAACAAATTAACAAATTATTATACTGTCATGAGATAATAAATGCCAACAGGAATATATGATGGTTAGTTTTAACGTGTCAACTTGACTGACCTATGGGATGCCCGGATAGCTGGTAAAACATTATTTTTTGGTGTATCTCTTTGGGTATTTCTGGAAGATATTAGCATTTAAACTAGTACACTGAGTAAAGAATATCCACCCTCACAAATGGGGGCAAGTGTCCTCCAATCCATTGAGGGCCTGTATTGAACAAAAACACAGCAGTATGGTAAATTGACTCCTGTCTTTAGCTAGGACATCCATTTTCTCCTGTCCTTGGACACTGGGACTCTAGGTTCTTGGGTCTTTTGGCTCCAGGACTTATATAAGCCACCACCCCCAGTTCTTAGGCCTTCAAACTCAAATGGAGCTATACCATTTGTTCCTCTGCTTCTCAGGCCTTTAGTCTTGGACTGAATTACATCACTGGGTTTGCTGTTTCCCCAGCTTCCAGATAGCAGATAGTAGAACTTCTAGGTTCCATAATTGCATGAGCCAATTCCCATAACAAATCTCTCACTCTAGGAGACAACTATGCACTAGAGCTCACTCCCTTTCTCCTACTCAAGAACATGTGTCCACAAGTTCTCCCTTATATTTTCTGTATTAATTTTTCTCTCCATAACTGGGTTAATCCTATAGACACAAATGTGCTACTAATTTTCCCAACTTAAACAAATTTTCTCTGCATATTTTATTAACTTTGTTAGTACCCAATTTTCTGTACCTTTTAAAGCAAAATTATCCCCAAAGAGTTATCGATTATCACCATCTTTAACTCTTCGTCCATTTTTTCCTCAACCTATCCAATCAGGCTTTCAACTACACAACTTTGATGAATAGCTCTCATTAAGGTCCCCAGTGACCTCCGTCTTCTTAAAACCAATGGCCAATTCTCAAACTTTATTTTATTTGAACTATTAGCAGCATGTGAAGTGGTTGATCACTTCCCCTTTTTGAAACACATTCTCTGCTAAACTTCTAGGACATGAAAATTTCTCAGTGTTCCTCCTAAGCAAACTGGCCATTCCTTGGTCTACTTTGTGAATCTCTGACTATTGCTGCATCTTGGCACTTGATCCTCTGATATCTTTCCTTCTTTATTCTCACCTTCTAGCCGTCTAATTTAAAATCCATCTAGATGCTGACCTCTCCCAAATATATATCTCTAGTTAAGACCTCCCTCCTTACTTCCAGACGCACCGAGTCCATTGCTTACCTGACATTTTTACATAGATGTCTGAAAGTCAGTGGAATCCAAATATGTACAACACTGAATTCTATTGAGTTCTTTCAACCTGCTCAACCCTAAAGTCTTCCCTATCTTAATAAATGGCAACTCTTCCAGTTGCTCAGGACTGGCGTCATCTTTGACTCTTCTCTTTCCCTCAAAACCTTTATTCAATCTCTCAGTTCTACTTTCCAGTTCTACTTACAACCACCTCCTACCAGGTTTACTCAACCACTCTGGTCCAAGCTAATGCCATAATATCATACTAGCTTTCTAACTGGTCTTCCTGCCTCCACCATGATCCCCTTACAATCTCTTCTCAACCTAGCATCCAGAATCATCCTTTAAAAAAGCAAAACAGAACATGCTATTCCTTTTATCAAAACCCATTTAATGGTTTCCTGTCTCAAATTAAAATTTCAAGTCCTTACAAAGGATTTTAAGGTCCTAAATCATTTGTCTGCTGCTCTGTCTCTGACATCATCGTTTTTTGTTTTTTTTTTTTTTTTGAGACAGAGTCTCACTCTGTCACCTGGGTGGGACTGTAGTGGCGTGATCTCGGCTCACCTTAACCTCTGCCTCCCGGATACAAGCAATTCTCCTGACTCAGCCTCCTGAATAGCTGGGATTGCAGACACCCGCCACTACGCCCAGCTAATTTTTATATTTTTCGTAGAGATAGGGTTTCAGCATGTTGGCCAGGTTGGTCTCAAACTCCTGACCTTGTGATTCACCTGCCCCTCAGCCTCCCAATGTGCTGGGATTACAGGCATGAGCCACCACGCCTGGCCTCTGACATAATCTTTATCTACTCTCCCCTTTGCTCACTCTATTCCAGTCATACTGGCCACCTTGGTGTTTCTTAGGGACACTGGGTACACTCTCAGGACCTTTGCACTAACTGCTCCCTCCACCTGGTACACTCTAGCTCCAGAAGGCTCACTCCCTTATCTCTTCCCGGCCTTTGCTCAAAGATTTTCTCGGTGAATCTGAACTTGACTGTCCTATTTAAAATAGCAACCCTTTCTCCCATTCCAGTCTAGTATTTCTTATTCCTCTACACTATTTTATTTTTGTCTTCAGCACTTATCACTCATCTCACACACTATATTTCTACTTATCTATTGGTTGTTTCTTTCCACTAGTACTCTCAAAATACCGTTTTGAGAACAAAGACACATATGTTTTACTTATTATTATATTTCCACACCCAGAACAGTGTCTGGAATGTAGAAATAACTCAGTACATATTATTGAATGAATAAAGAATAAATTTTAAATAACTTTTTTTGAGAAATTCTACTATAAAAAGAGAACACAGAAATGGAATGCAGGTAGGATGAGGTAAGGTTTAATTTTAAGATGTGTAACATTACAGAATGCTTATATGCTAATAGAGATGATCCACTAGAGAGAAAAATGTGATAATATAGGAGAAAAAGGAATATCTATATGAATCATATCATTAAGTAGGACATAAGAGACGACATAACTTGAAGAACTTCCTTTAGAGGGGAGAAAAGACAGTTCATCTATGGAAACAGGAGAAAAGGCGAAGAATATAGCTACACATGCAGGTGGGTGGGATCATGTAAAATTTCCCTGATTGCTTATTTCCTCCTCAGCCAATTTCCTTTCTGCAATACTTGATATGAAAAAAGAGGCACTGGAGACTTGAGACACAAGAAGGTGTGAAACGATCCTCTAGAGAGTGGAAGAGTGAATTAATTAAAGGAAGGTAGCAGGATTGCCAGACTCACTTACATTTAGTTGTCATGAATTTCAAATGAGACCAATCAGCATGGTAGTGTGTTTGCTCCAGCATCTTCAGATACATATGCAGGAAGGTGCAGAGTTAGATTTTAGCAGGGTTGGTACTTTGCCAGGCAAATATGAAGCAGTAGAGATGAGTAAGATTGTTGATGGTGTATATAATAAAGGAATTATAATGATGGACCATGAGGTCTAGGCTGGGTAAGATGGGACGTGAGGGCAAGGGGTGAGAGTAGGATGGGTATAGTCAGAAACATCGTAAAGGTGATAAAGCAAATGAATTGGCCATTCCAGTGAAGAATTTTTGATTTGGGAAATAAATCATAAGACAGGAGCTGTTAGTCAGAGAGGACATTTGAAAATTGGATTATGGAAGGATGCGGTTATTGGCAATAACAAAGTAAAGGGCCTGGCTTAGTTGGCTGAGATAAAGTGGAGGGCAAGCTTGCTGGAGAAGAGGTCAAGAATTTAGAGACCAGGATATTGGAAGGACCAACGATGGGAATACTGAAAATACCAAGAATTTTTAAAGTGTACTGTTAAAAAGAAAACAATGGGAAGATGATAACATTTTTTTTGAACTGATAGTGCCACCTTTCATTATCTCTGGGTGATAGAATGGAGGAGGTGTTACTTCCCTTTCTATTGATAATTTCAACAAAAAGGAGTAGCAGGTGGTATAGCTATGTTGGCACAACCTTCAAAGGAACCAGGGGATTTTATGGAGAAGGCATGGGAAATGATCTGGAATTGGTAATGAGGTACAAGGAAGATACCTTCCCCATTTCAAGGCTCAGTGATAAGAAAGATGCCCGCGGCAGAAACATGAATCAGAAGACAGGTTTCGGTTGCAGCAAGAAAGTAAAGGAAATATTCTGAGAAGAGGTTAAGAATACATCTGAGATTCCATCAGCAAAAATGTCCTTCATTAGCTCCTATGCCTGAATACCCATCAATTTCCCTTTTTATGATATGTTAAAATAAGATAATACAATTTCTAGGAGTTGTATTAGTTTCTTGGGTTTCTATAACAAAGCCAAAAACAGAAATCTATTGTCTCACATACAAGTCTGAAATCAACCGGAGCCATGCTCTCTATGGAATCTATAGGAGAGAATCCTTCATCTCCTTTACAGTCTGACGTTTGCCAGCAATCCTTAGTATTTCTTTGCTTGTGGATGTTCTCTAATTTCTGCCTCCATCATCACACAGAGTTTTACCTGTGTGTCTCTGCCTTCTCTTCTTATTCTTATAAGGGCACCAATCATATTGGATTCAGGGCCCACCCTATTCCAGCATGGAATTAACTAATTACTTTTGCAATTACTTTATTTCCAAGCAAGACTACATTCTGATATACTTGGAGTCAAAACCTCAACATACCTTTTTTGGGGAAAACAATTCCACTCACAACAGGGGAACTTAGAAAAACAGTACACTTTTTATGGAATGTGTTTATATATATACATTTTTAATAGATGGGATCTCCATATGTTGCCCAGGCTGGTCTTGAACTCCTGGGGTCAAGTTATCCTCACACCTCTACCTATCGAAGTGCTGGGATTATAGGTGTGAGTGACCACATCCGGACTTTGTTCACATTTTAAGTCATTCAGGTTCTTGTCTTGTTCAGTAAATGAGGCCTGGTAACCCAAATGCTTAAGAAATGTCAATTTTTAATAAAATACATGACAACCTAAACAGAGAAAAAGTGTTATATGCTATGCATATGACGTAAAGTCACAACACCTTAAGTATCTAATGATGTGGGTGATAATGCCATTGACCCTACAGGGATGGCCCTATTGACTCAGAAGGGAAGCATTAAACTTTTACATTGAGAGTCTTGGCTATCTTCTACCATTCTTGTAGCTCTATAATTTTAGAATGTTGAACCAACTAAGACACCTGAGCCTATGGATCTGTGATTAGGGGAAAGCTTGTCAAAAGGTGATGCCATAATTTTTATCAGCTTATTACGTCACAGATATGGAAAGGAGGGGAAGAAAAGTACTCATTTGGTTCTTTAATCACAAGTTGAAAAAGGGTCCCAAAGATTCCAGCTTCTGAGATACTCCAAAGTATTACACCCTAGGCCTTAGCTCCTAGCTGTGGCTATAACATCTCCCCTGCTGGTCTTAAATGAGTTACATGAATAAGAGATGTCACTCTTCCACAATGGAGAAATCCCAAGCAATGCAGCCATTTACTGTGCACTTACTAGATGTTGTGCTCTATACTAGTCCCTTGATCTACTGCAAGTGGGGACCTCAGACAGGCCTGCATCCTGTGCCTACTGAGGGCTGCATCTGGGAAACTGTCCTGTGATCCCGGGTCTTGGAAATAAACTAACGGATGTTTCCAGTTTCTCACATCTAGTAGCAGGCAGGTACATAACAAGTCTTTTCTTCCAAATTAATACAAATATTCTCTTTAGTTTCAATTTGACTCACTGCAAATTCTACAGTGGTGGAGTCCATATTAATGAAGTTTGTGATGCTGAGGAAAGTGATCTGATTATATGACCCTTCTTACCTTGTCAGAAAGGAGCCAGCGTTTCAAAAGGGAGGGTAAGGCTGAGGTTTATTACTTGAAGGTAATGTCTTTCATGAAAGATGCGGAATCCAACTGCTTAGTAGTATATCTATCCCTCTTTATTTCCTACACAGCTGGTAAGAAATGAAGTCCCTCATTCTATTACTCTAATTGAATTCCAACTTGGGTAATTATACTATAATTAAATAAATTTTCCCCATAGTTTTAATTCACTGATAAATGGTGCTAGTCAAACAGCTACAGTACATTCCCAGAAACACATCCCCACTACATTTCAGTGATAAGCAAAGTGATTTATATTTGGAAGATGTATGTATGAAACGATGCACAGTTCATAAAATATTTTAGGTATCATTCATGATTACATATGCTTTGCTCAGCATGAAATAACATTAATTTCTATTATAATCTTTCATCTGATTTCTCATATGCTTAATGCTAAAAGAAATAAGACAGCTAATTAGCATTTCTTGTTTTCAGAACAATTTTTGTTTAGTTAACTAGGAGCCTGTATCAATTTGTATTTTTAATTTTTAAACACCTTTCATTTTCTCTGAGTGATAGAATGGAGGAGGTGTTACTTCCCATTCTACAGATGAAAAAAACTGAGGCAGGCTTCCCAAGGTGAGGAAACTAGTTAGCTCCAGTACCAGCCTTGGAACCCAAGCTTCCTCTGATCCCCTGATCCTAGGGCTCTTTCTGTTAAACACTATCAAACACTGGGTCACTATCCATCACTTTAGCGTTACTAATGAGAAAATAAAGAGTAGCACAGTTGTAACCTGTCTTATGGGGTCATTAATTTGTCATAGAATGATTTAGCCAGGAGCTGGAGGCCTAATGACTAGGTCCTGATGCTGTTCTTGGATCACGAAATTATGAAGCTTCTTTGTGTCTGAATATTATTACACAGTACAAATGAACTGGTGTAACTATTCAAAATATGGTGCAAAATAATTCAAATTTCATTTTTGTTCTAATGACCTTTCTTAAAGGGTTGTAGCTAGCTTTTAATAAAAGATATTAAAGACAACATCAAAATACTCACAAAAAGCAGCAGTAGCAGGGGTGTTATAACGATGCCCTAAAAGAAATAAAAGAGAGGATGATTATTTATCAGCAAAAGCAGGACACTTTCTTTGCCATTTAAACTCTGAAGCATGGGAGTGCTTATCTTCTGTTTACTAAAATCTAGGAGATAAAGAGTGGTGAGTCCCAATCTTAGCTTTCCCTTCCATAATGTCTTAACATCCCTATTACAATTATTTGTTTTTGGCACCATAAAAGTACAAGCATCAAGCTGCCGTAGGTTCACCTTTCCTTTTGTAAACCTAAATTCCCTTCCACACTGCACAGGGATCACACAGATAGAAGCTGGTGCCTGGCAAACTTCCTTACTCCAAGGCTTTCAACTCTAACTTGGATAAAATGCCCCTTTTTGAGAGAAGACAGGTGGTTTAGTCCCAGTTGGGGTCCTCTCCTGAGCAAAGACCACGTCAGTTGTGATGAATGAGATGTCGTGATTTTGTAATGCGAACTGATCTCCCCTAGGAAATGAGCTGGGATCTCAAAACTCATTTCACTTGATTAGACTCCATGTCTCCATGGTGGAAGGCAAGTCTTTCATCTAATTCAGCCACATAGGACCACCTCGGTCCCTCTGCCTCCCCTAGGCAGAAATGAGCAAAAGATTTGTTTTCTTCGATGACAGGGAACAGTTTGAGGCTGTTGCCAATGAGGCAGAATACCAGCTTTTAGGTTTCTTGAAGGCAAATCTTTAAAACTAAGTGTTTGAGTTGGGAGTTGAAATGACAGGCTTCAGTTCTGGAGCAGCAGATGATTATTTGCCCTTCTTAGTTTTTCCTTTATCTCTCAACACTTCATTATAATTTATACAAGAAAAAGCATTTTAGATTTTTATTAATGAATTCTACTTGGAATTTTAAAATTTCATAGATTCTGAGGGTATATGTGCCTGAGAGAGAAAAGAGACAGAGAAAGAGAGATAGACAGACAGACAAATACACACACACACACACACACACACACAAAGAGAGACAAAGAAAGAGAGACAGACAGACAGACAGACAGACAGACAGACAGACAGACAGACAGAGGTCCTATACTCAGACAGTGTCCAGGATCCAGATCTGGGACTACTTCATTACTTTCGGAAGAAATAAAGTTCTTTTGGTATTTACATGAAAGTCCCTTTGTCATAACAGTCACTCAATTGTTTTGCATGTGGCCCAAGAGGGAAGGGCTTATCTTAAATGAACAATGCTACCATGACTTTCTTGGGCATATATATGAACATCCACTAACAGACTTATTTTATTGTTAAATAATAGAATGAATCCTTTTTCATTGTGCATACTTTTGCAGTTGGCAAAAGAGAATACAATATTTTAATCTAAGAATCACTTTATATCTTACTTATTAAAATAGGTATTGTGGCCTATCAACTCCATGGGTATCTATGAAACAGGTTCTCGTTAACACATTTAGGAGAGCTAAATGTGCTAAATGCCAAATTAATTGATAACTTAGAAGGGCTACTGTCCTTAAGTGACTTGCACTAAGTTCAGACTTTAGGAGGAATTCCAAACTTTGCAGGGCCACATGAAAATGAAAATATCTGGCTGACATAGTCTATATGGGAGCCATCCAATTTCAAGTACATTTGTTTAAACATATAATTGAACATATACTTATATATTGGGTACTGTGCTCAATCAAGAGATTCAAGAGTGAGTACAACATGGTCCCTTTGCTTAAACGGCTCATAATCCAGTAGAGGACAATGATCTATAAACAAGGTTCAAAAGAGAGCGATATAACTGCTGCCACCAGCGCTGCCACCACTACCTGTATGCATTGTTCAGGGGGCTGAAGATCGATAACCCCCACACCTGTGCCACCACAGCTAGCGTCTATGTGCACCATTGGGGGGCCTGAGAATAGGCCCACTCTGCCTGCACTGGCACATGTGCACATCATCTGAGGGTCTGGAGATTGACATGTGCTACCACTGGCATCTGCAGGCACCATCTGCAGACCAGAGGATAGGCCAGCCCCATCTGCCACCAGTGCACTGGCACCTCTGCACATCATATGGGGGTCTGGGGATTGACCCACCCTGCTCACTACCACCAGCACCTGTGCACACCATTGGGAGGTCTTGAGAGAAGCCTACCCCATCTGTTGTCTCCATTACCAGCACCAACATACACCCTCAAGGGGACTAAGACTAGGCCTGGTTTACTTGCAGTTGGAACCTGCACATGTCATCTGAGGGCCTGGGGATTAATCCATCCCTCCTGCCAGCACCCAGGTGTACCATGTGGGGGCCTGAGGATGGGCCTCCCTGTGTACCACTACTGTGCATATTATCTGGGGACCTCAGGATTGACTCAACCTTCTTTGTCACTACTGGTGCTCATGTGGACTATTGGGGTGCCTGAGGAGAGGTCTGTCTCACCTGCCACAGCAGCCACCAGTGCCTGTGCACAACATCCTAGGGCCTGGGAATTAATCTGCCCTATCTACTGCTGCTGACACCTGTTTGCATCATTGCTGGGCCTTAGGAGAGGCTGACCCTCTTTTACTGCTGCTTCTGCTAGCACCAGTGCACAGTGTCAGGACCCACTCTGCCTACTACTATCAGCACCTGTGCAAACCATCCAGGGCCTGGGAACACATCCACACTGTACTCCACCACCACCACTGGGTTACATGAACTGGACTGTCTGGAGTCCCTACCCAACAATGCCTCACCACAGCCTCTACTAACAACCGCAACAGACACCACTGAGCTGATTACAGCTGAAGAAATACAGAGACTACATTACTGTGCCCATCAAGAATCAAAGGCAAGGCAACCTACCCAACCAAAACTGTAGACATATTTATAGGGAAAGTCTTTCCCTACTAAAGCCAATCCATAAAATTGGAAGAAGTAACTGGTATGCCAGATGTACAGTAAGGACAAAAATATATGAAAAAGCAAGAAAACATGACACCTCCAAAGGAACACAATAATTCTCTGGTAACAGATCCAAAGGAGAAGGAAATTTATCAAATGCCTGATAAAGAATTCAGCATAATAATATAAAAGAAAATCAGTGAGATAGAAGAATGTTGTTATCCACGGGTTTTTCTGCTTGAATCCTTCTAATGGATAGTCACTGACACATGATAGTTTCTTTGCAGCTCTTCCAAGGACTTACAATATTTGTTTCTAAAATGGTAAAAGTTTCCTAGCAAATAGGAAGTATTTGCTAATTCTGGATTTAATATTCCTTCTTATTTTCTTAAGAATAGCTGTTAAAGTTTATTAAGACTGAATCACTTTATAATATTGAATCCTTTTTTTCAGTTGTATTAGGAAGTGAGTCAGCCAGGAGGCATTCACTTTGAGAAGAGTACCATAATTTATAATAAAAACTAACATTTATGTAGTACTTATGTTGGATACTATACCAAGGACTTTAGGTATGTTATTTCATGTAATCCTCACAACAACTCTCTGAGGTAGGTACTATTATTATATTATCTCCATCTACTAGATAAGAAAGCTGAGCCTCAGAGAGGCTGAGTGAAGTAGGAAGAAGCAATGCCAGGAATGAGACCTCTCCTTGCTTCAGAGCCTGTGCTCTTGAATGGTGTAAATAAAATCTTTGCAATCTTAAGCTATTTCCTCAGTGGTGTATTTTAAGAGTAAATCTGAGAGGAACATCAGACTCAGTATGTCTTTTTGATGACATAAAACAAATCAAGAAGTAAGTCTTCATGTCATGGCATATGCATTTTTCTAGAGTCAAGTTTTTGCAAATATCAGTGGTAAAAAGGGTGAGCTAAACATTTAAACTGTGTCAGCAACAATCATTGCAAGCTAGAAAATCAACTAAACATGTTATTTTCTTTTGAGTATTTGCAGCTCAATGTAATTATTTCTCTTTCCTAGGTAAATTCTCCTGAAAATGCATAAAACCAAAGCGGCAAGAGATAAGCACTTCTAGCAAAAGACGTTACCTCCTCCTTGCAGATTCAAGGTCAAGACATAGTTTTAGCATCCTTGCAATTGGGATGGTGTATAAAGCTTTCTGATTGCAACACCTGAAGAAGTGAAGTCACGAACTGACTGGCTTCCATTGCCTACTGAAAAACTTTCAGAAAATCCATTTACACCTCAGATGTGAATGACTGGGTGAGTGTATTTCAGTGACTTTAGTGGAAAGGAAAAAAGTGTCAAATCTCAGACACAGATTTAGTTGCATCAAAATACAAACAAAAAACCCCAAATAACAACAAAACAACAAAACTGTGAATGTGCTTCCCTCAGCAACAGGACTTGCAAAAAACAGCCAAAACTAAAGTGAAATTATGAAATTTTGAAATAGAAGACGTTATTAAGAGGTTTTGCTGCAACAACTACAAAGATCACACAGATGGATACTAAACTTGACTTTTTAGCTTTGTCTCCAGGACACTGCATTAACTCAGTTTTCACAGAATAAAAAAGATCAGTTTTGAAAGGGATCTTAGAGATACCCTGGTCTAGTCCTCATCTAAAGTGTGAACTCCTCTCTCTGTCTCCCTCACATCCTTATATAATGCTATAACCTACTTTTCAGTTGTATTAGGAAATGAGTCAGCCACGATGCGTTCATTCTGACAAGAGCACCACAATTAAGCTTTGAGAAAGTCATCGCAATTATTATGAAAATAATAATAGCTAACATTTATGCGATACTTATGTTGGATACTGCATTAAGGACTTTGTATTATTTTATGTAATCCTTACAACAATTCTGTGAAGTAGGAGAGCATTACATAAGGATAGGAACTGTGATGGCTTGTACCTTTGCCACAGAATCTCCCAGTGAGAAGACACCCTTGCTCTTCGGGCAAACAATGGCCTAGTTGAAGGTTTCGCATGAGGAGAAAGCTCTTTCTTAATCTGATCCCAAACCACTGCCACTGCTGCTCTGTCTTCCCCTTGAAGCAATTTAGGGCAAGCCTCACCCTCCTTCCTGGTGATGGCCTTTAAAATGATGATCCTGAGTGGTGTAAATAAAAATCTATGTGTTCTTCAGCTATTTCCTCAGGGTTATATTTTAAGAGTAATGTTGAAGTTAGCATTTTAGTCCCTATACTAAGTTTTCTCTAGAATAAAAGTCCTCAGTTCCTCCACTGTCCCTCTTAGGGTAGGGTTCTGAGCTTTCTCTTAGACATACACTCATCTAGGTAAATTTAAGAGTCCACAATGAAATGTCAATCTTATTTATTAGAAAGTGACCAAAACTTGGAAATGAGGCAACAAGAGGACAGCATGTTCCTTTAACGTCATCTTGGAGTATTATCTATCAGCCAATCCAAGGTTTACTTAACCACTTATACTTCTGTTTGACTTCTATTTACTACTGGTTAAGACCCACACTGTAAAATTAGGTGTTAACTTACAGAGTTTTGTTCAATAGTGATGGAAATGATTTCTGTCTAGTAGAAAAAATAACCAGAATAATTAGGTTTTATTGCCCTGTGGGCATTGGTCAATTTTGTTTCTAATTTAGCATACTTATTTCAGTATACTTTTCTAATGGCCTGGGTAACCTCTTCAGAACTAGCTTTATCATCCTGCTGATTTCCTCATTATTCAGTTAAATAAATTTTTGACATGTGTTCATTCTGTATGTGTAAGAAAGTAATGTTTTTAATTTTTCAAAAATTATACTTCAACAACTCCTTTCTTCTGAATTTGTATTAATGGAAATATCATTTAAAAAAAATTAATGTCAACCTAAACCTCCAGGCTATCTTCACCTTTTGTCCTGTGGTCAGTATACAGTAATATCTTAAAAAGTTAGTGAAAAGTTTATTCTTCAAGAATAAAATGATGTCAAATCAATATTTAATGCATGAGACTGGCCAGCAAATCTTAAGCAACAAATTATAAAGAGGTGGTATAGGGAATTCTGGACACATCTAAATTTCTGGATATGTAAAGACATGGACCTATTCCTGGATTGTGGTGATCCCATTTAAAAGCGATGTCACCCTCTGAGGCTTTATAGGAATGGCAGCTGGCTTATCCTAATGATGTTACATTTAATTAAGCAAACATTTATTGCTTATTGTATCATACATCACTGGTGCTGAGGGAAAAAGGTGAATATATGGTTTATGCCATAAACTGTTCCCACTAGAGAAACTAGAGAAAGCAGTTCTACCACCTTGTTATTCCCTAACTTTAACACTTTGGTCAAAAAAATACCTCTATCATCTTATTCTCAAAAGAGGATGACTTTTTATCAGGTTAAAATTAAGGATCTTATTCATTTACATTAAACACTAGCTTATTAGATTTAGCCTATTATCTTTTTAGATTTTGATTTGTCACTGACACATTCAACATATACCTACTTAGTGACTACCAGGCCAGACCCTATTAGATGCTGAGACACAGAGGTGAATGATGCATACACAATCAATGCTGAGACACAGAGGTGAATGACACATACACAATCAATGCTGAGACACAGAGGTGAATGACACATACACAATCAATGCCCTCAACGTTTTTTAGAGAAGACAGTTAAGCAATTACAATAAAATGATAATGTTCAAAATGAACATTACAGCGAGCGATGAGAGTGCTTAATAGGGAGGTGAAAGCAATTATGATGAGAACTTAAAGAAGAAAAGGAGTTAACCAGGCAAAGGAGTCACAGACAAAAGAAGGGGAGGGAGAGGAAATAGGCAGGGAGAAGAGACGAAAGGCTCTGCAGGCAAGAAGAACATAAAGAAACTGAAAGTGAAGAGCAGAATATGAGGAGTGCGGCTGTGGGAGATGAAGTTAAAAGACAGATGAATCAGAAAGGCCTAGTAATTTATGGTAAGGAGTTTGGGCTTTACTTCAAAGCAAAGGGAAGCCACTGAAAGTTTATGCAGCCACGGGCGTGGGGAGGAGCAATGGCAATGGCACAGTGCTCTCTGTGGTTAGGTAAGAGTCACTCTGTGTGTACTTTAGAGAAGACATTAAAGCAGAAGAAGATTGGAGGGAGACAGGCTAAGGAGGATGTTGTTCAGGACTCCAGGCAGAAGTTGATCTGGGAAAAGACGATGGGCTCTTAGTCATCAAGATGGACCGAAAGAACAGATTCAAAACATATTTGAAAACTAGACTAGTAGACTGTTAGATTAAGTTTGTAGGGCAAGTGTCAAAACAGAAGGAAGAACAGTTTCTTAGTTTTCTGAGTTCAGTGATTCTTGACCAAACAAACAGGAGATCACGGAGCCAATTACTGAGCCAGGGTGGAACTGGGGATGCACAGATTTATTTTTATTGGGAAAGATGATGAGTTTGAGGTATCTGCAAGGCCTCCAACTAGAGATACTGTGATCGCTGGATTTATGGGACTGAAACTCAGAATAGGGTCTGGACAGTGAAAACAGCTGAGTAGTCCTCAGCATAGAGCTTGGTGTAGTGCTTTACTGTTACAGAAAAGAAGTTAATAAATGTACACTATAGATTGAAGCTTATTGAAGGCCTAAATGAAAACAATTTCAATAGGTGACTAGTGTGAAAGTTAAATTGGAGTAGACGGAGGGCCGAGAAAGAAGAGGGAAAAGAGGCAATTTGGACAACTCTTTTAAAAGTCTAGCTATGAAGAGGAGGAAAGAAATAAAGCAGTAATGTAAGGAGAGTGAAAGTGTGGTAAAGGGAGTTTGTTGTTTTTGGTTTTGTTGTTTGCTTTGTTTTGAAAGAAACTTGAGGATTCTTAAAATTCATAGAAAAGAGGTAAAAGAGGGTCACAGGAATAGAGATTTAGTAAAGAGAAGGAACTTTATTGCACCTAAAGAGGCATCAGGGAAGGAGCTCTAGCACACAGCTAGAGGGTTTAATTTGTAGAACAGCAGAGGGTGGGTACCTCTTCATTATAAAAGAAGAGCAGAGGATGCAGTTGGTATAGTTGAACATAGGCTTGAATGCTTGCTGTTGGAAAGTTGAAGAAATTTGCATATAAGATCTTCTCTTTTCTCTATTTGGTAGAATGTGAATAATTTACTAAAAGGAGGGGAAGATGGGTACAGAGGAAGAGGAAAGTCAGTGTCTGAGAACCTGTGTTACGACTATTATGAGAGAGTGTCTAAGGTTGTAAAGCTGAGATTACCACACTTTCAAGATGACAAGTTAGCCTCCAACGTGTTCAAGTATGCTGGCAGAAGACTCAAAAGTCCTGGATCAGAGCCAAAGGATTTTACCACTCATAGAACAGCAAGCAGCCTAAGCATGGTGTTGATGTCAGTTCCCCTTGTCCCCAAGTCAAATAAGACTGCATCACAGGAGAGGAATATTGAGATTAGGGAACCTGAATCTTTTATAACAGTCAGAAAGCAAAGCTGCTCTTTGTTCCAGAGTTGAGAACAAAGGGCAGACAGTGCCTCTGCTGACAAAATGTATAGAAATGTGAGGCACAGAGAGAACTGTCACCCAACAGAGGAATTGTCCTGCAGACCAACCCAGTTGATATAGGTCTTCTAAAATATGAGTTATTAAGTTTGTTATTGCTCCCATTGAATACCACCACTGAGCTAATATTCCCATACAAGGAAATGATAATCAGATAATCATTTTGAAATGACCAGCAAAACTTATACTCTATGACATTGATCCTCTAATACTTCATGGATACTCTCATTTAAACAGGATTCTAACCAACTGAAGTGACTTCCAATTCATAATTTACTCTCTGTCTTTTCTTAAAATGGGGGAATATGCTAAATGTCTTTTTGAAATCTAGATCCTCACTAGATTGAAATGTGATCTGAGGACCAGCAAAACTGAATTCACCTGGAAGCTTGTGAGAAATCGCTGAGTATCAGACTCCACCCCAGAACTACTATATCATAATCTATATCTTAGCAAGATTCCCAGGTAGTTTGTAGGCACATTAAAATTTTATAAAATGGATTTAGATTCTAAAGCAGAGGTTGGCAAAATTTTTCTGTGTAAGGCCAAATAATAATTATATTAGTCTTTGCAGGGACACCGCTGCAATTACTCCACTCTGCTGTTGTACCTGGAAAGCAGCCAAAGACAATAGGTAAACAAATTGGTATGGTAAGATTTGCCCCAGGGCCATAGTTTGCAGATCCTGGCTCTGAAGTATTGCTTTGAATTAGCAATTATATTTCAAACAGGAATAAGCGTAACAAACTTGTTTTTGATAACTTGGCTTTGAGTGAACCCAGATTGGCTTCTAAACATCACATCATGTTCATTTGTAACTCCTTATAACCCACTATTTAATGACCCATTCTTTCATTTTTCTTTAGATAGATAACAAAATTACTAGTTAATAGTGGGTAAAATCCACTTTCTTCATCTTTTTGGTATTTGCAGTGACGTTTGCACATTCCCAGCAGCTGTTGATTCTGCTCCTTTTCTTTATGATTTGTCAAAGATGGTGATTCAAGAATCTCAAATGTGGGTTTTCTCAGGACCTGATGATGTAATTTGTCTGGGCCAGCAGATAGTCTGCTTACCTTGGGCCTGCTTTCCTTTGCCAATATTTACTTTATCATTTGTAATCTAAAGATGGTTCTCCTTTTCAAGAATAATTGGAAGCAAAGGGATGGGGATCAGTGCAGAGGGGGAAATTAAGGATGCTGAATAAGGACAGAATGTATGGGGTTTAGAGTCCTAATATCTAAAGCTATAAAAAAGAGGACAGATAAATACAAGAACACAAAAGTGGAATAACATGTACATTGCTGATTAGAACTAACATAGTGATGAGAGGGGAGAAGTTGGTGCTGTAGGACCAACTCAGGATTGCAGCTCCCAGTGAAAGCGCAGAGGGTGAGTGGACACCGCATTTCCAGACGAATCTTTATTGCCCACAGACCAGGTGATTCCCAGGTGTAGGAGCCCCACGGGCCGCCAGCACGGCTGTTTGGGCCAGGGCCACAGCACAGTGGCAGTCTGTACAAAATACACTGGTTTGGTTGCCCTGTTAAACTGGCAATTGGAAATTTTGGAAGGTAGATTAGCACATTCATCTGATTAAATGGGACTTAAACAGAAAGCCAGGCCAGGAGATTCCCGGGCAGCAACGTTGTTCAAGCCAGAGCAGTGGGTCACTGCACGGGAACTCACACAGATCCCAGCGCCCTTTCACCAGGCCACTGGAACACCTGGGAGAGAGTCAACCATTCAACTTAAAACAAAAAAAAAGGGCTCTGAGGCAGGGAGCCAGGTGATCAGGCTCAGCGGGTCCCACCCCCAAAAAAACAAACAAAACAGCAATTGGAAACACTCGGGGTTGAGAGTTTCATGGCAAGCACAGCTGAACCCAGGATGGTGCAGCTCGGTGGGGGAGGGGTGTTCTCCATTACTGAGGCACTCGACTCCTAAGGAGGTACCCTGCCATTGCTGATGCAGCCTGCCATTGCCGAGGCAACCCGCTATAACAGAGAGAGTCCGCCACTACAGAGGTGGGCCACCATCACCACAGCAGCTCTAACCACACCCATATAAACAGGACTACAGGGAATTACACACTGCAGCAGGGCAGAGCCCATGGCAGCTCAGCATAGCCACTACAGGCAGGCATTAGACTGCCTCCTTGCTGGGCAGGACAATGCAACAGATTCTCATAAATAAAGCCCTAACTCCCTGGGACAGAGAACCTGAGGAAAAAAAGGGGCTTTATGAGTTCTACTGCAGCAGACTTAAACGTACCTGTCTAGCAGCCCTGAATGAACAACAGAGCTCACAGTGCAGCACTTGAGCTCCTATAAACTACAGACTGTCTCCTTAAGTACAAAGTACAGATAGTCTCCTCAAACAGCTCCCTGACCCCCATATATCTGAAGAGTCACCTCACAAAGAACTGATCAGACTGACATTTGGGGGGCATCATTCAGGGACAAAGATAGCAGAAGAAGAAACTGGTAGCAACCCTCATGGCTCTGCAGCTGCTGCAGGTGATCCCCAGGCAAGCAGAGCCTGGAGTGGACCTCAGCAGTCCTACAGCAGAGGGGCCAGACTGTTAGAAGGAAAACTGAGAAACAGAAATACTTCATCATCAACATTCTGGATGTCCACTCAGAGACTCAATTGGAAAATCAGCAACTACTCGATGACAGGTGGATAAATCCACAAAGTTGAAAAGAAACCAGTGCAAAAAGAAGGAGAACACCTGAAACCAGAACACCTCGCCTCCTACAAGGGACCACAACTCCTCACCAGCAAGGGAACAAAGCTAAATGGAGAATCAGACTTCAGAAGGTGGGTAATGAGAAACTTCCGTGAGCTAAAAGAACATGTTCTAACTCAATGCAAACAAACTAAGAACCTTGAAAAAAGATTTGAGGAAATGATAACAAGAATGGACAACTTAGAGAGGAAAATGAGTGAATTGAAGGAGCTGAAAAACACAACACAAGAACTTTGCATAGCATGCACAAGTTTCAACAGCCGAATTGACCAAGCAGAAGAAAAGATGTCAGATGTCAAAGATCAACTCAATGAAATAAAATGAGAAGCCAAGATTAGAGAATAAAGCACAAAAAGGAATGAACAAAGTCTCCAAGAAATGTGGGACTATGTGAAGAGACCTAATCTACATTTGATAGGTGTACCTGAATGTGACGAAGAGAAAGAATCCAAGCTGGAAAATACTCTTCAGGATATTATCTGGGAAAATTTCCCCAACCTAGCAAGGCAGGCCAATATTCAAGTCCAGGAAATACTGAGAACACCACAAAGATATTGCGCAATAAGAGCAACCCCAAGGCACATAATCATCAGATTCACCAGGGTTGAAACGAAGGAGAAAATACTAAGGGCAGCCAGAGAGAAAGGTCGGGTCACCCACAAAGGGAAGCCCATCAGACTCACAGCAGATCTCTCAGCAGAAACCCTACAAGCCAGAAGAGAGTGGGGGCCAATATTCAACATCCTTAAAGAAAAGAACTTTCAACCCAGCATTTCATATCCAGCCAAACTGAGCTTCATAAGTGAAGGAAAAATAAAATCCTTTGCGAACAAGCAAGTACTCAGAGATTTTGTCACCACCAGGCCTGCTTTACAAGAGCTCCTGAAAGAGGCACTACACATAGAAAGGAACAACCAGTACCAGCCATTCCAAAAACACATTAAATGCTAAAGAGCATCAACAGAATGAAGAATCTGCATCAACTGATGGGCAAAACAGCCAGCTAGCATCAAAATGGCAGTCACACATAACAATATTAACCCTAGATGTAAATGGGCTAAATGCACCAATCAAAAGACACAGACTGGCAAATTGGATAAAAAGCCAAAACCCATCTGTGTGCTGTATCCAGGAAACCCATCTCACATGCAAGGATACACAAAGGCTTAAGATAAAGGGATGGAGGAAGCTTTACCAAGCAAATGGAGAGCAAAAAAAAAAAGCAGGAGTTGCAATTCTTGTCTCTGATAAAATAGACTTTAAAGCAACAAAGATCAAAAGAGACAAAGAAGGTCACTACATAATGGTAAAAGGATCGATACAACAAGAAGAGCTAATGATCCTAAATATATATGGACCCAATACAGGAGCACCCAGATATATAAGGCAAGTTCTTAATGACTTACAAAGAGACCTGGACTCCCACACAATAATAGTGGGAGACTTTAACACTCCACTGTCAATATTAGACAGATTAACTGGACAGAAAATTAACAAGGATATCCAGGGCTTGAACTCAGACCTGGAACAAGCAAACCTGATAGACATTTACAAAACTCTCCACCCCAAATCCACAGAATATACATTCTTCTCAGCACCACATCTCACCTACTCTAAAATTGACCACATAATTGGAAGTAAATCCAATTTGCTGTTTACAATAGCAAAGACCTGGAACCAACCCAAATGCCCATCAATGATAGACTGGACTGGGAAAATGTGGCACATATACATATACACCATGGAATATTATGCAGCAATAAAAAATGAGGAGTTCGTGTTCTTTGTAGGGACATGGATGAATCTGGAGAACATCATTCTCAGCAAACTGACACAAGAACAGAAAATGAAATACCACACATTCTCACTTACAGGTGGGTGATGAACAATGAGAACACATGGACACAGGGAGGGGAGCACTACACACTGGCATCTATTGGGGGTAATAGGGGAGGGACAGCGGCGGGGGGAGCTGGGGAGGGATAGCATGGGGACAAATGCCAGATGTGGGTGAAGGGGAGGAAGACAGCAAATCACACTGCCATGTGTGTACCTATGCAATTTTCATTTTCTGCACATGTACCCCAAAACCTAAAATGCAATAAAAAAAACTCAAAAGAAAAAAATTAGTAGATTACATCTTCTATAAAAAAAAAGAGAGACACATATCCTCATTAGTATTTGATTAACTGAAAAAGCAAATCTTCAGGTTATTTAAACACATAAAGAACTGTATTATATTAATTTGGCTTTTTCTATACAGGTTAACAGTGACAAAAACCATCTGAAATTTAATTAGAGCCCAGAGACACATAGATGTGGGAACTTTCTATCATTTACCAAAAGATTTTCATGTAAATATCTTCTAAGTTTTAACACACAATAAATAATTTTCTATTATCAAAAGATTTTCATGTAAATATCTTCTAAGATTTAACACACAATAAATAATTTTCTAAAGAAGTTTCTTAAAAATGCTTATTTGCTGACTATATATTAGACCAAGAAGGAAACAAAAGGAAACTACATCAAAATTTATTTTTTGAAGACTAGAGTATAAAGACATAAGCCTTCATAGTGAAAGTAAGACCTACCAGAGCCCATTTTGGCCCGTATGCCTCCACCATGGGCACACAGCTGCAATCTGAGCTTGCAGTTTTATCTTCCCTGAGAACATATGGAGCAGTTGATCATTAGTAGCACCACAAACATTACACACAAGATGCTCTCTTAAAATGTCAGGAGGATGGTTTCACATTATCTAATGGTCAGCCAAAGTTCCTACGGCCTGAAAATTATACCTAGAAGCTTGTAGTATCTCTTGCTTTATAATCATGGTTCAGTTGATATAAAATAACACCAACATAAAAACAGCCAATATTTATTGAGGTATATTATGTACTAGGAACTGTGCTAAGTGTATTACAAACATTATCTAATTTAAAATTCCGGTAAGTAAATTGATTATCCTAATTTTATAGGTGAGAGTAAAAAACAGACTTATAGAGACTAAGCTAAGGAAGTGTCAGGAGACAGAACTCAGCAAAAGGAATACAAACAAAAGTTGAGACATCAGGAGATAATCTGAGTTGTTAAAAAGAAAAAGTACAAAGGAGGAAGTAGGAGATTCAAAACAAAATATATTTAGGAAACATTGTAGAAAATCAATGTAAAATACATAATATCAATTAAAATTAGCGTCAAAGATTACATATATAATCTACCAATTGTGTTGGAATACATAAAAATATGGCACTAAGTAACTGTTTTAGGTCACTAGAGTAGCACTGGATGTTTATTCCCACTGCCTTAAGAGATTTCATTTATATCTGCCATTCTGCTCATTGATGTCTGTAATACAACAGTGTCTTGCATATATCAGGCATCAATAAATTTTTTGCTGAATGACAGAACAAATGAATAGATGAATATGTGTCCACAAATGTTTCTCTAAGGGAGCAGCATATCCATTTGATAAGAAACACACATGCTTTCTGAAATGCTTATAAACCCTTATGTTTGTAATAATAATGAGACTAGCTGACATTTACTGAATGCCTACTGTGCATATGTCAGCAATTGTTCTATTCTCTTTATGTTTACTAACTCATTTGGTTCTCACAACAAACCTATGAGAAAGGTGTCACTATAATTCTCATTTTACAGGGAAAATTGAGGTGCATAGACAAGGAATTGTTCAGAATTCCCAAGCAGTAAGTGGCAGAATAGGAAGCCAGCCATGCAGTCTGGTTCTAGAATCCAAAATCTCTACCATTGTGCTTACATACTAGATAAGAGTTCTTTAAGAATTTAGAGAAATCGAAGGATTCTAGCTGAAAGAGACATTAGGGATAACATATTGCCTCACTTTCTAAACTGCAAAGTTGAGGCCCAAGGAGGCGGTGTCTCTCACTCATGGGAGCATAGTTAGTGGAAACATAAGGAGTAGCCAAAAAAAAAATTCCCTGCCCAGTTCTTTATTTCTGATACCACACTGCCTCCAACAAAACATTTGAGTAGAACAAAGCTCACATATGGAAGACCTGAAAGCTGTTACTCAACACTATATTATTTCTCATGCATATAAAGCAAAAAAACAAAAACAAACAACAACAACAACAAAAAAACCACATAGATGATAAAATTATAACAGATTAGAGGAAGGTTTTTGAAAGAGATTTATAAACTTTGCAGTTTATAAAGTGAGGCAATATGTTATCCCTAATGTCTCTTTCAGCTAGATTGAAATAGGCACTTTCATCCCTACCCTAAAAGGCCCATGAATTACCAACAAGGCAATGGGAGAACATTTTTGCAAAAGCAAGGCAGAGACGTGGAAGATGGAGGAGAGGAGGAGTATGAAGCTCAATGAGGACAGAGAAAGGAGGCAATGAAAGTGACTTGTGGGGTTTCTCATGTAGGCTTCTGGATGTTAAAATAAACTTCTAAAATAATTAAAAATAGATTCTCTTTTAAATACACTCAAAAGAATGATTTAATCAAAACTACTATCCAGATTTATAACAGAACTTTAACATAAACAAACAAAAAAACCAGACCATGTCTACACATGTGAAAAGAATGGATTTGGCACAGCTCATCTATTCCTTTTGGATGTGTCTAAATGACAAGCACACACTGCTGTTAGATCTAGCTGTGACGATCAATACTGAGTATAAGATGGACAAAATGAATGGAGACAGCTGCACTCCACTTGCCTTGTTTCATATATCAATGGTCTGATTTACTCTGGTTTTTATCATATTCCTTAGCTTAGAATACTGGCTCTGAACTTTGTGACTCAGAGAGGCTTCAGTCAGGAGAAGGAGGTAGGTTAAACAATGGTTCTAAGAAAGATTTGTACCTCACGTGAGCATCATTGGTCCACAAATCCTCTGGCCACTCCCAACACAAAGAGGCAGTAGGAACTGGGTAGGTAGTTGCTTCTTTCCCTATACACTTCTCACCACTGACACCAATTTTAAACAGGGTTCTCCTTAATAACGTGTTTATTTATTATTTTTTTCCAAGTCTAATCTACCAGATAAGGCATTTCTTCTCATATCTTCGCTTCTAATATTTTCCTGTGTTTTTCTAGTTTCATTTGTCATTTTTTAAAAATTTTATTTTAGGTTCTGGGATACATGTGAAGGACATGCAGGTATGTTACATAGGTATACATGTGCCATGGTGGTTTGCTGCAGCTATCAATCCATCATCTAGGTTTTAAGTCCTGCATGCAGGTATTTGTCCTAATGCTCTCCCTCCCTTTGTCCCCTACCCCCAACAGGTCCCGGTGTGTGATAACTATTTATTTTTATTATATATCAGTAGTTGCTTCTTTCCATATCTACCTCTCATCATTGACACCAATTTTAAACAGGTTTCTCCTTAATAATATGTTTATTTTTATTAAATATCGGGGGGCAGAGAAGAAAAACATATACTGTGTGACTGCGGTCTTAACAACCGAGAGATGCATCCTAGATTCTGAACTTCTCTAGCGCAGTGCTCTCCAAAGCCTGATGGAGCTCTCAAGGGTGGAAGGAAAGGCAATAATAGCAAAAGGAAGAACACTGTCTTTTCATCAGTGTATAAGAACTGGTCAATGGACTTAGCCATTTTATGACCATATAATTTTTTTTGGCATAAAACGTTCAGCAACTAATAGAACAAGTAAATCACTTCACCATAATCAAATTTCACCTTATGACCCAGGAAAATGCAAAGGCTCTAGGTAAAAAATAAAATAAATGATAAATAAAAAGTGATTAGACTGTTATCCTGAAAGTTTCTATGGTGAATTATTAAAAACAGTACTGACTCGTTTTCAGTTACATAGTTATACACAGCTAATTCTCCTTAATGTTTCAGTAGAGACTCATCCCAATAAAATTACTTCTAGACTTTAGCTATTGGGTGTTGCTACTAAGGAATTTTTAATAAGAAATAGCCAACACTTTCAATTAGAAATGGCTGTAGATATATTCATATCAGACATTTATTTTTAAATCTTCTCTGCTAAGCATTTCAACATCTTCAGAATTTAAAAGTGCCAGAGAGCAAGAAGCAATCATCTGGTAAATCACATCAATAGATTTACCTAAGAGTCTTTAAGGAAATTGAAAATCTATGTTAATATAATTTTTCTAGTTCCCCAGTAGAGGGCAACTTCTACACACTTTGACAGTTAAAAAAAAATCTATGCACACCACATTAGTAAGAACCAGTGCATGTTTAAAATAAAACAATATAGCTTATGTTTATGAATGGATTTTCACAACAGGTGGCTTATATAATGTCATGGAATTTAAAATAAGTAGTTAGGAATTGAATATATGCAATGAGTAATTAGCATTTTGTGATTAATATAAGTGTAATTGCAGGAACTTTAAAAGTAGCAACCATTGGGTCACTATGATAGAATTTTCAGGAACTTAAATATAAGAGGGAAATGATCAGAGTATTGTCGTTTAGTAACCATTTGGATTGAATTTCAATATAACTGAGTTGCAAATAGAGCTACTGTGATGCAAAAAACATTTTACTAAGAATAGGCAAAACCAAACCCCTCCAAAACCAAAAATGGCCATACACAAACAAACATTTGAAAGTATAATTTAGAGTTTTTGATATTCTATATTTTGAACTAATTCTAATAAGTGTTTGGATTTTAATGACATCAGACGTAAGAATGTAATAGCACACATGTATGTTTATACACAAATAGGATAAAATTCCACTATAATATATGTCATTATTATATAGTATTCTATATAGTAGTTGGACACAATGTAATATGTCCTCGTTCATTCAACACTAATTTACTGAGCACTTACTATATGCCAGATACAATTCCAGAATTCAAGGATACAGTGTGACAAATCTGACAAAGTTCTCTGCCTTCTTGGGGCTTACATATTCTATTAAAAAGTAATGTATGATAAAGCCTTCTAAAAAGATAAATCTATGAGATGGATGTTTACAACGCTGATTTTTTATTTAATAATTTGGCTTTGTTTTAATACAAAAAATATTATAAAGAAAAATGAAATGGTTCATCATCTTAATACACAAGTAACACTTGTTGGCCATAAACAAAGTTACACAAGAATCTCATTAGAAAATTTTTAGTCATATAGAAAGGTACAAAGTAAAAATGAAAATTTCTAGCACTGTCTCAACTCAGAAACATTAGCAGTTTCTTGTAATTCCTTACAGAAAAAAAAAAAAAACCAGTATCCACCCCTTCTTCTGCCCACCTACTCATCCATCTAGCCTAGCATTCTTAACTTATTCAAATTTATACAGCTTTCTTAAGACAATCATACTATATACAGTATTCTACACATGGCTTTATCTTTTCCTGTATTTCCTGGAACTCCTTCCATAAAATAATATAGCACACCTCGTTCTTTTATTGACTCATTTTATTTTTTAATGTAGAAGTATTTTATCTCTAAATATCTCACAATTCTAGCTTAAAAAGTGGTTATACAGTTTTATCTGAAATTTATAAGAGCTGTTGTACATAGTGTTAAAAGTATAATCTTTAAAGACTTAGAATTCATGACTTCAAGAGGAAGCCTAAAAAAATTACTTTTAATTTATTAGAGAACAGCAAATACAAGAAAAAAGAAGAAATAAGTATCAGATTTGGACGAAAACCTTACCAGTAGCTCTGTTAGACTGCACACAATGTAACAATCTTCTCAGAATGTCTTTGTACATGAATTAGAAATAGTAGTGAATTTTTTACCAGTAAATTTTAATAATAGTACTATTATACAATCATCATTTTTTAGAGTTTCACTTAAAATTTTCAATTAAGCATACAAGAATTACTCTACATCATTCTATTTATAATACTACTTAAACCATATATTTGTTTCAGGGCCATATTTGATATTAAAATGTGGTAAGAATTTTTAAGTTTATAAAAATATTATGCAAAATAAAATACAGGGCACTAGGTGGTGCTGTGGGACCTTCCAGATAAACTAACACTGCAAAGGTACGCATTTGACAAATTAGTTGTGTGGTTGATTCTATATATTTAAATGTACATTATTTTTTACAGATAAGACAATGCACATAAATAAGAAGAGTAATATAATGAAAAAACAAAGTTTTGATAAATGACCTCTTTGAGGAGGATACAACGCCCTTTCATAATTTCATACCCTAACTCCTGTGTTAAGCTATTAAAAAATTCTTTATATAATAAATGTCATTTTTGAGGCATGCTTGTCAATAAGCTATTATTTTCATTTACCTTTAAAGTTATTTTTTTCACTAGGGACAAGAATTTAAAAGACAAATAATTACACATCCTTGTCAAACAATTTTCTATTAGGTGATTTCTTATGTCACAGTGTATATTTTAATCTTCTTGAGTTCTGTTTTTCTATTTTCCCCAGACATGACTTCTTGCTGTAGAGCTACTAATTCAAATATTGACAGCCACCAGACTGGCACGGCAAATGTACAGATTGGATCACAAGTAAAATAATAGGAAGTGAGAGCAACCTAGGAAACCAAGAGTATATGCATTCCAATTCAGATGAAAACAAATACACACACACACACACACACACACACACACACACACCATACAAGCCAAAGAAAGCACAACTGTGGTCTGCATGTGGCCTGTGGGTCACTCATCTGTGACCTCTAAGTCCAACATGTTCCTAACCATTTATCTATGAGTGACACATCTCAAAAATAACCCACGAATTTTAGTTCCAATGAAGGAGTATAAATGCTTTTCAATTGTCTTCTACAATTGAAGGACAATTTATAATACTTATGTGTGTCCTTCCTTGAAGAACAGAACATACTAATGATGTGGGATATAAACTGTAGTGATCAAGAGCATTACCTGTCCATGATGCGCTACTGGTTTAAAGAGAAGCACAGATTTAGCAGTCTTTTTTATGGGCATGGTCTTCCTCTTCCCTGCAGGCACTTTCATGATTGTGAAGTAAAATAATGAAGTACTTAATATTGGGATAGAAATAGATGTTTAACATCAATGCAAAAAGTGTAGAATTTATTCCCACTGGTAGTAATGGTGGAACTTAATATTATAGGTACAAGGTATGATTAAAAAGAATGAAAATGAATTTTTAACAAATGCAACAAAACTCAGCTAAAGGAATGTTGTTCTTCAAGTCTGTCAATGAGAGAAGCAAAACTCATTTTTAAATGATGCATCATTCTAAATGTTTTTAGCTGCCCTCAGAAAATGTTTGTGTGCCACATGAAAAGTAAGATAAAATCATGTTATTTCTGACCTGGAAGAGACAACAAAGATTAGCAATTCTCTCATTACTTGACCTTCACTTCACAAATCAGTTCTTGAAAGACAAACATAGTTACACTGCAGTATGTAGGTGAGGCTGCGTCCCAGAAAATGAAGTGATCTGATGCTCACAGGAAGCTGTGCAGAAATCACAGTTTACTTTGAATGGCACCTATGCCCTACACCAGTAACCAATGCAAAAATATCATTTTTCAAGAATTTTCAATATTGTCTAAACACTCAGAGGAATCTCTATCAACACCAAAACTCAGCTGGAATTTTTAGAGGGCTTAATGGGTTCAAACAGATACCTGGAAGAAGCAGTGAAAAGTAGAACTAGATTAGAGCCATGCTGCCTGAATTCTTTCATTTCACTTGTAGACTACCTGAAATGCCATCTTGGATGATAGTCTCTGGCTTAATAAGCACCTGTTTTAAAAGCCCATGTTTTCTTCTGAAGCAGTAGTTTTCATGGTGTGGCCTGGTGACCTAATGGTTCCTAAGACCTTTTTAGGGGCTCAGTGAGATAAAAACTACTTTTATAATAATACTTACACATCATTTACCTTTTTACTCTTATTCTCTTGCAATTATACAGTGGAGTATCCAGAGGCTACGTGACATGTCATATCAAAACAGATTTGATATAGAAGCAGATACAACACTCCAACTGTCTTATGTTAAGCCAGGCATTAAAGAGATTTGCAAAATGCAAAACAATAATGCTCTTCTCATTAGTTTTTTCTTTCTGTTTAGGGAAATATCGTTATCCTTCATAAAAATCTACAAATATACATATCATGAAGTTATTTTTAAATGAATTAATAATTTTACAGATTTAATTTCAAATGTAGTAAATAGATAAAACCCAAATAAACAACAGTTCTCCCTGGTCCTCAGCAAAAATTTTTTTTTTTTTTTTGAGACGGAGTTTCGCTCTTGTTACCCAGGCTGGAGTGCAATGGCATGATCTCGGTTCACCTCAACCTCCGCCTCCTGGATTCAGGCAATTCTCCTGTCTCAGCCTCCTGAGTAGCTGGGATTATAGGCACGCGCCACTGTGCCCAGCTAATTTTTTGTATTTTTAGTAGAGACGGGGTTTCACCATGTTGACCAGGATGGTCTCAATCTCTTGACCTCGTGATCCACCCACCTCGGCCTCCCAAAGAGCAAATTTTGAGAATGTAAAGAAGTTCAAAATGTTGGAAATCACTGTTCTGGATGTAAGCTACTCACATCTTAGTCATTATGCCTTCCTCTAAATACTGGTATGAATCTGAAACTTCTATCTAAATGAAACTTTCTTAGAAGCAAGAAAGGTCAAGCATTTTGAAGCAAGAGATACTTTTACAGGCAAAACTATCTTGATGTAGAGGGATAACAGTGCCATGGGAACCACAGGCCCAGATGGAATAACTCAAGTAGAAGGAACAGAGAAGGAGTCAAGAGTGCAATGCAAATGCTCTAGTTTCCAAATTTAGCTTGAGACCAATGCTACATCCAGGAAGGGGTCATTCTTCTCTACCTTCTGTCACCTCTTGTACTCTGGGAGACTACAACCCAGTCTCCACACTGAAATGCAATCCTTCATTAGTTTCCCACTGGATTTTAAGGACCAATATTCTAACTGTGGTCTACAACATTCTGTATGATCTGCTCCTCCCTATATCCCCATCTCCATCTCTCTCCATTCTCCACCTGGTTCTCTATACGCCAGCCACAGGGTCATTGGTCTATTCATTGACCAGGCTATATTCACTTTCAACCTGCAGACATCAGCTTCCTTCAGTCATCAGGGAAGGCTTTCTGTCATTATATATTCCCCCTAAATGCACTCTCGCGGCTCTATGGATCTCCTTTATGGCACGCTTCACAGTTGTAATTTTACATTTATTTATGTGATTATTTCATTAATGTCTGTGTCCCCTCTACTAGGCTGTAAGCTTTATAAGGCTGGGGACAATGCTTATTTTTACTCTATCTTGTATTCCCCATAGCTAGTGAAATGCTTGGGACATAATAGGGGCTCATTTAATATTTTTGAATAAAGAAATAAATGAATAATAGGTATTATTTATTAAGCATTCAGCCTACACACTATTCCTGCACTTTGCAAGTGTGATATAATTTTGAAAACAGGCCAAAAGATAAGCACAATTATCACCCCCATTTACAGATGAAGAAACCAGTGCAGAAAGAGGTAAGCTAATTTGTCCAAGGTCAAGCTGTAATTTTTGAGGTCAGGATTTGGACTCCAACAGTTTGATTATAGCATCCACAATTCTATACGGTAGTTCAGTTCTCTGATGGATGAAAAAGCATTTATGGGCCTAATCTCCATTTATAAGGCTGGAATTCAAAATTATTCCTCATAGCAATCAATGACTGATTTACAAACTAAAAAGCTAATATACAAACTGATGACCAACTTTATCGGGGAACTGTGGAATATGTTCTGAAATTAAATCGTACTAAGAAAACAACAACAACAACAAAACAACAAACAGCAATTTTATGTGAGCGCTTTGGTAGCTTTTTATGTTTCATTTGTTATAAGAGGAAAAGATATATATGTGCACTCTGTGTAATCTACTTTCTGAAGGTACGAGGCCAGTCCAAGAAACAATGACAAAAACCATGTCCTCTTCCGGATATCTAGAACTAGATAGTACATGTTAGGATTCAGAAAACCTTTTGATCTTCTGAGAAATTCTATTTTTGTAAAAGAAAGTGAATTGAAATAAAGCTATGAGCGTAAACTTTCAGAATTATATAGATACATGTCTCACTTTCCAACTGGGTTTAATTTCAATTATAATTTTTCAGTTATATTTATTTCTCAACTAATTTTACTTCTATTAAGGTGTTCATTTGAAATTACAAAATAGTTTCATAAGTATTTAATGTGTAATGTAATTGTAATCTATTTTTTCTATTATCACAGCATTCTTAAGAATATATTGTGATGTGAAAAACAAAATAAAAATCCAGGAAGCCTATAAATTATAACAATTTATCAACTAAAACTTAGCAAGCCATATCATTATGTTTCAAGTCAATTTTATATTGTTAAGATGTCTGTGATTTCAGTCAACAAATAATTTTTGGATACCTACTCTATGACAGGCATTCCCAAGAGGAGGGGGAAACAAAGATAAAAGTGGCCTGGTCTCTATCCTAAAATATCTTATGATCTAGTTTCAGCAAAGCAAAGGTGAAGGCCAGATAATGGGTTTAAGGAAAGGCTGCTTAACTCAACCAACTGAGCGAGGGGTTTTGAAAGACAAACATCTAAATTAAGATCCAAATGATCAGTAAGAATGGCCCAGAGAAGGGTGGAAGTGGAAGGCACCAAAAAATGGTTTAGGGAATGGTGGTGTCGGAACAGCATGTGCAAAGGGCCTGTACACAAGGAATCGTGTTCGTGGTGCTTAGAGGAAAAGAAAAGCAGGCCACAGTGAATGGGACATAATAAACACCAGTGCCACGGTACCAACCTCTCACAAAAGCTTCATGAAAAGATAACCAGTTATATCTATCAGCCTTCTCATCTTCCAGTAAATCAAAGGAACAGAAAGGGCAATCAGATTATGACATAACTCAAAAAGTGTTATTTGGAAATTTAACTTTCCTCAGTGCTATAACTTTGCTTTTAAAAAGTTTTACCAGAAACCAAAATGTCAGCAAAACCAAACGTTACCAGCACTGCTAAGTTGAGACACAGCTGGAGTGGAGGACGGGATTGTAAAGTTAAATTCTTAAGACTGTCCAAATCTTCCATGGCTGGCAAATGCTTTGTTCTCTGAAGAATATTTATTACTACAGTAAACTGTTCCTTCTGAAATTTTTCTTACTAAGCAAGGAGTTATTTCTATACTAAAATGGAAAATTCAAAGACCTAAAAACCGTCACTGTATGGTAATCTATATTGTTTGTGTACTGGTGCTGTCTGCTTAGCCCCAAGTCATCAATTATGTATAGAAATGTACAGCAACAGCAGTGGCCAGTGTCATGGGTCTGTCAGGGATTTCTTAAGAGGAACAAAACCACTTGATTGTATTTTAGAAAACACAGGATAGGTGAAAAGAGGAAAACAATGAAAGAAAATATGAGTAATCCCCAATACATACATTGGCTTCTTATAATAAATGAAAAATAAATTTTAAAAAGAAAATATGAGTAATCCTCAATACATACATTGGCTTCTTATAATAAATGAAAAATAAATTTTAAAAAAGCACTTAAAACCAGAAATTTAACTAGGAGAAAGCCTTGTATATAGATACAAGAAAGGCCGACATTAGCACATCAAAACCACATACTTTAAAATACAAATTCATTTCTTATATATTTGAGGAAAAATAACTAATGGGGGTTATCAAGCTTTAACCTCTCTGAACCAAACTCAATAGATCCAGTGTTTACAACAAGGAGTAGTCACGTTATTGGAAATA